>NC_136589.1:8907456-9507456 GCF_910589615.1 Taurulus bubalis | reverse complement strand
ACCTTCCTCACAACTCACAGCTCCTGAATGGATGGACAACATGCTAAGTCCAAGCCTGCAATTTGGCAGATCTAACTTTGACAGCACATTGAAACGGATCAATAATAACCTGTCAGGAGGAAGCAGCCATTCGCTCTCATTTAGTGATAAAGGTGAGTTTGTGTTGGACGAGTTGCAAGCGGACAGATGGGTAACGAAAAGAACAAAAAACGTACTGGTCAAAGATGTTGTTGGAGAAGTTCCGCTACATTGGTATAACAATAAAAAACATGGAACACATGAATAAATAAGAACACGTCCTCTTTGGTTATGTTTTTGTGTTAATTCTGTTTTCTGCAAAGCGCAGAATGTCTGAGTGATGTCACCATTGTCTTCAGGTTGGTGTATGACCTCTGGGCATGAGGAGGCCTGTGCATATGTAACCAGGCTAATTTACACAGCGCTATGAGCAAGCTTTACTCCATAATTCACAGGCTTGGTTTGTTTGAACCCTCTATCTCTCCATCAGACGGGTCTAGGTCTGCGGCCGCGCACAACTTCAACTCCACGGCTCATCTGGATAGCTGGAGGCCTAGTCGCAGACACAGAATAGACCAAAGGTACAAAGGCACACATATCTCAATACATGCATGAGAGGAAAGTGTGGGGTCGTTATGGTAGTCCGGGATGGCCCCAGTCCCATTACTTTCTCTGATGTGTGTGTACAAGGGTGACATGTCATTGTCCTCATGCTCGGCCTAAAGCGAAGCTCCTTTGTTGTCATCTCTGAATGCATAAATCCTTTTTGTCTGGACCTCAAAACAGAGGACAGGGCAATTACAGACAAAACACCATGGCGTCTTGAAGTCAGATTGAAAGAATTGTTTCTTCATTTTTTTCAAGTTCCTATTTGAAATATGTCAAAATTAGAACTGGGATTTTCAAGTGACTTGAAACTAAATCTTGGTACAAAACACCCAACATACATGAAATGTGTTTATTTGCTCCATCAGCTCCAAATGGGAGAATAATAGTTAGAAGATCTTGACATGATTCTCCAGACTAAAAGCAAAACTCAAAATTATTCAGATCATACGAAGCACTTTGGCGAGCCTTCAAAACAAACTTCACTGCCGCCAAATCTCAGAAATGTTACCATTGCTCTCCCTGTTCCTCTGTGAGAGTGTGATGACGAGCCTTTCACCCAGTTCAGAGCACTAATGGTGTCTGTGGAAGGCATGCAGCACCGAGTTCCAGGCTGGCAGGGACGTGCTTAGAGCGGTACACTTGTCACAGCCCATCATATGAGCGCTCCTCTGAACTATAGCCGTGAATAATTTCTTCAAGATCCAAAAGACTTTCTTTTTTTTCTTCTTTTTTTACCCACAGTATCTTTGCAGAACCAACCGCGAAGTCCTTGTAACTATTTCAACACTTGCAGTGGAGAAAGCAAAGCGATGGAATACAGTAGTAGTCTCTCTTTGTTTAACTGAAGAAAGTTTGCAAAACTGGGCTCAGAACTTGACATTAAAAGAAGAGCTTATGTGAGCAGTCAGACAGAGAGAGAGTGAGGGTGGCAGGCTCTGTGCGGGATTGTGAGTATAGGAGTTAACTTATCTAATTGTTAACCAGCACACAAGTGTGTGGACACTCATCATGCACTTGTCAAAACATGGTTGCCCGTGATTTCTGCTACGGCTTTTGTGTTTTAAAGTTTGTTTACATTCAGACAGGCCTTTTACAATTCATGTTTCAGAGTACAATTGTAGCAATTACTCCAAGAAAGGTGCAGTACAGCTGGAGAATCAACAGCGTGAAAAGATTTAACATATGCATTCCTTACAATTATTGCTTCATTCTTGGGCTGTATTTTCAGCATGTGCATCATCTTTGAACAAATATGTCCAGATATGCACTTATTTCCACTGAGGTTTCAGATGTAAAAGCCAGCGTTTTTCTCCATTTGTTTGCTTTGAGTGTTAGTTTGAGATGGTGAAGATGAAGAATGTTGTTCAAAGTAAAGAGTCATTCATCCAAAATGATGGTTTCAGTCGTGGGTCTTTTTTTACAGACTGTCAAAATGAAGGTCACTCATTGGTGACGTAATCATGAACACAAACAACAAAACAACAACTTGCAGTCGACAGACTACACTAGAGTATATTCTATAATCTAGATATCGGACCTGTGTATATGAAATCAGTCTGATTAAAAAATATAGCATTTTCTTTTCTTCTTGAGAACAGTGAATTAACTTAAATTTTGAGAAAATGTGGCACACAGTGTGGCACATAAAGAAGGCCAAGAGTCTGCAGCCATGTTAACGGCTCCGTGGTGCACAGTTCATGGGAATCCATCCAATAGATGTTGTTTACAGTTAGTAATAAGGGT
Organism: Taurulus bubalis; assembly: GCF_910589615.1. Classification (NCBI taxonomy): domain Eukaryota; kingdom Metazoa; phylum Chordata; class Actinopteri; order Perciformes; family Cottidae; genus Taurulus; species Taurulus bubalis. The sequence continues at coordinate 9,505,086 of NC_136589.1, read as the reverse complement.
GGACCGACTGTTATTGCCATCCGTATGCCACTAGCATGGCTAAAATGTGGTGACACGTGTATTTTACTGAAAAAAAAGTATTATGTTACTGTGAGGAGGAATGAATGTATCCATGATGTGAGAGAGCAGGCAGATGGGCACAAGCAGTGGGTTTGAAGTTGATCTTGATTTCAAAGTGGTGGGAGGGAGTGGGGGGGAAAGCTTCCTCACACAGATGTTCACAAGCTGCTGTCAAAAGAACATCAACAGCTCCTCTTAACGAAGACACTCTGTCCGAGCCTGAGAACACACATCGTGTGGTTTTCCAAATACACTGTACATTTGAAGGAGACACATCCTTCTGCATCCATTGGAACATCCTCGCTTACCAGGTGTCACAGGCTGCACTGGAGTCAAAGTTGAAGGAAGGAAGAGGCAATTTTGTTTTTCAGCACAGGCCTGAAACTGCTGATGGATGCACTTCCGAAAGTCTTCGCACACACACACACAGGCTGGAACAAATGGTGTGATTGTATGCTAATGTTCTTGCTTGTGGCCATGAATTATCTGCTCAACAGAGCAAAAGATTAAAAACAACCTCCAATCACTTGTGTTTTGAAGAAAAAAATATTTGTTGGACAGCATTTTGCACTTCTCTTTTAATGCCACAAGGCATTAATGTCAAGTGATGAGTCAGAAGTATCCCTCATTGGTTTCTGTGGCTTTGAGCATTAAAACTTGATGCGTCTCCTCACTACACTGTAAATGCCTGTGGACCTCTTAATGTGCAAGCCAAATGCCCTGCTGGGTTGAATTGACCATAATGGATTTGGTCCAAAGACAGATATCCAGCACTCGTAAATTGATTTGATCTCTGAGGACACAGAAAGAGAGATGATTTTTACAAGTGAGACATCAATGGAACGTCGACCACAAAAGAGGAGATGGAGAAAGTCAATCCCAGCTAAATTGGCACTGGAAAAATCAAACATGTTCCTCAAATGACTGGTTTTGAGTATCTCTAGGCCTCTTTGGTCTTGTTTTCAGTGAGGTTGCAGATTTTCTTAATAAATTAAATATGTCTAAATAAACACTTTCTTGGAGTATGTAATGCATCTAGGGGGTAAAGTGTATTCTTACTTTTATCCTTTACTTGACAATAGAACTTGTAAATCTTCTTTTTGTTAACACTACTATCAACATATTCCAGGGTTAAAGATCTGTAATCTATCACACAGTCTATTTTTAAAATCACTCAGGCAGACAAGGTCCGATTGCTCATAAATTCGACATCGAATGAAGTGATCAGATTACATTTAATGCATTTTTTTGTATCTGCGGGCTTCTGCCATAAATTAAAACCATCTGAAAATGTCTGGAGTGCATTTCATTTTGCCTTGATTCATGTGCTGTAATATAACCCCTCTCCGATTCCCTGTGTGGCACAGAACAGCGAGCGGAGTGAGCGGAGTGAGCGGAGTGAGCTGAGTGCGTCAGAAGATTAAACTCTAACCACGGGATTGGACTCAGGATGTAGGCATGAGATAATATAGTAGAGGTATAATGAAAGTAAACTAAAACCTGGCACATTCATAAAATCTCCTCTCTCACCATTGTCTTCTTAACTAGAGATTCCATCAGCCTGGCGCCCTGCGAGTTATTAACAGTTGACTGAATAACACACTTTCCGTCCATATAAAGGCTGAGCAAGCAAGGAGCGCTTTATAAGTAAGATACATGAGAAATCCTGTCCAAAAATCAAAATATAAGTGCAAAACTGACCCACACATACAATGAAGACATCAAATGATCAGTTTCCCATCTAGATAGACAAGCCAATTAAATCCCTTTAGCTCATATAAGTCTATGTGGACAGATCCTGACGTGTAAAGCTCTGTCAGCACACTGCTGAGCCCTTCTCCTCTGTAGGCTGGGTTTACACCTTTGTGTCCTTGTGTGCCCGGCTGCTGTAGTGATAGATTGGTCGTCGCTTTCACGTTGGGAGCAGCTCTGAATGAGACGCCTGCCGGACAGCTGTGCTGGCAGAGACTGCGATCCTTGCTGCCAAGTCACAGAGCCTTTTTACCCCTGCTGCTCCCTTAGCACTGCTCAGTGCTTACCGTCAGCCTCTTCCCTGTCGTGCTTCAATGACAAAACACACGTCAGGCTTTAACAGCTCACTTTGTACTGGCTTGGCGCGCCCGGTCCAGCTTTTGTGTTATTGGCAGGGTCACTCTCTGTGGTGTGTGTAGGGCCAGTGGAGCATACGGGGTCATATTTGGTCTCTATTGTTAATATATTAAATGAATCAGTGCAGAAACTCATCGTCTGCATAACGTGGCCAACACTAATTTCCCTGGCTGACTGCTGAGAGGCGAACATTTTATTTAAAACAACTCACATTAAACACCCAGCTGGGAGACACATCACAGCAGACTTCTAAAAATACTGCCGACGGGTTTCAAAGACCTTGAATTGAGACATACTCTTAGTTACAGTAATGGAAGAAGTTAAAAGGAAACATGTAGAGAGGCTTAATATATGATTAGCATTTTGCTGTGGCACCAGACTGCATTAATAAGAGATGATGAAAAATCAATATCAGTCATTACACCACGACGCAGGATAAAATATTAACTAGTTTGGAAACTGACCTGAGGAGATTTCTTTCTCTCCAGTGGTGAAGGCTTGATCGGGTTATTGGTAATAAACACCTAAAGTGGTGCAACTACTTGCTTGGGAAATATCATATTTACCAAAGAGAGGTTAGATGTGCAGTTAACCTTCCGTATAATTAGACAAACCTGCTGTCTTGCATGTTCTGTCAGTCCAGTACAGAAAGATGAGTGTTTGAGCAGAGAACATGTGAGATAATACAAACCCTGGGAAATTCAGTTCCTGCATCTGTAAGCTTGTGTTGACCCGGAGCCCCAGACCTCAAAACACATCGCAAAAGTATTACGGCTTTGTGCAAACATCTGTCCGTGTCACATCGCCCAGTGTCACAAGTATGAGGCAACTTTGATCACTCCATGCTACTTCTAGTGTGAATGCAAAATGTTTCGCTGGCATGTTATGATTGTCTGTATGAAAGGCATAAGTTTGAAACAGGAAGCAGATGATGTCATTATCTAGTTTCTCCATACATTGTTCCCATTCTCACTGCACTTATCCATCCAGAGCCGAGCCCTCCTTTCTCTATCTTTTGAGAATGGATTCCCAGTGGAAGGATCAACAAGGATTTCACAAACAATTTATCCTAAATTGCAGGAAAATTGGCTGCAGATCTTAGAGAGAGAACAGTGGGGGGGAGAATGAGGTTAAGATGATCCACAGGGCATTTATTCACTAAGGCTCTCATGGTTGTTCCACAGGGTTCTCCCCTTTCAAAATAACCCACAGCCCCCCTTTCAAAATCCCTGACAGCCCCCCTTTCATTCTGCGTTTCAAATGTATTAATGGGCCGGAACCTTCCTGGATGATCTTGGCCCTCTCCCTAATGAAAACGCTCTGCGGCTGGATCCTAGCACAGTAATCAGGCTCTGGCCTCCAGAGCAGTGGGGCATGCAACATGCAGAGCAGGAAGAGCCCCAGTGTGACCCCACACTGTGTCCTTCAGTCACCCCATGTTGCCCTGTGCCCTCTCTGGCCCGGGCCTCTTCTCCTCTAAGGCCCTCGGTGCCAGAGGCCACGAGCCTGGACGGCTATAGAATGAGCAGGACAATCCAGCGGTTTGCTGGACTAGAAACATCACCCGTTAACAAATCTACTGTTTCTGTAATCGTAACGTGTAACGCTCCACAGTATCACAGTTATGGGATTTTGTAGGCAATTAGAGCATGAGGAAATTCAAAAGATCATATCGTATATACCTGTTGTAGGCTGTTTGTTTCAGATCCATATTAAGATCCATATTAAGATGATATGCCAGACAATGGCATTACTTAGACATGTATTTAAATTAATCGTATCTCAATGAAGCAAAGTTACTGTTACATTGTTAAACGTATTACATCATTTTTAACTGTGTAAGCTGTGTACACTGTGTGCTCCATTTTGGGTATCTTAAATGCATCATTATATCATCAGTACCCTCAGCTACCATAAACAGAAGCCAGCCACATATTGTAAACACTGGAATAAAAGCCATCCACTTCCCTGCGAGGTGTCATTTTGAAAGGCTGATGGGGACAAGACAGAAGCAGAAACCATGTCTTGGGTCTTCTCCGACATTTAGCCTGTCGGTAGCCAGCAGGCCTTTGTTTGGTCTGTTCTGACAGGTCTCCTTTAGTCTCCACTGTCTGTCCCCTCAGGCCCTCGCCTTCAGCCTCGAGGTAAGCCCGGCCAGATGTGGCGACCCAGGGTTCTTTGCAGCTGCATGTGTAGCAGGGCACTAAAATGATGGGGCAGTCACCAGTACGTGCATCATCTGTTTTAACTTGTCTGTCTTCCCTGACAGACCTGCTGAGTGCTGTTTTCATTCCCTTGGATAATATCTTTTACAGTTACAAAACTGTCAGCGATCCTAAAGCGCTGAGCCCCACCTGCCTGCACTGTTGCCCATCACCCCTAATGACAACCAGACACCCTCAAAGACAGGGCACTAAGGTGCTAACAACCCCACAGAGCTACATCTAGCACACATTTGCAAGCTCACATTTTCCAATTGGATAGTAATAGGCAGATTTTCTCAGTTTTCTGCTTGGAACAAAATCCACTTTTAGATAAGTGTAACACTTTGAATTTTTTCTGCAAGTAAACATGCACCAATTTCTGTGTTGGGTTTTGGAAAAAAATAATCTAGAAAACACTCCACATCTTGGGTGTGTAATAATCTAATGGAGGGGTGATGCCACTCAAACTCAACGACATAAGATAAACTCTGAGGACCATTTTCGCAAATCATGAAAAATGCCCCTCTTACTTCAGTTTATGCGGGACACATTTATGTGTGAGCACTTCTTCAGGGCAATTTATTTGAGAACAAAAGGGGAGCCAGCCTTCACATGTGTTAGTGGAGCGTGTGACAACTACACTATGGTCTGCATTTGTTTTTCTTGGGCACTTCCATTCTCTCTCTCTGACCTTGGGGGAACAAGGACCGGCGGGCAATTATCTGGTGTCTCCAATAGTTAAGTCAGACATTTCGCTGCTCTACAAAGAACTGCAGCCTCTCTAACTACTGAAGAAATTATGGAGAAAAGATAATGAAAGAAAATCTGTCAGATATGAAGAAGTCTCAGCTTTTTAGTGTCAGTGCTTAGCCAGGCATAAAATGCGCCATTTAGACCCCTTTCCAGAAACAAAGCTTTCTGGCACAGGCTTACAGTGATTGTCTGAGAATGTAGGAAAAGATTTCCATTTCTTCCCAGCCCCCTCCTTCACCCTACACATCCAACCTTTTTTTCCTCCCCAGCTCTCCCTCCCTTTTCATATGAGACTGTAACATTCAGCAGTTCAGCCTGGAGTTGTGAAGCAAACTTGGTGAAAAGCAGCAGGAGATGAATCTCTTAAAGTCCCCTTGAACAACATAAAACAGTCTGGCTTTCCATTATTCAGGGGTCTGTGCTGCTTGTTTACAGTGGAGTGGGCCCGCTGCACCTGCACTCCGGATGGCCTGACAGCTTGATGGGCCCTTTAATGGTGATTCACTGGCCAGATCTATGTGGATAAAAATGGAATTCTGGGAGAGCAATCTAATAAGAAAATAAAGCACTGTATGGTTGCCATGCCGGTTGGATGGGCTTGTTGGACCTTTTTCAGCGGGCCATGCTGGCTGGAAATCAAATTCAAACTTTTGATCTTGGAGCTTTATAACATGCCATCACCTCAGCTATGGGGCTTTTCAAATATCGTGTCACAGGGTCAAGTAGATGGTTCTTCAGTTTGGATTTGTTTAACTTGGGCTTTAACCTTGATGCTCAGGAAACTGTAAAAATCCAATCCCAGCCTTGAATATTATGTCTTTGGCAGTGTGCCTCGGTATATTGTGTACGGAGCTAGAATAAAATATCTGACTGATATATGTATATATCTATGCCAACAATATTTCTGAATTGCATATAAATACATTGGACATAAAGAATTATCCTGCACATATTGCAATGAATATCAAGACGAAGCAACATTTAGACCCCACTTTAAATATTGTTGCTGTCCACAGAAAACCATGTATCTCCATGTTGGGCGATCTTGAAATGTGTTCCTTTATGGGTTGAGAAAATGTTCCTACTTCTTGGATTAAATAAACATTTTAAAGACCAGTTACATAATCTGAGATATGCATTATAAAGCCATTTTGGGCCTGCTCTAAATAATAATGTGGTTATAATATGCGTTACATCCATTCTTCATATGATTATTTATACTTAAATAATGTTAATAGTCATTATTGTGGGTCAGTATGATAGAAAAACAAAAACATATTAATTATTCTATATTTGTACAGAATTTTTAAAAATTTGAATACATATATAATACTATTATTTCTTAAATAAGTCACTTTAGTGACAGCTGATATCTACAGTGTCATTGTAATGGTTCTGCCATCCTTTATTCTCATGGCATGACTGCTATCTTCTGAATCATTTCACTTTCACATTTTCTATAAATATGATTGAATAAGACAGGAAAAATCAGGCATCATTCACTAGTGGGTCTGGAACAACAGATAAGAACAAAGGGGTTTCAGCCTATATGATAAACCTTTATTATCTGTGTAACTTATGGAATTAGCTGCTTTGACCTCCAAAGGCATCCCAACCTGCTATTCCCAGCCTCTCTTCCATGAGGTGAAAACGTATCCAGAGGCTATCCAGTCTCTATGATGTTTGACAGCATGTACCTATTAAAGGCAGTGCATAGTGCATAGTGCACACACACACACACACACACACACACACACACACACACACACACACACACACACACACACACACACACACACAAATCCGGGGCTCTAACTTGCAGTCTGCATTGATCTCCCCTGTCATATATCATTAATGAGGGTATTAAATCCATGTTTAGGAAGCAGAAGACTGGCTTTAAGTGGGGTTTGCTGGAGCAGCTCATAACGCAAAAGACCCTCGCTGAAATCTCCCCCAAGGAAGGGCCACTCTCTGGCTCTCTTTGGCTGAAGAGCACATTAATGGAGTGATGTCATGGTGCCTCATATCACTGCTACTGTCCAGGGACAGGAGAGAGGGGGGAAATTCAAGTATGTGACCCATAGATTGACCCCGAACCAGCTAATGATGATGGACAGAAATCTCCAAAAGCATAACTATTACCAAAAACTTGTTCCACAAAAAAAAATCTTTGAACAGATATTAGTTTATGGTATTCAAATGTGAGATATTGTGAGTAACATATCAAATAGAAGGTGCATCCTTATGCAAACCTTGTCATACTGTACACCAGCTGTATTGATCAGTCTAAAAATTCTGCCCTATGTGCCTCACCCCTGGGTTATCATCGCATCATTATCATCCGGAGTTTGGGGAGACGCTACAGTATGATATGGCAAATGGACTTGCTATTGATTTTGTCAGAGAGGGAGAGAGAGAATGGCAGATGGAGAGGAAGTCAAAAATGAAAGTCTGAAGGGGACAGGGGAGGAAGGGTGTGTGAAGGGCCTCGGGTGTTGGACGATACAGGAGGATAGTGCAAGGAACGTGTTGAAATATACAACTGTCAGAAAAGTAGAAATACGAGTTTCTTGATACTTGAAATCTGAGCTGCACCAAAAAAAAAAGGCAGAATGTGTCTTTTCTCATTATTTTTTATCACACATGATAAAAAAAGACAAAATGTCCATTTTATCTTAAAGGAAAGCAACGTCTGCAGCACTTTACATTACATTAGAAAATAGCAACTTTGCTCTGACTAATTCAATTATAAGAGGGAGTCTTTTCTTTGGAGTGTAGCTGAGGTGTTAATGTGATGAGCAGCGTGAGAGTTGAAAAAAATAAAATAAAATGGGGCAATCCTTCCTTTCGGGAAAGGGATATCCTGAGGCACGGCTATATAGACCTTAAGTGCTGACAAAGAAGATATTGTGTTTTTCCAGTAATCCTTTTAAACACCGCAGGGCAGAGGCATACTGTTTATTTGAGAGTAATGCTGTTACATTTCACTGAAGAAAGACTCCTATTGTGATCTTATCATTCATTTATTACACGCCAGATAGAATAAGGTGAATATTCATATACTTACAGTCAAAGTGTGCTTTTGTAAATGATACATTCTGACGAGGTAAAATAAACGGAGCAGCTCCTTTAGAATCAGGTCACCTCCACACACCAAAAGGCCAAAAATCTTTTATCTTCTCCTCCCACTGGCTGGGTTTGTTTTGTTCTGCTTGATTAACCAAGAATGCTGGAAACTGTATGTGTTGTTTCCGCACCATGTGCAGTGTCTAAAATATTTGCTGTGCATTAAATACTTTAGCAGACAATCAAAATCCTTTCAGCACTCCCCATTACTGTGAATAGGCTTAAGGGCAAATAATGTGCTGGGCATGCTGGTTTCAGAAAACATGTCAACAATTCATCGTTGGTGGAGTTTCTCACTGTCAGGTGGAGCTTACTAGGGGCTACGATTAGCGCGGATTTGTGTGATGCACCATAACCTTGACACTGAACTGTGAAACAGCTTCACGCAACATTCCAAAGCAACTGTCAATCAACTCACACCTACAAGGATAAATACCCATCTGCTAAGGCGGTGCTTTGAAAGAAGTGGTACAATGAGCTCTGTGTGGCTGTTGCAGTTACATCAGGATTATGTTCCGAAATATATTATCGGCTGTCTCTTTGGTTGACTTTGTGGCGTGCACAAGTCAACAATACTGACAAACTGACCCAAACAGTTGTCTGCAGGGATTGAGTTTGAGAACTGTGGTTGACTTTAACAGATATCGAGATGGAAACAAGTGTTAAATATCTAATACTGTTTGCCCTGAGGGCTTCACTTTCTCTGCATGGACCTTGAGAAGCTACAGCCAGCTGCATCGGATGTTGGCAGGGCCGACTCCTCGTCATGAGACCGTCTGACTCGTCCGTCTGACTCGTCCGTCTGACTCGACCGTCTTTTCATTACCAGCAGCCCAGGTGGATCCTCACTGGAGTCCGTTCTGTTGTTCAGGCTCTGTCTGCTGTGAATAGAATAGCAGAGGTTATGTGAAATAGGAGGAAGGGAGGAAACACATTTCTCAATACATTAATTTTCGGGAAGCATCTTTCACAAATGTCTCTGCTATTACCTGACCTGTGGGAATGGGTTGAATGAGTTTCACCCAGCGTTCAAGGTAGGATAGCAGCGTTTAGGAAGGGCGGAGGTCAGAGAGCATTGGTTTTCGTTAAACTAGCTTTAATCACTCCTGTGCCACTTGTGCTTTGGGTGTGTGCATGTGTGTGTAAGAGTGTTAGAGACCAGGAAACGTACTTCACAGCACTGCTATTCTTTAACATTTACAACACCTAAAGTGTTACAAACTACAGTAGGCAAAATGAAAACAAAAAGGACATTAACAGTTAGACATCTGTTGAAATTTATTGCAGTTTTTTTTTACTTTCGCTGCCAACAACTGCAGATACTGTACCCAATATCTCATGGCAGAGAAATACAGGAAGTCTGGCTGCTCTGTCGGGGGAAGCCGGAGGTGCCGTGAGGGCACCCCACTGAGAGGAAAGATGGGTCGAGGTGTGGTGGAGTAGTCAGAGCACCTCACTGGGGACCAAAAAGGATTTCACACCAGTTGTGTCCAATTGTTTAGGTTGATCTGAGAATGTATCCCTGGTTATTAACAACTCCACCTCACTGGCAGGAGCATGAAAGTAGGAGAGCAACAGTCCTACGTTATGCACTGTAATATTAGGCTTATACAGAAATTAAAATAATAATTGCCTAGAATGCTTTTGTAAAAACACTGAGTGGTGTTTCTGTTGTCATGAAGCTAACACTCACAGGATTAATACCCTGGCCTCGCCTCCTGTCATTGCTCATGGATTAAGGCTTTGGCAGGCGGTGAAGCTGTCAGTCAGCGACATGTCTGGACTCATCATCCACTAATCATCAGAGTTTATGAAAGTCCCTCACCTCTGACAGGTTAGAATGACTGATACCTCACAGCAGCAGGCCCCACTGCCTCAACACGCACTGTGGATCCCATCAGAAGCCTCCAAATCAAAACAGGATAAAATGGCCACACTATTGCTGAGTGTTTGGGAACAATTCCCCCACGGGCAGATAAATGGTTTTTTTTTTTCTCGTTTAAGCCTTGATGGAATTCACCATGTAGAGTTTGACAAAGGCTGGCACTCTCTTTGACATCTCTGTGCCATCGGGGCTCTGGAGGGTAAGAGATGAGTGGCGTGGTGAGGTACACATTCGCCTGCTGGTGTGACGTAAGGGCAGTGTTTATGCAGCATCATAAATATGCATGTTGCTTTGTGCTATACAGGGGCATTTATGACAGTGGAGTGACAGTATTTGCACTTTCAGAGGTCATTTACCTGTCATCCACTGTGACAGGAGGGATGAACGAGGCAGAGGACGACTACACATCACATTTACCGGACAGGAGGATATTAAAGGCTTTGAGTGGCTGGAGGATCTGATCAAATTAAGATGAATATTTTTTTTCAAAATACTGCACTATGAATAATTAAAAAAAAGTAACTTTTTAATTTGTTGGATTTCTTAGGATAGGATTTACAATTGATAATATGAAAGGCTTACAAACAAACGCACAGGATTAAACCCTATTCTCACTGCACCAAACTTCCCCCTGAGCGAGTTCCCCTGGGATAGAACAGTGGCCTCAAATACATGTAATGGTTTAGGAATGATTAAGATGTGGTGGCCAGAGAAACATCTGGAAATGTGAAGGAAACATGTGAGTCTGAGGGTATTACTCCTTGAAGTATTTATAATACTACACCAGAAATATTTGATTGGCAACAAAAAAAGAAGGATGTGTTCTGCAAGCTGTATTTCCTTGTTTCCTTCTTTCTCTCCCCCATACTGTTCATAAACTGATTGGGGTTAATGCAGTGGAAGACACTGCACTTCTGTTCCACATTATGCTCCTTTTTTTTCCGGGCAGTTTTGTGCAACTTTGAAGAATACACAAGATAAAATTCCCCAGAACTACTGTAACAGGTACACCATGTGGTATCACTCTGATGGAAGAGTAGCGAAGGTTGTTATCATAAAGCCTTGTGACCTGAGGCTAGTCCTATGGACATATGAAATCATTATAAAGATGTCTGTGCCTGTTCAACTTCTATGAACTGTAGTCCTAGCAAAGAAGTAAGCACTATTTATCATTAATAACTTGTGATTGCATCAAGAATAGGCGGGTATAATGAGCAACTCCCAGAGAGGTAGTATATTGACATAGATACGCATTTAAAGTAGATTAATTGAGATTCTGTGAGGACAATTTGTATTTCATGGATTAAATTCATCAAAAGAATGAAAACAATGTCAGTACAACTGACGATTTTAGATAGGAAATAGGACAGAAAACATCAAATACGGTCGATGATGTCATCTTAGAGGTAAGTGTAGGCAGAGATGGATGAGTCTTTTCTTTGGCCGACAAGAGGTCAGTTTGATCAGCCAGGGTGAGTTCTGGACATCAACGTGCCCCTGCTGCAACCCCATCTACTCCCTGCCCCGCCTCAGACAGATCAGGGAGATGAGGAGAGCTATGTCCAAACGAACACAGGTGCTCTGATTCGTCCTGCATGTTCCAGCACAAATCCAGGCATCCAGGGAGCCGCGCTACCCCTCCCCAACGACCATCTGCCCCGGGGAGACACTGATCCTGTGGATCTAATGTCAACACTGAGGGGATGTTTGGAGCAATGGTGGAATCTTAAGTATTGAGTCAGCGGTATGGGCGTGTGCGCAAAAGACAGCAGGGTCGGGGGGTGTTTGGGCCTGAGATAGGCTTTATCTCCGATCACTGAAAAGTTATATATATTTTAAAAATATTAAGAGTTTTTTATTTTTTTTTGCCAGATGCAGATTGAAAATAAACAATGTATGTTATAGGGTAATGTAATTGTATATTCCATCACATTTGATCAATGGTTAAAAATAGAGTGTATGAAGTTATATTGCATCAATAAACAATGGTCATAGAGGGAAACTGCATCGAGATTTAGAGAGACTACCGATCACACGTGTCAGTAATGTGAGAAAAGGATAAATCCCACTAAAGCCAAACCCCGCTGTGCTGAGACTCACAATAGCTCACTGTTTCCCCTCTTGGATACAAGTCTCAACAATCTCCTCTCACTGGGTCAAAGTGTCACATGGCACAAGCCCAAACACAGGCCTACAGTAAATAGAGAGGGCTTGAGAGTGCTTAGAGCCCTGCTGTGGAGGGACAGTGTTTGGATAGGCCCTCCCTGTCTCGTCCACATGGACTAAAATGTTGAATTAATGAGCTCACGTGCGGCATGTTAGATTTATCTCACAGTGCTGCTCCGTCTCCCCGGCCGCCGCTCTCCATCATGCTGTGGGTCTCTCACCACAACATACAGCTACTCGCTGATAACTTTGAAGTTTATGTGCAAAAGCAAACAACTGCTGGGGCACTTGAACCTGACTCCGAGACAGGCGGAAACGTTTATATGATGTTGTCAATTTTTGTCCGTTTTTTCCCTTGTCTACTGAGCTAGGAGGTAGGACGTTGTGGCCTTGGGCTTTTGCTCAGAGTTAGTCCATTGTCAGTGTGTTATGAACTAACCGGATTGTGTGTGTGTGTGTGTGTGTGTGTGTGTGTGTGTGTGTGTGTGTGTGTGTGTGTATTGGAGTATGCACACTACTTTATGTTGAGGGTAAATTGTTTTGAAAAAAATTCAAATAGTGACAATGCCTGCGGGAGAATGAAGTAATACTTATTTATAGGGTGTATGTTTACTGTAAAGAAAAATTGGACAGGGAGGAGGTTGATGTCAAAAAACTATTTGCCTATTCCTCTCACTGCCTGGGGCTGGGGCTGATCTGTCCCTGTATGGGTCCCAGCCACCAAGAGTGGAGATACACTCCCTGAAATTATTGGCCTCAAGAATAAATACAAGTCTATCATCGCTCAGCTGAAAGACTCATTAGGGCTAGAGGGGCAGAGGAAAGACGGTAGGAATCGGAGGATGGTGCAAGTTTGTTTGCAGATGAGTGTGTGTTTGAGCAGAATGGGAGAGAGTGTGATCAAAAGCGAGGGGGAGGCAGGAAATGATGCAAGGCTTTAAAAAGACAAACTGCTGGTGATGCTTATTTTCATTGCACTCACCACTAAAAATGGACTGAGGTCTGAGGCCCCGAAAGGTTGGGGGGCTGATGCCTTGGAAGTGACCCGACACTACAAATAGCCCCCCTGTCCTGTCCAAATGTCATTGTTTGAGTTCCGTCTGGAATACAGATAGTTCCTATGGGGTCAGGATCCCAGGAGATGGATATTTCCCTCATGTCCAAATCTACAGAGGAAAGGAAATATTAAACAACTCCACCACACATTGATATTTCTGCCCACTGCTGTTTAGAGTGTTTCCTGACTGAAATCCTGCAGACCCAGGAAACACACTATAACCTGAAGGTGCATAGGCAGCTCGATCTCTATTTAAACAAAATAACACAGAGACATAGAAAGCGATAATGAAAGAGAGGGTAAGAGGAAAAGAGAAAGAGTTAAACAAATAAATCCAGAGATAGCAACACTTTCAAACAGGAAAGTACAAGAGGCGGCGAGCAGACATCAAACTGTCAGTGTCAGTCTATATGCGGCGATTCCATAAACTGCTGGATGCAGACAGGCCCAGCATGAGGCCAGGGCCCCTAGTCTGCAGAGCATTCCTCTATAGCGAGCCCAGGGGAGTGCTGAGCCAGGTAAAGTACTATCCCAGCCACAGCTCTGTCTTCTGCAACTAGAATCACAACCCGTCTAACGGAGGAGACAGTGCACTTCCACCACTGTCTCTCACAGTCATTAACAATCTTCACTCAAAAAGATTTACAACCTCATGATAAATGCGTGTGTGACTAAGTACAGCAAAGACACTTCCAAGCATAACAGTTTATTTTCCTTCCATGACTGGCTGGACTGTGCCTTGCTCTCTGCAACGTTGAACAAAAATCCCACTGTTTTACAAAATGTGAGACAAAGCCAGTTTTTGTGCGTCATTTTCCATTTCATACCAATTCCTTATACGGTGTTTATTTAAAAGGTTAGTAAAACAAAATCGAAAAAAAAAAAAAATCTTTTTCTCTTCCATTTGCAGAGGTTTTACAATATCCGTCTATGAAAGTCAGTTTGTCGTTCACATAATTAAAAAATATTCTTTAAATATTGAACAGCAAAGTATCTTTCCATAAACATCTGCATGGCTTGATACCACTAAAGGTAAGTAAGTGAGAAAATGTGCTTTACTCTAATTCAGGCATGCAAGTATATTTGATTTAACATGTGCTTAATGCTAATATATGAGCTGCACTGCAAGATACACATCTACTAAAGGTAATGGAAACCCATAAAGTGCATTATGTGCAGCATTCACATGCAGTTTTAAGTAATCTGATAATGACATCAATTGTAGTAAACCTGCAGTAAAGATACAGCGTGCACACAAACGCACAATCCCACACAAGCACATTACACGGCGCTATCTGGCAAAGAACAGCAGCAGGTAATGTGCAGCAGTTCCAGGACTTAGTGCTGCTTAGATGGCTCCATGCCTTGAGGGCTCACTAAACACCCCTCCCATGGCTAAAGGCCCGGAGAGGAAGAAGGAAGGAGAAATCAGTGGCTGAGCTCATCCAGGCCTGCAGCACAGAGCTAACACTAAAGCTAACCCTCACCTGTCCATGACGATCCTTTGACCTGTATGAGGGAAGTTTGTGTGTGTGGGTGTAAGTGTACATTGTGTATGAGGGGATGAGGAGCATGTGTGCACTCCTGTGTGTGCCAAGAAAGTCAAAAGTCAAAAGCACAGCTGCCTTCATTCTAGCGCATGGTTCCATTCCAACTGATCTATCTATCCAGAAAATGAACAAACCACTTTCTTTCTTTTTTCCTCCCTTGGTGTCTTTTTCTAACACCACCCCTCCTTCACCTTTCTCTCTCTCTTTCTCAATTCGCTTTATCTCATAATTTCTTCCAGTCCTGCCATCTGACTCTCCTCCCCCCCCACGTTTCAAACTCTCAAACTGTACGGGGGACACAACCTGGAGCTCCAGCCCTCCTCTTGGAATGCCATTAATCCCAGCTTTGCCATCTCCGTCTAAAGTGAGATCATTAGAGCGCTCGCCGCTGTGGCGTTAAGAGACATACTCTGATGAAAACATCCTGCCGCCTGCTCCTCCTCTCTCCTCCGTCTGTATGCTGCTGGTGTGAGCCAGAGCTTTAGGATGGACGGAGAGGCGGGAGAAAGAGGGGGCAACACCATTCTACATGTTCTCTGAACATCTGCAGATAAAGCTACTCTTACTGTAAATAGAAAGGAGACAATATTTTATCTGCATAGTATGCAACTTGATAACAAGTTGGTGTATGTTGAACCAAACAAGGATACTGAAAGCGCAGCACAATGATGCTGTTTGTAAAAATATGGATGCCTCAGAATCCCTCTGGGCGTATTAATAACAATGTTTGGTGCTTCACATTTGATTGACCATAAACTCGGTTAGGGCAATACATCAACAACATTTGCATGGTCTCCAATGATCAAAGAGGGAGGTGGAGGACCGCAGCTTAATAGCTGGAGACCTGTAAGTCCTCCTACACTGTACAAATGAACTCACATTCACTGGGATGTCGTCACTGGCACAGATGAGAGTGATTATCTGGGGATGGCTGATTGTGCATGGATTCTAGCTATTTGTATTTTGCACTATTGGAGAAGGATATACCTAGATTATATGTTTGTCTTTGGCGCAGCAACGTGCTTCCATTGAGAACGTTAATATCATCTGCACAATTGTTTCTATTATATTTCTGAAGCCCTATCCCTGACTCTTTAATCATAAACTAGCATTAGTCATTTCTACTCCTTTTGTTAACGTACCTAAATTAAATTCCGCCTTCAAAAGTCTTCATTAAGTGCATTCATCAAAACTAAACAGTGTTCCGACTTTCCGGCCGTATGTTCCCATGCAATCCGATCCAAACCAAATGAACAAATAAAAGCCTTTTACAGAACACTGCGACTCAATTAGGCCTTTTAACCGAACCACAGCAAATAAATCACTTTGTTGATCAATGTCTTCAATAATTAAATGCTGGGCAATAGCTTTTCTGTTTTGCTGCTGTCAATACTGCTGAAATTTATTTCTCTCTGGCTGTACAGGAAGTCAATTTTTACAACCCTTCGATTTTCGACTGTGAAAGCAAATAATTTGAATGCAGCAGTGAGGGGGGAATTAAACAGTCCACTGTGTAACTGCAGACGGTGATGTCTTTACATGGGCTTTCGCTTTTGTTTTTTCTCCTGCAAAGTTAATCAATATCTGAATTTAGATATACCCTGCAGTCCTAAACCCCATGCACTACGCTCGAGGATTGCTGGTGCACAATGCCCCAGACTCTGCACCAGGATATGAATATGATATAACCATCCAGTAGTGGTGCTTTCCACAGTAGTAATCTAACATGATGAAATACATCCTCTGAAAGCATTTCAGAAAGTTTTCTGCAAGGGTCTGATTGTGTCTCGTGCTGTAGTCTCCCTCTGGACAGCACTGTATATCATTATTTTCTCCTAACCTCGGGCTATTTACTGCACTTTACACTGACGAAATAACTTACTTTCAATCGGCAACCCTTGCCCTCTTTGTAAGGTAATTTCCCTTGCTGAGAACGCGGCAACCAGAGGAGGAAGCAAAGGGACAAATTATCCTCAGTGTCTAGACGGGTACACGGGTAACAACAAAGACCAACCTCTACAGAGAGCACATCTGAAGAAAAGACACGCACACAGTCAAATCTCTAGGCTGCAACCCAAGGTTTACACAGTGTACGCAATATACGGTATTGCTGCACGAAAGCAAATAATCACAACAAACAGAAATAAATAATGAAGTTGTCATGCAATGGAAGGAAGAGTAGGCGGGAAACATAAATCACACAAGTATCACAATGCAGCACCTCCTTCGACAAGGCTCCCTGGGGCAGGGTCTGGGCAGACTTAGATCCTGGACTCTCTCACAGCTATGTAAATCATACCTGCCCTGCTAGACCCTACACCAGACCCCAAAAGCCCCCTCCAGACACTACTCACAGCTCCCCTGTTCAACTGTTAATTCAACACAGAAACCGCTACAGCCGCAGAGCCCGTGGCTCCGACCTAAGTCTCAGAGGAAGCTCTCTAACCCCAGCCACAAAGCTCCAGACCTCTAACCTCAGCCCCTACGCTGCAGCCCCGAGCCCTCAGCTTGAGTCACAGTTGTGCGGCTGTAGTGGTGGTGGGAAGTTTGGCGCATCTCACCTCAAACTCCCACATTAATCATGAGATCCCACCCGTCAGTCTCAGTTTCAGTCCCTTCTTAAAACTCAAAGCACCGTATGATAAAGTGGCACTGTCATATCAACTGTGACTCCCTGTGCTTGAAGCGCACAAGTATAAATACACATGTCAGATGAAAAAACATGCTGGGTAGGTAGGTGGGGAAAGAAGAGTTAAAAGTTTAGCTTCAGAGGACATATTTGATCCTTCCAGACACTTCATTGGGAGCTCAGCAGGAGGAAAAAAAAGAGCTGTTGATGGAATGCAGCCATTTGGTTGACCCTGTGGCCGTCTCAGGGAGGAAGGCCGGAGACAGGTAGATATATGGCCAGTTTGTTATTGTGAATTCCAGATCCTGTGATTATCTCCCGACTCTCAACCTTCTGGAGTTTTTTAATCTGGGGATTCCTGAGACAGTTCACTCACAGGGGCTGACGTCGCTTCTTGCTCACCTTTCTCTGACCCCCCCCCTCTTCACTGCCCGGACACTGCACACACATACAAGCGGCAGGATTCTCAGTTCAAGAAAAAAGAAAAGACGGAGGGGGAAAAAACCCAGCACCTTACAGATTCCAGGGCCAGGGTCAGGTTTCGTTTTAATGTCCGCTTGCATGTGGATGGGGGGCTGTGGGAGCGGGTGGCTGGGGAAGAACTGGGGTTAGTGTGGAAGGGTGTGGGGTTAGCGGGAGTTCCCCATGGCAGCCGTCCATTCTGCACATACAAACCCCCTGATGTCACACACTACTACTTGCAAGCGAGATGACGAGAAGCAGCTTTTTTACTGCCACTGAAGTCACTTTCCTCACTGCTGATGGAGAATTTAAAATGCCGTGAGCTGTATAACATGGTCATAGACAAGACAAACAGGAGACCCATGATAGCGGAGACTTCTAGACAAAAGGGAATCAAGTTTCTGCACCTTGCTCTGAACGAGAGGCGGCTGATTGAAACCAGATAAGGTTCAAATGGAACTGTTAGGTCCAGTAATGAGATTCCCCGAGTGTATGTTTGGATTAGGTGATTACAGACCTTGCCTTCCTCCTCACAGTCACTCTCACATGCATGCATGCAGGCACAAACACACACAATGGTGAAGCGTTGAGCGTTAGGCTTTCATAAAGGTAAGAGTTCATCATGAAAATGGTCCTTCCCTACTCTGTACTTTTATAGGGAGGTGAAGCAGAACAAAAGGAAAATGGGTTATGAAAATAGACACAGCTGGCACAGCCTAAACAATGGGCCAGCTGGTTCTTTTTGAAAGTAATGATCCTCGCGGCTTCACACAGACTTGACAGGATCTGCAGAGTTACTAATAAAAGTGCAGCTAAGACTAAAAGAGGAGTAAAACAAAAGCCGACCCTCAATGTCAGACACGCACCTGCTCTTGTTGAGGTTAATATCGGCACCAACTGCACAGAAAAGGGTTAGAATAATATTTATTTGTTCATCCCTGAAAATCTATATTTTTGAGTTTCGTAATTTTTTTTTTGCTGAATTTCATCTGTTATTACACAGACTCTCTGCTATAAATCTTTCATTCTACCTATGTGCCTGTGCACCCGGTCGCTCTGCAAAGTATATTGACATACGTTGAAAGTTTGTAGGCTTAGGTATTCAGAGGAAAAATATGGCGTGCATAATTAGGTGATGTTTCCATTTTTTAACTGCTGGGACAACACTGTCAGAGGCTTGCAGTAGCTCACTTCAATAACGGTGTGTGTGTGTGTGTGCATTGTTCTTTTGAAAAGTTTGTCACAGTGACAGCGTCACCGGGGTTTTTGACATCGCCTGTCATGCTGAAGATCTCTGCTGCCTCTGTTGCTGTCACTCCTTATCAGCACTCATTTCTTAAGTTTATGCTTGCAAATATTCAAAAACCATATTACCATACCTACCGCTGCCAGGGGGGCAGAAATGAAAGGAGGCAATAATCTCTCTCTTTCTTTATCTGCGAGCTATCCTTCAGCAAAGTATTCAGAGCTAGGGATTTTCAGCAGGCTTATATGAGTGAGAAGGATATTAATGTTATGATTGTCATCTTTTTTTTTCAAAAATGATCCAGCTTGTGTTCTCTATGGCAAACACTGTAAAGTTATTCTTTTAATACTCCTCTAAATTATTCTATTTTACCTCGGGTTAAATGGCAATGTCACAAAAGAGCGTATATAAAATTATTAAATACAGCACACAATAGTTTGGGGAGTGTGGGGGCGGCTTACATGCACATTTAATTGCATTACAAGACAAACACTTAGCACCATAATGCAGAATCACAGCAGTACAATTTCACAGTGCTTCCGCACAAAAACATGCTGCCTGGCATGCATTTTGGCATATCCATCACAATACTGCTATCTGCAAGGTGCAGGGTAACCTGATTTAAGGGCAACTTATTGGATTTGTGGGAGGGACTGAGAGGGGTGGAAGGGAGAAAAGAAAAACAAAAGGGAAGGATTAATCACGATGCAGCGGCATGACAGTACCTACAAAGGCAGCCATGAAACAGTTGCTTGACGAGAGAATGATTGCAGGATCTGCAAGTAACTGGCTGCCACCGGCGATGTTCTTCCTCCAACTCAACTTGTCAGGTGTAATCATTTTGTTAAGCTTAATGTTTTATGCAAATGCTCTTGGGGAGAGTTTTGTCAAGGGGCTGGTTGTTGTTTTTTTTGTTCCTCTGTTGTGTGGGTATGTATTGTGGTTAAATGTGTGGATGATGTTGTGTGTGTCTGTGTGTGTGTGTGTGTGTGTGAAGTTGGAAGGAGGAGGAGGGGGTGGGGCGGGGGGGTATTTGGCGGTGTGTGTGGTATTGTTTTTTAAGCACTCTGAAAATATTTGCATTCCTCTGAACCCTGCCTGTGTTGCCCTGATTATTTCCTGTATGCATCAGGGTTTTCTCTCATGGAGATCACACGGCTCAAGTCACTTCACACGCTGCCTGAAGAGGAGGGAGCCGGTGCTCACTAGAGCCTGCCTTCTCCAGTCTGCACTCTTTCAATAGAGAGGAAAGGATAAAAGAATCAATGAGGAGGAGAGGAGGAGAGGTCCGATATGTTGCTGTTGTTTCTTGGCTGCAAATAGCAGTTGATTTCCAACAATGTATTGGCACAGAACTCAATGTATTGGCACGCTCTCATTATGATATATGACGGCATGTGACCTATTTGTATGTTTTGGACTTTGACTGAATCCAATGTGGACTTTCAAGGTTACCAAAGAAAACTCCAACAGCCGTGTCATTTGTCCTTTCAATCTGCGTGTCAATATCAATCGGTTTTCCAATTCTGTCACCACCCATTTATTATAATTGTTTTTTTCCAGTGCTATTTATGATGACAACAACAGTACATTATCCCAGTTTTTAACAGATAACTGGTTATAGATCTTTAGTAATGGCAAAAGAAAAACTCACTATTGGATATGAGCAGGCCTAACATCCAGCCACACGAACTCTCTCAAATCAAAAAATGTTTCATCCATAAATATCCAAGGTAATCATCTCTAAAAGCCAGCAGAGGGAGAAGAAATGCATTGGCACGGACCAAACCTAACATGGCCCTCAGGTCCTCTTTATGAACTTGCGCCTTTTGTACTTTTATTGAGCTATATCATTTTTTATGGTTCATCATCATCATCAGAGGATCTCATGTGAAAATCAAAGCCTAATGTCAGTGTTGAGGGAAGAAAGCAGTCAGGCTGAATGCGGTCTTAGCCCCGGGTTTCATTTTCAATCGTCCTTTTTTTTCCCCACACGTGCCTTAATTCACTGCCAGATGCGATAAAACGGATGTAGCCTGTGGAAAGCGGGGTGACTGTCTTATCTACAAGATGATATTCACTGCCTTGCCTTTTTTTTTATCACCTTTAAAACTCCTCCATACTTTCACACAGACGCCTGAATCATACGGTGCATCTCGTCAAAGGCAGAACAGACAGACTGAAATCCATCCTCACCTCAGTGCTTTTGAATTAAATTTGACAAATTGCTAATTTTAATTCCCCAAAGAGTATATGCCCCAAAGCTTTTACTTTATACGTTTAGGTTACGTCTTTTTCATCATCATCTTGAATTGAAACAGTTTTGGAAGGGAAGTCGAATGTTGATGATTCGTGACTTTGAAAATATTTTTTTGTGTCCTGAAAGGGAAAAAGCTGTATGATCTTTAACCCCTGGTTCTGCTGAGCATCTCCCATGTGCATACAAGTCATGGTGAAAATATTTGAGGATCCTGTTTAAACTGACATGACCTACAAAGAGGGAATAATAGTGTAGAGAGGATGAGGGAGGAAGAAGTCTCTTTTAGTTTATGTTTAACTATCTTTACCCTTTCCACACAATTTTGCTCTCATAGTAATGCTCTATCAACATGTGAAATATGTAGCTGCCCCGCTACAATGCTTATCAGAAATGTAACTATTAAAGATGCTATATACTGAGCAAGTGAGAATGACTCGCTATGACTCAAGTAATTAGCCCGTTGCAAAAGTTCAACTTCACTGTTGGACCAAAAGCTCTCGATCTAATGTGAGGCATGTGATGGAGGAAAGGCCACCTAGCAGCTGCAGATGGTCGCCACGTGCCGTCTGTCGGTCCATTTGTCTTGTCAACATGGTTCAGCGGGACAGTTATTCAGAAAGTGGACTTGAGGAAAACAGTTCAGTAGAGGAAATGTAACTCGGGATCACACAAACTGAATGTGTACGTCTTCTCTGTACTGTTTATGTCATTTCACCATATTTTCTCTCAGGGGAACACCCCTGACATACAAATTAAATGAAGGAGAAGAATGCATAGAATAAAAAAGCTGAGATAAATGTTTTTATTTGTTGTTTTTTAAGTCCAACAACGTTATTAAAGTGCATACATATGAATATCAATCTAGTTTTTATAAGGCAACAAACAAGCAACAATATGATGAAAACCCACATATAAATACACATTGTAACTGCAAAATGCAAAAGTTTGTTATTCTAAAGGAATAGACTGATTCCAAACAGCCTCAGGCATAATGTTTTTTTCTTTTTTTGGACACACACGATCCACACATGCACAGCCAAACACAGCCAACACATGCACAATTGCACACAAACAGCCCTCCTGTCCTTGCTCTGCCACACTGCTGTGTACTGGGGTTAATATTCATTCTTTTTGCTGGGTGCTTCTGATGTCCCTCCACCCATAAGTAAGCAATGAATAAACTGTAGCTTCCAATAAACCCTGGATGGTGTGTGAAGTGGATTTGAAATATGGTAATGAGAGTGTGTGTGCTTTGCAAGTATTGAGCTTGGGCTGGACCACCAAAGCACAGCAGAGAGGACAAGCAAAGTTGCAAATGACAACAAAGGACTTCAATACCATTGTAACAATAAAATGGCATCCATTGGTGAAATTACAGAATTACTAGTGGTGTAGTAGCTCTTTCTCATTACAATATTACCTCTGGCTCCCACCAGCACGTTGAACCCCATTAAGATGACCTTCACTGGTACAGCACTCATTAAAGAACGCTGAAATGCTCTTTTTCATCTGTCGCCATAATGAGAGGACTAGTGTACATACCAATATGGAATTTGATCAAGAAAGGCATAGGCTGCAATTATAAGGACCTTTTTGAAAAGTTCACTTCTATTATACCCCTCTACCACTGGTAATGACATTGTGGCCATACTCGCTCCCCCAGTAAGTTAATATCAAATATGAAACCAGAGATCAACGGCCCCAGAGACTGTGTGCATGCTGTGTGTGTGTGTGTACATGTGTCTGCATGTAAGCGCTGCCACAGTGTAAGCAGGCGCGTCCTTCATTGCATTGTGTCTTTAATCTCTTGATATTACAAGCCATTCATCATTTCATCTTGACACCTTCATAAAATAAAACATACAGTAATTAATTTTGTTAGACAGAGAGATCAGGAAAGAGATGAAGAAAGGACCATGGAAAAAAAAAAAGGTTTGGAAGTCCTAAATTAAGATTTAATTTAATGATATTTGATGTGTCAAATCTCGTCCAAATTGACTTTATTTTCAAATTCAGCTTGTCAAAGGAAACGCAATGAAGCCGATGGAGTTTAACATGAATATGATCCTGATTGCATTCTTGATTCCTAAAAATACATCAGATTTATCATTTGTCAATATGTATACTTAAGATTTTAATATTGTACAATCTCCAAATTTAATCACTGATAGTGTAAATGCCATTGCAACAACCTCAATCTCAAATAAAGTATTTATGTCACATCAGGGCATATTATCTGGGTATTACTCATTCGCTCTGAAGCCCAATGTACTGGGGCATATTATTCACTATCGAAATTAGACTTCTGAATTCTAATATAAAAGTGTCCAGAAAAATATCATCAACATGCAATAACCACAAATACTAGAACCCACTCGACATAGACAAGAAACTGTGTGTACAGTATACTGCTTTTTTTCTTTTTGAAAGAGATCATTACTTCATCACAAACCCACTTCTTGCTGTCAGTTGTGGGCTACACATCAGCCGGTTTCACGCCGCTATGCTCTGAACCCTCTAACAGTGCTGCAGACAGTGGAGATGGATGCTTACACTGTGGAAAGTATGAAATTAAAAGAAAGAGTCTGATAAATTGACAGCAGGCACCTCAGGATATAGAAGCAGGAGATGGAATGATCAACCTGACTTGAGGGTGGAGCGCTCTGCTGCTGAGGAGAGGCTGATGGATGTACAGCAGGGGGAAATGTTTGGCTGTACAAGACGTGTGTAGCGTTGTGTGTTCTTTGTTTCATTTGGGATTTGCATGTTTATACTGTATGCTCATGTTTTCAAATCTGGGTTTTATTTAAGAAACAATAAAACTGGCATGCCTGCAAAAATTGCCTTCATACAGTTTAAGTCTTTTAAATTACTATATTTAAATGAATTAATCATTGAATGAAGAATTATATATATATTATATGATATATATCTAAAGAGGCCTTTTCAAGACACATGGCTGATTACTCTTGAACAAAAGTTGCTAAAGTAAAAAATAAGTTTTACAAGGTACGAACATGATTAAAGGTTGAATGGTTTCTACTTAACAAGCCAACAAAAAGTCAAAATACATCAACCACGGAGATTAAAAAACTGCCATCTTTCCTTAGTGTAGTGATTGTCTGAAATGCTGCCACGGGCATGTGGTTGCCAGAAGCATTGCAGTATTTCTATGTGGCTGAAGTTGTTTCTGTAACCCACTGCTACATACAGAGAGAGACAGAGAGAGACTAAATCCCAAAAACAGTCTCACAAAGTCACAGCAGAAACAAATCTTAACTCAAATATTATGCTATGGGAAAGGAATGCCATTGTTTATATATCCGACATCAGAACAGGACTCATAGTATTAGCACAAAAAAAACTATTATTGAACTCATATTTCTGAATAGTTTTCACCAAAATTCTGGCTCAGTGAATATTTTTATATATATATATATAGTATATACAGCCTCTATACTGCCAGCATGTGCGTTAACATTTAAGAGGCAACAATCAAGGCGATACTGTAACTCCTTTCTTTCGAGCTCCACTTCTCAGCAGTAGTGGTGAGGATGTAGTGGCCTTTCCAACTGGCTTCATTCTTCACCTCTTGCCTTCCCTTCCTCTTCTAACAGTGGTCAGGCCCCCGCCACCCCTCCCAGCACACACTGGCTGGCTGCTCACCCCAGCACAGGTGTTTCCCATTGCCAGTCACAGTCCCTCTCGCCCCAACACCAACATTGTTTTAAGGGAGAGGACTCTGGGCTCCTTCCTCAGCCTTCTGACAAGCCATTGGACCCATGTTTATCTGTACGCATAAAACTGCATGCATCACAGTGTCCACTCGCTCAGCCTCTTGGGACAACACATGGTTTTAACATTAGCTCATCCCCCTGAATGGAATACAAGAGAATCTGTGAGGCTTTAAGCCACCACAGGAGAGAGCTGAGAAATATTGCATTGGACGAAAACAGACTGTTAACAAGCATCATCCACTGTGTACAGTATTCACAAATACTGTATCCCACTGCACTAAAACAAGTGCAGTGTGATTAGGCTATTACCATACCTGAGTTAATATGAGCGGCATGCATGCAGTCATCTTGATAATTTAATTTGAGTGTGCCCCGAGGTGGAGCAATCTTTATTTCATCATCTCAAAGCAGTTTATTTCATTAAAACGTCTACTTGTCTATCAGTAAGAACCTGTTCCTTTTGAGATAAGCTGGCGGAGTTTATCATAATTGCAAATGTTTGCCCATAATGTAAAGACCTTGTGGGGTCTAGTATTCTTTGAGATGAAAAAGGTTGTCATGCATACAAATAAGAACAAGTGACAGTAATTCCCGCCAACAGTTTTCGATTAGTGGCAATTTATAAAGAAACGTCAGAGTTGATCGGACCTGCAGGGCAATATAATTTGGGCCCACGGTTTCTTTTAAATCTATTATTCTACTTACTTCTGGCATTTTGCCAACAATGTTACTTTAGTTCCGCCAAAACTTTTTATTCTTTCACTCTTTTCATCACCAAGTCTCTGACTTTCTACTTCTCCCACACATTTACAGTATACACATTAATGTACACACACACACACACACACACACAACACAACACAACACACACACACACATGCACGCACGCACACACACACGTCTACACCCCACTCCCACACACATCTCATGGCGTAGCGGCTGAGAGGGGACTAACTGACAGAGATTGCTGGGTAATTCAACCCAACATGATTGACTTTATGATCACTTTATAGCTCCAACTAGTCTTTATGCTTTCAAGAAATGCCAAAAGTTTCCAGCACGAAAGTGGCAGGGAATCGTGAAGGGAACAAGAGGTAGAGAAACCCCACAACTGCTTTCACTTCAGAGCCCACCTCCCTCCCTTCCTTCCTCTCGCACTCTTTCACCCTTGGCACTTTTAATGGCATAAAATTATGGGCCTGCAAGAGCGACAACAACTGTCTAGGTTTAAAACATAATACGTTGACAGGAGTGACATGGCCATTTTCTCCTCCTCCATTAGCGTTGAGATGTGGCCACCTCCTTTTGCTCTTAAAGAACCAACCACAGCGGCAGGCCAAAGTTGTCAGACGTCACTTCCTCTGTCATTACTCGCTGACACACTGACTGCTGCTGCTTTTATACTGACACAAAGAAAAAAGTCTGAACGTACTTCAAGACTGCTCTCTCCTTGTTACATTAATGCAGACTAATCACTAAGTGGATGTGAACATTTGGAAAAATTAGGACGTCTCAAGACAGATATAAATTGTTTGGGGGTTAGGGAAAGAGTACACAATGACCGTCAATATCAAAACCATTTGAGGTAATTATTTATGACAATATTATCAAATATTATGTGACTTCATACCTCACCCATTGTAGTTTTTTTTTTTATCTCATTTGTCCTTACAAAAAAATCCAGCTCTTTCACAGCCATTTGCCTAGTCGCGTAAAGAAAGAGGCTCCTAACACATTAAGCTCTGAATCAGGACAGAAAAATGCCAAAGGTTCAACTAATAAACGAGGGTTTTCAGATATTCTTTGATTTATATGATTGTAAACTGAATAACTTTTATTTGTTCAACATCACCTTGTGCATTGGGAAATGATGATGGGCATTTCTACTTTTCTCTGACATTTTATAGGGTTACTGATTGGCTTATGGGTGAATTCATTAAAAAAAACTAGATAGATGAACTGATTAAGAAAATAATATTGAGGCGCAGCTCTTAATACATTATATACACAAATGAAAATGAATCAACAACTTGTCCTTCAGACTGATGTTAATAACAGTACTTGGTGACTGTAGTTTTCCAAAAAGAAATGGAAACTTTAACCATCAGGAACACTGATCACTTGTATCGTAAGTCCCTCAAATAACTCCTCTGCACTCCCTATTACAATATAACTCTTGTGTTGCAAAACCTCCTCTCACCCCTGCAGGATGCCAGGCCCAGTCCAAACAATGTCTCAACACTGGTGCGGTGACAATCCAGAGCATGAAATCCTTCCCGTGGCTAAAGGGCCTCAGCTTCTGAGGATCTAGCCCTTGGTTAAACGTGACGACCACATTCTGTGCCGTTTGCTTCTGCAGCCTAAGAGCGAGAGAGAGAGAGAGGAGAGAGAGAGAGAGAGATAGAGAGAGAGAGACATGGAGGGATCTATAATTCAAATAAACAGGAAGAGGATTATCACTCATAAGCTGCATAAGAACTTCAGTGGGGAATGTTGGGTTTGCTGAGATCATAAATAAACAAGATCTCTAGAAAGGGAAGAGAGGGACCTCCTTGTTCTGGTGTCAGCTTGTCCCAGCGTAATACATGTGTTATTGTTGCTCTAACTACGTTCTCCCTTACATGCTGCGTTGTCCCAGTTGCATGCTGTAGCAGAGCCAAGGCCTTTGTTTGGCTAATGTCCTGTGGTGGCTTCTGATTCGTCTAAATGACCTGTGACACCTCATTAGCTCCTCAAGTTGGCCTCTCTGCATCATATTATTAATGGCGACATTGAAAACAGAAGCCATATTAACCACCTCACACTTAATGGTGTTGGTTTTGATTAACATCACCAACAGTCAAATGACAGTTAGGTTAATGGGAACTTTGAACAGGACCCCTAGCGCACGCCCACAAGAATCCAGGCTTGCACACATCACACACATTAACATCTCCCCTATCTTGGCTGATATCATCTTACCAGGGATTTGGGTGGTTATCATAGTGAGCATGAAAAAAAAAGACTGAATGGCCCAGGAAGCCTCCACTGACTTGTCTATATGGAGCCTCATTAGGGACATTGATGGATGGGCTATTGCCACCAACGGGCTCGCCCAGAAAAGCTCTGGGTATTATTAGTGTTTGTGTGTTTATAAATTGACACTTAATTACAGGTGCAAAATCAAACCACATACATTAACGAGTCTCGGCCCATTGAGTATGATGCAGCCTGGATATTTAAGATTAAGAACAACTGAACAAGAATTGGATTTAATTCTCAAAAGACATAAGGAGAGACATACATAATGCTTTTGGAGATTTAGACTGGTTTTCTGCAGGAAATATAAATTTGGAGGCAGCCAAAAATAGAAGCCCTTTCAATTGGGAGAAGAAAGCCTTTGAAAGTTGAAATACAGGAGCTGGCAGCATATTTGTATTTACTCTTTTTATTTCCAGTTTCGGGATATTTCTCTTGTGTATTCATGTAAAAAGTTGACCTTTCAAAAACCAGAGGAAATGGGAATGGTTTTCTTCTTTTTTTCCATTAACAGCCGTGGTTAAATATAATCTTCTTTTGAGGAAAAAAATATATCAGTAAAAGAGCAGAAATCACAGTTAGAAAAATTAAATGAACGTTCTCTATTTCTTTCCCATTCCTCAAAAGGTGCAACGACTCAAATCCAGATTCAGTCTATCAGAAAAATATCTAAATATCTCTTTAAAAAAAATCTTTCCGTTTAATATACATCAATACAAATATTTCTGAAATTCATTTCCAACACCTTCATTTGAAGTTAGTGCGAACAGCTGATCTTTATTTTCCTAGTGAGCTCCATGTCATAGAGAAGTCACTTCCGTTCTTCTTCACACACACACTACTGTAGTTGTGTATCAGATTTACAGCTGATAGTTTACTTTTATACCAGAGGAGGTCATACAATATGATATTTTCTGTTTCCCAAAATGGCCTCAGCCAAGGGCCCAGACATATAAAACTCCTGACAGCGATACATTTCACGTGATGACACTACTCTGAAACAATCTCGATATTGCCTTTCCCTGTCATAAACAAAACCTGACCACAGTTCTGTTCGCCGTGTGCGCGCGTGTGTGTGTGTGTGTGTGTTGCTCTCGATTTGTCTATCCAGCATGTGTGTGAAGGGGGAGGGAGAGAGGAAGAGTGGTGGCGGGACATGGAGACGAAAACTCTCTTATTCTCAGCGGTAGACGGAGTAAGTAGATGGGTTCACTCTGGGGAGAGCAGTAAGAATGGTTGTAAAATGCACAACTCCATGGTAACTGAAGGAGAAGCGGCTCTGCTGAGAAAAGAGAGAAAGGGCAGGAGACAGGAAGGAGAGACGGCTGAGAGGGAAGAGTGAAAGAAGAAAGAAAGCAAGAGGAAGGGAGGCGAGCGGACAGACAGAAAGGGACGGAACAGACACGGGGGAACTCTGGCAGGTGCTTCATCATCTGCTAAGGCATTGTCGGGCCGCCCGTAAACAGTCATTGGGCTTCTCGAGGGAGCAACCTCCTCCATAACTAGCACAGGTATAAATCTGCCTCTTAGCCACTAAATTAGACACATTCTTGAGAGAGTCTCACTCTGCAAGTGCTGCACAAACCTGAGGGAAAAAGGAAAGACAGAAAACTAAGCCAGTCCACCGAGAGTAGTAAAGGAGGTATAACGTATACCCTGTGTGAATTTAACCAGATGGCCACTTTGATCTATATGAAAAATTGTTAATGTTTTCACACCCATCGCTGTTATGAATAGTTTCTTTACACTGAGCAAGAATTAATTTCCCCATCATCTCAAAGAGCTGTCGTTGCATCACGTGTAAAGAGCCTGCTGTGCCTCAAAGCCGAGGGCCAAGACCAGGGTCTGCGCTCTGTCACCTCGTCACAATGTTTATCCTTCATTACGACTCCAAAAACAGCGACACAAACATTTCTTCCCCCAACGAATTTTTCTAACATATATGAAGTGGTGACATTGTGCGACACTTGGATATTGTTTTAACACTTGGTGAAGGGGGGGAAAGGTTGTGGTAAAAATACACCAAGAAGAGTGATCTAGTGTTCTGGAAACAAAAAGTTTTTACTGCATGTGTATCTATACATGTCTAGCCATGAGGGCATACTCTACTATTTAAGCCTGCCGAACATTACATTCTAAAAATAACAGGACAATATGTGGACTTCCACTCGACTCTATATTTGATGAAAGTGAATTCAAATACATTTTACCCTAATTATAAGAAAACTGTGACACATAAAGATCTAAAACAAATACACAATTTTAGACAAAACATAACTCAGTGAAAAAGTGAAATAAAACAAAAGTGTAAAAAAAAAATGTCTTTGATTGAGACAGAAATAATTGTTTACTTGGTGTATATTTACATGCCATATCTGCTCCACTGAATGCTATCTGCTGCTTTGAACAACTTTTTCTGAAGTCGGAGGTCAAATTTGTCATCGAAAAGCCCTGCAAACATGGCACTCAAGTGTGCTGCGATGTGTTGTAACAGGATGCTAATCTCCTAAACACTCCATCTGTATTTGCTAAAACATTGCCTCACTCACAACACGTTTGCTTGAATGGCACATTACTCAGTGCATGTTTTCAAAAGGTATCCTGCGGGTCAAAGGAAGGAAAAAAAGGAGGTTAATGTGAAGTTATTACAATGCCAGTGTTCCCCCGAATCACAATTAATAACTAATACTCTTATTTTTAAAAGCAATTTTCAAAGTGTTTGATGAATAAGGTGGTGTCTTGTTTTGATGAGGCAAAAGAGGAGGCAATCGCACAAATTAAGACAACCAACCTCAAACAAAAATAATGTATCTTTAATTTTTAGATATGTTAAGTACTATTTTAGTGTTATCATACATGACGTAATTAACACTTTACGTCTGCACATAGGAAACAAAGGACTGTAATAATCCACGCTAGAAGTCTCGGCCAAGGCTTTGTCATTCCTCCAGTTTAACGCCACTATTTTACTAGTTCCTCGCTCAGAGAGTTTCTCTAAAAAAAAAATCCCCACAGGACTTTTTAACATTCTAATAAAACGATTTTACAGAGTGGTCTGAGTGTGAATTTTGAGGATGATGCCATGGAAAAAAGAAAAAGAGGTGAGCGCAAGATTGTCAGTGAGGGACAGGAAGAATAAAGGGGAGGTGGTGAGCATACTTTACTCATAAATCAAGGAGGCACGATATGTTACGTTTGAGTCAAATCATGCTGAGTAATATGAAAATGATCAGATCAATGCACTCTCAGTAAGTTAATGCTGTCGTACAGTTCAGTATAAACAAATATTATTGAAATAAGTAATCATGCTGATGTGAAAGTTTTAAACCAACTTTAAAACTAGATTAATCAAAATGAAATGTACAATTTTTTATTCATATTTGTTATTGAAGAGAGTTTCATTATATATTTCTTTGATTGATCACACAAACAGTAATGCATACTAAATCAACCAAGCCATAATCAACCTTTGATACAATAAGCCCAGTGCTGACAGAAATAATCCACTGGCCACCTTCCTAATGAATAATTGATGCCTGTCTTAACAGGCTAATGAATGAATGTGGTTTGGGTTTGAGTGATAGCCCTCTCGTTGGAGAGCTATCCCAGGAGGGACGGGGCACTGGAGACAGAGGTGCCATCCTCTATAACCTGTATAATTGGTCTTTTGACATAAGTGACTTGACTGTCTGTGTGTGTGTCCGTGCACCGCCGGTGGAGACTGACCCTTTTACCCTATTGTTTATTAGCACTGTTCCAGGTTATCACACCAATTAGGGCTGGGATAACAGTGATCAAGAAAGGAAAACAAAAAGTACAAAAATGCATACTATTAGTGAGGGAACGGAGGATCAGTCCAGGCGTGGCAAGCATAAGAGCGAACTATTTTGACCTGAATAAAAATATTCTAAAAAGAATAAACAACTAGTACGCAGTTATAGAAGGGAGTCACAGATGCAAAAAAGGATTTTGTTTTAAAGTGCATGCTGTGTATCTCGACTGAAGGAAAAAAACACTATTGAGAGGTGACAAGGCTTGAAGGCTGCTCCTTGTGTGCATTTGTGTTGGGCTTGTCCAAACAATCATACTTACATTTTAGCACTATTATGCACACACCCTATTTCCACAGGTCTGATAACATTCTCACTGCAGTTTCGGTGTGGCACTCTCACTAAACAATACCTTATTGACACGAGCTCTGGCCTCACAATAGCCACAAAACATCAGGGTTCCTGTTTTTGTTGACACTGTTTGAGCCGTCCATTGAAGGCAAAAGCCAGTGTGGACTCAGCAATGCATAATTGGAGCTCTCTGTCATACAACACAACAAATCAACCCTTTAAATGTTTGAGCATGATAAGGCAGAGAGAGGGCACACAGAGGGGGAGCGGGACAAAGGCAGGGGGAAGTCAGGTGAATGGAAGTGTGGAAAGTTGATGGAAATGGAGAGTTAAGAGAGACTATGGAGTTGAGCGCCACTAGGGGACAGTAGTAAGTCATGGACGGCAGCAGGAGAAGTGCACATACATGTGTGTGTGTGTGTGTGTGTGTGTGTGTGTGTGTGTGTGTGTGTGTGTGTGTATGCAAGTGTGTGTGCGGCAAACAGTGAACAAAAGACTTTCTTTGTTGCACTCTGAGATAATAAAAGAATTCAGAAATAGCTACTTGACTGCTTTAGAAAAGATCTTGACAATGCGTTGGCCCATAATGCACAGGAACAGCTCCAGATTTACATAATCATATGTAATGTAAACCACTACGCAGCTCCACAACCAACAAACAAACCGACTGGGGAGAGGGGGGACACAGGGAGAGGGACCCGCTTTCCCCTATGGACTTCATAAACTCACTAAAAGTATATTTTACTTCATCTGCTCACAACAATAGGATAACGTTTGCAAATGTTGTGGTGATTTTGTGCTGATGATTCAACAAAAAATAAGCATCTCAGGTAAACACCTAAATATACTTAAAGCACAGAATGAGAGGTACCAGTTTGAAGCAATGTTTTTTATATTTACTAAAAATGATTTATAGCTTTAATTATGCAGTTGCACACAAAAGAGGCACATGATTTAATGCTGATTCTTCAGTGACAACGTAGCAGAAATGTTATAAGAAAGAAAGCCTCTGTGTTAATGAGACACAAAAATACAGGGACCTTTCCTTTGACCACAGACCAAGATGAATGGCCAAAGGATTTCACGCTGTAACTTGAGGCATTGCTACTTATATTTGCTCTTTTTGTGTTACGTTAAAAGGGGTCATTTGTTTGGTAACTGGTTAAACAAGAGAAGTTAACACCTCCACGTACTTCTGACGTTAGATATAACCGTCAGGAGGGAGCCAGTGTTTCTTTTTCTGCTATGGTAACCAAGGACGTATATTCAAAACAAGCTGCCTCCTCCTCCGCCTCCTCCTACAGCAATTAAAAGCAGAACAATAACAATATTCACCAATGACAGCAGCGTACAGTAGTTATGCCCTTCGTTAGTTTCACAATGTTCCTCATGAATTAGTTAAGTCTGTTAATTGCACATTTATTACACTCAAGGCCATAGAGAGATGCACTAAATGGCTCCGGAATAGAATAATACTCGCGCACGTATCATGAAAAATAAATTAAGCTTTTAGATTACAGTTTAACCTTATGTCGCAAAAATATGTCGCAACAAATGTTATTTACCTGCTATGTTGTCTTTTAGGAGAAATTCTTAACCCATATTGTATGTTAAATAAAAGGGATACTTTTAAAATGACCACTTTTGACATTAGTCAAAAAAATACTGTTAACAATATGTAATAATAAATAAATAAATAACAAAATTAGATTTTAGGAACTTTTCCTTCCAAGAAAAAAAAAATCATGAAACTAAAAGCCCTACTTATTCCAATATTTACATTTGCCTCGAGTGGCTCCAAAACAACGTGACAACAATCATTTTTATCCAGAGACAAGAAAATAAGGCAAATATCAAAATCATGCACCGGCATTATCTCTTTGTGTTTACACTTTATCATCGCCTTTTCTGATCTCCGGCGCGTTTCATTATGGAGTGACGTTTGAGTGACACTGCGCCGGCTGTCACAGCCATGTGCTGAGGTTCCCTCTCATTTCCAGCAGCAACAATAATAATGACTATTCTAGTGCTAGCCCCACTATTTGTGTTATTGTTGTAGGGTGTCAGACACAGGCCCTGACGTTTGCTATGCTATCAGCAGGAGTGTACAAATACAAACACATTTGCCTGAGTTATTGACCTTTATCTCCCCACTTTCTTGACAGCCTTCTCCAGTTATTGACAATACAAACACATGGGACGACGCCTAACCTTTCATTTACAGAGCTCTCTCTCTTCCTCTCTCTTTTTCTCCCTCCCTCGCTCGTTCTTTCCCTTAGTCTGCGTCTCTCTGCTCTTGCAATTTGTTTAAATAAAACGGGGCAGACAATGGTAGTGCTCATTTCTGCCATTTTTCTTTCACTTCAAATTTCAGAGGATAATATCATTAGAACGATACAATGGCTGCTATTCAGCCATAGATACACATATATTTCAAGTATTCAATATAGTTTTGACATGCTGACATTAAGGGAGAGTGTTGTTTCCCTATTTGTTTGTTTACAATGTCGATTCAGTCATAAATCGTATATTCCGAAGGCAACATGTTTGTCTTTATGATGTTCAAATTACCACAGAAATATATGCATGGTCCGTACAATCAAAACACCAATAATATGCAAAAGATGCAGAAATAAAAATTATTTTGAAAAGCTAAAATATACGGTTGAAAAATGTATATTTACAGTGTATATAGCATTTACATTAATGTTTAAACACACAGCAAAGTATGAGGAGAGTAGTTTTATTTATGCAGAATGTGGGCAACATAATTATTCTGAAATTGGGACTGAATCCATAAACCCATAATAAACAGAATAATTTACTGCATCACAATACAGCGTTGAATAACAATGGTCATAAAAACCACTAGTATTCCACTAATGATTCTCCTCCAGGATTTATTGTGTTTTTCAATGTGTGTCCTCTTGCATTTCAGCGTGAAAAATAGTGTCCATAAAATACGGGTGTCCCCACCAGTCAGCCCCTCTGCAGGTACTTCAGAGCCCCAAAATTAAATTTTAAACAATCCAGACCAGTGTTTGGTGACCATGGTTAATCATCAAGAAACAAAGACATCAAACAATATTTGATAATGAGAAAAATGCCTCCAGGATATTAGGGGATGGGGGAGAACACAGCGTGAGCCTCGGCAGCAGAGCTAGGTAGAGAGGCCAGACCAGACACAAGCCGCATTCACATGTCTGTGTGTGGTGATGGTGTGTGTGTGTGGGTCTGTGTGTCAGACGCACAGACCCACACACACACCCACACACACGCACGCACACACGCAAACACGAGTCAACTTCTGTCTCACACACATTCACACATGCATGTAACCAGTCAGACACATACACACCTCTTATGGAGTTAAAAAGCCATTAAAACATTGCCTCTTTTTTTAAAGTTCATGACGAGATAATTAGAATTCAGTGTATGGAGCCAGTGGTGAGATTACAGCTTTGTGAAATTGTGCTTCATTTTGAACTTGCATCAAGCCTCAACCCAATTATCTGCAGTTAAAATGGCTTAGTGAGGCACCAAACTGTGACTGACAAAAAAAATACAGACGAGCCCAAAAAGTTTTCTTCTTAGATAAAAGTGATTATATTGCCCAAAATGTTCTAAAAGGCTAGACTTCTATTTGATGTATCATTCAAACCAAATATGATTACATTTGGATGCCATTAATGTATATTAAAAGTGTATTAATATACTGAAATATATATTAAATATACATTTAAAAAAATGTTTTAAACACATTGTTCTTTAAAAAAACATCTACTTTATAAATAAAAAATTATACTTTCACTAATACATGTAACAGAATGGTTTAATTTTCCATTAGGGCAGTGTAATTAGTGCTAAGCAAAATAAGAAGTTGGGCAGAGGGAAGGGAGGAGGGGGGAGGGAGAGTTGGGTAATGAGGAGAAAATGTTTGTTTTTTTCCTCTTCCTGTCATGGTGTTGGGTTATCCTTGATTGACGCAGCGTTAACGGTCTGGCCAAATCGAGGCAGATCCAGCAACCTCGGCCGAATGGCAGCATGTGCAGCCACCTCGGACATGCAAATTGCACCCAGGCAACCCGTTGACTATGATTAATGAGTCTGGGCTGCAGCCTTTGTTTCGCTGTGCAGCCGTTTAGAGTGAAATGCAATCCCAAAATATTATCAATCCTGTGTTAATCCAGTAAATGTGTTCACATCGGACATGTTGTTTTGAGCAATTTATAGCCAAATGTGTGCATGTCTGATCGTGCATGTGTGTGTATGTTTTATTGGGGTGAGCACAATTGCATTTAATTACATGTCCTGTAATTAAATTCATTAAAGGATAATACAATAAATGGAAGAAACAGCTTTGAAAGCGAGGTTGAAACACATGTGTCTTGTCTCCCGTGATGTAAAATATGGATGTGGGATTTTCAGGGGCAGTCATGCTGTTCAGGGGGGGAATGCATGAATCCGATACCTTGCTAATACTACAGGCATTTCCTGGTTATGGCTTGCCTCATGTTTAAACTGTGATTTTTAGAGCTCAGATCCCAGACTCCCTGAAGATTGGAGAGCAATTCTGTGGTGCAGAGGAGTGAAGTCACTGACTTCACAAATGGAAAAAAAAGAAAAACATTATGACAGTATTGCTGACGATCTAGTGCAACAAAACACTATGTATGGTGAGTAATATCACTGGATATGGTAAGTAGGGACTACTGTGCCAGACATGGGAGGGCTAGCAATTTCCTTAAACTGCGTGATGAGTAAAGGAAATTACACAACCTCACAAATCGTACATTCATCGGCAGAAGATGCTGTCGATAAAAAGCTATCTCACACACACACACACACACATTTTCCCTCTGCTGCAAGCAAAATGTAAATGTTCCCCAAGCATTAAGGTATATAAGTGTCATTAGTGGCACAGTGCTTAGCACTACAATGGTGTGCCGAGAGCAGTGGAGCAGAGATCAGTGCAGCGTCTCCTGGATATCAGAGGGAGACATCCTTTGTAAATTCATCTCCCACTGTGAGCAGGCTTCACAGCTGGTTAACGGCACTGCGTGTACCACTGCCCTGTTTACACGCAGCCTCCAAAGCACTCGTCTTTCCCCTGCATCCTTCCCCAGTATCTCCTCCATCCCCTCGGCATCTCCTTCAGCCCTCATCACAGCCCACTGTGGCTCTCATAGCCATCAAAGATGCACATAAACTGATTCAATGCAAGGGTGTGTGTGTGTGCGCA
Source organism: Taurulus bubalis (assembly GCF_910589615.1). Lineage (NCBI taxonomy): Eukaryota > Metazoa > Chordata > Actinopteri > Perciformes > Cottidae > Taurulus > Taurulus bubalis. The sequence goes on along the minus strand of NC_136589.1, from coordinate 9,467,461 downwards.
CACACACAACAAAATCTCTGATCCCTTCGCTTTTGGGGCCATTACAGTACACTGCCTTCCAACCCCTTCTCTGATTTTTATCTTTTTATACCATCACATTACACTGATCCTTTTATACCTATTACACACGCGGCTCCCCACCAAACCCCCTGATCCTCTGATACCTAGATGAGTAAACTGCTCCTCCTGCCCCTGACCTCAGCCCTTTGTAGCAATCAGACCAGACTTCCTCAGAGGCCCTGATCTTATCTGGCCATACCAATCCCACTACACAGCTCCCTTTTGTAGCAGGCACAGAGCACTGAGCCCTTTCAGATCCAGGGACTGTGCTGGTGCACACACAGCCCGAGACCTCAGCTCATCTCAGACATCATACTACACTGCCCAACAACAATGAGCTCTATTTTCTGATGCACCACAGGTCAGATAGAGCCTTTCTGCTCACCGATGCATTGTTCACCCACAATAGAGGAAATCAGCAATGTTGTTGTCAAAAGAATGTTTGACTTTACTACAGAATCGCTTGATGTAGTCATAGGCTTGCAGACAATAATGGCAATTTTTAGACGATATTGTTGTTTTATTTTTGAAAATAAATTTGAAAAATCTGAAACTCACCACAAGTTGACTGTGAGACTTCCCTGCATTGGTCTGTTGAGATAGAAGATGAAAGAGAAAATCTATTAGGGTAGACTGAGGTTTAGCACTGTTCAGAGACTAATTACACAACAATGCCATTGTAAATTATATTGATCTCAAGGGCATGTATTTGACAAATTAGGTCTTAAAAGATTTGAATACTATCTAAGAGTCGTCTAAAATCAACACTCCAGTCAGAGGCATCCATATCGTTTGGATGGAAATAAATAAACACACTGAATCACTAATTGACTATTGACTATTTCCTTTCAAATATCAGTTTGCATTTGTAACTATTAAATAGCTATTTTCATTAACATGCAAGCAGTTTGGAGTAACACATGTTAAAACTGTATCCTTAATAAATTAAACAATATTCTTGTATGCTTTACAAATCTTTTCTACAGTAGTACATCATCATCCTTGGCCTAATTTACATATTTCTGCCGGGGGCATTAAAGCACTACCTTCACAGGTTAGGTGAAAGGTGCTGATGATTCTGGGGACCCACAGCTGGGGATGGCCCACACAAATATCTGCTGGATGTAGGAAATAATTAAGGAAAGCCAATATTAAACCAATATTTTCTCAGGGAAGCAGAATTCCTTCCTACAAATGTAAAATAATACAATATACACATTAATGATGTGTTACTGCAGTGTAATTTGGTAGACTTTGTGTTTTGCACTTAAATGGAAACAAATCATTTGTATCAGTGGTTTAAATGCTGTATGTTGGAAATGTAACATAATCAAATTAGATGAATGATGAAAACACTTTTAAGCAAGGCCCGTCTGTTCAGATTTGCAGTTGCTTCATATTTAAGAATGAGGCAGAATTAATAAGAGCCGAAACTGAAGTTGAATTAAGCTCCATGAAAGCCAGGGGAACATATCATATGCTTTGCTACTTGATCATTTAATGCAGTTTAATTAAAATAAATAAATATATATGCTCTATGTTTTAAGTTGAAGTAGCACGTCTTATTTGAGAGACACCATCTGCAAAAGTAAATTATGCAAGCACAGAAGTAAAGCTGTCATTAAACTACGACATTATTGACACAGAATTCTTTGTGAGCTGTATTTACCGGTGTGGAGCCTTCTACACACACACAACACAGACGCTCCTCTCTCTGCTCTCCTTCCACAGTTCCTCTGCCCCTCTCTTTAAACACTTCCCCTGCCCGTATATTTAGTCTTTTTATTTTCTGTCGGACTTTAGGCTCGTCAACAAACGTTGCGGCAGAGCCGAAGACGACTCATATCAAGCACCCTCCCGCATTTGACGAGAATCCAGTGACGCTTCGGAGGAAAAGCATGTCTTAACTGGGTCTCCGCCTTCGTCCTGTCAAGTAACCAATCAGCTGCTGCCATACTCAGCTTCGAGGAGGAATCGACCAATCACAGCGCTGCTCACACAAAAGTCACCTCTTCAACTTCCTAGCGGGAATCCGCTATCGGGAAGTGTACACATGCAGCAGGAATCAATGGTAAACAATAATTTTTACGTGTTATTTATCGCTCTACAGTTATATTTGACAGTCCGAAGCGGACAGTAGTCCTTTAGTACACTTTTGATGAGTAGACAACATGTTGTATTTCATGGTCTGCGTTTAATGTGGCGCGTTAGCCACAACGTAAAGCTAAGCTTGGTTAGCAAGGCAGGTAACGTTACAGCTGTTTTTGACAGCTCACGTTGTTTACCTCTGGAAGGAACTCGGATTGCTCCACGGACATCCGTTCATTACATTCTCACTCTGTGTTTGATAGATAGATACAGTCAAAGTCACCCAGTCAGCATAGTAATCAAATGACAATGAGGCTATCCCGAGCTGAATATAAAGAGATCGTGAGGTGGACTGATCAACTGAGACCCACCCGCCAATGTATGAAGACTCTGAAGGAAAGATTCCCAAAGTAAGTTAAGTGGTTACACACTTCTTTCTTCTTTTGTGCGTTTCCTTACTTGTGCAGATGTATTGTGTGTAAGTTATCTACTGTAGGTGTGTGTTTATGGCAGAGGGTAAAAACGCCAAACTTCTGTGCATAAGCATCTTTTATACTTTGTACAAAGTCATTGATTATTGTCCAAAATGCACAAAATAAAATGATGATTAGATAATAATTTACATGCATAAGAGCTCACTTCAGTGATGCCTTTTCAATCTGTATATCAACTCCCAATAACATATTAATTTATTCCTGAGTCTCTTTTTTATCTCCTATTGTTAGATATTTATAATCCCATTTAATGCACCACTTATGATCTCTAATTAATTAATTCCACACATGTTTCCGTATAGGCTTTCACCACAGCATTAGCCAATGTTTTGCCATGCAGTGCCTGCACATCCAGAAATCGAAGAGAGAGGTTAATGGTTGTGTTTGCCTTTCTCCTTGACACTGAGGGCCCTCACTTTATTGAACGTAACATGTGTAATCCCCCAAGGCCACCAGGACACGATGGCTGATCCCGCCGAGGTCACTTACAAAGTCGTATGTATTTGGAGCTTCCTACTTCCATTGTGCCCTAATCACCAATCTAGAAGAAGGTATCAGGTCCCCAAAGGGGAAACAGCGAAGCTTGAGCTTGGCTTTGTTCTCACTGTCAGCATTTTACAGAATATGTCATGCGTATAAAGTTCATCCAATATCCTGTATGTTTAGGCACCAACACTCGGAGGTCCTTCTCACATTTATTTTTAGTTTCCTTTCCCCTTTTGGTTTCCTAATCTAAACTGTCTTTAACAAACAGTTCGCATGCCAGTTTTTCAAAAAGTGGTACTGGTGGGTGTAATAATTAAAGGAAAACATGGGGCCGTTTTCATTCCAATAATTCTGCACGATCTTTCTCTCTCCCGGAGGTGCCGGCTCTTTTGTTTAGTCTTGCTGGTTATTGTTATCATTTCGTTCACCATAACCAATCTTGGGGAGGCCCTTGCTCTTTAAAATCCCTGAGTCTCGTCACTGGGCCTGACAGACAGGCACGGCAGCAGTGTTTTCACAGCCTGCGAAATTATTCTGGTTGTCCAATCAGCTGAGCTGGGCTCTGGAGGGTTAGTGATTGGACTGGCAGGAAATCAGGCTCTTAAGACATAACATATCGACTAGGCCATCCATCATCTCTTAGCATGCGCTCAGGCACGGCAGTCAGCCACCCCCGCCCCACACCCCTCCTGTCCCCTTGGACTGTGTGGGAGCCCTGCCACTGCGTAAATATTGGCCAGGCTCAAGTTGGCAGGAGGGGGGTTAGGGGTTTGCGGACAAGGCTGCACTCTATCTCTCTGACTATAAGACTCAGAGAGATAGAAAAGACAGGTATCTGGATATCAAATCATTTCACATCGCATGGGTCGATTTCCAAAGGATACAAGCAATGTTGAGTGTAGACTGTAGATTCATGTGCTGTCTACCAGCATCATGACGGAGGCTGTTGTAGTTTTTTCAGGGCCATGTGCCACATTTTTGTTGCAGCTGACACACCTATTATTTTGTTAAAATGCTAATTTAGCATAACATATGATTTATTCTATTTGTACTTATTTTTAAAACTTTTAATAATAATATCTATCCAATCAAACTAATGGTATTGTTAGCTAGAACATTTCTGTATTTAGTTTTAATTAGGGGTGGACTATAATTCAGTATTATCTGTTATTGTCTTTAAGTGAAATCATATTGCGATGATATCACGGTTCCGTGTTAACATTACATAAAAATTTGCTGACTAATGATTCTTCGCAAGTTGTAATTAAAATGCAATACTAAAAGTAGTTATTGAAGATTTGTCTGCAATGTGAAAAAGTGGAACAGATTTATGGATTATATTATATTATTATCCTTTTTATAAAACAACTTGCAATTTTCCATGTCCTGACTTACTTTATTGATATCAGAAAAAATATATTTGTATCGATATTGTGGTATTTAACTATTGCCCTTTTTTTTTTCAATCACCGTTTTATATTTGCATTACAATGATGTATATGAATACGCATTATCCTGACATCTTTGAATGCTGTATTGAGTTCAAACCCATTTCAGAATCATTGGTTTTGATTCGGGACTTAAAAGGGAGTAACATTTTAACTTTGAATAAAATGACTGTTAAAGGGCCATTTCAAGGTAATTTCCACGGAAAGTCTGTCAGTCTTTCTGTTGTACTTTGATTATGGGTAGTGGGAGGAGTGAGGGAGTGTCCCACAGACAGACAGAAAGAGAGAGATGTGATGTGGAGTCCCTCATCTGTAACGGCTGCATAACACAGATGTTGGGAGTCATCTGTCAGCCTGGCCTCTCTTGCCGGGCCCGAGCTGCTCTGGGGGGAAAAGAATTGGACACGGTGCTGTCACTTTTTACCCCCACTCACAATGGAGGGACATGCAAATATCAACCCCCATTCTCGCCCTCTCTTCCTTGCCCTCCTTTTAGCCAGCCGCGGTGTCCTGCCTAGTATCTGGACCGCGGCTAGGCAGCGAGGGGGGGTGGGACGGCTCATCACAGGTCGGTGTGGGGAGAAATGTGACATCAGTCCCATCAGGTCCTTCTCTTGCCACGTATTAGAATTGGAAATGATGGGCTGCTCTCTGAGGCCTTGCCTGGCTTCCCTTGGGTCTAGAGGGGACCCCAGTCTTTCCACCCTTTGTCCCCAGAGAGAGTCTGTGTAAGAAGGGCGAGAAAAAGAGGGAGGGAGTATGAGAGTCCTCTGTGTCCTTCTGTGCTGTATTATGAATGAATTTGGATGTAATGATAACCCCCCCTCTTTAAAATGCCATTCAGCTCACTCCTCATATGGCTTTCACAGTCATGAAAGTAGGAGGGTGTGCAGAAAGGGGGCGATGCCTCTGTTTTGGAAAATGCTTAAAAAGTAAAGTGTTAAGCATCCCTCCCCTCTAAACACAGCCTCTCTCTTTTACACACACACACACACACACACACACACACACACACACACACACACACACACACACACACACACACACACATACACATACACAGAGCTCCCTGGTGAGGAGTCCCTGAACGTTTTTCGAATCGGGCCCTAATGTGCCATTTTCATCAGCACTGAGGCGGGCTGCAATATGGTGCTGGGTCTCGCTCTGGGAATATGAATGTTGATTAAGCATGCGTTCAGCCTTTTGAAATTCTGAAGAAGTGTCAGAATAATGGATGTTGAGCAAATGTCAAGCATTTGTTAATTTCTCTGTTATTTGGGGTTTATCTAGCATGATCTTTGGAAGGAAAGCGTGGGACAGGGTTGTTGTGGCATGTGCCATTGATATGGTGATTTCTTCGCTACAGATACTTTGTTTTTGATGGTAATATCGAGACCCGGGACGAAGCTTAGGGACCTAGTCATTGATTATTTATTGTGGCTGTTGTGTTTATCTCTTCTTCTTTTTTACATGCCGGATGAAGTTTAGGATTTGATAACAGGCACGATGCATTAAACTGGCCAGCTCTGCATACATTTAGTTGAACTAAATCTGCGTGGTTGTTGTTTTTTATCCTTTTTTATTATTCATTCCTCTATTTCCGACTATATTTTACAGTGCAGGGCAGTTTTGGAAATCCATTGGCATTTATTTTTATATTGAATGTGTATTTCTTTTAAGACTCACACACAATCAATTGTCTGTTTCCGAAGATTATGAATCTTGTAAGAAAGTGAAATACAATTTTTGCAAATCAAATGGCAGAATTATTGTAATAACCTGAAAATTAAAAAAAATATTTTCAGTTAAAACAACGTCATTGAAGATTGCCTAGATCGAGGATTTTAAAGACGAACAAATGCCTTCTGAAAAGGCGAGAAGTTTGGAATATATCAAATTTATAAACTGAATGTCCCAGTTGGAGTGTTGCTACATTTAACTGTGATTGCCACTATTGTCTCTGTGGAATCAACTGAGTTGCTCTGTTGTAGCTCTTGTGACGGTAGAATACGACAGCGTTTTGTAGCCTGGAAGTGGCAATGACATTACCCAGAGACTGATCAAGTGTAGAGCCTGTGGGGGCAGCCCCGACGGCCTCCGGTGCACGGCCTCACTCTCCTGGTCGCCCATATTGAACAAAACACAAACTGGCAGTTGGGGCTTAGGGGTACAACCCTTGAGGGCTGAGAGGATGGCAAACTAATTCCACAGCTTTATGTGGTTAGATGAGCATTGGAAGAGTGAAGGGATGAATGAAATGTAAGCAGAGAAGAGAGCTGTAGAAAGAAGAGAAACTGTGCTGAGTTAACAACTTCATGGCAGGCTAAGGAGTTCATGAATAATAGATGCAATCAATTACTTGATTAGGAAGCCCAGGAATGACTACTTTCTTTTCATATCTGAGGGATGTTGTCCAAGCACACTCTGTACAGTAGATTGGGATAAAAAACACTTAGGTAAGCAGCCTGTTTGTTTAAGTAAGCGATTATAAGGGACACTATCTTGAAGGATGAAAACTCTTGCAAGAAAAAACAACACGTTCATATTTGTAGAGGCAAATTATCGACACTGGAATATGGTTTATTGTGAGTAAGACCATTACATTGTCCGCTGTATATGTCAGTGTCATCTCTCAACCCCCAAAGCCAAACGCACACAGAGGGAAACCTACAGCTGAAAGCAGCACAGTTCAGCTGGACAGCTATGGTGGAGCCTCTTGCCCCAGGTTCTCTTTGCATACTGGGATCAATTGCAAAAGAAGAATGAAACAAATTGCCCAGAATGATACAAGTTCCCCAGCCACGCTTGGGGGAGTAGGCAATTGGTCAGCATAATGTGTTTGTTTGCCAGACCAGTGGACGCTCGGCACTTGACGGATACCATGGACCTCATTTTCAATTTCCACGAGAATTTGCAGAAGCAACGATGACAATAATTATACAAGAACAATGGCAACGCAACATTATAGTTTTAACATGTTTTGTCACAGAGAGTCATGAAGACCCATAGCTTTCAGGAGGAATCACAATTAAGGTGGTGATTGTGGGATCTTTCCCACTCGTTTATACAACAGTTCTGACATCTCGGGGCACCTCAGCAGACAGACTTTTTAAAGATTGTAATAACGTGAAGATGGCTTTGTAGGGGTCATATTTTTCATCTATTAGGACAACTGTAGGCAGCAAGATGCCCTGTTGTGCTTGTGTTAAAGCCATTTCTGTCCACAGCCCCCCTCAGGCTTGTAGGTCTGTGGCCTTCTGCAGAGAGAGTCGAGAGGGGGAGCACTCTCAGTAAATGTAGTGGAATGTACTCAGAGTCTGGCTTTTGGTGAATCCTTCTTCAGTTATGGTAAAAATGTCTAGAGTATACTGTTAATTTCTCATCCTGTACATGCTAACAAAACTACATTTAAAAAAAGCTACATTTTAAAAAAGTAGATCCAGTATGTGACGGTTGTTGCATTGACTGTGATAGGAAGAAGACTTTACAGTTGTTTTGCAGGGGGGGAAAAGTACAACTAATTTAAACTGTAAACACGTGTGCTCATTGTGCAAGTATTTGTATGAAACTGCATGACACACTGAGATTTGTGTTTGTTTCTATTTCTTGTCACAATATATCACATTTATACATTACCGCGTAAAGATTTTAGTTGGTACACATTTGTTTTGTTGCTGATGACGGTAGGCTTAGCTGAGAAACAGATGTTAGCATTTTGCCTATCAGCATGTGTAATTAGCAGCATTTGCATATCCAGAGTGTTTAACCCACATTCAGCTGTTTTTCACTTTATAAAATATTGATCCATAGGAAAGTAAATGCATAATATATTATTGTCAGCGACCTTGCTTTAATGAAAATATGTATAAATCCCAAGTATGCAAGGGTAGCATTAGCTAATAATTAAGGCGATAAAGGTGTGGATGACGATAGATCCAAGTGTGAAAACTAAGCAATACTTCCATACACTTTGTACAAGTAAATCATTTCATCCATGTCATTCCCTTATTTATTTTTTTAAATAGCTTCATCGCCATTAGTAAAAATATGTGCTATGCCTTAATTAGCCAGTTCCATGCCCTGAAGAGTCGCACCATGCAACACTCTGCATGCAGATCCACCAAATGCTAAGTACTGTCGCAGCATATGATCCCAATGCCATTAGCCAGGTGGCTTTCATTACCTAAATTACGGCTATTGTTTATGATTAATTATTTGTAAATAGGAAGATTTTGAATTTAATTGATCGCTTGAATTTCCCCCATCTCCTATTAATTAGGTTGATGGGAATTTCTAGGCTTTCTGCGACTGCTTTCTCCTGTATGCTTAAGACACTGATACACTCTGAATGCACGAGGAGATTCAAACATGAATTTGTCAGATTCATAACCAGTGGATAGCCTAACTTAATAGAGCCTAAAGCACTGACCAGACAGGCATACCAGCCCAGTGACAAAGTGAAAGTCCCTAATTGTTTTTAATTTAATCTGCTGCTTTACTATTTTGGGTGCCAGTGCATATTAATGCTCTGTCTTATGTTGTGAGGAAGGGTAATTAGGTTTAGAGTGAATGATTCCCTAACCACTCTTCTGTCTCCCAACCTTCTGTTTCCCCATGTTCTAAATTATATCCAAGAGGGGGAGATTTTTAGTTTTTTCTTCCCACATAAAGGTCAATGTAACAATGTACTGCAGACTCTCTGAAAAGTTAATTGTTTATGTTCATAAATTTCCAACAATGTAACACTGGTTTAAAACCAAACTGTCGGCCATTTTTCTAATTCACAATATACAATTAAGCAGGGAAAGCAATTAGGACAGAGATTGATGATCTCAGTTGTTTACAGAGACATCTTACAGATACGTTAAACTGAGATTTGTCTGTTTATGTGCAGAGACTGTCAGAGTTCAGGTTCTCCCAGACTATCTCTGAGAAGAAAGATGTTGTTCAGCCTACAGTCCTCGTTGGGTATTTCTTTACTTTATCTCTATGTCATATCAAAGCATTACAAATGATTTATACAGAAACTAATCCTTTTCATAATGTGCACAAACCTGAATAAGCTTTGTTTAAAGCCAAAAAAGGCAGAGAGAAATTAATCTGGTTTTGGAATATTTTGTATTGGTTAATTTATATTTATAGCCAGTGAGAGAGATTCCGAGTCCCTCTAATGCTGGTATTAGGAGGCAAGGTAGTGAATGTGTTCTAGCTACGGTGCAGCAGCCAGATCAGAGCCATTTTGTAAGACTGCACATAGCTCCATATTTTAGCATGAAGTGAGCATACTGTGCCCAGGAGAGCACAGATTGGATATACATTAATGTAAAGTCTGCAATAACTTACTATTAATGTCTATTATATGGGGGGGAAAAAGGACATTATACAATATGAGCGCCGTGTAAAACTCAACAGACTATAAAACGCAGACAACGCTTGGTTTTGTTCCAGGTATCTGCCCTCTTCTCTTTACATTGCTTCATACTTTTATCTTTTTCAAGTCTTTATATTTGGTCTTCTATCGGGACTCGAATCTTTTTCAGCATTTATTACGTTTTTGTTGAGTTTTGATGTTGGCAAAAACTGATTGAGGTAAGGAAGAAAAAATCTAAATTCCCCAAAGTTTTTAGTGTTTTTGAAACCGATATGTTTTCCCAGATATTTAGAGCAGTTTAAGTCCCTTTAAAGTTAACAGGGTATAGATTTAGCAATTAGGCAGTAATCATGCTTATTACAGAGAGTAATCCATTTAAAACCTAACAGATGTCTGTTCCTACAGGGGGATTGAGATGGTCCCATGCCAACAATAAGGCCTTAATGTTGTTGAAATGCTCAGGTGCAAGGTTGAAGTGTGGAAGAATTTTTTTCCCTCCCTTAAGTGTCCACATGTTGACAGTTGACCATTTAATGGCCCACTTAATTGCAGTGGCCCCTTCGTCCCCAAGCATCATTGTAAATTAATGCTGAGGTAGCAGTGTTTTCTGAGAGTTTCCCCCTCTTCGCCTTTACTTCAAACATTTGTTCATTCACTCTTTGACAAGACTCAAGACAAGACTCATCTATATGATGGTTCGAGCCCCAGAGAGTTTAAATAGTTGAGAATTAGCTGTTCTCCAGCCAGAGCAGTAAAACTCCTTAAAAGTGGCATCTGGAGAACCCAATAGGACGTCTTTGGTGGGGCAAGTCATTAAAACTGCTCAACTATTACCATTCTCTCGTGACTTACATTTAACAATCAAGTGAATTGAGAAAAGTATGGAGACACAAAACTACTCAAGAAAAGCAGTTTGTGGATGTGTTTACGCTTACTGTATTGGTGTGTTTTATTTTTCAATGAGATACAGGGTAGAGGTGTGTATCATCCAATTACAATAAGATGTGTCACTGCTTTGAATGTCTTCAACCCAAAGGATGCCGTGGGGGTTGGAGAGGGTTGTCAAAAGGGCTGTGTGTTTTCCAGGTTTGCCTCTCTGCCAGGTGTTTGACATTGACTAGAGTTGGTGATGAATGTAACTTATGGCAACCCATGGAATTGACCGACTCCTGGGAGTCCAAGCTTCCTGGAGTGAAAGTTTCCATTTTCAAAGCCCATCAGTTGCAGTGGGAGTGCTTCAGAATGGTCCACATGGCAGCTCTGACAGTGAAGCTGGAAAACTTTCTCCTATCTGTGCATTGCAACACAACTCACACAAACAAGTACACACTCTCACAGTGGTCAACCGCATTGCAAAGAGACATCGGCCAAACAAGGGAGTGTTATTGCCGGTGAACGCTGTCTTTCGATCAGCGATTTACCTTGAATCCATTCAATCGTTTGCATGTATCTCATTCATTTCCCTCCAATTTTGCCATATTTAGTTAGTTTCTTCTGAAGAAACTGCACTTTCCTTAATAATAATGTAGCTTTCAACACTCTTACTGTAGAGAAAGGGGAAGGAGGAAGATATGAAGTCTGTATGAATGAGTGAAAGCAGAAAAAAATTAAACGTTTTCTGATCTCTCATACAACACTCAACCTCCCCCTTTCTCCCACCCCCACGCCATCGTGGCAGGAATCCTTTGTCAGAGGTGTTCATCTGGAACAACTTTGCCACACTTGTTTTCATGTTCTTTTAGATTACAGGGCAGCTGGCCCCATCTTTGAAGCTCCCCCTCTCCCTTTGTCTCTGTGCAATGCACTCTGGTAATTAACTTTGTCCTTCTTTTATTTGTTCCAGTCACTCGCAGTCCACTCTTCTGAGCATCTTCTCCCTGGAGTACCAGGTTAGAAGTTTTCTTCCTTTGTGAGCCCTGACAGGTGCCTAATTGAATGATGAATGTCCCTTTATTTCTTTGTAATTGAACTGCCAGCTCTCTGATTGGTTTGGAGGATGCCCCCCTACCATGCCCCCGTATATATTCCAGCCTCACCCCACCACCTCCACCCCCTCCCCTTCACGTTCACGTTGAGGGCCCTTGCCTGCCTGAGCGGATGTCTGCCAAGCCTTCCCATCCATCTGTCTAATAACATCTAGCCCCTGCTTATTTGGTGGACCTGTAATAAATTATGCTAAACCATTATTATTCTGACAATAATAATTTCCCCGTGTAGTGCGGCTGCGTGTGCTAAATGTTTGCTGACTCGCACTGTCACTGCTGCTTTCCACGGCTGACAGCGGATGATGATAAATGGCCGCTGCCGCCAGTGGCAGAAGGCAGCACAGGCAGAAAATGGAGTCATTTATCATCCCCCTGACAGGTGTCAGTCACACTGCCTGTCTCTGTGGAATTACATTTTCTGTGTGTAGTAGTTTTTAAATAAGTTGTTTTTTAACCAATGCTCTTCCTCTTTTATCCCTTGTCCTCCGCCTTCTCGCGGAAGATGGCAATTGAATTGCATGGAAATGTCAGGGTTACATGGAATGTGGAATAGGGTCATTGTTTGATCGAAAAAGGGGAAATGAATACAAGGTTTGAGTGAGGGGAGTAGAGGGGGATGGGGGTTTGAACAAGGTTGTCTTGGCACCGTTTGACCCCCAGCAAACTTATTGAAATGAAATAACTGTGACCCGAGATCTTTTGTGCTTGTTCATATATAATAATAGAGCATGTAAGGAGTATGAACCAGACAGCATTTTATTCAGGTAAACTGGAAACATGTAGGCTAAAGCTTTGCCTCCTAACAATGTAATTAATGTAATTGTATTGAAAGAAACTTTATTATTAATAATAATATTACATTATTGTTGCATTTCTTTTTTAAGAAACGAACCAAAAGAACATTCTCAAGACACCATGCACCAGACGTTATTGAAAGCCACTACCAAAGGTACTGTATTACTTTGTATTGTATTACTTCAGCACTCTGTCTTTATCTTCCATTCATCTCTATCACTATTATTCTCTATCACTTTTTATTTTCATTTGTCTCCCACTCCTGTGTGCTCTCTTTGTCTCACCCGTTTTGTGGCCGTGGAAGGGACTGGCCAAAGTCATAGAGTAGGTGGGCCACCATGACAGATATAATCTCCCCCAAACAAATCACCACCCTCAGGATTCATTCCAGACCTTCACTTGCACCTGCTAAGCTAAAGCTCTGTTCTCCATGTCAAATTGAAAGCAGAAAAATAAATATATAACCAGCCGTTGGACATTTGCCTTACACAGGCTTATGATGGGATGATTATCTGTAATTCAATAAATGCGGATACATTTAAAAAAAGGAAAAACAGGCTGTAGGGGCGAAACCTCTTTGCATATTGCAATTAGCCTTTATCTAGCATATTAGGCCATTGTTCTGGGGAAAACAAGGCTGGATAATGCACTTCTAATCCACTTACAACAACAAACCTCAGAGACGATCTGGGTAAGATCAGAAGGGAGCTGCAGTTTTAGCTGGCGAGGGAAAAAAGGCTTTTTGGGCGGCAGGGGTTAACTAACTATCACTATCATCTGGCTTCAAGGAAATTTGAATCCCTTTAAGCAGGGCTGTTTTAACCGCACCGGACCTGCCATATGCCACCTAGGGCAAAGTCATCAGGGACATTAGCATGTCTTGGCTAGCCTGGTCTTGTCCCCTCGACCCTTCTGTCTGTCTGCCTGCCTTTGTGGGCCATATTTGTTTCACTGCTGTTGTTGTTCTTTGTTATGATAAAGGTATCTGATTGAAGCCAAAGCACATCCCGCTGCTCCCGTCCTGCTTCAATTGGCCAATGAGGTAATGGCATAACCTTTAGTTGTTTTTTTTCCCCCTCTTTTTCTTTTCTTATTTTCGAAAAAATAAATCGGAGCACTTGATGCCCACTTTTATTCTATTTACCGATAGATAGAAATTGGCTGCAGTTTTGCATTTTCTGCCTTGTCTGTTAGTCATTATCAAAATTGGTAAATTGGTCCGCTCCATTATCAATTATTTAATGTAATTAGCCCCCACCTCCATTAAGCAGATGTTAAAATATTTTTTTTGTTTTATTATGTAATTTTCCAAATTGCACTTCAGACAGAGTTGTCTCAAACTGCGGACAGGTGATTGCTGGGTCATTGGTTAATTCTTCTCTTTAACACGTGTTTACTTTAGGAGGCCAGTGCAGGATTTGTTCTGTTGTTGCAAATGATATTCACACACATCATTAAATGTAAACTTGGTACAAAACTCAAATAGAGGGTATTGGGTGTTTCTACTCTTGTCCACTTGGCCATTATTGTCTTGTTACACTCTACCTAGTAAGTATATTTATCATTTCAGTTACAATTGCTACTCTCTGAATTATTGGGCTATTTTTTGGAGCCAGATACTTTGTCACATATTTATTTAATTATGTATTTTCATTTATTTGTCATTTGATCACATTGTTAGTAATTGTGTTTCCTCCTAATTTGATTGTTAAAATATGCTGCGTAACATTTAAAAAAAATATAAATGCAGATTTAAATGTTTGTCGGTGCTTACACCGGGCAACAAGATTTGAGGGTTTCTTAATCTAAAATCAGAGTAGTTCACATACATTAGTGGCACCTCAAAGCTAACTGCCATTATTCATTCTCCATTTAATTGACACATGATTTTTTTCTCCAAAGGATTAAATTCAGCTCAGAGATAACTGTCTATGAACCATTTAACTGTCATTTTAATATGCTACTTAACATTTAAACCAAGCACTCATGGTCTCCCAGACCGCTAATTGATGTAGTTTCATCCCTTTATGAGACAATATATCTCCAACAGAGGGAAATGATTAACAATGATGAAAACTATTCATGGATTTCTTCTTCTTTTTTTTTCCTCCAGAAGTCTCCTATGAATGGGGGTTTTAAACTCGACATTTGCTATTTTTTTTTTGCATGCTTTATATGGAGCTTTATATAAAGGTTACCTAAACATACAGTTTTATAACTGGTGCAGTTATGCTATATGTACCTGACACCCATTAGCTTTGGGGCCTAATAAAACGGGAGTTTTACTGAACAATAAATAGTTTTCTGCAGGATTCAAGGTTCTGTGAATCTTCGTCACATGTTAAGCTCATGAAGTGCTGCAGTCTTACTTGAGAATGTAGATGGACTCATGATTAATCTGAAAATTAGGGAGATGCAGATACCTGAACTAATCAGGTGGTCCTTATTCAGGCTGGGCCAGCGTTGGTAATGTTGCCATTTTTCATGTGTCAGCGCTGATGCAGGTTACCAGCAATCTGATGCTCTTCTCTCGTTATCCAAAGGTGTGAATGGAGAGCAGGCCAATAAGCACAAAGAGGAAAGGATTGAGAGAAGAGAAGAAAGAGAACATGAGAAGGGTTGGGGAGAGAAATGAGAGCTACAGTAGCTGGAAGCTAGAAATGCTAAGTTTAAATGCTATCAGTGGTCTTAATGAAGATATAAACTCTGTGCTCACCCCTTAATTATTATAGACATGTTTGTCCTTTTTAGAAGCCGCTTTCTTGCAATATTATGGAGTTGTTAACAAATACTACTGCGGGTAAAAAGACATTGTTTAGACAGAAGCCTCTCTGCTCCCAGCGTTACCAGCAAGCATCAGAGGAAAGATGAAACGCTCCAATCTCACTACAGGTTGAGGGCAAATTCACTTTTGGTCCCCAATTATGCTAAAAAGAGAAGAAGAAGAAAAAAGATCTTTTAGCTGCAAGAACGTTTTGTTTCATAATGAGCCGGCTAGGAATTGCTTGTCTTCAAGCAATGTTTTAATTCCTTCCATACTGAAGAGGCTGTGCAATTTAGCAGGGAATGACTTTATGTCTCATTATTTGCATTCAAAATGCAATGCTTTTGAAAATAAATTTGCTCCATACGCTTGGTTTACCTTTTTCAAAGCGTGCTGTCAAAACCAACTTAAAAATTTTGACCTTTTTTTTATGGATGATGCCTGTTAATTAAACTGAATAATAGAAAATAAATAATAGCTCTTGGTTTTTCATGACACACTATTCTAACACTTTCATGATAATGTAATTTATGATGTGTAGAAAGGCATTGTGCTTCT
This sequence comes from Taurulus bubalis, assembly GCF_910589615.1. Taxonomy (NCBI): domain Eukaryota; kingdom Metazoa; phylum Chordata; class Actinopteri; order Perciformes; family Cottidae; genus Taurulus; species Taurulus bubalis. The sequence goes on along the minus strand of NC_136589.1, from coordinate 9,451,412 downwards.
CAGAAAGTAGTCAGATAGATACCTTCAGTATCGGTCATTAGTGCTCCCTTTACCTGTCAGGGCATCTCCCTGCACTCAAACTAAAAACATTGCACACCTCTCAAGGTGTGTTTGTGTTCAAAGTATGCTGGAGCCATAGGTCCTATCCACCCTATTAAGGGCTGCATTCCCACAGTCCCTCCGGTGTGTCCTGTTGGTTCCTGAAGTTTTGCCTTGCTGATCATCCTATGATTAAAGCGCTCCACTGTGTCTTGCTCGGGCAGAGCGTGCGCTGCTTTTTCACACGAGATGAGAGCCCGCGCTTGTCCGTTTGACAGAGGCGAAGGCAATTCAGATGGGGTAGCTTGGCTGTGTAATTGGCGAACTCTTGTTCCTGTGGGAAAGGTTATTGCAGAGCAAAGCTTTCAATGACCAATTTTCACAGGGATTGTCGAGAGTTAGGTCAAGGTTTTAAAAACGCAATAATATCATTTAGAGCCATTACAATCATTATTATCTATGTGACATCAGCCAAAGGTAGACTGGCCGTGTAATTTCAGTGCTGTAATTCTTAGGCTTTTTGAAATATGTTCGCACTTCCAACTAGATATGTGGGATTTAGTCTGAAGGTTTGTAAATGGAGTAATTCTCCAGAGAGGAATAACATTTCCTATGTTTTGAAGTAGCATTAACTCCCCAGTTAATAGCCAGTTTTTCTTTTTTTTTTAATTCTTTTTTTTGTTCAATCTATGTAAAGGTGGATCTGTCTCCTGCACTGATGGCTCGTATCATCCTGGACAGGTTCCTTCAGGGCCTGGAGGGTGGAATGCGTGAGTAACACTTTTCCATTTCCCACTCTGTCCTTTCTATCATTCCCCCCCATCAGTCTTAATTGTAGCACTTTGTCTTTAGAATCTCTTTCTGTTTGAGTCCCAATTCCAGTTCTAGCTGCTGTATTTTCAGCCTGTCCAAGCCTAATGACAGACAGAGCACATTTAGTACTCGCTGCATCCCAGGGCACATGACTGGCAATTAAGCACTGGGAGGACCACCCACCTCTCAACTGCAGTGTGGATCAATTCTAGCTCACCTCATCAGTGTTATTTATAACACCACTGATTTCTTTCCTCACCCTCCTTCATCCCCCAATGCATCCATCTACCCCCTACCTTCTCTTCTTCCCTCATCCCCTTCTCTTTCTCCATCCCTGCTCTGGCCTTCAAAAGAAATTGAGTTGAGGAAAAGTGTGGCAGTAAAAAACAGACCATTTCAGAACAAATATTTTTGTTGAACATGTCAAAGAGATTGTCCAGATATTGTGTGAATAAAAATAGTCCAAGTACATTTGGTTAATATATGTTACACCTTTTTACATGTGATGTTTGTTCATTCATACAAAAACCCAGGAACTCCCAATATCACATGCATACATGATTCCATAACATAGCCGTGTGTGTGCGTGTGTGTGGGGTAGTCTTTGAGAGTGAATCGCGTGATGTCAAAAAGACGTGATTCCAATTTAATCAAGAAAGAGATTAAAGTGGATGTGTGTTATTTTCAACTTCGCCACAGCACAGCCATTCGTCAAAGTCAAAGATGTGATTGCTTTGGACCCACCGTTATCCACTGCCTGTCAAAATACTAGTCTGAGCAGCTTGTAGAACAGGGCATTCATCCAGGAGAAGCACTCCGTCTCAGATAATAGCACACTGCATCCCTCCATCTCCATACAGTGAAAACATCCTATATTATTGCCCAGAATAGATTTGTAGCTGATGAAACTTCCTGGATGATCTTTGTTTAATTTCAAAAGAGTGTTGGAACCGTGCAGTATCTCAGTGTTTACGGGCTAGTGAGTAATGTCATGGTTGTAGTTCTTCTTCTTGTGGAAATGATCTCATAGAAGCTAGGTGACTTTTACAGGATAATCATAGACTAACTAAGCCTCCACACCAGGAGAAAACACTAGAATTTAGATTGATTAATCTGTTCTGTTTTTTCAGGTAAAATAGTTTGACTCCGACGTACTATTTTCAAATGATGTCATTATGCTGCACCTTCCCAAAGTTGCCAGCTGTGAAGTCTGTTGCTTTGAGGGTGACTTTTGTTTTGACAGAGCTCCTCTGCTATCTCACCATGAACTACTTGGCCTTTGCAAATGAATTGCTGTCCACATGGACTGTGCGGTCAAATCGTCCAATCTCCCTGTGTGTATATTAGACTCCAGTAATGTGTTTCCATTATTAAACAATGCAAGGATAATTGTCTTTGCTGGCAATTAGCTTACAGGTTGGTTCAGTGCTATTGTCAGGTATATCCGTCATGCCCCCCTCCAGCCCCAGACTGCGCTCCAGTGTGCATGCGTGTGTGTGTGTATTTGTGTGTTTTTGTCGGACTCCAGAGGGAGGGCGGGCAGGCACATTGCAAAGATCAATAGACTTCTATATAAGGGACATTACCCCCAACTGGGTGAGTGGCTTGCCTTTGCCTAGCACCATCGTTTTTTTATTCTCCTTCTCTGTCTCTTTGCATTTAAGAGACACAGGAATGGGGCCTTTGGGACTGTGGAATATATGTACAATCACTAGTGCTGGATCAATACAGAGTTTTAAATTGTTTTCTGTCCCTTCCTTGTTTTGTTTTGCTTGCTTGTTGTTGTGCCCCCCCCCCCCCCCCCCCCCCCCCCCCTCGCCTCCACCCACACCCCTGCCCTCCCTTCACACTAGCTACACACACACACCACCACCACCACCTTACCTCCACATGACAACAGCACCAACAAGCTCCCTCCCACCTCTCCTCTCTCCTTGCAGCAAAAGTATTGGAGAGAGCATCAGCCAAGCAGAATAAAAGGCTATCTTGTGGTGCTTGTAAATAAATCAATACATTCAAAGTAGTTTTATCACGTATTGAATATGATATCAACATCCATAATGTTCCTTGTCTCATGAAACAGACAGGGCAGTAGGGGAGGAAAGGTCACGTGTGCACGTTGATACTGTTTAAAGCCACTATTTTCAGGTCACTGAAAGCTGCACTTGATATGATTTTTAGGAAAAAATACAGCAATCTGAACCAGTTCAGAGAGCTTCAATGTTTGTGCCAGAATTCCTCTCATGGTTGTTGGTTATGGACTAATGTCCCACATATTAGACATTAGGTGTCAATTAAGTTTATGAGGCGCAAGTAAGGCACTGTCTGGAAATATTGAATTTGATAACAATAAAACAGAAACATAACTACGGTAGTAAAACGTATGTTTTCATTACTGTTTAATCTATCGTTGTGATCAAATTTAATTTTTTTTTAAGCTTTCAGATTGAGCCATGATACATTTTCACTTGTTATTTTTTGTATTACCGCTGTCTTTATTTCTAAAGTATATATCCATTCATCCATTATCTATAAGCGCTTATCCTGTTCAGGGTTGCGGGGGGGGGGGGGGGCTAGAGCAATCCCAGCTGACATACCCTATCAGGTCGCCAGACTATCGCAGGGCTAAAGTATATAAGATGATAATAAAGTTCAATTTAAATTAAACTTAAATTATTAGATTTAAAATGATATTCTATGAAAAAATATGGTGTAACCAACATTGATTGTACCCAACAATAATTATATTTGAAAACGTTTGAAAATGCCAAAAAAGCGACGAGGACAGATATCATCAAGTGGATTTAACCCAAATGTGCTCAGTTGATAAATGCTGTAAATGATAGATATATTTTAGACCGCTTTATTGTCATTCCAACTCTATGTCTTTTAGATACTACCTCATATTGCCTCACATTGGGGGAGCTCCTGCTCTTTCTTCCCCCCTCCTGCCATCTCCTCATCTTTCTCTCTATTCCTCCTTTGACAGGAGTTGATAGGCCTCTAGATTTAGACATACTTTTTTTGAGGGGGCAATTTTGCTAGCTATTTGACCTTTTCCATTTTCCCAAGGCCCAGCTCCAGATTAGATTGCCGCTCCATGTTTTGTAACTATGTGATTCGACTGCCTTTAAGATTTATTGTCACATTCCTTTACAGAAGCCTTGTGCGCAAGGTTATAAATGTCCTGTGTTTGATGTTAACACTGTGAGAATGTTAGTGTCTACTATGATCCTTTGGTTCCTTGACAGTATTCATAATAGCTTCAGTGTTTTGCAGATCAGACGTGTTGATAACGGAATATTGTATCATGTTCCATCCAGTAAAATCTCAACTTTCATATCCACTATGGTTGTAATGGTTCATCCTCTCTTGTCTTCAAGTGCTCCTCGCTTCTTTCTCTCACCTCTCCGCTAAGGTGGAGCTGGTGTGTATATGCAGCCTTTTTCTTTTTTAAATAAGGAGAGCAAGGGCACTTCATTAGCAAGAAGGGAGGGAGTAAGGTAGGTGTGTGTGTGTGTGTGTGTGTGTGTGTGTGTGTGTGTGTGTGTGTGTGTGTGTGTGTGTGTGTGTGTGTGTGTGTGTGTGTGTGTGTGTGTGTGGTAAGCAGCAGCGTGGCACTTCACTTGACAAGTATACTAATTACTCCTTTTCAGCAGAGAAGCTCCAGTCAGCCTCTGCCACAGTCTAATGGCCTGACCTGGGAAGCTTCTCTCCATAGCAGAGCCTCCCCAGATCTACTATTACCACTGCTACACACACGCAGACATGTGCACATACACACACACCGAATTGTAGAGTCTCATCTCACCGCTATCAGGGAGAATCAGGTGGAAGCAGATCAGTTCTGCCCCAGTAACCTCTTCAGGGACTGAGCTCCTCCTGCACAGGAGATACCACCTCATATCATCAACTAGCACCTACACACCACCACAGATATTTAAAAAAAACACTTTTTTTTCTCCGTTCCTCTCATCTCCCACTCGCTCTCTCTCTCTCTTTCCCATCTTCTGTTTTTTTTTTTCAATACGGGAGGATAAATTTAAAAGGAGTAAATTGGAAAATCAAATGAGGGCTTTAGGCAGCCGCAGAGATTTGCAGAGCTGTCCGCTAGCGTCGCAGAGCCTCATCCATCATGTCCCACAAGTAGTCAATTCCTCTAGTATCTGTAAATGTTTTCAGATATTAGCCAATTTATATGCTCCGAGATTCATCATGGAAAATCAGCTTTAGCGGCGCACATTATCAGGACCTGTCTCCCCCTTGCTCCATGAAGTTTGATGAACGAGTGCCCCTCCACAGCTCAATGGCTTGTGCATGGGGAGTGTGTGTGCGTGTGGTGGGGGTGGGGGGGGGGGGGGGGGGGGGGTGTAGAGGAAATGGATAAGCGCCCCCCACCCGTGGCAAAAGTGGGTTTTTTAATTAATAAACAAACTTGCTCATCAGTGTCAGGGGCAATAACAATCGTCATCCGTTATTGTTTATTACGGTCCTCCCTCAACAAATGTTGCAATCTAATGAGGTTTCTCAACATTTTTTTGTGTTTGAGATAATGACTTTTACACCCTCTTGGAGAAAGGAAGAGTAGTTACAAATGACACAAGTACGCAATAAGAAATAAAGCCAAGGTTATGTTGCTGTTACCTTGCTTCATATAGTTTATCTTGTTTTGGAGTTGCATATGAAAACAGGCTTGTGATTTGTTTACACTGGTTGTTTTCTTTAGCAAATCCCAATGGAGGCGTAGCGTTTCACATCTACTATTCTCCTTTTCTCTGTTCTTCTCTGTTCAGATGTTGACGGTGTGATATGGTGCCTTAGTCAGAATTTATACCAACATGGGACAATTACAGTAAATTTGGTGAATGTTTACAAGGTGCAGACTCGTGCTGCAGGGCTTTGTTCTCTGTGTCTGGTGTTCTTCAGATTATGCTTTTTATTTTCTTGCACATGTTTTATGTGTGCGTCTGTGTGTGCCTTGAGTCTGTGTATTTAAAGAGCATGGCGTGTGCATGTGTGTGTATGTGTGTGTGGCAGAGAGGAGCTCAGGGTGTCATAGAGGAGTGCTGCCGTGCAAGGCGGGGGCGTCTTTAATAAATGTATGCTGATGTTGGAGGCTGCAGCGATGCGAGGGATGCAAGAGCCCTGTTGTTATTTACTGCTGTGTTTGTGCACAGCAGCGAATCCTGGGCCTGCAAATGGCATTACAGCCCGTGATGAATGAGCATTAGGGTAAACTCATTTTAAAAGCATCCTGATTTATTAGCGGTCTGGCCTTCCATTTTCATCAGGTCAATGCTTGGCTGAAATTCCACAATGTCAGCGCCAAGGTCACCTCTTTATGGCTATTTTTAACCCCATCGTTCAAAAAGAGCAGGAGGAAGGGATCCTATCACTTATTATGGCCATCTACCAAAAATGTCAAAGTGCTGGAGAGACAAGAAGAGAGAGAGAGAGAGAAGGAGAGAAGCCTGGAAGTGTGTGTTATGTGAGAGACCAAAATGTGGTGGTGGTCAACCCCCAATTATGAGCGCTAGTAAGACAAGAGCTTTAATGGCTGCCGGTTGCCTTCGGGGAGGTTTATTACACACTACTGTTTTGCAGAAGCAGCGTCAAATCTATAAAAGGACCATTAGGAAGAGGGAAAAAATCAATCAAAATGCCATTAAAGTGGAATAAGTTGCCAATATTGCTGATGTGGTTGCGGGTCCTTTGATTTTCCTTCAGATTATTAGGCACAGTCGAGTAGTGACTTTGTTAAGGGAAACCAGTGTTGTTGGGGAGTAATATGTCTCCTGGCTTCATAAAGTTTGCTGCCTCATATTTCCCGCTTTATTGATTATCCATTATCATTTGTCATGAGGTGTCCTAACTCAAGGGGAAAATATAACCCTCTTTCTTCTCCGCCACCTGCACTGCACAGGAGCCTGGTATGGATCTGCGTGTGAAGGTACCAATCTCTGAGAAAAATGAGCAAAGAAATAAAGCCCAGTGCTGTGCCTTGCAGCTCTAAGAGGGAGTATGAGGTTATGGGGTGGGCTGGGGGAGTACCGTGGATGGGAGAGACTGAAACAGACAGGAGGTAGCAAAAAGAAAAGGAAAAGGAGAGGTGGCAGAAAAAGATGGAGACAAAGAAAAATAAACAATAAAAGAGAGGAGGGAGCACTGAATGCGCTTTGTTCTTCTTCAACACTCCTCCCTCTTTATTTCATCCTTTAAGGTAGATGAGGGATCACAGCACTGTTCGTCCAGTCTGATGGTTTTCTCAGGGAATGCCTTTGAGAGAAATGCAAAGGGACAGACGACGGAGAAGAAAGGTCTTAAGGGTTTCCTAATGCATTTGTATTAATGACATTAATTGAAGTACCACTCAATGATCCAATCAGTGTTTGTAAATGTACACCCAAGTCTTTTCCAATTAATCCTTTTTCACTTGGGGTTTTTCAAACTGCGTTTTTATCAATTTCCTATAAATCTTCACATAAGCTGTCTTGTTTTTAACAGTTATATACCGTGCACAGTTTATTAGATGAGCTTGGAGATCTCTGTGCCGTGTTGGTACAGGCACCATTCAAGCCTGAAATGTGAATAGAAACATTCCTTGTATTGTCTGCAATGCTGCAAGTCTGTCAGGACCATGTATCACTAAAATGGCGTGCCTCAACCATTTCGTCACACAATGATACAATCCATTTAATCCAAATCTTTTTAAGAAATGATTTAAGGAATTTTTTGCTGTTGCACTACCAGCAAATCAATCCAGCAGGCTTTCCTTTCTGATTTATAATGTTAGTAGAGCAAGAATGAGTATGAGAGATGCAGAATAGTCAGCGTTCATAGCATAGATAAACTACATGGGGCTCCTGTGCTCTGGACTGAAACATTTATCTATAGAAAATCTGTATAGACACCAAGCAGCCATCTAATGGACTCGTGTGGAAATACTGCACTAACAGTCGCATGGTGAATTACAGTGTGTCAAGTCTGTCTTTTCTCTGTATATTATCAGTTTGCTCTCAATTCAATGCAGCAATTAGAGTTTATATATATATATATATATATTATTTTTTTTACATGTATTTGTTACACAAGCTACAATGTTTGAAGTGATTTGCGAATATATATTCATATATTTTTGCAATTGTTTATCTCCCTCTCTTGCCTTTTTGTCTTGTCCCCAGCCTCTAAACCCGTCCTCAACAGCATGCTTAAGGAGCCGTCATTAATTCCAGACCAAATGTTGGCCAAAAACATCTACCAGGTATGTGTTAACGTTTAAATTTAAACTGAAATATTACAAGAAACCATTTAAATAGTTTTGTGTCATGGAGTGATTTTTAATTACTTAAATTCAATTTTATATAATTGTATTAAGTTTGCTGCCCTTTTCCATGTAACTAATCCCCTGCTTAGGTACAGTGAGTTTTTAGGTGTTATTGAACCACCTGGCTGACAGACGGCATCAGCCGCTCATGTTTGCTGATGAGGTCACGTGAGAGCCGGCGGTCATGCCTGCCAATCTGCCAGCATCTCCTGTGTTTTCTCCTTTCCCGGCACTGTACGGGCTTCCTTCCTTCACCTCCCTTCCACCCACCCACTCTTTTCGCACGCCATAATATTTCTTCCCCCTCTTTTCAGTGCACAATAAATGACTGCTGTTATGGACCGCTGGTAGACTGCATCAAACAGTATCCTATCCCATAAAATTTTAAGCCTGAAATTGACGAGGAGCTATTGAAGGGGATGAGATGTGTCTGGCTTCACCTGACATAAAAGTTCTGCTTCATAGAGGAAGTGTTTCATCCTGCCCACAATCACCGGTATAGCGGCTGAAAGGCGATGGAGGGAAGAGGAGGAGGAGATGATTGGCTGATCTAAATGCATCTCCATGTGCACACAGTGGATCAGACCCAATGTTCTATGATACAAGAAAGAGAACAAAAAGATAATTCATAAGCCTTGTGGGGGTTATTGTGTTCTTTTATTTGATATTTTACTTAACCAGATGATTTGTTATTTTACTTTCATTTATTTTTTTAAATGCATGTTACTTGCTGATTTAAAAAAAAAAAATCCATTTTACTATAATTGTATTTAGTCCTGATAATTCTTATGTCGTCATTCAGCACCATGGAGAGTTCTGGGAACATAGTCCAATTTGAACTATTCATTTTGATCGCCGATGAGTTCTATTTCATTAATATGTAATTCAGTTGCACTCCTTATATTTTCCTTTCCTTTCTTTGCCCAACTATAAATACCCCTCCTTATCTAACAGGGGCTTAGCCTTGACTATAGGGGCAGAATTGGAGTCCAAGCTATTTAGGGGCAAGCAGCTGGGTCACAATCCAACTGTTTCCTGGGGAAGAAGACTGATTTGAATGAGTGTACATGGGTACGTTTGTATGTTATTGTGTCTGTCCAAGCTTTCTTATGTGTGGTGGGGCTGGGTTGCTCTGTTCATAGCCAGTCAACCCTGTCCCACTCTTCCCTCCTTCCACATCCCCCCCCTTTTTACCTTTCTTTGGCTGTCCTCTCGTCAGTGTCAACTTAGTCAGTTACTCTGCCACAGAGAGTTCATTATAACCGCCCTACTGTGTGGTTTGAAAGAGCTCCATCCTCACATGAGAGCAATGCAGTTGAGTCAATCATGATATGTATGTATTAATTAAATCCACTTCGAGAGATTAGTGGGGCAGCATAATGGCCGAAGAACTTTTCTCTCTCTCTCTATTGGAAAAAGACAGTTTTGAAATACGGCCTTGGTAAATGCAGGATTATTTTCTGTGACATCAAGCAGTTTGTATTCTGATGCAAAATGGCATTTATTCTAAAAGCATTTTTCTTCAAAGATTTTAGCGGAATGAGTGGAGGAGCTAGTGCAGGCACTCGATGTATTTTGCCAAATTGGCATTTGTTTCTTCCTCATTAAGGTAATGCACTTTGGAGATTTGTTGTGAAAGCAGATTAAGGTTGACTTGAAAACTTTGATTGGGCCAGAGTAGTGGCTTTCACTTTGCATAGTAAGCCAATAGTGGAGAAAAGCAGATTCTTAACTTTAGCTGATGTCAATGATGTCAATCTGTGCATGGATCCTGTTACAACTGCCAACTGCATTGTACTTTATGTTTTTTTTAGGAGGCAATTTTACAGTTAAAATCCTGTTTTTTTGTTTTGTTTTTTTGGGCAACCTTTTTTTTCTTCTTATGAATAACGTTTGTTTCATCTTCATGCCAGACTGAGACAACACTAGTTTAACATGTTGGTGTTCCAGCAAACCTATAAAGTACTGCTTCTGCTACATGTTCCTTGACTATCTGTTCTCAGCGCTATTGGCCAAGAGCACGAGGTGCTGCTCTGTGACAAACTGAAGGAGAGGAACCTTTCCTTCCTGGGTAAGGCATCTCTTGACCTTCTCATCACTATTCTAAAGTCAATCTGGTCATGGCAGTGTGTGGACTTTTTGTAAGTTTAGTAAAGGATGCAGTGGATGTTATCTCTTATTGATTTGCTAACAACTAGAAGCTGTTCTCAAATATCCTTGCATGCTGATGCACCGGCATATAATGAATATTTATAGAATAAAAGCTTCAAAGGTAGGCTTTAATGTTTTGTTAGTTGTAATGTTTGGTCCTGTCAAGTTGCTGTTCAGTTTTGTCTTTTTTCTCAATTGATTTTTAAAAGGCCAGTTCCTGTTTCCATGAAGATTAATATTATATTGGTACCATTGAGGGGACCTTGCCATTTCTTTCCAATTAGTTGTTCGGGGGATTTAATGTTTAGGATTTTTTTTTTCAGTTTTTGGTTGTAGTTTATAATTTTTAAAACAAATTATATTTGTGTTGTCTTAATATCTTCTACTTTGCTAACACCATTATCTTCGTGCAACAATATTAAATCAAGGTAGAGTGTCCGGGTGTGAAATTGTGAAACAGAATTTGTAATCCCCATCCCATCACCCTCCCCGAGGTCAGATGAGTGATGAAGGATAAAAGTCATTCCCACTGTCATTAAGACCATATCATATATTTGAACCCGGAGTGCTGACCTTTCTCCAGAGCTGTACAAAGGACTGTTCTAAAACTGTCAGAGTTCGGGCAGCACAAGGGCCACTCAGGCGGCCTATCCCCATCTGATAAATGGATTGGAAGTAAGCTACCCAACAGCAGGGATGGCCCATTAATTTTAATCAAAGGTGATGTAAAAAGGCGATCAGAGCCACCTGACAATGTCAACAGCCCAGTAGGTATGAATAGAGGCTCCCATCCCACCACATACACATTAACACCCACATTACCACGCCCTGGATGCCCCTCTGTACCACAGGCCTATGGCAGCCTCTCTGACCTCACTCAGCTCTCTTTCTCCCCCCTTTGCTGACGCTACCTCCTCACCACCACTGACACCGCCACCCTCCATCTCTCCTCAATTCCCTTCCATGCCCCATTAGTTGAGCTTGGCTGGAGACAAAGAGGCAGGCCCTTGGAACAGAATGACCTGGTCAGCCTGAGATTTAATGGAGAAATCAGGTGTTGTGGGGATAATGGCCGAAGCGCACCAGAAGTCAAGGACAATGGCTGCGGCCTGTGCAGGCAGGGGTCAGACTTACAGAGGCTATAATGCCAACCTTGTCCCCTTGCTGTATTGCTGTATATTTTACAAAGCTCCGCCAAACTGGAAAGCAGTTCTGTAACCGAGCTTTAAAGGTTTTTGTGCATCGACAGCGAATACGTGGCAGATGTAGTTAATGGTTTTACTGGGCTTGCTGTCCTCTACTGTTATTCCTTCTGCTTTGCTAACACTTTTTTTTTATTTTACCAGCACCTTGGTGAAGGTTGTTAGGTTACCTGCATGTGATTGATGCACCAGAACTTGTTTGATGAAGAGTACAACATATTGCAAAGTAAAGAGTCAGATGTTACAATTCTGCACGTTATCTCCTGCAGATGAAAACCAACTGAGAGTGATGGGCTACGACAAAACACCTGATATCATCCTGGAGGTTCCCATTGGTTAGTATTTAAATACTATTTTATCTGAAACAACTACATGTTTACATTGGCTGTCTTTTTTTTCAAGAAGGGTTATGCAGTTGTCAAAACGTGTTTTCTTAGATTTTGGTGAACGACTGGGAAAGAAAATCAAAGGAAATGTCACACGTCCCTTCTGGAATTTGCTTGTGTGGCTTTCTTGTCACTGATTTTTCTGAAGGTTGCACTGTATTTCTGTTTCTGAAAAGCCGTGGAGGGACACATTGTACACTGGATTGAGAGCAAGGCCTCATTCGGAGACGACCACAGTCATCGCACCTATCTCAATGAACAGTTCTGGAGCTACTGGAACAGGTGAGTCTTCTCTTCCTATGTTCACCACTTTGTATTTGGTTTTCATATGCTTATCTAAATCAACCATATTATGCTATTTTCCCAGTTGGCATAAAGTTTTATAACTTCTCCTTTTTGACCACAAACCACAATCGGCTTTTCTCAGTATTACATGGGCAGCTCATATCTCTGACAAACAACGTTAACCACTTCCTCGCTGGCACCGACCACACTGACCCCACACTTGAACTTCCACATGCTACATCTGCACATTATACCACTTCCACTCCTGTCATTGGAGCCTTTTTACAGTCTGAAGGGTCTGCCTGTGAGCTTGATTGTTTTCCAAAGTACACACATTGTTTTGGAAGGGAAGCTGGTAAATGGGTGATTAATATGTTGCATCTGTTGTCATGAGAACTTTTGGACAGGAACAGACCCTTGTGGTCTGCCCCTCCACGGTGGAGGTGTGTGAATGTGTCTGTCTCAATCATGGCTGTGTATTGGCAAGAATCTGGCGATACAATGCATGATGATACAGGGGTTACGAGTCAATATATTGTCTGTTACTGCGATTCTATGAGAAAGGCGATATTTTGCAATTGTTTAGACCTAATTTTAAGAAAATGATTATCGTTTAAAAAGCACATACCTTTTAAAATCGGAGTAGTTTTTTTCTTCCTTTTTTTTTTATACATTCAGAACAGTGTGATTGATACTCAAAATGTGTCATATTTTCTTCCACCGCTAATGAATAAGGTTGATTTCATTGTCCATTGAGAGAACATGATTTTGATCTATCTTATCTTTACACAGAACAGCAACTTTTTTTTTTATTTACATTTTTAATTTTACAACTTAAAAAGACAGAACTCCAGAACTTTAAGGATACAATACAAAAGGAGAAAGAAAGAAGAAGAAACAAATACAAAAAAATTAATAAACAACCACCAAATGTACGCATCACCAGTTTGACATAAGTACATCTTGGTTATATCATCAGGTCAAGTCAGCATTACCAGCAGTACCAGTGTTTTTAATCTGGCAGAGCAAAATCCAGCCTAGAGGGGTCTACCATGTCTAAAACCAGTTTCCATATCTTGACAAATCCCTTGACAATGTCATGGGGGGTGTGGGTCAACTGAACAGCAACTTTTAATTATTTTCTTCTCATCACTATACAACACAAGACTTAACGTTATGCCCGTTTTTATTTAGTCATTAGTGTGCTAGTTTAAAGGTTGAACATGTCCAGTAGCGTCCCAGCCATTGAGGAAAATTAACTAATTATTTATTAAATGCCAGCAAAAAAATTGGCTTCGAGTAGGCACACACAGAAAGAAGAGTCGGGGTCATTCACACATGGTCCTCACCTCCCTTGGTGCCGGGTCCCAGTCACCAAGTTGAAAAGCCGCTCACACCGCCGCCATTCGCCTCACCGCGGCCCCGGCCCCCCTCAGCCGTGACAGCCAGCTGACATGTTGTGACATGGTGCTGGAGCACCAGGAGGTTCCAGACCACAGGCACAGCCAGACTCTCTCTGTCTCTCTGTTTTTGTTTTACTGGAGCATGTGCATTACCAGGTCAGGAATTCTCCCATATATCCTACAGATAATCGAAAAGTAATCTTTATTTTAAGCAATAACTCCAGTTTTTGTAAAGACTGAAAAGTAAATGAAAGGGAAATAATGGGTCCACATTCAGAAAGTGTTACCCCCCCCCCCCCCCCCCCCCCACCTATATGACTGCTCTACTGATTTCACTCAGAAGCTGCCAGCAGAGTAATCATTTGATTTTAAGGGAAGATGACTCATCCAATTGCATTGAACAGTTAAAATGCAGTAGATGGGGTCAAGGTCATAATCAATGGTGTGTTTTATTTTCTCAGGGTAACATAGTTTTATTTGGAAATGGCCTGCTTCCAGAAGAAAAAGACTATTTACCATTGTTGACGTCAGGAACTGAAAGCCACTGAGGTGTGAATTTAAAAAGGACCAATCTAGATTGTTGATGGTTACTATCTTTGTTCGGCCTCATTAAATATTGCTAAGAAAGTTGGTTGGAATAAAGGCTTTGCTTAAGCTCCAGATCATTCCCAGACAATGTTTAATGAGAAAGTACTAAATGATGTCTCAGTCAGTCGAACTTAAAATAATGCAATAAATAAGGAGGGCTCGTTTGATTAGCGTGACATTAAGATCATACATATTTTACCGTGCAAGTCAATGTTCTTTCTTGGTTTGTATTGAAGAAATTAGCATTCATCTTTGTTTTAGTCTTCCTGCCTTGGTACTCGTTGCTTTAGTTTACAGTAGATCAAAATATCAGAAATACAAGCAGACTAATTGGATGGTTAGCGTTCGCCTGAGCCGTACATATTTGCCTACGGGTGTCTTTCATTGATATTCACTGGGGCGGCCTTGTCCGAGTGTATTAAGGAACTGACAAAGTAGATCCCATCATGTCTGCCAGCAGCCCGGTCAGATAAACATTGTTGTGTCAAAAAAGAGAAAATGTCAGTCCCTTCAGACCCTACCTTTTCCAGCACCCTTGTAATTTTTAATTGACATTTACTGCTGACATTTGGAAATGTGCCTCATCTTTCTCTTATTGTTAGACCTTACGGATTATCGTCTGAGGTGCGTGTGTGTGTGTGTGTGTGTGCGTGTGCGTGTGCGTGCGTGTGTGGTGAATTTGGGGTCAGCGCTTTGTAGTCAAACAAAAAAATCAACTAATACAGAAATAGGGTACACACGAGTGATGGGGTGACATCATCCACCTTTCACTTCTCATTAGCTGGTTTTGGTTTATGAGACGGGCCCTGAGGAGCTGATGTTTAGAGTGTTTGTCCATTCCTCAAACTCAGATTTCAGCGTTTGACTCTCAACCTTTTGGTTTTCTTTGTGACTGCCCTTGGAATCCCACGGCAGTGTTTGTAATGACTTCATTGCTCCTGATTGACATTTCCAGTGATTTGCTTATTTTTCATGAATTCCCTCTTTGCTTTAACTGAGCCGCTTCACCCATAGCTTGTGTTAATTGTTCTTGGTTTGCCCTCGAGCATTGTGGAGTGAGCTATGGGGACATGTTTTTGTAGACGACAAGGAAAAAAACATAACTAATTTTCCTCCAAAGCCCTCACCAACTGCATTTATCATCCAAACAATAGTCTTGCCAACACACTAACCCCATAATGAACCCCTCTTCAGTGGAGTGAGGGGTAATGACGCTTCACCTACAATGGTCCCAAGAAAAAAAAAGAAGAAAAACGGTCTTCTTGCAGAATCAAACGGCGTGTTCAGGCCCAGTGCCTGGATGAGATGGCGTAGCAGCAGCTATTGGTGTCTGCAAGCCATCAATCTTAGCTGGTGGCGTTCCAGAACCAGCGAGCCCTCTGCTCTGACGGATGTTCACATAATTGAGTTATCCATCTCGCCCAACTATCAGAGTTGCATAAAAATTATTCACCTGCTGGTGAATATTAAACACATAATGAGCCTCTTGTGTGTTTTAGGAGAAGTGGGTAAGGTTAAACACAGCATGTAATGAAATATGGACCCTTCTGTGGTGCCACCTTAACTGTCCCTCCTTGATTATGGTTCACTTAAATCAATTATGGTTGGCAAAGTCCGTACGATAACTCTCTGAGCAAGTTCTGCCCTTGTATTTCTTCGAATAGTTTAGCTCATCAAATATTTAATGCCAAATGCATTAAGATAATGGCAATTATTTACTGACTTCCTGCACTTGATTGATTGTTACTTGTCTTTTTATATTTGTGTGTGTGTTACTTAATATGTAGTTGTCAGACTCTGGAGTCCTTTGTAAAATGTGTTTTGATGCTTGATGGATGGATAAATAGATGGATATATAGATCAATGATTGGGCCTAGTTGTCAGGAGAGTGTGTATCACCGCTACTAAAAGAAAATATCAGTCAAAACATTAACACTACAGCCTTCCACATCAAAGCCCAGTCACAAAGCAAACGTCTGACAATAATGGATACATGGGTTTCTCTTGAATTTATAAAAAAGACTTGTTGTTTATATGTTATTTGGCTAGTCTTTGCTTGTTTCATAGTCTCACAGCATCTCTTCTCTGACAGAGTCCAGTCATTAGTCATTTTTCAGATTATGAGGGATCTTTGTGGCCCTTAATTGCCCTCCATGCTGCAGTTGTGTACCATTAAAGAATCAATAGAGTAAATCAGAATGACCACAAAATAGCCTTTCAGCAACAACACTTCTTTGTGGTGCAGTATGGCAGATTAAAAGGGTAAATGTAGAGTTAAATAAATAGATTCCGAGCCCTTTTCCTCTTTTCCCTCCCCCATTCCACCCACGCCAACACAATGGACAGCCTGTGTGGAAATGAGCATGGACGCCAGCGTGCCCCCCTCCCAAAGTAAATCAGCTGTGAGATTCGTAAACTGCAAATGTGTCAGAGTTGAAAATGTTAGCACTCTTAATGGAGCCTTGAAAAGGTTAGATCTGATAAAAAGCTGTCAGCTATCCACAAAAAATGATTTATAGCAATATAATGGGACAGTATGCCTCATTTCTCCCTCATATGAAATGGGGGTTAAGACTTTTTGGTTTGCCATTATACATCATCTGGCTTGACCACTTGGAAATGTGTTGAGACTTGAATGCAGGCACATGCATTATGTTCCATCTCGCTCTTTTCTTTTAGTCAATCTGAACGTCATGCCTTGTTGTCATGTAGACCATTTATGTCCTCCTGTAATTACAAGCAGAAAATTCTCATGCTCCAAAAGTGCATATCGATCTCCATTCAAATGTGTTTTTACGCACATGAGATTTGTGCCTATCCTTTGTCGCAGCACTTTTTTATGCACATAATGGAAGCAAAACTACAATTAATGGGGAAGTCATAATTCTGAAGACTCTCACCAGACTGTTCCTACAACATCACTAATCTGCCTGCTGACACATTTGGCTAATGAATAGACAAGAATCTGATTTATGTGATGGTTTATATTAGTTGACACAGCTGCAATTAGACATCGTGAGTTCTTTATGAACTTTTTCCAATTATATCTGGAACTGTATGCTGTAGATTTTACATCTGAAATGTCATGTTTTTTTCTGTTATATTCCCAGAACCGTCAATCTATTTGAGACATCAAATTAATTTTTTGATTAAAGATATTGTACATTGCCGTCTTTTTTTTAATGGACATGTCTATCATTTTTTTTGTTGAACTTTCCAAAGCAGTAACGACAGGAATGCTTAATTAATGGTGTGATGTGTTGCAGAAAACTCATTCTGAATTCAGCAGATCTTACCTTTTATGTTTAAAAAAGGTTTCATTGTGTGCCTAGATCCTTAGATGTGCCAATATTGACTTGATCAATATGAATAAAAGCATTTTTTCATATTTAGAAATGCTCGCCTGTGCGTAGAGTGCAGTTAATCCAATAATAGTGGCATAACAAAAGCAGCAGCAGCAGCAGCAGCAGGGCCATCACAGGACCGGAGCAGATAGGGGATGTCACCTGAGAGAGGGCGCCCACAGGCCGTGGCTGCTGCTGATCCAATGAGGCTGGACATTACAGGGCCATCCCCGAGGACAGGTGCTGGCGCTTCTGGGGTGACAACGTGACACCTCCAAGACCTGTACCCTGCCATACTATACCGCACCTTCCTGTCAGAGATGTGCACAACAAAGAAAGGAGAACATGAAAATAGTATCCATTGCAATAGTGGCCTTTAAAGAATAATTAATATTCACTTGAAATACATTGACCTAATATGCATTACTGCACCTACCAGCAATGTGTTTAGTTTCTGAAATAAGACTTTCTATTGTGATGTTGCTGAAGTGGCTTTTCAGGGGTACAGGGTTTTAAAGCTGTGGACTTGTTATGTACTTAATATGCATCGTAATTTCTAGTTACAGCTTAATTTCCTCCCTTTTTTTTTTTGAAAGTGCAAAAATATTTTCCCCTGGTAAAGCACAAGCGCCTTTGACATTGCCTTCCTCCTATTTATAGGTATGGATACCCCATGCAGTGCAGGAACGTGGCCTCTTTTATTGTTTCCTTTGTTATGACATCCTATCGTAGAATATTCCAGGGCTAGAAAAATAGCTATCCACAATGGTGGTTCCTTTAGGGCTTTGCGAGTGTTTGTTTTAGGGCACATAGGCACACAGAAGTGCGATGCTGGCCCCCAAAGCACAAGCAACTTGGAATATTAATGGCAAATGACAAGTCGGCTCTGATGCTTCAAGGATTTCATGCTTTTAAGGATGCACATTTGGGTGCATTGTTTAAGGCGTTTGGGGTGTAATCCGCACTCTCAGGTCTAGAGCAGCCTCAGGATTTAGCTCTGGTTAAGCCTCCATGGCTCCTATTTATTTTTGTAGGGTTGTATGTGAGCATTATCCAAATTTGTCATTTACCATCGAGTGTGAGAGCCGCTTTGACACGGCCGCTGTGTGTTTAAACGAGGAGCGGGACAGAAAGCGGCACCCCAGCGATATATATCCCTCCTCCTGTCTTCCTGCTTGCCTGTGACACTGTGAGAAGGAGAAGAAAGCCTGGAGTGAAATGAGGTTCAGGCATGTCTACTCCATGAATTCCTGTTTTGCCATGGAACTTTTTGAAAGATTAACTTACATTTTTTGTCAGCTTTCACAATATATGTCATCAGACTTACAGAGACACACGTTTTTTTCTCCTTCTGTCATTTTTCCAGTCTTGCTGCCTTTTTCTCCCCTTTCTTCTTCTCTCTACAGTGACCTTCTGGGTTTCATTCCAGGAGGAAGTCATCAGCATTTGTCAAGAGCCTAGAAAGTGGCGGACAAGGATTAGAATGGCTTTTTTTTTAACTTAATCAAACAGGAGAATATCAAGAACATACAGGTCCTGCAATGTGACGCAAAACGTGCAGTGATATTTCCTTGATAGCCCAGACAAATCGATCTTATCCACAATACACGGTGCTTGCTGTGCATCACAGAACGGCCTGTGTGCACACTTATTGCTGCTGGATATCTTCCCAGCATCTGTAGAAAGTTGCAGAGAGATAAAAGGGGAAATGGGAAGGTAATTTTAGAGATGTGTGTTATCATACAAAGGTTGTGCGCTTGTATTTTGCTGAATATTTTGCTGTCATAAAGGCTAGAAGTAATTTAAGAGGATTTTTATTGCCACATTATATCCACACAGACACCAACAGTTAAGCTCAGTAGTCATAAAGCTATAACACAAATATTTAATGCTTTCGAGGACCTTTTGTTCATGAAGCCTTTTTTAAGCATTTCATTTCATGCACCTCCACCGCTGCTTCAAAAGCATCTTAACACTGCCCAAGTAAAGGGCTTAATTGTGTCTTAACCTCTCAGTAGAGCTGGATGAAGGAGGCCAGGAGTCATCAGACGATTCCTCCAGTGTCCTCCTGAGGCCTAAGGAGAGCATCGGACCATGAGCCCCGTGGCCTGTCACAGGAAATGAATGAACGAAGGAAAAAAAGAGCATATTCTTTACTGGTAAAAAAAAAAGATAATCCCAATTGAATAGAAACAATCTGTTCTTTTGTTCTTATCAAGCAATATGGTCCTGACATTT
The DNA here is from genome assembly GCF_910589615.1 of Taurulus bubalis. Taxonomy (NCBI): domain Eukaryota; kingdom Metazoa; phylum Chordata; class Actinopteri; order Perciformes; family Cottidae; genus Taurulus; species Taurulus bubalis. Next base: position 9,431,639 of record NC_136589.1, on the reverse strand, counting down.
TGTTTTAAGGAATGGTATTTGGTATCGAGAAAGAGAGCTTTTATTTTTCCATGGTTCAAATGGATACAGGAGAGGAATGCATATTTTAGTTCTGGATGTGCGATTTCATGACATGGCAAGTGTTTAACAGCTTTTGGGGGGGATTAAGATTTCCTTGGTTTTTTTCTGATCTATTTTTTGGTTCAGTTGACTTGTCTCACTGCTAGTACCTTTGCTACATGTACGGTGTAGGTTGTATACTTCAAGATTTCAATTGAACCTTTTAAGAGCTACTTGGGTTTAAATCAGTGCTGCTGTATATGCTACAAATTAATGGTTTAGTTTAGTCACTTTATCTCTGCCGTAATTTTTATGGCGGTCAGCATTGTCTGGTGTATTTTTGAGCACACAAACAGAAAACATTTTCTATTTTAGACCGAAAATAAATATATTTTACCTCATGACAGCCAAGGAAACAGTGCTTCATATTTCTGCCTTTGTGTTTTAAAGAGCAGCTCTGTGTGTACCAGATAATGTGCTGGTACTCATGGTCCATGGAGGCCCATCAGTCACTGTGTGGAGCTGGTCGCTTGTGATAAGTGGTTCCTTATAGATAATCTAGACACTGGGCTTTTTATAGGCCCACTGTCCCTCACATAACCTTGTTTTTTTTTTGGGTGGCGGGGGGGGTTACCACCCGTGCTTATTTTCTTTATTTTCCCAATGATTTTACCTTATTGTTTATTCTGTTCGTACATTTAGATCTTTTCCTAGTCTTGTACTTCACAACATGTACTTTATTTTTGTGGAACCAATGTTAATATGGAAAAAATATATGATCAGGAATCTAATTCCATATAACAGATAGACACACACATACAGTGTGGCTCAGTTTGACCTGATAAAATGTTGTCGGTAATTTATACTATAACAAAGATTTTGGTATTCTGAACAAAGAAGGCAAGGTTCTTTTCATTTCACCTTGCATGCAGTAAATAACATGTTTTAAGATGTTTTAAGAACAGAAAATATTTATTTTTTTAAATCCATAAAAGCCAGCATCAGCAAAACACCAATCAGCTTCTAACCTCATCCAGCGTCCACAATAACGTTGATATAAAGTTTGAGTTGTTTGTTTCACTACGTAAAACCTATATCTGATTGTACCTCATGGGAATCATTTTGATTGATCTATCGTAAGCAACTGAATTTAAACACCAGATGAAGAGGTATTTGTTTTTGTGAACTTGTGCGTTACATTTCAGTATTAATTCACTTCATTGCGTTGTTGCCAGACACACTGAAAGAGATATAAGCACATCTGAGTCTTTCCTCACCCGCCTGGCATTTGTTAAAGCGCTTCGTCAGGACCCTCTTCCCCCATCTTGGTTCCCAGGCAGCCCTTTCCCTCTCCCGTCTCTGGTTTGAGTTTCACGTCTCGCGGCGGTCTGATTGCCTGATAGCTTAAACATCTCTGCCCGCCTATCCCTTAGTGGGAGTGTGTAATCAAAGACACATGGGGAGCCTGTGTCCAACTGTTGACCTTCTGATTTTGCTCATCAATTCTGAGGGTTAATGTACACGATCTATCAGGTCAACAGATTTGTCTCCCCAAGCTCTGTCAGGTCTATAAATGATTAGGAAACGAATGCGTTTGGCCACTGAACCCTATTAAAACTTCTTAGAAAAAATGTGCACTCAACATTATGCTGATATATTCTTTCCACTCTCGTGTTAATAATGCTAATATGTTTTTTTTTTCTTCTCTATTATGCATTTTAAACGAGCACAATTAACCAAATCTCTGTGACGAGGGTTTAAGGAGTTAACAGGGTAACGATATTATCCAAATTCCAACTCTGTCCGCTGTCGATGTAACGTTTCATCATAGGCGGGAAGGAAACGGGCGATACCCAATCCTTTTCCTCTTGGACTGATGCGAGATAACAGAGGCATACATTTCTGAACAAGTGAAATATAAACTCTGCGCAGAGTTTGGGGCTTTGAGACGCCCCCTTTGAACGGCCGCCACGGAGATGTCGGAGAAATCTATTTCTCATTTTGAGTGATATCTCCATCAGCTGGCACGTTCGCACCATGAATCTTCCCCCATGTTAAACCCGGAATCTGTCTCTTCAATGACGGCTGTGTGTTTTAAATGACCACTCTTATTTTTTGTAATGGGTGTCTGTGTGTCATGGAGGTTACAAGTGAAAGGGCAGAATAGAGCTGTCTGGCGAAAGGCCTCTGATAGAAAGTGCCACTTCAATTTGCACACAGCTGCAGTTAAGCCTAGGCTGGCTCACTGTCCGGCCCGACACTTCACATTCTCTTCTCCTGCGACTGGAATGGATGTGAAAACTATTAACTTTAGACGGAGTTTTGGCCTGACCAGTTCTGATCCCTTCCCCTTATTCATGGCTTATCTTTAGCTTGTTTTGTCAGGATTGGACTCTGACAAAGACTGTCTCAGACACCATTTACATCTTGTTTATTTAAGTTTGCTGACTCTTTGTTGCCTTTTGTAAAAACTTGGTCCCAAAGTCAATTTTAAAACAAAGTTTAAAAAATAAATCATATCATAGATATATGTTTGTGTATATTTATGTATGTATGTATGTTTACATAATTTGTGTGTGTGTATATATATATATACATACATACATACATACATACATACATACATACATACATACATACATACATACATACATACATGGTGTGTATGTGTATATACTATATGTATATATATTTCATTGTGTACACTGTTGTGCACAATTAAAATACATGGTGCATTCATTTTGATATCACTTTTCCATTGGAGAGGTCATTGGACTGCAGACTACACAGCTCCTAATTTGGTGATGAGGGGGTTTAACAGTTTGAGGAACTCTATCCGTGGAGCTGCTGACAGTCCTCAGCCCCCCTGAGTCCTCGCTAAGGACGAAGCTCGCGGTTAAAGAAAAGACTACTGGCTCTGCTTAAAGTATTCGTTGTGGTTTGAATTAGAAAGGGGATAAATTCTCTGAATAATGATCGCAAAACATTTATCTTCAGCTGCCCGGTTGAAACAAAACACGCTTCAGTAAAACTTTGAACCATTTTTCCTTCCCTTTTTTTTTTTCCCCAGCCGTTTTGTTTTCAAACTGTAGTGCTGAGTTCATGGGAAACTCTCTCCCAGGTTACCTGCGCCCCTGAAAAGTAATGGGGAAAAAAGGATTACGGCCACAAGAATGTTTTTGCAGTTTGTTGAAATATTACTAACCTTGTGAAATGTCATTTTGAATGAGAAAGCAAACATATTTTAATCAGGCTTTTAAAGGCAGGGCTTTTTAAACTGTGACTCTCGGAGAAAGGGGTCAGCTAATTGCAACGTTTGATGTCAAGTTTGGTCTCTCTCCATTTTGATGCGACTGCCTGGAAGCACGCTCGCACTCTTTGCTCTCATTCTCTCTCTCTCTGTCCCACACACACACTTTATCACACATACACAGTCGAAGGAAAAATTACTGAAAGGTCTCAGGGTTCTCAATGGTGTAATCTTCATAGTCTTTGCTTCTATTTCCTGTCAGCCCTCCGCTCAACTTCAACCTTTCCTCTCCTGCATCCTGCAAGATTTAAGGATCTTATTCATAATTTGGTTTATCAATGTGTATGGGCATGCCACTGTACTAAGAGTAGGGCCTCGCAGTCCTCAGTCTATGATCAATCTCCCAGTTTCCTTGTTGAATAACTACTTTGGTGGACGAAATAATTGCGATAAACAATATTGTCATTTTAAGACTATCATGATAATGTAATTGCATCATAATATAAGTAAGTACAGCCTTTTGTGAACATTTAATTATTAAAACTTGTATGTGGGGAAAAAAAGGTTATATTCTAAAGAAATAAAACCACACAACCAAACAATTAATAAAATGGAGTCTCCAGGAAAAAAAAAGTCCATGCAATGCCTACGTCTTATATCTGCAGGGAAAACCCTGCTGTTTATTCTGGCCTCATGTGGCCTAAATGTTGGCGACATTCATATGCAAACAAACGATTAGATACGTCTACACCATGGAAATTGAGTTCTTGGATTGTAACAGTGTACCGTTATCATGGTATGCTGTGGCATTGAGAGTGAAGGTTATCGTATCGTGTACATTTGCTGAGTGTGTGTGTGAGTTAAAAGCTACAGCCAGGATAATAATAATAATAGTGTAATACCGTATACCGTGATAGCGTGAAACTGATATTTTCTGAGATGGTTATTGCACCGTGAAAATCTCATACCGTTACAATTGTATGAGGCCATGTGCATGCACTGTACGATTAATCGTTATAGGTATCATTTTGACAGGCCTGCGCTTGGAGCAATGGTACGTGCAAAGCTCTCCCACCGTCCTACAACAAAACAATCCTCCAGTCACATAGGCCCAAATCTCTCTGGTTCTCATATATATAATTACTGTATTATCTAAAGCAGAGGGGGGAGGGCAGAGGGATATACATTATAAATTATGTTTGACAAGGTGGGGTTAGTGGTTTTGTCGTGGCTTGTCTTTAGTTATTACTCATACTTCCTCCTGCCAAAGATAAGGTCTGCTGGTGAACATACCAAGGTGAGCGCTGGCGCAGGGCCCTTATCGCCAGTATTGATTTAGGGCAAAACCCAGTGACAGAGGTCATTGTGCAGTAAAGCTATCCATCATTCGGGTTTGATTTCTGCTCTGACCTGTCTCCAAGTTGTCTGCACGTAGGCGAGTCACGGGGAGGAGAGGCCACGGGAGGGTTGGACTGGGAGGTGTGATGTGTGACGGTGCATTGACGAGCTCTAGGTAATGCTCACGGTTTGTCAACTTAAGAGATGTCAAGAATTCATAATTTTAAGACTGTTATTTCAGGTTGATTTATATTTACGAATTAAGGAAACAGTGTTAACTCAATTTTAGCTTCTAATTATGGTGTGGAATCCAGAAATGATTTGTCTTGCATTTAAAGCTTTGGATGCTTAAGAATAATATGTAGCCTTGAATTGTGTTCTGCTGGTAGCTGATGGCCATCTTCCCACTGTTTATTCTGCCACTCTCAGTAATTCTCCATGTGTCCGAGAAACTGAGAAACATTTCCCCCAGAGTTAAAATGCAAGGTAGTTCTCAGTCTGTGGTAAATTAATTGACAATCATAAACACAGGTTTCCCTCTTTGTAGGGGTATTTTTTCAGATGTCTGAAGATTGGTATTTATTGCTGTTAATGTTGTCCGTGGCCTTGGTTGCCAGACTTGTACGTTTAGGCTTCAATGTTCTTTTCATCCTTGCTTCAAATTGGTGGCTTGTACTTTCAAATATGCTATAAGTCATATTATTGATTTGTCATGAAGATTATTTATTGCACTTTTTTCACCAACTTGTGCAAGAGCTAGAAGCTGCCAATAATTCTCCTGGAGCGATCGCATGTAAATGGTTGTAAACTGTCAGCTGACTCCTGAGGGGAAAGGTATCCAGTAGAGTCTGAAGGCATCTTTAGTTATGCTAAAGTAGCAATGGTGGTGCTGTTTACTCTAACCTAGCAGAGGATAACTTAAGTAGCTAATTACACTTCAGTCTGTAATCAATTCCATGTCAGGTTGTCTGAGAACCTGGATTTGTGGTGGATTTCAGTTAAATACATGGGCAGCTTATACATTTTATGGTTCTCTCCTCAAATTAAAGTTTATTTCCGCAATCCCCTCTAAAATGTGTCATATCCCATTACGCAAATTTGGATATGGTAAATTATAGAGGAGAGTGCTTACGCCATGAATATGTTGACTTTTTTTGTGCTGTGTGCAGGGGGTTCGCTCGCTGGGGTTTGGGGGTGTCTTTAACTCTAAAAAGTTGTCTTGAATTTTCTCCCTTTGCAAGATGATGTGTTTTTGCAATTCAAATATTTGCTCTTTCTCTTCTCCATTGCAAAGCTCCCTTTGAAGCGGAAGAGTTCTATCAGGACCAATGACAGTGTGAGCTTGCAGCGTGACAGCGCAAGAGGCAGTGCTGGACTATTTCTAACTGCATATTTAAATAGCAAGGAAATCAAATATCAAAAATGTATGCAAATGACGGCATGTTTTGCATGCTGATATTTTTATGATTTGGAGCTTGCATATTCAGGTGGTGTTCAGTATGTGCTTAGCTTTAGCAACATTAATCAGAATTACAGTATTTCATGTCTTCACCACATCCTTGATCTCCCTCTAACAAACATTGCTGGGGGTGGAAGGTCTGCAATTTTGCAGATTTACTTTTAATGAAACCTCTGCTTAATGTTTTTATGGACCGTTTTTAGTGGAAAGGCATATTTATGGCCTTGGGCTTCATAGGAAAGTGTGTAACCCAGAAACTCTGACTACTTCCTTCTTAATATGATTTTTCTCTATATTGCACATTATGGAAGACCTAACTACCCAATCGTATTTACATTAATCACAGCTAATATAGATGTGTGTGTATGTATGTATATATATATATATATATATATATATATATATATATATATATATATATATATACACGTACACACGTGTTGGTTATATTGGAAATGGAATTATGGGTTTCTTTTTGAGTATATGCCTTCTTCATGTTTTGTGGGAAAGCCTATTTTCACTTAAATGAAGATTGTGGACGTATTCATTATAATTAACATATGCACCATGACGCCATGCGTGGGTGTTTTGGGAAATGTATGTGTTTTTCCAACGAGCAACATATCGAGACAAAGCCCTCGAAATGGGCCCATGGCCTGTCTGCACTCCTAAAGGTATAGAAAATACAGTATGAAATAATTAATTGAATTGTCATTTGTATGAGCAGCGCTTGCTCTCTGCACCCTATAATTCCAACCTCTTTCTCCCCCTTCCCCTCACCACATTTCTCCCTTCTTTTTTTTCTAAACAGCAATTAATCTCATTTTTAGTCCAATTTCCAGCCCTCTGCTGGAGTCAGAGCAAGTCCCCTGTTTTGTTCCTATTTGGCTTGGTTCCTCTGCATAGTCATTAAGGGCCCAATTAATGTCACCCTTTAGCTGAAGAGTGCTCATTTTTATTGGGGAGCTGACAGTCACCGCCATGAGTGCCGCAGTGTAATATGCATTAATTGCCCCGTAACACTGGTAATTACCAGTTCTTCAAGCCTCTCAGTAAACTGTCATGCCCAGACACGACTGCTTTGAAATAGATTACTCATTAGGGGGACCTGCCCTGTTTTCCAATGGGGGCTCGCTGGGTTGGCATAAAGATGAAAAAAAATCTGGTGCTTGAACAAATAGTTGCCAAGAGCAATTTCCTATTACAACTTCCCAGTAACGGCTTTTCTGTGTCTCACTTTTTCTTTCTTTTGCCTCGGATGGCATTCCAGCCGTCACTCGAGTTAAAGAACAGAAGTACAGCAAGACGTCCATCACAGATCTTGCTGATAGATAGCAGTTGGTTTGACTCCTTGTGCCATAGGTTGGGATGGGTATTGTGAGGGTTTTATTCGATGCTAGTACTTCTATGGTTACTGGCCATTGGTTTGGTTCCTTATCAATACTCTTTATCGATTCTTTTTTTTATATTTTGTGAGAAAAAAAGTCAATTAATTAGAAATAAAGCAACATTGCTTTATTATTCTTATGTACAAACAAATAGTCTTTCTTGAGCAGCAATGTCTAAATAACTCACTATTGTTGACTATACTAGTTCAAAGCCAACAATATATGTAAATAAATCAATACCTTTTTTAAAATAAACAATATTCTTAGCAGCCAAGAGCTAAATAAAGTTGGCTGTTGCCTCAGCTCAGAAATCTACAAAAGGTTCCTAAATCCTTAAAATACAGGCGCAGCTGAACAATTAGCTGAGCGATCAGCTTTCATTTATCAGCCTGTTCTTATGATTAAACTCTGCATCGCTAACGTCACCTGCAGTGGACGAGGAGGATACAGTAGGAAACTCTGCATTTCTGCACATGTAAGTTATGTGTGTTCATTGATAAATTGCTGGTATTACCAGTCTTTCTTGTACGGGGTTTTATTGCATATGTGAGAACAAGAGTTCGCTACTCAGTAAAATGTAGCCATACTTTCGATCTTTTTGTTCTCTCTTTCATGATGGGTGTTTCACACTGCAAAGACAGGCACAGAGACAGGGAGAGGAGGTTTGCAACGTTGCTTTTTTGCCCTGAGATCTCTCACTCTGTAGCTTCTAAAGTAACACTAGCATTACGGACCTTATCGATACCCCGGTTTCTACGACTGTATAATCGGTTCCTGTTGAGAACAGAGTTTCGGGGCGAAGGGGCCATCCCTAGCCTTAGGATTTCACCATTCAGCATATTGCCTTGGTTTTAAGTGAAATCTTCAATGTTCATTGTTTTTTCTGTTTTTGCCGTTGTACAACACTGCCCTGAATGCCCTAGCATTGCAAGTGTCAGCATTGTTGCTTAATGTGGGGCATTTCAGGGCCTCTGTTCATAGGATCAAGGCAGTGTTGATGTGAAGTTCTTGTTCAAATATTGATGCTAACTTTGCTCAGGTCTTGTGTTTGCAGAATGTGGAATCTCTGTTTTAAACATTAGCTTGTGCTTCACGGTTCCAGAAACGTGTCCTGCATAGCCGCAGAAAAATAATTTAATCGTGAATGCAAATAGATGAATTTAAAGAAATGGTTAGAGGACAAAAAGAGCAGATGAAGTGTGGGTGTCGCCGTTGTTCTGCGATAAGATATCATAAAGGAGGGACCAAATCAAACAATGTTAGCTGTTACACATCCTCTCGACAGAAAGGTGTTGGCCTATTTAGTCACGCTAGAAACAATATTTATATTTCACAGCTTTGTAAACACTCCAAGTGTGCGCTGGGCTGATTCTTCTATGGTCCCTGTTCGTTCTTTCTTTCTTTTTTCAAAAGCACTCTTGTGTCATTACCCATTTACCATAGCAAGGAAAATAACAGAATGTGAAGACCGGGGAAAAGCCTCTAACACACACACACACGGATAAAACACACGCATGCATGCACACACAGAGCTTCTCAAAAGGTGCTGCTTTTGTTTTATCTCCCTTATAGCACCTGCTCCAGGCAATCTGCTCCCACTCGTCTCAAATGAATTTAGTCACGGCCTCTCAGAATCTCAGCCAGCGATGCGCTAATGAAAGGAGATAGTACAATTTGAACTGACCAGGTAGCAGCCAGCAGTGCCCAGCTGAGAGCAAGGGATGAGGACGCACCCCGCTTTGAAACAAAAGACAAGTCAACCGTCCGCTGATATACCCATTACCCTTCTCATTAATACCCTGCAGACCTCAGCGTGTGTGTGTGTCCGTCCGTGTGCACTTGTGCGTGCGTCTATCTGTTTGTGTTGGTCGAGCACTTATCGAATTGTTTATGACAGGCCTAATTGGGCTAATTGAAGACATTAAGATTACCTGTCAGCTCTGTGTATCCAGACTCCCTATCTGTCTGACAACTCCTGACAAGTGAGGGACCCCGTAGCATCCGTCATGATGGAGCATTCCCAGGCCGTAATAGGGACAATAGGGGCCACTCTAATTTGATGTGGACAGCCGTGTGTGTGTGAGACTGTGACTGTGACTGTGAGAGAGAAATATAAGTGAGAGTTGGGGGCTCTGTGGCTAATGGAGTCCCCCTTGGCTATGTGACAAAGCGATGAGGCGGTCTGAGGGGAAAAGTGAAAGGGGTCTTCAAGTGTTTAAGGACATGAGAGGCAAGGTGCTCGGGGTGACGGCCTTCACCGATTGAATGACAAGGGAGGAGCGCTGACATCTGTGTGTGCTCCTATAGCGGACAGACTCAAAATGTAGATGATGGGCCCACTTTGACTTTTCCATATATGTGTGTTCTGTCATTCACAGTTACAGAAAACCACTGATAAATAATATCATGCAAAAACTATATATTTTGTCTACCTGTGTTCTTCAATCGTTTCATTGGAAATATAGTTTAGTCATTATAGTTTATCCTCCTCTGATCTGAGGGCCAGATATTCATAGATCAGGGTTGCCAGATCGTAAGCAGAGCACAGTCCTATCTTCTAAGGCTTAAGGAATGTGCCTGTGCATATTTGTATCGGCCCACCCTACCTCCTGTTCTTCCCCACTCTCCTGTGTGGGCATTGTGTGGAGCTTTGCAGCATCGTCGCTATGACAGATCAACGCTGTCAGCCCAGGAGATCCCTCTGTTTGTTTGTTCTCCAAAAGGGGTTAAACTGTCAAGTTGACAACTCACAAGACCTTTAGACTCTTGCACTACCGCCTCTCCCCGTCTCTCTTCTCTCCCTCCATGGCTCCCTCCCCCCTGTCCACCTTCATCCCCAAACGAGTGAAAATCAATACCAGATTGCCTGAGGACCACTGTTTGGTGTGGGCCTGACCCCTAGATGTCCCCCACTCTGCTTCTTTCATTACATGTAGCCCAGTATTTAACTTCCATCCTCATCCCTCGCCTAATTAGTTTCGATAAGCCCTAAGTCTCTCTCTCTCTCTCTCTCTCTCTCTCTCGCCCCCTCCCACCCACCCCCACCCCTCTCTTACACGTGCACTAGCACACAAGCACACACATGGACATGTTGCTTTTTTGCCCTTTGAAGGGACACTCTGGGCTGGCAGTAATAAAAAGACAAATCCCAACACGCGCACAGAAGCCCCCAGCGATTCTTGAACTGGGATTATTTCTTTGTTTGCATAGCAAATTCTTAAAAACTACAATGAAATTAGATTTGCACCCCAGATCATCAGTGAAAACACAGGGGATATCCTGTGTTGTCCAAAGGCTAATGCTGCGTTGTGGTGGGCCTGTTAGCAAGACTACACCCCCACGTGTGGGGTTTTCCACTCGGCCTCCCCGTGAGAGTGCGTCTCTGTTGAGTTGTCCAGTCGCAGACAAAATAGCCATGACTATTTTCTACTATTTACAGAAGATGCTAGTTAGCTCTTTTTTGAATTTCCTCTCACTAAACCTTGTAAATAATTGATTAGCACAAACCCAGAAAACAGTTTTCAGTGATTTGTCCGCTGTAGGTCTGTGTGTGTGTGTTTTTATGTACCACCCACATGTCCAGGTGCCGCCACTGCGCCGGCTGGCCTCGTCGACCACTGACAAGCCCCAACGACATGTCGGCCCCCCTGCTCTGCTCCCCCCCCCAGGGGCTAAAATTACCCTCTGGAATGTAAACAGACTGCAGAGTAAGCACACAGCTTTCTGTGGCCCTTCGCCTGAGTCCGTCTCCAAACCGGCCCCCCAAACTTGGACAGTTACATTTTGGACTCCAAGGCCAAGTTTGACGGCAGGGATACCGGTACCTGTTGTACGTTGCAAACGTTTCACGCAAAAGCTGAAAAATCTACTTATTTTATTTTTTTACTATTTCTCCTCAGACCTCCTTTCCCCTTTTTATTGTACCAGACAGATGGGCATTCACACCAATTCATTAGGTGTGTGGGGTAGCTGTAAGCGGTGGAGTCTGGGTGAAGAAGTTCACTGGGCCGGGCGCTGACATGTTGATTTAGTGGTGGTAACACGACTGCACTTCCAAAGGTGCTGACTTGGACGAAAGCCAGGACTCTTTTTCTCCCAGGGAGACATTAGAGGCCTCACTCTAATTTCGGGGCAGGGTTCTACTCTGGGATGCAGAGGCCAGGAGGCCCTGCACAACAAACATTCACACCTGCCTTTCCATGCCGAACTTTTGGTTCAGCCCTCACTGGAGTGGCAGCAGAATTGAAGATGTAAGACTGAGCCAGTGGATATTGTGGCTTTTTTCAGAGCATGTGAACCGCGGATGCTTTTCTAGTCGCTGATCTCTGATAATGTTACATTGTCAACAACCAATCAGTGTTTAAAATGACACGAGGAGAACGGTTACTTTAAGACGCGTTCAGGCTCTGCTCGGTGAAAATGAGTTTTGGGCAAAGGTAATTTATAACGTAATCATGAAGTGTTCACATGTAATCTCGTAAAATGTAGTGTTGGTGAGAAACTTTAATAAATCCAGTTGTTTGAAGGAGATGTTTTCACGTAATAATAAATAGATATTTGAGATGAATTATGACCTGTTTACACTAATTCTAAGCAGTTTATAATAAATACATCAATAAAACTACTAATAAAATAATTATTTATTTTAATAGATACAATATATATCATTTGAATTGTGTGTTTTTATGAGGGGAAAAAAACAATTAGTAAAAGGATGACATTTAGAATTATTGATGGTTTACAAATAATTTTTTAGGACGGTGGCAAAAAAAATTTGTCTGGAGCCTTGTAGATATTATCAAACAACAATATGGACCATCAATGATCTTAAATTAGTATCGGTGCTCCATTTTGTTTTCTTCTTTTGTGCTGATCCGATCTGTGATCCGATCCATGACTCTGATACGATCCGAACTGTGAGTTGTATGATCCGTTGCCTCACTAGTTAGAAATGACAAAAGGTTTGTTAAAACTTAAAATGGAAATTGTATTTAAAAAAATATTAGAGCACTAGCTTGTTTGCACGCGTGTTTATATGTTTGTTTCAATAGCAGAACAAATTGTAGGAGCCAAACAGCCAAGTCTCAGACACACACACACGCTATGACCTCACATATAAACATGATATCATCCATACATATACACACACAACAATGTTCTTCTGCTGGACACACCAGGTTTGCAGGCGCCCGGTCAGGCTGACGCTGCCCTCGCAAGGGCAGATAGGGTTACAGTACAAACTGTTGTTGATTAGGGCCGTGCCTGTAGTGGGGGATCATCCTAAATTGAAAACACATCAGCCGCCAGGGTTAAGGGCAGGATTAGGACCAGGGCTGCGTGGGGCGGAGAGCAGCGGCAGACGCAAGATGGCCGTCCCTCTGCTTGCTTGCGACTGTGTTTCCCCAGAGACAGGTGGCAATTATCGGCCAGGGCTGTTGGGAGTTCACAATAACAGGTTAAAGGAGCATGTATCCCCTTGACGCTGTAGTCCTCGGCGTCTACACAGGCGCCCAGCCCCCAGCCTGCTCGCCCGCCACTGCGGGGTGGTTTCCTGTCTCCAAGCAGAACCTACAGACATGGTTACTCATCAAAGGCCAGAGGAAGTCTCTGGACAGATCTCCAAATTAGCACTGCGACCAGTGTTTGGCTTTAGAGACTAATAAACCTAATCTGAAAACGGTAATCTCAATCTTGTGTATCGCATACATTTAAAATGTACACACGTCCATACTCACAGATTATTGCCTACTCGTGATTTCAGTACACCTTTTGCAACCATTGACATAATAGGATTTAATAATATCCGGTGTTAATGAATACCCAATTAGTGTGTCATAACTGAAGAGATCAAGCCGTTCTCATGATCTAGAGGCTCATTATAAAGGATGAGGAGTCGATATCTGAGAAAAGATCAGGTGAATGCTGACCGCCTGAATATGAACCCTTACACAGCCTGGGAATAATAACACAGAGAATTCTTACTACTCATATCACAAATGCTGAATTCAAAAGTTTTTGTAAAAGAGGAGAAAAGACACAAGGATTTGTCTAGAGTATAAATTGTTCCATAACTCCAACCCAACTTTTAATATTGATCGTTATGGTCTCATCAGAGAGCTGTCGTCGGTAACTTTTGTTTAGTCGTATGCAGGGTCCTCCACGCTGTTTGGAGCAACTTCTGAACACTAAACAGACGCATCCATAGCCAGACCACACCTTGTTTGGTTTCGCTCCACATCCAAAGCAGACCAGAGTGTGTCAAAGCACGTTGGACCGTGACAGCGTAGATCTTACAGGGGACCAGCACAAATTACACACACACAACGCACACTTGTCCCTCAAATATGTGTTGCTAATGCAGTCGGCGACATGCTCAGTTAAGGGACCTAATGAGTTCCAAACGCTGATTAAGCTTCCTCCCATTGGCTGGAGGATGTTTGGGAAGCATACTATTGCACAAATGGCTCCTAACCAGGACCAAATGGCGTGAGGAGGCTGATGCTTATTAGGTCAGGTGCTCCTTAAAATAATCACGTGTTAGCCATGTTATCAATCAGCTGATTGATATAGAGTGCGTGTGTGTGAGTGAAGATAAGGTGTAAGTTAATGTGAGAAGGTGACTAAGGTGATAGGAGGGCGTGAGGGAAACTGAGGTCAGAGAAAGTGATAATTCGTGGTGGGAGAAAAGTCCCACAATACAGTGACGTGTTAGGAGTTAAAGGTGATTAATACAATGATAAGAATAACTTATTTGTACAAATCATCATCCAGAAAAAAAGTTTGTTAATTTCAGTGCAAGGCTTAGATTTGTTTTTATTATAGTTTCTTTTATCCACAAATGTGTGGATTATGCTGTGAGTACCACAAACATACCTGCATCCTAGTTGTGTGTGTGTGTGTGTGTGTTAACTAGATTCTGTATATTCTTCAGAGCACATAAAAACTATTTAAAAGCTATTGCCCTAATGCATTAAATTAATACATCTGACAAATCACTGTAATGATAATGTCTATAGAATAGGGCAATATATTGTCAGAACACTGTACTATATCATGATTTCAGGCAATGTTTTGTAATGTTATTGCTGCATTACAGTAACATGATACATATTTACAATATTATTGTGTAATAATCTATATATATTGTGTATTATTTCTTCATAATTATTGTAAGTGAAATTGCCATCAAATATCTAATCCATTGTTATTGTCAAAAAAAATGGATACAAATATCTTGACAAGATACTATACAAGATACAAAGGAACACCTTAGATTTAATTTTGTCAATATCGCAGTATACCCTTATTTGACAGGTAGCTAACTCACAAAAACCAACAATACATTTTCTTTTTTTATTATATATTTATACATCTGTAGTTTCTATGGTTACTTCATAAAGCAGTGGACTCACACTGACCTGACCTCCCACACCCATCATACTCACACATTGCGCCTCCACACGTCTATGTTAAAGCCCAACACTACACATACACACATATACATACCCTCCCGCTACCTCCAACAGTGATAAAGACAAACCACCACCGCGCCACGTTCCCTTTCCATACCCCATCGACAGAAAACATAAAAATGTCGGGGAGAATTACACTTGGCGGAAGATGTTTTATTTTTTATTGCCCTCTATTCCACCTTAATTACAATGCTTGTGGAGGCTTGGGTGACTCATTTAACATACAATTGTATGCCGCAGCTGCCTTGTATTTGTGCTTTACATACCTGAGCAGAATTGAACTTTTCCTCGTCCACAACAATAAAGGGGGCGGTGGTGAGAGAAAAGAAGGTGTTTTTTTCTGAGCTCTAGTCATGTTAATAACTTGTCTGTGTGAGGTTTACTCTTCCATTCAACTCCTGTTATTTATGGACAGGAGGATGTATAGTTTGTAGCAATGGATTATTTACCTCCCCGTACGTGGACGCCCCTCCAGGCAGAGCCAGACTTTTAAATATCCTCTTTGTGTGCACGGAAGCTTGTGTTATCGGGGCGTCTTCATCGCAGGGCTGGCTGACTTGCTACAAACAGCCACTATGAGGCCATTAAAATACACGCGCTGGACGTACAGTGATCAGCTGCGGGCCATATCACCTGGCATGCAGGCCCTGGGTCACTGCCCCCCCCCCCCCCCCCCCCCCCCCCCCCCCCCCTCCAAAACTCCACACTTTCAAACACATCACACAGTCATTATCTGACCCTGTAAATAAACTCCAATAGGGAGCTGCCTATAGCATGGACTGACCATGAAAGGTCATTTGTCACTAATACACACATTTTTTGACTTTTGCTATGTGCATAGGCCTTCTGTCTTCAACACAGAGAATGTTATTCCACTATACCTCTCACCCCAATTACTCTCAATGCTTTCTGCTTCAAAAGAAGTTGAGCAGGTTTCATACCTGCATTTCAGGGAGCGGAGAAAAGACTGACTAAAGCTTATGTTTGGCTGCGCTTTAGCGCGTCTACCTTCTGACCTGATGTATGGATGCTGAAAACAAAGAAGTCTTTGTGGGGAAACCTCCGAGACATGGAGTTCATGCTCAGGTAAAGGCTTATGCTGTCTAAATCATCGCCGGGGCGTTTGTTTAAAATGGGTCTGCGCGGTATGTAAAATGAAATGACGTGTTTTAAAGTCAAGTGTAAATTCATCGTGATTTTATTGATAATTAGTCATGCCGCGTAATGTGTTTTGGCAGAAGTGCTCAACCCCCAGTTTTAGTAAAGCTTTTTCTCACCAAATGTGGCAGATCAAATTAGCCTTGATCTGTTTGTTCGGTAGAAATGTTAAACAGCAAGTTATTTTTTAAGGGGGGTGCTGGCGGTGAGCTGTCTGACCTCCAGCAACCTCAGATTTATAAAAAAGAAAACCAAAACGGCAAGTTTGCAAGTTATTTGAAGGGTACAGTTTTGTATTTTACTGTATTTCTCACTAGATTGCAGTTAGTTAGATTGCATAGGTTTTTTTTTCTCTCTCTTTTTTTTGGTGCTCTGTGTACATATGGGTGGTGCATTTAAGAGGCAGAGATTTAATTCCAGCTCTGTGTGAGGCTTGGCTGCATGACTCGCTGTGTGTGTGCAGGCAGACACTAATAACACTCCCTCTCCTCCATTGCAGCGTTTCTGTTCCTGAGTGCCTTGCTCTCATTAAGCTGCCGAAGTAAGCTGCTTGGCACCTGCTTTAAATGCGACCACCACCCGCTCATTAACACTAACGAAAGCGTGGCTGGCAGCCGCAATCCACGCCCAGGCTCGTCAAGTGTCCCCCTTGCTGAAATTAGCTCCGTTTCACAAACAATTTCACCAACTCGTTACAGAGTTAGGTGTTTATTGGAAGATGGTTGACTCTGACGCCGAGGTGGTGTGCATGTAATAGGCACCCACCAGGTTAAGATGAGCCAACCCACATAATAAACCATAATTTGCCTCCAAATCCAAACTGATCTTCCAGTCACTTCCTCCGGCGTTATTACACACAAAGGGATTGTAAAGGAGTACATAGGGCAGCATATATTTATTATTGCTCTGGAACTTCTTCTTCTCATACTGTGGCCGTACGGCTCAGTCTTACCCTCTGACCATTCCCTTCCCCCTCAGTGTTATTGTTTGTATTCCCAGTCTCAGATGTTTACCTCAAGCTCCCTGTAGTATTGACTTGTATTAATTCTGAGTAGGATTCAAAGTCCATTTATTTTCTTTACGGTATGGAAAGGCCTTGGTGACATGGCTCCCCTGTGTTTATAATTGTGCTTGTTTCAATTTGCGCTCTGCCTCCCCATGACAGACCTCGGACATGATGTATCGTACACCGCTGCCTTATCTGTTGATGTACAGTTTTAACCTTTCCAGAAGGTTGCTTCTCTCCACTCTCTGCCGACCAGTCTCCATTCTCTCCCCTTTTCAGCCTCACCTCCCCATCCAGAGCACAGGAAATGCATACAGCACGGCGGCTGAATAAAAAGAAGAGCATAACCCCTTTTCCAAAGTCACCTAATGTAAATGTTTAGGTTTTGTTTCCATAACATTTCCATATTAAGAGTTGGCGACCATGTGCAGCGGCGGGCCGTGGAAACGATGAGAGTTTGGGGGCTTGAGCTTTGTGCGGTGCTGAGAGGCTGAGCTATGTGTGTGACATTGTGGTGAACTTTCAGTGTGCATCTGTGGGCTTTCTCCAGGGCTGTTAGCTTTGGCCTGTTCGCTCATAGATACAGCACCGTAAATCACACGCTGTAAAATGTAGAATCCGGGGACGGGTGCAGAAGCATGTACTGCTGCAAGGGCCTCTTTGAGGGAGGGTGTGTGCGTGTAGGGTCACATATTTTGTGTTGCGCATGTGTCGGTCTCCATGCAAGTACTGTATGTAGAACATGCATTGCCTGAAGGCACGGTCAACAGCACACATGCATAGTTGGCAATGTCACGACAACTGATTCTTGCACTCGCATTTATAATATATGTGGTTAGAATGTCTTGTTAAAGTTGTAAGGGTCAAACATCAAGGTATTTATAATAAGCTCATAAATGTAAACCATATGAGAGATGAAATATTCACGTAATTATTATTAAAATAACACCACAGGGTGTTTAAGCCAGTATTTTAATACAAAATGATTGATCACAGGTTCAAGGTTTTATGCACTTTACCTTGGAGCTGAACTTCTGTTGCTCTCCGTGGCTCTTTGGCTAGCTTCCTGTCTAGGTCTCCCGAGGCCCCACAACATTGTTAACTGTCTGAGGATAGAGTGTCTGGGACCGGAGCACTGTCAGCCGCCTTGAATCTGGAAGCTGAGGTGCTCTCCGTTCAGAGTTCAACTGTGACATGTCTTTATGCATGGCAGCTAATGTTCAAAGAATATGTATGATCTATATGAGGCAGAGAGAGGCCACCGGTGGCTCTTTGGGGCATAATAAATAGCTTGAAAGATGATTCATTGACTTTGTGAGAGGGAGAAGTAGTGAAATAACGTTGCACATTCCCGGTGAAGAACTCCTTCATTTTAATTGTTTCTACACCTTTCAGCAGACCTTCAGGTGTACAGTAGCTACAGTGTCTATAAAAGACAATAGCAACAAACTGATCAGAGGGAGAGAACAAAGAATGGGAGAAAGAAAAGCAAAACATCTTGTATTTCAATAGTGTGAACTTGACTTCTGAGTTGCTTGGCAAGTCCTTATTTATAGCTTTTGGGAAGTGCAGTACTTGCCAACTGAGGCAAAGTTGCTTTGGCTTTCAAAGTGAATGTGAATGAAACAGCTGGACGCTGTCGGATTGGCTAACATTAGCAGCCAGATGCAGATTGTTTAAGTCTCAGACTTTGTGTTGAACTCTGCGTGCTCTGCTATGTCCCAAAAGCTTCCTACGACAGGATCCGGAGGCCTTGGTGTAGAGCTTTGTTATTTCTTAGATTATTGTTATTCCACTGCCATTGTAATGTGATCAAGTGTGTATCACCTTGTCAGAAAGATGTTAATCTTCCTGGCAGCTTTTTCATTTGATTCAACACAAGTTTCCTGCATGGTGATCAAAGGAAAAAACATAAGTGACCTTATCTCCCGTAGATCAATCTCGCTTATGTCCCGTCTTTCTATCCCTTCACTTACTTATTCATGCTTTTTATTTTTGCCTCACAAATCCAACATCAACAGCCTTAAGCATTGTGCAGATATGAATTTGAAGGAAACTGTAACTCATTCATAGCTACTTCAGAACTCTCAGACCTGACAGCAATGATGTACTAACAAAAAATGTGCTCTTGTTTTGCACTGCAGGTTTGGTCCGGGCCTTGTGATCTACTGGTATGGTTTCATAGAGGAGCTGGACTGCCAAAGAGACAGAGGTATCCTGCTCAAAGACTGCTTCCCGACAGACATTGTCCTGTGCCATGCCGCTCAGCAGGACGGACCGCCACACGAGCCAGAATAAAGACAAAGAGTGAGAGAAAAGAAAAAAAAAAAAAAAAGTGAGATGGAAGGAAAGAGAGAGGAGAACAAGGAGGCGGGAAGGGTAGGAACAAGGGTGTATACCGAGATCCGGAAGCAATTTGGCTTTCCTGCGGAGTGAGACGACTCTGCCCTGAACTCCTCCTGACCCTCGGTCTGTGTCTCACTTCCTCTCTTTCACTGCCCCAAAGCCACCACATGTAAACACACACCACCTTTCTGTATATCTGACAGCACAGGGTCAGATTCATACCTGTGTGCGAAAACACTGCCTTGGAGTCTTTCCTGGTTGCGGTCAGCTCCTGGCCCCTGGATGGCCTCTTGCAACGGACAGCCAGGGTGAGAGCAGGACCAAAGCAGGACATTAGGCCCTTCCTTATCACACCCAAAGCCCTGGCCTTTGTCACTCCTTCCTCCTCCACTCCATAAGCAGATAAGAGAGAGGCAGTCCGGGGGCTGGGTGGAAGCCTGTCTCTCACCTGCGTCACTCGGTGCCCTCTCAGTCACTCTCCGGGAGGTAAACAGGATCATTTCGGAATAAAGATGGCCTCCATGTGACCTTTTTCCACTTCACTTTATATAATCTATTGAGGATTAATTTTTTTGACCACCAGGGTTTACATTGCAACTAATCGTCATCACACAAATATGGTCAACGTTTTGTATCTGCTTCAATAACTATAATTGGTGACTTTTTAGTTACAAATCTCACACAGCTGCCACTGACCTTACGTGACAACAATGACGTTAGATAACAGGTGTTTCTGTTTTTCTCCTCAGCTGGTTTGTTTGGTGTTGGATACAGATAGACATATTTTTAAATCAGTCTGTTCTGCAATTCATATTTTTTCTGACAGTTCATGTGTTGAATATTTTCTACTTTTCTACCTGATACTCAATTTACAGCGATATGAAACAGAAAATAGAAAGTCCTCGCATATAAGAAGCTTGTTTGACATTTTCTGCCTCACAAATAAAAATGGCTCATTGATCATTTTCTGTGTTTCTATTGACTGACTGCTTAAGCGTTAAACTTGAAGAGGCAGCATTGGGTCACTGTAAGGCCCGGACTGTTGTGGATCTAGAAGGGCCAAGAACGGCAGCTCCTTGTGGTCACGAAAGCGTCTGGTAATCTGGTTTAGGGGGCTGTGGAATATGCTACAAGGTGGCCTGGATGGTTTTCAACAAAAAACAGAGAGTGGCATGGCTTTTATTCTATAGAAACCACAATTTATAAACCTACAATAAATAAATTATACACATTATTATTTTCTATAATATTAACAAGTTAATTTGTTATTTACATGTTTTATGAGTGGGCATTTTATCACTAGTATTTATAATATTTTTTTGGGCTGAATCACTTCATTCCTAACGCTAATTTATGTTTGCATGTCTATTCATTGTGTTTGTCCTCCAGTAATTCTGCACGGTTGCAGATTTCCATTATGCACCATGAATATTATGTGTTTTATACTGTTTGGATTCCAGTGATGTCTGCCATGATGCCATGAACTCCAGAGCAAGTCCAAAAGTGCAGCGGATATTCAAATCGCAACGATGTCCACCTCTCCTCGTTACTCGCGGCTTTCATCGTGGACTAGCAAACTAGCTGATTCAGAACTTGTCAAAAGGTCAACAATAACAGAGTCCACTCATTAAGAGCGGAGATATGATTGGTCAAATTTACTATCATTTGAAATCGGCTTTGCATAAATGTATAGTGACGCACCAATCGGAGCTGAAAAGCACCACCTTCATGCCTACAGATACTAGAGTAGAAACACCTGATTTTTGTGTAAAGGTGTGTGCCAATCCAGCAGTTGCGTGTTGCACTTCTTTACAACCTCAGTACCTTTTATGAGCAGATACCAATGGAAGAAGCACAGCCAGGTTTGGAGAACCAGAAGTGAACATAAAATTGAGTGATACTTTTAGAGGCAGATATGCACTGCCTATAGGGGGTCCCTGTCCTGTCCTCGTCTTTATGGCACACACAACGATATGAGGAAAGAAAGTGAAAGGGTGACGAACCTACCACCATCTCAGAGAATGCATCTTATAATAAGAGGCAGGTAACTGTTGCAGCATTGAAACTGAGTAAAGAAGATCATTTGTTTCCTAACACACAGCTCACTGTCCATCACCACTCGCTTGCAGAGAGATGAATCAAAGCATATACCTCAGGTGAAAGGTATAGTGACAAATTCATAAAATGCTGTTTTTCTTGTCTTACTCTATAGTGTAATCTGTCCCAATCCTGACCCACGCGTTTCTGTTATTGAGGAGAACTCCCCCATATAGAATAAAAATAAGCGCTTCTATGTTTGTTCTGCACAGTCATGCACCACTCACGCAGTTGGAGAGATATGGTATGTGGGGGTTAAATACCACTAAAGTGTTGCTTGATTTGTTACCCTTAAACCTCTAACCCTCAGCTGGCTCCCATCTAGGCCTTGATCCCTCCATGAGGAGGCCAGTGGGTCAGCACGGGGTCGCCAGGCGGCCATGGCTTCCTCTGTCAGGCCCCCCCTGGTCCATGTGGTACAAAACAACTGTCCCCATGTGTCCAGTTAAACTCGGGCCTATTGCCTGGCCATGGAATGCTTAGACATCAGTTTATGGCTCCTGTTGGACACAAAAACCGGGCTATTTTACTCAGGGAGGGAAAATTCTCTGTTGAGTAAGAACAGAAGAAAAAAAATGGAAAACAGCAGATTCAGTTCCTCTCAAGTTTCAAGCCTTCCTGCCATTGTTTTCCAAGATGGCTGTCGCACAAAAGAGGAGCCAGGGTCAACTCCAATAAATTAGGTTCTGCACACAATGCGCACTAAATACAGCTTCTTCTTTTTTTATCTACTTCAAAGGCGTCAGCTGAGAGTATTTTCATAATGTGGGTGTAAATATAGAAAAGAAACTTCCATCTGATGATTTTTTTAAGAGCCAGACATCTTTATTTTGTGTTTTCCTTGCCCTCGTCTCCCACCTCTTTTTAGATTCATTGTTCTTGTCACAACAATGGGGCACTCGAGTGCTCTCCAAATAAGGCAAGTTTGGAGAGGTCGTTTCCTGGGGACAGGAACACTAGTGTTGTGGAGAAATGTGATCCTCAAGAGGCATCCAGTAACAACAAGACTCAATATACAGTATTTCCTCATTGTAGGAAAAAAATATGTTCAGGAAAATATGAGTATTATGATAATACATTTTGTGTGAAGGAGAAAAAAAATTAAAGACATACTATAAATAATATGATTCCTGTTACAATAGTGCCAATAAACTACATGCAGAACTACTTAGCTACACATTTTATTCCGTTTTGTACTATTGGTTGCAATACTTAAATCTGTGACTCCCATGTGTCAGATTAGTTTGATGCAGTTCACAGCATCCACTCTGTCTGGGCCTGCAGGCTATTGGAAGTCCACTATCCACTCAGATGTACGTCTTGGCCCAATCGCTTCCCGATCCTGCTGTTTTATGTCTCTTCAGCCAAGCTGCTAGATAGACCACTGAGACCCGGAATGAGAAAGAAGTACAGAACCAGAGACAGGCTGAAGGGTGGGTTCTATCCCTCCAGCAGACCACCAAACGGACTTCCTCCACGCTCCTGCGTTATTTATGTGGAGAGAGCTCTGGCCTGTTTCTGCCCCAGGCAGCATGGTGCTTTTAGTAGGGATCCTCTCAGCCTCCCTCCGCCAGCAAGACATCACAGGGTGGAAAGGAATAAAAGTTCCCCTAGAAGAGTCAGAGCAGCCAGTTTGAAATTAAAAAAGGGCTTGAATAACAGCACTTGGGGAAAAAGCAGTTTGCCCTGAGCTGAAGCGGATACGAAGAGATTTCATATTTATTTTTAGGAAGCTCTGCCTGCTAATCAGAGGCTGTTATTTAAAAACAATAATGGATCATGAGAAAAATGTTCTGTGGGATTTGAAATGGCAAAGCAGTGGATGTTTGATTGACAGGATGGAGGGCAAGATGGTATGTTTGAGGAAAACTGAACAACTATGACACATTGATCCACTCAGAGGGGTGGGGGGGTGTGGGGGGGCTGGGGACTTGTTTAGTATGAGTCACTGGTAGTGCAGGACAAGCAGAGACACGGCCGAGAGCTTCAAAAAACAAAATCCAGAGCCCTGAACACCCTGCAAAAAGCACTCCTGACACTGATGTGACATGGGATCATATGCACCCAGGGCCTGGCCATTGAAATCTTCCATTTCTGACAGCCAAAAAAGAGCAACTCAAGTCACTTCCTGTGAGCAGGAACAGCTTGGCAGTTGAAACCTAGATATCTGTGATGGTATACTGTGTTAAACAGAGAGGTGTTGACTGGGCATCTTGCTAATTGAGGTATTCCATTTAGAGCCAAGCTCCCATTTGTAAAAACAGTGGCGCTCGTCGTGTAACCCACGCCTTCAAATAAATCCAGGAAGCATATTTAGAGTTCCTTCCAGTGAGACCTGATACACCATGTGTCTGTGGCCATTGCTGAGGCCTGTTACTGTCCTGAGTTTAGCCAACATGTCATACATCAGCTACAGTGTCTATTTTTGCCTGTCAGCTTTTATTTGTGCCCATTGTTTTAACATGTATTGTCACGGATAAAAAGGAAGAGGGGAATACTTCAGAGGAGCTTGGGGAGTTTTGGAAGGAGAAAAGGTCTGTCAGTGAAATGGAGGAAGCGTATACGTTTTGGGGTTGGAACCACAGGGGTGACAGCCTGCCTGCTCTAGCATCGGCCACCGGAAAGGTCAGCGCCCCCCCGAG
Source organism: Taurulus bubalis (assembly GCF_910589615.1). Classification (NCBI taxonomy): domain Eukaryota; kingdom Metazoa; phylum Chordata; class Actinopteri; order Perciformes; family Cottidae; genus Taurulus; species Taurulus bubalis. Next base: position 9,407,444 of record NC_136589.1, on the reverse strand, counting down.
TGGCATTTGGACTGTGACAGAAGTGACCCAGAAACTGTGTCATCTCCTGTTCTCAGCAAGGGGTCTGAAAGAGGCCTGGTAACATCCACAGGTACAGGTTCAGGCCAGCATGGTAACGGGCGGGGGTGAGGAGAACAGCAGGGTAGAGGGGAGGTAGAGGAGGAAGAGGCAGCAGTAGACCTATGAGGACCAGTGACATTCTAAAAGATTAGAGCTGTGTGGTTGGAACATATGACTGTGGAGGTAGTCGGGGGGGGAAAAGGTTAGCTGCAAGAGGCTGGAGACTAAATGTGATTGAGTCAAAACAAACCCTGGCTCACCCTTTCCCTTGTCCTTTATGTGTGAGCGCGACTGCCTGATGAGAGCTGCTGCAAGCTTGTTATTATGAAATAAGTGCAGTTAGGAGGAGGTTGGCCTACTGTACATAGGCGGCGGTGGCGATGGAGACAAGCGTATAGCTATTACGGGATGCGTCGACCACAGGTTTTGATTGGTGCTGAGAGCACGGCTTGAATCCAGAGCACAATCAGAGCCTCTAATCCAGTTGATCTGGCTCTGCACACCGGGCCGGCCCCGCTCTCCCTCAGGAGTGCCATCGCATTTGTCAAAGCAGGCCTCAAACAATAAATCCTGGCTTAAAAAGCACAGATGAGACGACTCGTCCATTATGTACAGGCTCAGCTTAATTTTGGAAATATTTGAAAGAGCAGATGTGATTTGGTAAATTCATTCAATTGTTGCCATGGGCAACACAATATTTTGCTGCTGGGGATTTGCGAAGGGCAGGAATGGAAGCAGCCGTTTATCCGAAGGAGTCGAGAAAAGGGACGAGAGGACGAAGAGAGGAAGACTGAACTAAAGGTTTTCTTTTTTTCTTTTTTTTATGCTTTATGAGTATTTTGTTGGGCCTTCACTGTGCTGAGCAATTAACTGTTTGCCTGAAAGTACAGTGCCAGCTCCGGTGGTTTGCAGCTTGAGAATTGTGGGCCATTTATCACTTTTACAACTCATTTTCACCCCCAAACCACTCCCCTCTTGGGCTGGATACAACCTCGCTGCTGCCATGTCCTTGAGTTCCTGGTGACAGGTAAATATACACTTCCATCCAAACACATGTCCCATATCGTCTATATTTGACTTATGGGAGGTCAGCCTGCGAGGGATCGATGTTGTAGTTCATTTTTAGAGGCTTGATGATGTCATATTGCGGTGTACTGGGGGTTATGGCTCCATGAACCTGTTGCTGCAAGAAAGAAACAGTCCCCACAACTGCCTTGACTCAGCGTCAGCGAGGAGCGCATGAGGCAATTTCTCAAGCACACTTTGAAGAAAAACTCGAATGAACCGTATCTTGCACACTCTCGACTGTAACTTCAGCACATCACTCCACTGACAACTTCCCCAGTCCCACAGGGCTCATCGTCGGGTCACACAAGAGGGAAGAATGAATGGAGCGATGTGATGTTGTCATTCAAATGCAATGGATCACTTGAACTCCATTGCCCTGTTGTAATGACCCTGTGTAAGGACCTGTAATGTGGTTTTCCCATTGGGTTTGAGGGAAACCCTATGCCCGGCCATTCAGGTGCGCAATAAAGTGCTTTTCACTTTCTGAGGACTTCCTGTCTCCAGTGGCGTTCTCCATTAACTCCTCACAGACAGACAAGAGCCTTTCTATTGGCCCAGACGCTCTTTATCGCAGCAGTTATTCCCCCCAGGTGCGGCGCTACCTGGCCCGCAGATAAGATAGGGAGCCGGCTGCCTGTCATTATTGGCAGATGAAGGCTATCGGAATATTGACAACAGTTTACACTCCTTGTTGAGAAACAAAGTTGGACTTGTGAGACAGTGACACACAGGGCTTTTATTGTGTAGAGGAGATATGAAAGCCCAGGTTCCCTGTGGTCACACACCCAAATAGCCTTATGTCACAGCCTGCACCCCCTCCTCCTCCTCCTCCTCCTCCTCCTGCTCCTCTTCAGTTGGCTACTATTTATTCCCACCAGCTGTGATGTGCTAAAAAGTTCTTGACACCGGCTATTGCTTTTCATCACTGCAGCTTCCGACTGCTAACAGGGAGTGTGGTAGCTTTTCCTGCCTCTCTGTACTGGAGGAAACACTCACATACAAACACACACACACACACATCAAATATATCACAGGGAAATTGTAAGATATATATATATATATAAGATGTATTTCTTACAGATCTTTACAGAATCAGTTGTTGATGTTCTGTGCATAAAATACAGGAAATGCCTGCAACCTAAAACAGAGAGACTGAACAAAAAAAGAAGAAAAAAATGGCATGCTGCATCACGCTGATTTTTATTTATTTATTAACTGAAGTGGATGCGTTTACTGTCTGTGACACAATTTGTTTTGTAAGCCAAAGGAAAATTCAGCTCCTTCACACATCTCGTCGTTACACATCTTTAACGGTTCATAAATTGATTGTTGAAGTTGATGTCGAGACAAATGTCACGATATCAATCTCCAAAATGAATACGTAGAGAAATAAAATCGGTTGTATTTGTTTAACAATAATTTTAGACGGCTATACATTTTTGCTTTAGGATCAATCGTTAAATCGATGAAAATCCCCCGAAGTCCCTTCTTGTTCACAACTTGTCATCCGAAAATAAAATGTCCACTAAACCGTTTCCACTTTTAGAGAAATAAATAAACAAAATAATGTTCTTGCATTGTTGAAAAATCGATTTCAAGATGTCGACAGTACTTTGATGACACTATAAAAACGCGTTTATTTTAGTTTTCTTACGAAATCATTGTAATTCGTTTATATTTTATTTCATGATGTTATAAAAAATATAGATGATAGATTATTGGTAACAACAATACAATAATACATAATAATAGCCCACACACTATTACCATTATTATTATTATTATTATTATTATTATTAATACGGTGCTATATTTTTAAGATCATTATTTAAAGCATTTATTCGATTGTTGATTGTTATCTAATCAGCATTGCAGCAGTGTCGGCCACACAATGAAGTGGACCACCTCTGTGTCTCCTTGATATTTCCTCCAGAGGAAACGCTCGTCTGTAACTCCATCCCAGTGCCACCAGTCTCCCTCTCCCCGTCCTCCCTCCCTCCCTCTTCTCTGGCCGTTTTTTTCTCCGTAGACTTCTGTGCCATTTCATTGTTTTGAAAAATAAGAAGAGGTTTTAACTGCCATCCGAGACGATAATGCTTACCGATTCTATACTTTCAGTCATAATCTTCAAGTGGACCGTGATTAATGATGTCAGTGTTAGCCGGGTCCTTCAGGCCCCTGGCTGGATGACTTCAGCCTTGCTGCTTTCCTCTCTCTCTCTCTCTCTCTCTCTCTCTCTCTCTCTCTCTCTCTCTCTCTCTCTCTCTCTCTCTCTCTCTCTCTCTCTCTCTCCTTTTAAACACACAAATAGACTCGACCGTGCACGTTCTTGCAGAGATGTTGCAGTCGCATGCTATGAATTGCATGTTTCTCTCTCTCTCTCTCTCTCTCTCTCTCTCTTTCTCTCTCTCTCTCTCTATCTTTCTCTTCTCTCTCTTCTCTTTGGGCAACAAGTTCCCAGGTGCGAAGCAAAATATTGACCCTGCAATCCATCTTTATTGATTTTACCATCAACGTGGCCGCCTAATACATGCATAAGGAGCGTTGTACCTGTGAGTAAATATGAGATGAGAGTCTTTGGAGGTCACACTTCCTGCAGCCGGTTCAGGGTCTTATCATCTTAGAGGATGCACTGGGATCAAATTGGCGGGAAGCCCTTTCTGCGTGATTTTTGGAGTGCAGGATGATCAGTCTTCTCGATATTTAAAGCAGACGTGTGGATGAACGCGTGTTTTTTAGGAGCTGGTGTCACAATAGGCCAGTTCTTCTTCTTCTCTCCCTATAAACACATTTACTTTGGCCTCCAGAAGGGGTCGCCATCATGTAATAACAGTGCGCCCCAGGGTGTGGTGGGGAGGGGGTCTCGAGCTCTGTCTCCTCAAAAACCAACGAACATCTATTATATTGGAGTTTTTAATTCATTGACGTGAGACGTGCACTGTGCCTGTATAACTGTGCACATTGACCAATAGCCCGGAGGAATTTCATATTTTAAAATGAACTCTTCCTCGCTCTTCCTGTCTCCCTCTCTTCCTCTCTCAGCTCTCTTGTGTTATTTACAGTTCTTGTGAAATGTCTCACTTTGCTGCCCTCGGCTATACAAGCACGATATTTCTAACCTTTTTCTGAAGCTCTCAAAATAACCGATGAAATTAAGAATACAAAGTTAAGACAACAACCCATGAATTAAAGGAGTCGATTCTTTTCTCCGTTCACTGTTAGGACTTTCTCCTCCTAATGGAACAATGCCAGATTTATTTGCCAATCTTATGGCTACTCAAGCCATAAAGCGTGATTATTCCACTGGAAAAAAACGGTCAAATGTTGACAACCTTAAGGGCATTGTAACACAGCGCTGGAGAAGGCAACATAATGAGGAAAAAAGGAGACGGCCGGGCCCGAGGCTTGCCTAATTAAATCTTAACTGATTGAAATAAAGGTTTGAGTACCTCAAGGCTCGACTAAACTCCGACTATTTCCCTTTTTATTGCGCTTTATTTATTCTGCACTCACATGCCCTCCTTTATGCTTCTTCGCAACAGGCCGACTGCAATGTCCAAACCCCTATAGCTACATTATTTGACTAATTATAATTTCCCCATCATTAAGATTTATTTTCGTGTGGTGTGTGTGTGTTGGGGAGGGGGGTGTTAGGGTGATTGTCACTCATTTTTAAGAAGACAAGCACCGCTGAAGTGTGAACAAAATCGCCCCTAATTCAAGGAGTCGCGGCCATGCGCAAGAAGTCCTGATATCACCCATCTGAGAGATTCATCTTCAATAGCTCCCTAAAACCACACTTTAATCTGACCCATTCAGTCTGACATGTAGATTATTAATGCACGTTTTCTCTATTTGATCGTTGTTGTTTTTTAAACGCTGTTTATTTTAAATAAAACAAATAAAATAGGATTAATTTGAATCCTTATCTCGCATAATTATAGAATAGTACAATACGTCAAGGCTTTAGTTTTTAAGATAACATCCTAATTTTATATTTATCAAAAGGCCATCGAATAAAAAAGGAAGTGCGCGTAAGTGAAAGGGCAGTGGAGAGCCATCAGTGGGACTATCTGTAGGCGCGCTTCTTCCTCCATTGTCTGAGAAAATACTTTCATAAATGATAAATAGATAATGGAGCTGTCTCCTGAAGACACGTTCATCAGCGGTAAATGGGAGCTGGCGCGGAGCACCGCGGAGAATCAAGGCGAAAGAGTTTGTAACATTCCTGCAGGGGATAAGTTGTTGACAATTAAAGAACACACACACGGAGAGAGAGAGAGAGAGAGAGAGAGAGAGAGAGAGAGAGAGAGAGAGAGAGAGAGGTCAAACATGCATTTATTTACTGTCCGTCTTTTGTGACTATTTTGTTTATTAGTGCATCCTTATTTGTGCTTTTGACCAACAAAAAAAGACTACTTTTGTTTACTCTGAGTTTGATGCTTTCTGTTCAAGACCGGCTTGGGTTTATGGAGTCTGCATCAGGTGTTGCTGCCATTTGAACGTATTGTGTGCTATCAAAAAAATACTATTTTTATCTGAACTCACGCCTGAAAGGACTCAAGTGGTTGGTAAAGCCTTTATGCCTTGTGTGACTTCCAGTTTGGCTTTTGATTCATCATAAAAATCACTCTGGACGTGAATAGATATGGCTTCGTGTGGCTTCAGTGTAATTGACTTTAGCAGCTGGATGCAAAGCTGCACTCTTTATCTCTCTGTGATAAAGACGGAAGTTAATAGTGTATTTTTGGAGTCAGTCCCATGGAGAAAAAATACACTATGATTTGTTGAAAAAAAAAAAAAACACGACAAAAGAGAAGGAAAAATAAGGAAACACGTCACAATCCTGAAAAAAAAAAAAAAAAAAAACATTCAGCCATGCGTGCAGACGAAGTTTAGCCTCAAAGTCGATTATCTTTCCTGAGTTGGATTGCACAGATCAACCCTGCCTTTTATTATTTTTTTAAAAACAAAGAAAAGAAAGAAAAAAAAGCAGCCAGTCCTCTTTTAAAGAAAGCCCTTTCGGTGGTGCTATAATAAACCATTTTCCCCGGGCTTTATTGATCAGTCACTCTGAGCTAATGTAATTATCCTCATCAATAGGGGGACTGCAGGGAGAATCATTATGCGGTTGACATTGATAAATGATCAGCCAAATGCGGCCTTTCTCCCGGGCCCTCCCCCTCTGACCCGCTCACAGGCCTACATAACGTAGTCATAGAAACACCTTATGGCAAGAGGAGAGAAAACTGCTGAAATGTTTTTTTTTAAAGGAGGGTAGCGCACACATACACACACACACACACACACACACACGCACACGCGCGCACACACAGAGACAGACAGGCCTACATACACACAAACTAAAAACTGTCCCCCTGAGCAAGTCATTTCGGGAAGAGCCAGCTGCAAAGCGAAGGACACTCAGCCCCTCGTGCACGTCCATTTCTATGACCACTATCCAATTCAGCAATTTGAAAGAAAAACAAAGCAGATACAAAACTTTTTTTTTTTTAAAGCCAGCAGATGCACTTGTGTATCTAAAAATACACAATTGCGGTTGTGTCTCCCAGATCATACACGTTACCAGAAGCTCTGCAGAGAGAAACAGAGCCAATAACATAAGCATTATTAACATGTTGCGTCTGGAACGCACACACACACGCACATAGTGTTTGTAGCGAGTAAACTGTGTGTGGACTTTTAATATTGTTGCACGGGCGTCTTCCTGAGGACCAGGCTGCATTGTGCAGCAGTGCAGAGGGAATATATTCCTTATTTTATTCCTGCAGCAGCAGCCCGGACTGGCTTTGACAGGGAGGAGATGAAGGGGAGGAGTTGTTTAGCTCGGCTGGATCATCCATCATCCCTGTCACACCGAATCGGCAAAAGGAAAGCAGCAGAGGCAATCTACCTTCTGTCTCATCGGGGTGGGGGGGAGGAGGAGGAGGAGGAGGAGGAAGAGGAGGGGGGAGTGGAGGAGGGGAGGGAGAAAAGAAAAGAAAAAAAAAACTATTAATATTAAAATCCTCTCCATCCACAGTAATCCTCACGTTTTCTCTCTTTTTCATCTGATAATCTCCGCACAAAACGGAGGGCTTCATCCTTCCGTTTTATCCAAAGAATAATAGAGCGCCAGAAAAACAAAACAATGACTTTTATGTTGTATATGGTTGAGGGAAGAAGATGCATCGTTAACTAGACTCTGGTGTTAAAACAAATACATCCCCCCCAATCTGGTTAAGGCCTTAACATCCCTCCGTGTGCATCCATGTGTGCAGAAAAACTGTGCAGGTATTATGTCCGGGATTTTAATAAAAACAACTCGCGAGTAACATTCAAACCAAATGCTAAATATAACTTAAAGGAAATAATGCTGTAGGCTGACTGGGCGTTAGCTAAACAGAGAATTATAAATAAACATACAATATACTGATATTAGTTTTACGTTTTTAAAATGTCTTTTAATGCGTGAAATGATTATGAAAATATTTAGTGTATGGAATAGATTTAAATCAAAAAGTGAAGTCATTGTGAATTTCATCAATTTCTTTTTTAAAAGGAACGTACAAAATCCAACAGTTATAAAAAAAATACTCGAATAGGCCTATATTTTCTGGGTAAATTAATAGTAGTTATTTACGATGGTATAGATCAAATGGAAATTTAAAAAAAGCTAAATAAAGGACCCAGTCCTATTTAGGCCAAGGTTGTTGTTTTTGAAACAATTTGTTGGTGGAAAAAAAAAAATCAACTTTCAGAAAGCCACATGAAAATAACAGGAATAAACACCTGAATGTAGAAACGAAACGTTTTAGTATATTGCATACATAATAAAAAATGCATACATTATATTCATTGTATTATTATTATTATTATTATTATTATTATAGTTTGTGCCATGTATTATATGTGTTGATACACACAAGACAAAGTCAGCAGATAAGTGGTGTTGGTATTAAAAAAAAGTCAAGAAAAGAAAACTTAAAAAACAAATATTTGAGGCCTTGATTCCGACATAGCAGAGACTTTTATGTGAAGGGCAGACAATATTTCAGCCGAAGTGATGTTGTCATTTCTGGTTTTAGGCTATGACTTGGATGGCCGCGGGCTAACACAGGCAGACAGGGAGAAGAGAGAAGAGAGAAGAGAGAAGAGATAGCCCATCAAAGCCCATCTGTGTGCTGCTTGGCGGCAGGGCCACATTCGGCCGACAGGCGGCGCTGCAAAGCGGCAGAAAGGAGCCGAGCACACGGAGAGACGGCCAGCCGAGGTTCTCCCTCTCGGAGCAGATACACTGGGGACGGATCCTCTCGCTATTGTCTGAACAGCAGGCAAAGAGTGAACTGTGAATGCACCGAAACTAAATTAACTTATTTTAAATTCAAAATAAACGTCAACCCCACCTTTTTACATGAGCAATAATATCATTTTTTTTCTCAAATACGTTTTATTAATTTGCAATTATTAGCAAATTGGAAAGTAAATATTTGCTCTTTGGAAAATGTAATTAAATGTATCGTGCCAATTTCTTCCCTATATATTCAGGGTTGGAGGCCACCATTGAGCTTTTGTATTTACCACCACATCACTAACAGTTTATCTTTTGGTCTAAAACTTAGATGTGTTGGTGGTGAATTTGCTCTTTAATTTACACCCTTCATTTGCATTTTACAGTTATTTATCATTTAGAGGACATATTTGTGTGCCTAAATAAATTTCCACAAGGATTATTATAAGACTATTTTAACAATAATTTGCTACTGTCATTATGAGAGGGCATTCAATAACTAAATGGGCAGTCTGGTTAAAACAAGCTGCAAATACATTGCTGGAAAAGGTGGGAGCTTGACTGTTAAAAATAAAATAAAACTTAAGGCCTTGTTGACAAGCAACAATGCATCCATAACACGTGCTCTAAATAATAACAATACAAATAATAATATTAGTAATAATAATAATAAACCAATCAGTATTATTACTATTATGTGTATAACAACTATGTTTGTAACAGTTAATCACACAAAAAAAATCAAAAATGAAATATTTATTACAGCATTTGTGACTGAACACCTTTTAAACATTACGTCACAGTCCTCATACAAGTATTTAATGTATTTTTGACAAAGCTTAAGGGAGACGGCATCTTATCATCTAGTGAGGAACACGTGCTGAAAAAGGAAGGAATTCATGGACATACAATATCAATGCCACAGCAGATCTGAAACTAGCAAAAACATTCTTTTTCAATTGAGGTAAACACATAGAATATCTAACATGAAACAATTAATAGACTGAACTCTGTACGAAGTTTGTTACAATATTCTCTCAGCTTCCCCCCTCCCCCCAAAAAAGCATTGAGTTCATAATTTAAGTATTTTTTTCCTTTTTTTTTCGTTTTAGGTTTTTTGGTGCATCAACCATCAAATGCTTCTCCAGTGCCGCAGAATCAACGTTTGTGTCAGTATTGTCCTTATGGCAAGAATGTTGATCCGCAGATAAAGAAGCGCTGTAGGATGTTGCTTTTCCACTATTAAGCTTCCTTCAAGAGGCTCTTACCAATGAGAGTCCAGGGTAGAAAAAAATAAAATAATATTAAAATAAAAATGTATAAAACCAACACAATCCAGTGCTTGGGCAATTCAAACAAAGAACCTTTTTCCTTTAAAACCTACAGGGCAACATTCATTCATGAACCAAAAAAAGAGGGGCATGACAAATGTTCAAACTGAATCTTCTGGAGAGATCCGGTGTCATTGAGCAGCCTTCTCCGATCTTGCCCTGTTCTTATGGGGGACAGGACCTGATTGCCCTCTATGGTTTGAGATGTTCCATCTTCTTGTTGTTTTTTTCTTTTATAGTGCTGTGCTGCGAGACAGTTTCTCCTCCAGGAAGGAGCACACACAGTGTGAGAGAGAAAAGGTTAACCTTTAATTCTAAAACTAGCTCAGGAAACATAAACCATGTGATCAACGAAAAATGCACAAGTTTTAACTTATTTATCTATACTTTTTATACTACAGTAGTTATAACTCTTGGAGTCCTTCTGTTGTTTCTTTTTTAAATCTTCCAGAGTGATTTTATTTTCGAAGCGTTTGAGTGCCTCACATGAAAGTGTACTGAACATGTTTATGATGGTGTGTGAGTGAGTGTGCGAAAAGTGTGTTTTTGAGTGTGTGCATCTGTCCGTTCTTTGCACATGTGTACGTCAAAACATCCTCTGTTGATCTTTACCAAAAGCCCAAGACTTTACAAAGTGTTCTTGTCAGCTTGGTCCTCCGTTTGGATGAAAGTAACAAAATTGACAAGTCTAAAAAAAAAAAAAAAAGTATTATCACAGCTCATCTGGAATTCTGTTTCTTTAGTGTCAAATTCTGGTCAAAAGGGTTCGCTTTTTATTCTTAAAAATAGTCTCCAAATAGGATTTATTGTGGGCTGATGCTTTCTTTTTTTTAAAACTCTTTTCTCGTAGTAGCTGCTGCGGTCGTGGTAGCAAAGTTCCTTTATACTATTGGGCATGGATGTCCAGGCCTTGTCCTCCAGTACTGGGGTCAATGGGAGTGAGCAAAGGGGGTCTCTGTGCAGACATGGTCATTCCTGGGTGCGATGAGGGTCCTCCATGCATCAGCATGGCGTGGTGGGGATGGTGATGAGGGTGGTGGTGGTGGTGGTGGGCGTGGGGGTGGTCGGGCAGGTACGCATGGAGAGGTGGTCCGTGTCGGAGCTGGGAAGGGTGAGAGGTCATCGGATGAGGGTTGGTGAAAGTTGGTGGGGCCATGCTCATGCCCATAGGACCGCTCTGAGGTACGTACTCCCCTGGCATGCCTGGCAGACCTGAGAGAGACAGAGAGACAGGAAGAGGGAAATTAATTTACACACTCAATACAACTTTTTTCTTTGACATGTTCCTTCTCCATTAACGGGGCTTAACTCAATTTAAACGCTACTGCAACAACAAACACATTTTATGACACTGCGCCTGTGACTACAGAGTGTTTAGCTTCGACAAGTAAAGACAGGCATTATTGCACTGGGCTATTTTGGGCTATGGTGAGTGGTTTACAATGCCCAATAGTGTTGTGGTCAGGCCTCAGGTTGGAAAGTGATCCTCAGTCATCCTCAGACACTGCAGTCCTGGAGGATGTGAGGAAAAGCAAGCGGCCATATTGATGTGGAGGAGTGCTAATACTTTTACAAGTGGAACTGTCAATTCCCCAGATGACTTAAGTGACAAACCGAACAGGCATCGTCTCATGGGGAAGAGCCTCTGTGAACATATTTGATTTAGGATGCCTTACAAAAGTCATTCAATAATTTAGGACTCAGTTAGCTGTATCAACAAGACAGAGAGCATAAAATCTCAGTTCCACTGAATGAAAGCATTTTAAGCAAAAACTAAGTTCTGCTCTTAAATGCGTGGAGTGTGGGGTTTTTGCAAGTAGAAAAAGAGCAGCAAAGATAAAAGGAAGGAAGTTGAAAGAGAAAAGAAAGGAAATGCAGGGGTGGTATACTGATGTCCCCTAAGATGTACTTCACTCCCTATGTGTGGAGACCTCAGCATGCTGGCTTCTCTCACACTGTGACAGGACCCAGGACACAGAGCTGGCTCAGCAGTGCCACTGTTTGGCTTTTCACACGGCTGTTTGTTGAAATCAGAAAGAAAAAAGTAAGATGTGAGAGGGGGTTGCTCCTGGAGCCTGGGACTGTAGTATGGGAACATGGCTGGTCTAAAGGCCTGGACCTTGGGGAGAGGCAAGTGAGAGCAGGGGGTCCCGCTGGAGCCAGGGGGCCTGGGTCTGGGATTGGGTCTGGGCCGGCCTGCTTTGTAATGTGAACCCCTGGGGGATTAGAAGCTGTAATAGGAGGGGAGAGGTCACTGCAAGGTCACTAGGCATGCTCACTCTCTGCATTCCTCCACCTTAGTACACTGCAATTAAGAAATTACACTGGAGGGCCCCGGTGAGGGGAAGAGGAGGAGGAGGACAGAAAAGAGAGAGGGAGAAAAAAAGGACAGCAAAAGCCAAGATTAATGACCAGTCTCATTGGTTGAAAGCTGTGCTATTTTCTAATACTCCCTTTCCATGTCAGTTCATTTGAAATGCACATGTTTGTCAGAGCAGGTCTCTTAAAACCTCACTACTGGGGTCATAAAATAAATAAATCATTCAGGGTGTTGGGGTATGATGGGTGCCCTCACCTCCATATAACCTAGAGCAGCTCCTGTTAAAAGGCCCAGCAGATGTTTTTGACACTGTAAGCTGGTAATCTCCAGTCTTGTAAGCTGCAGTCATTCTGTTAAGTAGATCTGAGACCCCCTCCTTTATTAACAAGAGTGGTAAAACCATCTGAAGACAATAACTGAGGACAGACTGGGCCTCTCTCTCTCTCTCTCTCTCTCTCTCTCTCTCTCTTTCTCTCTCTCTCTCCATCTCTGCATGCCTGCCTCCCTGGCTGGCTGTGCACTTCTGTTATGGCACAGTGGTCCTGCTCAATGGCTGGCCATAATTAAGTACCAAATATACCATATTGTGTGGCTGTGTAATCAAATCAAGAGAGGATAATATTCCTCTGTATTACGCTATTAATGTAATTGGTCATGAAGCATAAAGTATGTTACGTAATTAAATAGTCTCAGAATTATATAGCCGTATATTAAGAATTAGCCAACCTGAGCAAATGTTGTCTCTGTGTGGCTGTTTTAGGGAACATTGCTTCCTGATTTTTTTTCTTTCCCTGCTGCCATTAGCAAAGACAGGAAGGGATGAGAGAAAACGAGCGAGAGACGGAGAGAAACAGAGGGGGAAAGAGAGAGAGAGAGAGATATGAAGCAAGGACTAGAGGGGTGAAATGATCTCTGTCGGCAGAATTGCCGCTGTGACCCTTTGGAAAATTCAGTCTCCATTTACATATAAAGGGTTCTTTTAATCAAGGTAAGTGTTATTATATTGTGCCTCATTGGGCAAGGGAGTTTAGGTGTTAAAATAAAATCTCTTCTGCCCTGCCGCCTCTGGGATGTGATATGTCTTGATTTTTCAAATGTCAGCACTGTGGCACAAGCGGGAGGTGGAATGGCCAGCTTAATCAGACTGCCGCCATTTAGCTGAATAGGAATTGTGTGTGTGTGTGTGTGTGTGTGTGTGTGAGTGAGACGGACAGTCAGAATTACACCGACACAGAGAGACTGTATATGTATGTGTGAAAGAGATCCCCTCCTTTTTAGATGCAGTCATGCTTGTGTCTACAACCTTATAAATGTATCTCAATGTCTCCCTGCTCTTGTCTGTGAGTCTCAGGTCGGGCTAGTCACTGGCCCCCACCCTCCCTTAAATCGTCTCCCTCCAGTAAAAAATAATCAAAACACACAGACTCATTCCTCCCTTTACACAGCTCAAACCAAACCCCCAGTGAAGGATCGGCCATGTCACCCACGGCCCGTATATCTCGCTCAGGGACCGTAATGTAGTGCGGTGCCGTCTTTGCATATAAGATAATTTGGGCATCAATCCTTCCCCAGACAGATTTATGTCACTCTGAGGACAGTTTCACTTCTCCTTCTTTATCGCTTCACTGGAGCCTGCTTAATTTCTCCCCGTCAGCCCCTTCCCCAGGAGATGTTATTTTTTCCCTAAATGTCCAACATTTGCATTGGCTGTCCGGGACGGGGAGAGCGATGGTGCTGTTGTGATAAATAAATTTGCGCATGCCATGCCAGGTTGTTTCTTCCCCGCCTACTTCTTGTTGTTGTTCCTGTTGTCTGGCGCCACAAGTTGACGGGTCCTCTCTATCCCAGGACGGTTTCCCCCTTTTTCCCAAGTCTTAAATTCATCCTTGGCTACTGCCCCCTCCCCCCGCCCCCTTTACCCCTAAAAGCATCTTGCTAAAACCACCACGCATTCTGGTGCACAGTTGATGCTAGGGAGTAGGGGGTCAGAGCTTGCTGCAAAATTATGGCCAGTGTAAAAAAGGGTGAGATGAAAGGGAATTGAGGGTGAAAAAATAGAATAAAACCCACAGCCCAAAAGTGTTAAAAAAAACACAGAAAAAACAAGGAAGAGAGCCCAGTACTTACTTCCCCCTTTTTCTTTGCTTTTTGCTTTACAAGATGGAGGTTACATGTAGTGCCATTGCCCATCCATGCCCATATTCATCCCCATTCCACTCATAGGCCCTAGAAAGAGAAGATACACGCCGGGAAAAAAGGGTCAGAAGGAGTTTGAATCACAGAGAGGTCAGAGGAGAACCACTGATAGAGAGGATGAGTGGTTAGCGTTAGATAGGAAATTATTAGGGAGGTGAAAGATGTAAAAAAGAGGTAAGGGTTTTGCATGGCATCCCACAAATCCCTTTGTTATGATAATTTACAAGGGGGTTTCCTAGATGTGTTTGATTAGAGAAAAAACAACAAGCAAGACAGGCAGCAGACAGTCCGGGGAACGGTGAGGAGGCTTTTAAAGAGAAGTGTTATTGTGGTTGTGTAGCAGTTGTTAGTATTAGGTTTACGTGGCTGACTCTGGGACGTGCTCCGTGCTGAGGTGACTTAATCTCATGCTACAGACAAGAGGATCAGTGTTGATCAGCTGTGCGATAACTGGGGTGAAACTGGTGACTGGTAAAGGAGGCAGGAGGGAACATGGACGCAGGAAGAGAGGTGGACGGACTTACCGGCTGGTCGGATCCCCATGTGTTGCTGACCATCCAGCACGAAGCTGCCCATTGGCTGGCCCTCTGGACTGTATGCTGCTCCTTGGCTCACTGAAGGATCAAGAAGAAAACCTGATTGTAGTCAAAACGTGGACATGAAAAAGGGAGGGGGGGGGGGGGAAGAAGAAGAGAAAACACACCAGACAATCAGCAATTGTCCTAGCTCCAGCCCAAACATACTGAAAGACATTGTGCTCATGTTTGTGGACCGCATTGACTAACACGTGGCATGCAAACACGCATACAGTAGGTCCCAATGCATGCAAGCACTCTCTCTCTCTCACACACACACACACACCAGTGTCATTCAAAACCACATTCACATTGTTCTCTAAGAAGAAAGCATGCAGTTTGACAGGGTGAGAAGAATGTCTGCCATGGGGCAGATCACCCAGTCAGTCAATACTCAAGTCAATAGTCATCAACTCTGTGACACAACATAACTCTAATTGAACATTATTGAATTTGCTGAATGATTTACCTGATTATCTGTTATGATACAGAAGAATCAGTAGCAATCAATTTTCCCAGTCGTATCTTGTTTTGCCTACTATTAGCCCTAATGAAGTGACGCTCTTTGGAGACTGTAGGAAACAGTGTATTCTAGGACTATAGCAGTATAATCTTGGATAATCTGTAATTCGTAAAGATTAGGGGGAGCTGTTAGTCACCCTGTTTTTGTAGAGATTGTTGATTGGCACACATAGGACACCTGCGAACAGTTATTCCACACAAGAGTGCTATAATTGTAGAGAGAATCACCCACATTTTTAAGTGCGTCTCATTTTAATCACGGCTCATGTTCGTTTTGAACAATCTCCACCCCGGTGTGTGGGGACCTTTTTAAGATGGGGAGTTTGCTAATCAACAATAACAGCTTTTCCCTCCAGAGACAAATTACTTGGCTTCTTTTTGGTAATGCCAAAGTCAATGAAGCTTAGGGTGACTGAATCATTCCACAGGATCACAGAGTGGCGTGTTTGCTACTCAGTTGATGCTTTTTGTAATCTGACCACAAAAGATACGGGAAATAAGTGTGTAATCAATTAACAATATGAAGCTTTCCATAATCTGTTTTAAGAAATGAAAATCTCTTCCTGCGTTAAATCAAAACATCAGATCTGATTTAATCAAGGCATAGTATTCATTCTTCCTCCTAAAGGCAGTTTTCATGACTGAAAATACATTAACTGATACTGTTATACTAAAAATATATCTAAGTAGCTATGTAGCAGTGTTTATATTTGAAATGTGCTGAATGCCTACTTAATATCAAAATTCTTGAGGGAATAAAATAGAAACGCAGCAGAAAAAGAGGGGAATCCTCCTAACCCTCCAAAAAAAACAACAACCAAAAAAACGAGGAGATAACTCATAAATGGCTGCTAGCATTTCTGGCACTCCTCTTGTGTCCAATTAGTAATTCACAGAGAGGGTGCTAATATACCTCTCTCTTCACTTAGACTGGGAAATCTCCAATTAGAGTCAATCAGCAAACGGCCCGCACCCACTGCTGAACCCATTTCATACAGAAAGATGAGGGAGTAGGAGAACAGATTTCTTTTTTGGGGGAGAGGGGAATGAGATGTAGAGTGCCCTGTTAAAAAAAATCTGGGCTTCAGGCATAATGTGCATGCCAGCAAAGGATTTGGAAAGGGCGTCTACATGCTGGGGAGAGAAAGAGAGAGAAGCAGCACTCAGCGTCAACTGGGTTGTTTTTTTACCTGCTCGATTTGACTGGTCAATCATGGGCTGTACTATTCTTCTCCTGGCGTTAATGAACCTGGCAGAGAGAAGAGAGAAAAAAAACAGAAGAGAAAAACAAACGTTAAATCACCCAGCATTCACACACTGAGAGATTCATCACAAGCCTCCACAAAGACAAAACAGTTTTGCATGACTTAATGGCAACATTAGCCACCGAGTCCTTGAGAGAGCCGCTCACAACAAAACTGCAACAAACAAAAGGGCAATTGTGTGCAGACTTGGGAACCCAGCGAGGGATACCTTTAATGTTCCTTATGATCTATTCCCCCTTCTTTTAATAAAGCTTTTGATTACGTTTGGTTGCTATGGGCACCAGGGAGACATTCCTCAAGTATTAAGTGCAGCCTGGGCACAGAGGAACCGTGGCACATCCCTTTCTTTCCTGCAGCCACTTGCACACAGAAACCTCACACATAGTGTACAGTATCCTGTCTACGGTTCCAAAACAACGTTGTTTCTGGAGTGTTATCACCCATTGGAATTTCAAAGTAAGCTCTAAGTTAGCAAAGTGCAGGATACAAATGGTTCCTTTCATTACTCCCCACCATTCCACCCCCACCTTCACCCGTTCCCTCTGTGGGACCCCCACTCTGGCTTCATTGTAGGGGGTTCTGCTCCCCTTCCAGCTGTCTAGAAATGAGGACCAGGCATGGGCCACTCCGTGCTTTCACAAGGTATTGTTATGTCAGCGAGCCCATCAATTAGGCTGTCTGAAGTTTTATCACCACCACAGCAGCGAATAAGTGCAGCTCCACAAAGCCTCCCCAGCCGGCCTTGCTCCTGTGGCTTTTCCAGTGTAGAGCCGGAGGTCATCCGGAGGTGAATGCCAGCCAGGGGCAACCTTTTTGTCTTGGAATGGAGATGCCTTTGGCTGTGTCAAACACAAGCTGGCCACTCGGTCAAGCAAGTTCTTCAACTTTCTATCTTTCTTCCTCTTTTACCCCCTTTTCGCTCTCTCTGTCTTTGTCTCATTCACTTTCACATAATAAAAACGCAGCGTGGACTTAGCACTACAGGTACCACCATGTGGTTGATATTAAAGAGGGGTTTCAAATCACATTGGAGCTGTCCAGCATGAAGTCCTTTGCCGGTTCCAAAAAAGCACAGGAGAGAAGGAAAAAAAAAAAGGCCCCACAGGCCACCGCCCTCCTCTAACGTACGGGCCACGGCAACATCAGTACGGCAAAGAACTGGTCATTAGAAGGAAGGGAGAGCTGGAACCAATTTGGGCTCCTAATCCCCCATGAAGCCCTGATACCTGCCCTTACTTTCCCCAATGAACTTAAACGCCTGTAATCTGCCCGGCTCAAAGTGACATGGTTAAACGTACGAAATGCACGGTTGGGAGAAGAGAGACGCGGTGCTCATTTGCCAGGGGGCATCCAGAGTGCAGGTACGCAGGGGTGCCGCGGGCCCCTGAGAGAAAAAGATGAAACGCATCTATACGAGAATGAGAAGGCTCGAAAGTGGATGAGGGGAGGTGGGGTGCGCCAATGAACGTTGGATTGGAAATTATATGATTGTACTGCATGACTTGTGATTGAGGGGAGGCATGAGGATTAAGGTTTATTAAGTGTGAAAGTATTTTTCCATGCAACAAAGAGGACAAAGCATTATTAGATAACTACACTGTCAGAAACACCTGCAGTGCTTAATAAGGAAAGACACTTTCAGCATCAAAACCAGCTCAGCAAGTAAACAGCACGACATTCCTGGTATCACACTCCCTTCTTTAAGCTCAGAGTGTAAGGCCTGCCAAAATGTTTGTCCTGCTTTCTCAGACACACCAAGGGGCTCAAAATCACAACTATGTGCATTACCTATTTTGGGACATAACCATAAACACATAATATCAAGACAGTTCTTTCCAGGTGTTAAATTTGCCCATACGGTTTCCAGTGACTGCAGATGTACTGGAGAGTATGCTGTAATTCTAGAGGTTTCTTTAAAAACAGTGTTCTTTCTCTTGTGTTTGTCCAGGAAATGTATGACATAAAGTACACAGGAATAGGTTTCGCCCTCATTGAAATAGAACTATTTAATTATCGAAACAGCTCATTGCTGTGAACACAAACATATGGATTATTCAAATATGTTCCCTCCAAGCTGTTTCAGAGATGGACCTGCTTCTTGTCAACATTCCCTGTTGGCCGACCACCACCATATCTCACACACACACACACACACACACACACACACACACACACACACACACACACACACACACACACACACACAAAGGCTCTGTTTTGTACGCTAAACAATTTGCCATAGTAAAGCAAGGGGCGATGCGGTGCACTGGAGGGAGTGGGTGGTGACCAAGGGCCCCTCTCGTGGCCTTAGAGCACCTTTTATCAGTCTGAGTAAAGCCAATTGAGATTATCAGAGCCAGGCCTGATAACACTGTTTTCCCTCAACCCGTGAGCTGCTAATGGTGTGTGCTTAGAACAACACAACCAGGAATCCTCCAGAGATGAAGGCCAGTCAAACTGGGGTGGACAGACAGATGGATGGATCTGAGGTACTAAGGCCCTGAGAGAGAGACACAGAGGTTGACCACAGGGACTCTGAATTCCCAACCACTCGCTAAAACATACGTGTGCGCGCTGTAAATCTACACATCGACACCATGGACATGACCACAACCACCGCCAGTGTGTCTGTAGACAAACCAGAACACTGGAGGCTCACAGGGGACACTAGCTAAAAAAAAACTCCAACCCAAAGCCCATGTTTTATTATCTACATCTGGTGGTCTAGCTTATTATGGCCTGCCTCTGCTCAATGTTAGAGCACAGAAACACCAACACACACACCAACACACACACACACACACACACACACACACACACACACACACACACACACACACACACACACACACACACACACACAAAGCCTCTCAGCATGGGAACTCCATGCTGTCTTCAAACAAATAATTAAAGGCAAGGTTAGGGGGTCGTGTAGAGGTCATTCCTCGGGATACAGCTCAGAATGTGTACATTACCCCGGGAGAAAGTGGGCTGGTGGGGGCAGCGGCCCACTGCTGTTTAACATGGGCAACTGGTCTCTTCAAGCCAATAAGCCTGTAATACATTTTCAAGTTGCATATCAAAAACTCCTCTTGCAGTGCTAAGAATGCGTTGGAGCGTGCATGTGAATTATGTATGCACGTCAGTCAATATGTGTGTCTATGCGCACGTTGGTGCATTCCTCACGCGCTACTGCCAATTGGCCTACAGTAGCACTTCACACTGACATAACCTGAAAAGCGGTGAGTGACACGTGTGTACAAACACACGTAGATACAGTATGACGACAGAAAGACTGAGAACCTTGCTCCATGACAATATATATATATACATATACATATATATATATATATATATATATATATATATATATATATAGTGTTTCATTTACTAGCGCCCTGAGTGTTGTGGCTGTGCAGGTTGCAGAGGAATTATAGGTAGATTTGAACGATGGAGCCAGGGCAGCAGGAGTCCCCATGTAACGGGGTCTCCGCTAGGCTGGATGAACACATCACTGGTTACTAATAACTGCTTACATACACAGGAGGGAGAGAGCGTCTGCTTAGGTGTTAAATACCCTGGCTAGCACACCGAGTGTATGTACCGAGTGTTACTTCATCCTAAAACGTACCATGTGCTATTAAATAAAGTAAAGACCTTCAACTTTATGACCCTTCGAAGCATAATCATCATCATCATAAAATAAAGTTGACAAATACTATTTAAAGTGCGGGTAGTTTGAAGATGAAACCAGTCTGTCAAACTCAGTGCTTGTGTTTATTATTATTTAATGTTTTTCTTGCTTCCTTATCTCAATCCGTCAGAAAGGCCTTGTTTCTGGTTAACTGACTTGCAGCCACACCTGGTAACTCGCTCCTGTTGTCAGCATTCCTTCCCTGAGAAATTGTCATGCCAAACCACCCTAGCCTGGAGCACAGCCGAGAGAGAGAGAGAGAGAGAGAGAGAGAGAGGGGGAGAGAGAGGGAGAGAGGGAGAGAGCCTGGCTGCTTGGCTGGCCAATTGCTGTGGAGATCGGAGGGAACCCGGCCAATCAGAAGTAGGGTCACTCGTTTGACGAGTTTGTGATGAAAGAAAGAAACCGAGCCAGAGCCAGCAGAGAAATACTGAACATGTATTCTCCAAAGAAAAGGCCACCGAACTGCTCCAAATGGAGCCCGGCGTGTGAACGGGGGATGCCGCTTTGAAATTGTGGTGCAGAAACCGTTGACAGTTTCTTGCCTTCACGGCTGACTGGCAAATGCCCATTTGGAGAGCTCCTATGCCAGGGACATCGGGGCAAGTTTCCGTTTGTCAGTCAAATTCCTGGGCCCCTGTCTGTCTTTGCAGGGAAATTAGACACAATATGAACTAGAACGTGCTGAACTCGATGCCTGATCACTGCTTGCAAACATGACTATCTTCTGGTTCCTATTAGAGCTCATTGCTTCCATACTTCTGCTTCAGACAGAAATAAAGATTCCAAACCGCCAGCGATTGAGTCACAATTCACTGAAATCAAAGGAGGAAGGCTTTAGTTTGAGCCCTCCCTCCCAAAAGAAAAGTAAAAAAAAAACACTCAGTGTCCTTTTACCAGGAAGTGCATGCAAATTAACCCCATGAGGAGGGTGTGTTTAGTATAAGCAAACACTAATTATGGTCCAGTCAGACAGTGGGGCAGTCTGGGGCTACTGAACCTCCAACACTGATCTACTGTAGTGTCAACAACCCTGATTGAATCAGCGCACATCTTGCCACCAGACTGAACCTACAGTATCTATGGATTTATCATAAACTATCATCACAAAGGAGCGTTTCAAAGGCTTTACTCCTCCAGGATGGAGATCATGGACAAAGAGAAGCTTCCTCAAGCTCATCCTATCTGAGACAGTTTCCCCTTTTCTATCCCTTCTTCCCTTCTTTAAGTTAAAACAGGAGTCAAAAGACATAAGCCGGGCGAACATTACCTCACCCGTGTGTTTGATTTAGTGCAGATGTGAAGCGGAGCGAGGCAGGATCGTTTTTTAGGAACGTCAGAGAGGGCCCACGTTTAGGGCAGCCACTGTGTTTACATAGTTTTACCTCTGTCTCTCTCCCTCTTTCTCTCATCCACTGTGCCTCCATACCCCCCCCCTCCACACTCTTTTGTCGGCCTCTCAAAGGGGGACTGTTTCACCTCTATTCCATGGACTTTCACTGACCTGTTTTTCTTTCCCTTTTTATTACTCCACTCATTGCCCTTTTGTGGCACCCCCCCACCCCTCCCCCTCCCCCTCCCCAGTCCAATATGAGTAACATTTGCATTGCTCCGCCAGCCTAGCTGCAGAAGTCATTGCTCTCTGAAACCCGGGGAGTTCAAGTCATTAAGACTCGAGTGGAAAATCAGACAAAGAATTATATATTTGTGTTGCAAACTGACACGATTTAACGAGCAGCTAATTAAAATAAATCAATAGCACTGCGGCATGCTCGCTCCCTGTCTGTCTCTCTTTTCTCGCTCTGATTTTCTGGCAGCACCAAAGAGGTGGAATACTGCAGTGTGGAGTGCAACGCTATTCTAGTGATGCTTTTTATCCTTAAAATTAGGCTCCAACCGCCTATGCATTATGATGAATAAGTGAGAACTTTTCACAAAAGAAATATCTTACGGCCCGATGCAATTTGATGACTAGAAATATACAGTAATCGTCCCAGAGGTAACGCTGTAAACTACAACAGCAAGACAAACAACAAAGGAAACAAACATAGACATCTCTCCCTCTATTTACCCTCCCATCTAACACCTTCTCCCCTCTTCCCCCTGTCCAGTGAGGGCATGTCACCCCTGGGCCTAGCAGTCCAGCAGCCTGACCCCTGCATGGCGGGCTGTGCGGCCCCAGCTGCTGACTGTCCGTCAAACACCTCCAGAGCAGCGTTGGGCCAGGAAGACCACGCTTGTTGCCCCTTTGATCCGGCAAGCAGCAGCTGCTGCTCCACACAGCAGCACTTTGTTCCTCTGTCTCTTCACTACACTCTGTCCTACGGCACAAAAACCCAGGATCCAATGCAGAAGTGGAGGGAGAAAAAAATGTGGGGGTTATGGAAGGAGGGGGGTGGGTTAAAAAAAAAAACTAGCCCGTTTTTTCCTCCCGACAACATCAACAAGCTCTGACAACGGCAGCGGGGGTTTTTCTTGGCCCCGACACAGCTCTCAGGCATCTCCTTCTTGACGCTTCACCCTCCCTTCTCTTTTAAGAGATATGATAGTTATTGTTCAAATCAGCCAGGGTGAATGGAAAGGACCGAGGCCAAGCCTGCCTCAGGCGTCAACACACCTGTATGAAAGAGACCTTATTGTAGTTACCCAGCATGGCTAACCTGCCATAGCTCCAGCAGTTTTCAGGAGGAAAGGGTGGAATCATCTAGTCTTTCTCTTTCTTCCTCTCTCTCCCAGGCGGTCCTCTAATATTTCCCGTCATTAACCTCGTTTTCCTTCGAGGCTGGCACCCCTGCCCTGGAATGTTTTTACAAACGCTGTTATTTTTGAATATCACCACCAGACAGCGGGATTAAGGAAAGAGTTGATCCCCATCTCCCTTGTTAGCAAGGCCTTTCCCTTCTCTTACTTTTGGGCTCCCTCCCTTAAGACAACCCCTTATTAACGTGCATAGGTGCACAAAAGGTATTGTATTCTCTGCCTGCCCAGGAGCAGAGGGACTAACAGCTGTGTTTTGCGTTGTTTGAAGAGCATCTGAAAACCTTCAACATATGTCAATATTAGCCCCCGTCAAAGGTTCCAGCACATAGCGCGTGACAGAGGTCGTCAGCACTGGAAGGTAACACTCACACTTCATAAGCCAGTTTCTCACCTTTTGGGTGGGTGAGGGCTTCCTGCTTTAAAGCAGTGCCAGCGGGAAATAGAACATAGATGTGCTGGCACACACACAAAGATGCTCAGACTCACACAGATGATGCTCAGAGACACACACACACACACACACACACACACACACACACACACACACACACACACACACACACACAGAGGAGATTGGGGGGAAAGAAAGAATGAATCCATCACTATGATTACCCCGGCCTACCCATCAGCCCCCCTGAGATGAGAGGGTGTGCTTACAAGATCGTCCCATTTTCTCAGTTGTGAAGAGTGACACCCCTATTGCCCAGATGTGTCCTCTTCCCACAATGCCAGGCCTGTTGGGCTCCTTTGTACGTCTCTGTGGGGCGGCAGGTATAATCCCCGCTACCACCCACTTCTCAATGCTATCATACAAATGTGTGACTTTTTCAGCGTCCCTGTCTCCCTCCCGCACTATCTTTCCATCTCTATCTCTTTCACTCTCTCTTGCATTGCCTTGTCTTTTGCTCCATCGTCTTCTGCTCCCTTTCATTCTCAACCCTTTTTCCCCCTCTCTGCCTGGTAATCGAGTGAGAGATTCTGCGACTCTGTGACTCCCCCTTATTGTCAGATATCAAACAGGGCGGCTTTGTGGATTACCAGGGGAAGCTGATAATGGTGTGATAGAGGCGTGATATTTCAAACAAAATTGAGTGTCAATTGCCTGCATCGTCTAGGCAACACAAGTGTCTGTGCTGCAGCAGCCAGGCAGGAAATAAGGCCAATCTATTTCTTTTGCTTCATATCAAACGTCTCTACTTCTCCCTCCTTTATAAGACTATAATGGGTTCAGCTCAAAGAGAAGAAGAGGGGGCCTGCCAAGAGGGGCTTCAGCAGTTACGTCCTTACGCAACACACATACATGCCTGCGTACACTTGTGAGCATGCATGTACACACACACACACACACACACACACACACACACACACACACACAAACACACACTTGCGCTCCTGAATCTCAAATGCATAAGCAGAAGTCAGAAAGCAGAGCCAATGGGAGGTTGCACACGCTGGGTGCCCCCATTTTACCACCCCACTCCAAACTTATATACGCAAGCACAGGCTCTCTCTCCGCTTGGTTTTCACTTTTTTCTCCTCACACTGCTGTACTATCAACCATGAATTTAGGGCAGTGAAAATGAACAGCAGTTTGAGCAATTAAAAAGTGACACCTAAACCTAGTCGGGATTCTCTAATGCCTGGGTTTAGGTGCCGGTGCACTCAGAATCTTTAAGAGCCAGACTACTGGGGAGTAAAGGATCCAGAGTGTGTGTGTGTGTGTGTGTCTGTGTTTGGAGAGGGATTCTCCTTCCCACTGGGAAGTCATCATCTTCTCACCATTGTGTCTGTGGCGTGTGAGTGACTGTTGTGTCTGAGTAAGTGCGTTTGTACATATTAGTGACGAGACTCATTGGTTGGTCAAATGTTGTCAGCTTGCCTCTGACTTCCTACTGAATAATTCATTCAGTTTCAATTGCACTTAATCGCTTTGACACACATAAGCGTCAACACAGGCACACAAACACACATGTGAAGGCACGGTCAGAAGCAGAGTTTAGGGCTAAAAAAGTCCAGCAGCAGGCAAGTGATATAAATAGCTGTTGTTTGTGGAGAGGACTGCTGGCAGAAGCGGCACTGACACTGTGGAGTGGACCACAGGGACTCTGATGTGCCTGGTGGCCTGAAGCGAGCCCTCGGCCTCTCAGATCAGCTCTACCACTGACTGTGTACAGCTTTGACTGGCCTCCTTCATATGTGACAGCCTGAAACAAATACAACAATCTCAACAACATACAACAATCTCTTCAATTCAGCCGCCACTGCAGAATATGGGCCTTGAATGCAAGCCTGTGAACTGCCATGAGTAAATCTTCCAAATAAAAGCAATCCCATTCTCAGAAATCTTGTAGGTTAAGAATAAAATATCGAAGGGGTGAGTTTGATCATGATTGGTCTATTATGTCAGAAAAGGTGGAACTTTCTAACAAAGGGCAGATATATCATTTTGGAGACTTGCTATTTCTTTGCCTCATACCTGTGAGAAAGCGGCAGAAAGTCTCAGTATAACAAGAAGATGATAGAGCTGATATGTCTTGGGGGAGGCGGGTTACAGGCAGACTCCGTCAACCCCCACTAGGGAAAAGATATTTCCGCCGCCCTCCCTCCTCGCCGCACATGCTCACAGACTCTCCCGATTGAAACATCATTGTCGATAATGGGAGGAATAAATATTCATAAGGCTGGGAGGAGAAAAACCCTAGATTAGGGTAATGTAGTCTTCATTGTTCTCCCCCCTTCCTTTATCCAGCTCTGTATCTCTGCATCTTGTTATGCATGTAATACTGTTGGATAATAGTGGCTAATTCCTCCAGCTCCCTCTGATAACTTCGTCAAAGCACGTCTGTTTGTGCGTGCATGGAGAGAATGTGGCTGCAAGATGCACCGCTTATTCCTCACCTCTCCCAAATTGCTAATTACCGGG
The DNA here is from genome assembly GCF_910589615.1 of Taurulus bubalis. Classification (NCBI taxonomy): domain Eukaryota; kingdom Metazoa; phylum Chordata; class Actinopteri; order Perciformes; family Cottidae; genus Taurulus; species Taurulus bubalis. The sequence continues at coordinate 9,381,439 of NC_136589.1, read as the reverse complement.
TTAGATATCTCTAAGATTTTGGGCCACGGTCCAATTAAGATTGGATTGTTTTTGTGGAGAGGCCCTGTGACTCCCTCCCCCTTCCCCTCCCCTTTTCTGCTTGGCACTGACTCCACTGATATCTCATCCATAACAGGCCTGAACTGGGATGGAGCATGGCTTAAACAAACAAAGGGCTATATTGATTTATAGGGTCTTCCATGATGGGCTTATTGGCCTGCACCTCAAAGCCACACGGGCACCAGGCCATGAATCACAGCTTCAGAAAACACACAACAGGTAAGAATAACACATTGGGCCATTGTTAAGGATGTCATTACAACTCTATCTCCCTTTCATATTCAAAAACACTCTCTCTCATTGTGTCTTAAAAGACGGGGAGGGAGGTCAATGGGGGTTATTTTTAATGTGACACCACGCAAACAGAGCCAAGACAGATGCTTATTTACATGCTGTTACTGTATATCCAAATGCAAGGATGGAGGGAATACAAAGTGTGAAAGAGGGAGGTGAAGAGAAACAGAGAGAAAGAGAAAGAGTGACGGAACGAGCATGCCTGGACAGAGAGAAAATACCTTGTAAAGGTTCACAGAGTTTAAAGAGCTCAGCCAAAGAAGGAGATCCTGTCCTCTCTGGCTCCAACACACACACACACAAACACACACAAACACACCGCTACCCACCCTCCCTCAAGGCCATTCTGTTACACCTGGTCACCTTTATCCTTTTTAGTCCCCCACACCACCACCCCTGCCTCCAAACGCAGACACCATGCACACACACACACATACACAACGTTCAGGAACCCGGAACACATCGCCACATAGAAACACATAGCAGCACCCTTTGGCTAACACACAGCTCCTCTGGCTATCTCCCTCAGCAGATAAAACTAATTATTCCAAATCTACTCTGTCAGGTTGTCTGATCCTCTGGGGCCTCAGTTTAAATCTCTCTCTCTCTCTCTCTCTCTCTCTCTCTCTCTCTCTCTCAGTCATAAGCCACAAAAAGACCCCAAATGACCTCCAGAGTAAAAGCATAAATACAGTGACATAGCCATAAAGACACATATAGCACCATAGCAGCTGAAGCGCATGGCTTTCTTTGTGAAAACAGACCATTCCAAACAGACTGACCTGAACTTGGATTTTTACTTTAAAATCCCCACTCCACTAATCAAGTCCTTTAAAACAATAACAAAAAAACAATGATCAAGCCTCATACTTTAAACAACTATGAAAGATCGGAATAAATGCATGACATCATCGAGCATACAACCCAAAGGACTTATGCACCTATTCAGACGCCTAGTCCCTCTGTTGGCACTTGCCGTTGGCACCAATGTCAGGCTTTAGAGCTAAATAACAGGCCAATATCCCAGGGTTTCCAGCTGCACGCTGAAAGCCCATGGAGAAACTCTTCGTCCCAATGAGCTCTTAAGGCAAATGGAAGCTCATAAACAGAGACTTGACTGTATAGACTTTGCATTTTATCTTTCAGCAGTTTCCCCTTTTATGGGCCAAGGACCCCTATAACTGGGGGAGGAAGGGAGGGCTGATCAAGATGGGAGGATGGCAAGGAGAGAGGAAGGATGACAGTAAGGATGTTAAGAAAGAAGACGATGGCGGAAAGAGCAGAAGAATAAGAATGAGGTACAGGTTGGCAGAATGAAACAGAGGAGAACTGGGGTCACAAATCTTGCTGCTATTCTAGTACGTGACATCTTCGCTCGTTTGCGGCTGCTCATTAACAAACAATACTGCTGTGAAATTGGTTTAATGACAAAGTAATAAAATTGCTATTCTGCTCACAGATGGCCTCAGGCACAGGGAGATTCTGGCAGGCTTACTGTGGCTGCCCGTGTGCATTAAGCTTGTTCATGAAAACAGCATCCTACACTTTCATTCTCACTATCACCAACCTTTTTTTCTTTTTAAGTTCTTTCTCTTCCTGCAAATGAAATAAATTAACCTACTTTCCTCCCTTGTATTCTCCTTGAATTTTCTCTATCCCACACTCTCACCCTTCTTGCTCTCCTTCTGAGTTCCTCTCTCACCTCCCTCCCGTCTTCTCTTTCTAGTGTATTATCCTTTTTTTTCTTCTTTCTCTCTCTCTCTCTCTCCAGTTCTCACCCCTAGTACAGAAATTACCATCTTAAAAATAAAAAAAGAAGGCTCGCCCACGCAAACGCAGCTCTACTTTATTTCAAACGCATAGCCCTTGTTATTAAACGACCCACCAATAAAAACCAAGCCGTTGAGGAATAAAAGAGCCAAAAGGAGCAGAGAAGTACAAAGACCTCCCTCCTCCCATCTCTCTCACTAATGCTTTCTCTGTAATGCCTCTTTCAGCTCTTTGCCTCTCTATCTTGCCTCGTCTGGCTTCGTTCTCCTAGCATGCCATGTTTGCTGGGAGAATTCTACAGCCTTGGAGAGTCTTGAGCATGTAATGGGAAAACAAGTAAAAAAGCATTCGTTTTTTGCATCGCCCAACAGTGCCAATTGTTTTAAAAGCACCACCTGTTTTTCATAACTCTAGACTCATAGTGAGGTGGGCACTGGCATGCTCCATGGTCATAGTGGGTGTTCATGCCACGCTATGACCCAATGTGCCCCCAGTGCCTGATAAAGTGGAAGTGGGGCCTGTTAATCACACCGAGGGTTTCAACAGTGGCGGCATGTGCTCATGTATTCACACACAGCACATATAGTGTGAGTGCACACATAAATACAGTGGCGCACATTAGCATCAGCTGTTCAAGGCTGCCATGGCTTATCCTGTAAGTACGGCATGTGTCTAGATTGCACCGCGAACAGATATTTGGAACTGTAACAACTGTGGAACAAAATGAAAAACAAAATGAAACCTATTCCAACAGGGAGCCGTTGTGTTTTACTCTGCCAATAATGAAAATATGGTTTCCCAAATGTGTTTCTCCTTCCAAAACAGATAAAATGGGATTATTATTACAGCATCAAGAAAGCAGCCAGATCAAATGAACTTAGCGGGTAGGGGGTGTCGGTAGGGGGGCTGGCACTTGGGATCTGACAACAGAGTCAATTCTGCTAATTAACTGCCAATTAGCGGTCCCTAAATGAGAGGGATCATGATGCCTGTGTTGGCAGCGCCCCGATAGTCTCTCTCTCAGACTCACATATACACTCATGCTGGCGCACAAAGACACACCAGAGTGATATATACATACACACACACACACACACACACACACACACACACACACACACACACACACACACACACACACACGCAACCTCTCCACACTCCAGCTATATATTTAGAAGGCCAGGGGCATAAGATGGCCACTGCCGGGAGTCCCTGGTTGCAGCCAAAAAAAGGCCTGACATTTCCATCTGGGTCAAAGTTAGACGGATAACCAGCAACTTCAGTCAACTGGCCCACCAGTGTGGCAGAGACAGAGAGAAGCGAGGAAGAGGCAGTGATATAAAGAAGAGGAAGGAGAGGGAAAAGGGACCTCAAAAGCATCTGTGTGAGATTCATAAGACTTAAATACTTATAAAGAATGTGGGAAAAAAAGAAGCGGCTGGGGCAGTTTCATAGCTTGATCTTACATTTGGAAAATATTAGTTATTATTTTGCATTTCATTACGGCTTGCCCGCCAAACCAGCAGATCGTAAAAAAAAAAAAAATCATAAAATCCAGTGTTTTAGGGGACGGAAAATGCTAAGCTAAGTGGAGGAACACATTTGGCTTTAGTTTTTCTCTTTCTTGTTCTCAGATTATACAAACAAATGTGCTTATAGCAGTTTGCATGTGAACCTGCAGTACAGCTTCTTTGTATCGCCATTGGATGAGTTAAACTTTAAAAAATCTGGAGAGAAAGTGGGAAAATAAGGATCTGAATGGGAATGGGGAGCATGCTGTGAAGGGAGCTTTCGGGCAGTGAGTTTAGACGAGTGCCAGCTAAACTCAGTTTATCTGCATGCTGTGCTACATACAGCAGATTTAAATCTTGGAATAAAATCAGGACTCTATGTTGATAAAGAAAATTCTTGTTAAGGCATATGACTGTGTTGACATTTTGTATCTGTATTATGCTTTAGACCTCTCTGTTAAGCTTTTATTTATTCCACCTGACCATCTGTCTTATTCTGCCATTTACTGCTCACAGGCACTTTTGGTAGTCTAGTCTCATGAGCATATTTTACAGTTGGAATTAAATATCTAAATATTAATGTAAACATACAGTTAATATACAGCGAGTAATATGATGACTGTTGCTAAATGGGAGTGTATATTTCTGGTGAGGCTGGATTCTCAAGAAAAAAACTGAAGAAAAAAAACAATCAGTGCACCATGCCCTGCCCTGAGTGACTGGAGAGATTGAGCCTATTTCATCTCCTCAGTGGGCACAGGCTTGGCGCCGTCGTCTGGCGGATATCCTTCCCTTATCATGTGACCTGTGCTCCGACAGGGGGCAAAGGTTGGCTGCGATCCGCCCCTGTGTCTTAATAACTCACTCATTGTATTCCTTTCTGCCGCTAATTAGAGCCTCTCCCCTGTGTGTGTGTGTGCATGTGTGTGTGTGTGTGTGTGTGTGTGTGTGTGTGTGTGTGTGTGTGTTTGTCTGTGTACATGTATTCCCTCCTGGGCTGTAGAGAGAAGGTAGAGAAGTAAAAATAGAGTGTGGCTTAGTGCCCTCTTTATTGTTATTAGTGCTCCAGTGGCACAGCAGTCAGTCATCATAGATGCCAAGAACTGACATATTCGCGCTCTCTCTATCTCTCTCTTTCTCCCTCTGCCGTGGAAATGACCAACTGGCTGCCCGTGAGATGAGGGAATAATGAGGGGACGATTTCCTTCCTTTTTTTAGATGCTGTTTCTCCCACTCATCTGTCATCTGCATCATCTCTCAGGCCGATGTAATAACCCTGCGTGCATGTACTGTATGTTTGTGTGTGTGTGTGTGTGTGTGTGTGTGTGTGTGTGTGTGTGTGTGTGTGTGTGTGTGTGTGTGTGTGTGTGTGTGTGCGCATTGGTGCAGTGGTAAATAACGGCAGTATTGTTGGTGTGTGCGTTTATGGCAGTGAGTGAGGGCACATCATGCTGGGCTGACGCTGAGACATGAAAGGTTTGGTCAGGCCCCATTTAGCCCAGACTGATAGCAGGACACCAGAAGCTGCTGAGGCAGGCAAATATACCGCTAGATACTGTAAACTGTGAACGCTTCTCCAGCGCGTAGACACCCAATTCTGCCGTTTCACCTACTTCGGTATCCCAGAATGCCATGTGTGACACGTCCCTCACCTTTTCTCGCAATCTTAAACAAATGCAATTACATATCAGACCACTCCCCGGTTCTGTTAGCATGACGCCAGTTGTCTCAAACATGGCCAGAGCAAACACACTACCTAATGGTCAACTAATGGTGTCCTGACACACTGTACACACATAACATCTCTGAGCATACTGAGAGAGCACAGTGTCCCATTAGTAACAATGTGCATTATGTGCACACACACTCACACACACAGACTGTACTTTTAACTAAATAATCAAGTCCTCGTTCTCATCTGTGCAACACCAGAGCAGTGAGATCTTGGACTTTCACCTTTTCCTTTGTTCCTTATTAACGTCAGACAGTGAATGGGTTGTGGGCTACAAACAGGTGAGGCTGCAAGCTAATGATATAGACTAGATACAGAATAAGGTGTCTTCTGTGGTAGCAAGACAAAAGGTTTCAAACCAGCTGAAAGTGGTTTACTGTGGGTTTTGTTTTCTGTGTGTACAGGTGAGCTGCAGGTTAACGTATATGAAGGTGCCAGTTGGAGGGTACGGTTTGGGGAGGTTTGATGGGGCAAGTGGGGAGAGAGCGAGATGCACTCTCTATTGACTATCACACAGAGCACCCTTGTGCCCTCGCTGGGCTACGATTGTGCCTGCGGACAAAGCCCTGATTCAGCACATCCTTTCCCCGGGGGAGAGCTCTGGAAACCGAAGACGGCGGCCATCCCCTCCCTTTCCCCCCACTCATCCTCTGCCTCTGTCTCTCTCTCCCTCTGTCTCTCTCTCCCTCTCTCTCTCTCTCTCTTTTTGGTCAGTAACATGGCAGCAGCCATGCATCAAAGGGAACTAAAGAACAATGCAATGGGCCAGCCAGGAATTTGAGGAGCTTTATAAAAAAAAAAGAAGAAGAAAAAAAAAAAAGGAATTTCACATGGCAGAGGTCTGTCATATCCTGGGTGGACCATCTCAGCAGCCAACCAAAGAGGAAAAAAACAGGGGACAACCCAAACAAAGCGTTATTCAACTGTAACTCACTGTTCTGCCTGGTTTAGCGCTTCGAGGGGTCTCTTCCTCACCATAAAATAGACATTAATGTGGCAGCATTCGGCGGACCAGTTGACAACAACCAGAATGTGCCAGAGATAGACCAGCAGACTCTAAGCCTCTCTAATGACTTTATTTGTGAAAATTGATTCCTGGTGTGTTTTTGTTAACACGGCTGGTGTGACATTAATACCCAGCTCCATGACCACCTATGTGTATGTGCGCATGGAAACAGGGTTCATGAGGATGTTTCCCAGCACGAGATTCTTTCAGACCTCTTTATAAATGGATCTGAGGCATTTCAGTGCCAGGCTTGGATTTCATGGCCTCTGAGAAGGCAGGGACTCTTCCTATATCTATCTCTGTCGATGTCTCTGTCTATTTCTCTCGCTCTCTCTCTCTCTTGCAGACTATTTCTGCATTAATCACCATGACACAGGCAAGGCAACTCAATTTTCTGCTCCTGTAGGTAAGGTGCGTGGCGTCCCGAAACGGTGGCACGAGGCATGAAACAGGCAAGCGGGGGCTAATCTTTGGTTACTGGTGTAATTGAAATGCTATCCACACTGTAGGGTGCATTAAAGTCTGATAACAGCGGTTCCTGTGGCCAATTTAAGTAGCTTGACTTCCCTTGGCTAGAAGGAAATAAAGAAATGGGTGAGAGAGAGAGAGACAGAAAGAGAGAGAGTATGTCAGGATGGAGGGGGGAGGACGAGGGAGGGGGCTGATAGATAAGGCCGACAAACCAGGCTAATTCTCTAGGCATGTTTCTCATTGTGATCCAGGAAAAATGAGAAAAAAATGGATCACAGAACCAAAAAATCAATTGACCCTCGGGTGGCTTGTCAGGCTGCGAGTCTGATAAACCTAAAAGCTTCGTTAATGTCGGCCTGCCTGTACCCAACAGATAGAGCACTTTGTAAATGAACCCGCTTTGATAAATATATTAAGGAAAGCTGTGAATAAAAGGCACAGACTTGTCATTTGTAAATAGAACCGCCGCTACATGGAATTAGAATGATAAAATGGGGTTCCATATAATTAAGTTTGTGTAAGACCTGAAATCCGTGCAAATACCTTCCTGGAAATTTGAAAAGAAGCTGTCAGTTCAATTAATCTGAACATCACCCTGAGAATGTACTGAACAAAATTAAGCTGCAGATAAAACCTGGGCTAGTATTTTGATAAGTAATTCCTGTATCATTTCTTTGCTTCTGTGATCATTTTATTTAATCCACCACCCCCAGTTATGTGCTAAGCCATCTACAAAGGCCCTGCTGGCCAGGCCACCAAAACCTTAATCCACCATATAGCTTGTGTAAAATAGGGAGGGGGTGGAAGGCAGTTTTGCCTTTTTGTGGGGGCACCAGTAGCAGTTGTAGGTATGGTTTTTGGATGAAGGGGTGGGGTGGGTGTGGGGGCTGTAGGGGTAGCTTATGATCTCTGCCTTTCTCCTTAAATACATCCCACTGAATACATGTGCATCAAACCACAAAGACCACTGACTTAGCCGCAGAACACTTCGCCGATAACACCGGAACATCCTGGTAGCTTACGTGTAATAATGCTACAAAGGTTGTCTTGTGTGTATACCAGCGTGTGCACCTCTGTGTGTGTCTATATGCGATGGGAAGAGCTGTACATAAACGGTTTTCACACTTGGCAGGGAGAGGGAGGCGAAAGGCTTTTGAAAATTAAAGGCAGAGCGATGCTGGTGGTGGAGATAGAGCAAGCGAAAATCTTGACTCACCAGTTGTTTACTTGTAAGATGGTGAGGCCTGTGTCTTGGGCTAGCTGCTTCTTCTGCTCTTCAGACGGGTATGGGTGCTGCAGGAGCAAACAGAGAGAAAAAGCACACACAAATGAGCCTCTTTGACATACAGATTTACATAAATATTCACTTATGCAAGCACTCATAAAGAGAAGCGCTGGAAGGGAACACACACATGCTAGGATTTGAGTTCCTGACTGTTGCCTATTAGTGTATGTCTTCAATATGTTCCCGTGTTTGTTGTATTGTGCAAGCCAAGACCGCACCTTCTCATGACCTCTACCCAACCCTGCCCCTCCCTTGCACTGTATAGGCATTCACAGCTCACACGTGTCCACCCACACATCAACATACGGAAGCAGAGTCAGTGTTAAACCTGTCAGAGCTGGCCCAACAAGTTTGTCAAAACTGTCAACTGTGATAACCCCCTTTGCTATCCGCACCCCGCCCACACAAAAGCAACATATAGTGTACACACTGAACCTATGTACCGCACGCAGAGTACAAAGCAAACACACTTACAAGCACACGCTGACAAACAAGACTTTCAAGCCGGCCTAACGCAGATACTGTGGCGTCTGAGAATCCTTCCATAATACCAAGCAACAGAATGAGTGGGTGCAGATTTGCAGTGAATACATTTGTCTTTCCTTGAATGTCTGACATGTATCCTGGTGGTGGCTCTTTCATAGAGAGCAGCAGAATACAGACTAATGCTAAAAGAACAGAACGCTGTGAAATCTCCTCCACAGCCTCGCCAAGATTTTTACCTGAAAATGTAATTCTGGGACCAGGGCTGCAAAGATACTATTTGTGTCAGGTCCAATCTAGAGAACATGGGCTGATATAAATGGCAGACCTTGGGCTGCCTTGCTCCCCCTGGGCTTGCTATGAAGCATGACAAAACAACAGTGATCGCTGGTGACAGATGTCTTTAAGGGCCAGATTAGGAGTCGGGGCGCACGCAAACGAAACAAATGAGACACTATGTGTTTCATTCAGCCACCGTAGACTGGGAACATGCATGCACACAGAGTTACACGATCACAAGCGCACATTTCTGTAAACAGAAATGCACACAAACAAATATCCATAGACATGACACCTGCATATCACAACACACAAAAACTCCTTTTAAAAAGGTGACACTTAAATCCTCTTCTATTTTTGTTTGGTTTTAAGCTCCATTAACACGTATTCATCCCCTGCAAGAAAAATACCCTTGGCCTCACGACATACAGTATACCCTTTTGATTTTCAGCTCACCACTCACTGAGAAAGCACATTTCATGAAGCTAGTAATGTATGCCTGCTTCATGTTAATTGAATTCAATTTGAACTTAAAACGATAACAGTTGCTCAAGAACAATTTTCTCATTTATTGCAAAAATAATTGATGTAAGTGAGGTTCCATATCAGCAGAGAGGACGATTTCTCCTTTCAGGCAGTACTGCCTGTCGAAACGTGGTCTGTTTTAATTAAAGGGGAGATGAAAAAAATGGTTTGAGGAATGTGCTCAATTAATAACAAACAAGGCTGAGATTGGTCAAATAATGAGTCCCGGCTGCATAGAGGGATTACTCTGATTTGTACTTGTGTACGTAGTCCCTTTTAATATGCTAAAATTATTAACAAAGGAGAGATGATAATGCTTGCATAGGAATACATTTTTTGATTGCCAGGTGCTGACATATCCTTGGCTAGGGAAGACAGAGCAATGTCTGTTTTGGTAACTCTGTGCGTGTGTGTGTGTATAAACGAGCTCAGTAGAATGCAACAGATATACATATCTACATCCTTGTGTGTGTGTCTGTGTGTATTTGTGTGTGTCCGCTCTGGACCACAACATGAAATAAGAGCACAGCCTCTATTTCTCTCCCCCTTACACTCCTTGGCTTTCTAGGCGTTTTCACATTAGCTATGACCCTGGTCACGATCAAAACACGCTCGCAAATATAACAGGACACACACTGCCTCCCACTCTTATTTTATGTACACACACTACACAAACATATACACAAATTGAGACATAGCTAAAGATGATATGGTACCGAGGTGTGGGGAGAGGAGCAGCCTAGATTGGAAATGGGAGTGGGTCATTTACATTGTATTAAGGCTTCCTCAGCCTCTACAGCCCAGACCTGGTCATCAATCGCCTACTGTCAGCCAGAGCGCGCTTTAGCTCGGTGATAAATACGCCGGCCAGCGGCATAGCTCGTCCAGCATGCACCACGTAATGAATGGTTTGAACAAACAAGAAAGATGTCTCATCAAGGAGAGTGGGGACGTTAAAGCCCCCCTCACACACAAAACCCCTGAGTAAGGAGATTTACTCCGACCACATCGACACAAGACAAAAAAATAAATCCTATTTTGTTCATCTCATACCTCACCCAGCCCTCACTCATACCCCTCTCCGTCACCCCCTGTGTCAGACTAGATAGCTCCCCTGCAACCCCAACAGACATAGAGAAGCAAACACACACACACACAACATGTGTGTATGCAACCTTTCCTCAACTTTCTCTCTCTATCACCTTTCTTGCTGACAACCCCCCTCCTTGACACAGACAAATACTTTTTATGGCTGTGACTATAGGCCACCCACACTTGGATTAGCTTTCCTTAAAGCATGAAATATCAGAAACAGAAAATGATGTGGCCGCACACACACACACACACACACACACACATACACAGACGTGAGAAATAAGCCGACATGGTGGGTCCAGTGGTTACAGAGCTGCAGCAGCCGTGAAATTGGAGAACGGCTATTTAGACCTCGGAGTAACCTCTTAATGTTAATTGCCCCAGTAAAAAAAATATATGTTAGTAAATCACCCAATGAGTACAAAAAAAATCCTATCTGAAAAGAGTAAACGTGAGATGAATTGGTGAATAAATATTAAATAGAGTCAGAGTACTAAATCTGTTTAAAGTGTTTCTTCCTTGAAATGTCCTTCCCTACCCTCAGGAGACAGTATGACATGGTTATTTAATGGATGAAACACAAACATGGAGCAAGATCAAAGATGGTATTGATAATCTCCCCCACTAGCTTTGGATCCGCTCAATATGTTCAGTTACAAACACCAAGGCCAATATCCTTAAAAGAGGATTGACCGCAAAACGTAAAACAGTTGGTCTATAAATAATTAGAGCCAGAAATGAGCAGCTTCAATTTGTTGTCCGGGAAGCGCCAGATTAAAAAAAAACTCTGTTAATTACGCTTAAGCCTGTTAATGGCACAAGCGTGCACTATCCTGATCCACACGTGTTGTTCAACATTTACAATCTGACCTGAAAAAGCACAGCCAAACATCAACAAACACGCAAACACATAAACACAGGCGCATATGCAGGTGGATCACATTCTGCATGTCATTGAGAATCAAGCTTTCGTGTGTGTGTGGGTGATGGCTAAATTACAGGTTCTCTGCTCTCTGATAGTGTTGGATGTAATGGCCCCCGTGGTTGCTAAACATTACAAGCTGAGGTGGCTCCATCATCTGCTGTGTACGGTACTTACACCCCCTCTGAGCCCCAGCTTGGCATGTCACCATATACAACAACCACATCGACTGCTGGATCCCTCCGACTTCAAACCTCACCTTTTGCCCACACTAACTCGACTCATTCAACGTCCAGCTCGCTATATATCAGATTCATACTCTCCTGACACCTATTTTCAGCCATTGTCAAACCCCACAGCCCGATCATTATCCCGACTGCTTTTCTCACTCTGGCCCTTCTCCTCTGCTCTCTGTACCTGCAGCCCATTGCCTGAGCCGCTGGTGGACCCTATTGATGAATGACATCATCAGTGTGTGACATGAGTTATAGGGCCGGGTCACGAGGTCGCATCGGTTTGCAAACCTATTCCACGCTAATGACTCCCAGGAAATCACGGGCCACTGGCTGTTTACCATGTTGCCGTGGCTACGTGGCTGATTTGCTGATGATTCGTGTGATTTGGCCCCAGCTACTTTGTCAATGGGATAGGGTTATTAGATAATCTGCATATATATTTTTCATTCTATAAAAGTCGGTGTTTATTCAATTTAAAGTATTTGATTTGATAAAAAGTGTCAAATCCTATACAGATATAAGTCTATATAATATTAGATTACTAGATGTTGCATAATACTGCTTTTATGTGTTTGGAAGTATTTGATGGGCTTCATTGTGAGTTTGTGCCTAGTTTTACAGCAATATTGTATCCCAGTACTTCCTTTCATATATGCCTTCCTCACATTGATTGGAATCTTATTTGTTTTTAATCAAAGCGACTGGTGGATGATAATAATACTCACTGTCAGAAATAAACGCAATCAAATAAAGGAATGACATTTTAATATGGATTCTGCATTGAGCTGGGGTAAGATTGGCACATTTTAAATATCAAGTTGCCGTTGTTAATAATGCTACAATTGGCTTCTTTGACAAATGACAATGAGATTGAATGCATATCGGCATTACCGGGAGATCAAACAGATATGACAAATAAATCCAGTTGGAGTTTTTGAATCCATCAAGCGTGTTTATATGCACAGAGCAATATCTGGCATTTTAGCTGCAGTTTTCTGACAGATTTGTGGTTCAAATTGTAGGATACAGTTAATTACTTCTGTCTGTAAACGGTGAATGGATTGACAAGTGACAATTAAAAAATGAAGAACTTCATATTTCTTTGACAATGATATTTCAAATGTATTAGTATAAACTGCATGTAAGTATTTGTAATTGCAAAGATCAATTTGATTTATTTAATCAATTATTAAATAATGTCTGGTTTAGTCTCATACTAGGTGAGCCCAAACTAAGGATTGCAGTGTGTGTGAACTAGTCACATAAAAAAGTATTTATCTTTCCACCACCATCTTCATATCCATCTCCATGCTCAACTATGCTCTCTCTTTCTCTCATTCCCTCTCTTTGTGATTTTAGGCGGGTGGAGGTGGGAGGGAGTAGAGTTTTTTTTGGGTGTTTGTTTTATTTTACTGGGAACTACACTGCTTCCTGACAACAGTCTGAAAACAGGCAAGAATGCCACATGACTCAATGACTCAACCCTGCTGCTCTCCCTTTCTCTCTCCCTCTCTTGATTGCACACACTCGCAGACACAGCCAACTTATAAACAGAACTCACATGATGCCAACCTACAAAACTGCACACACACTGCATGCCAACCTCTGATAACAGCAAATGAAAATACATCCATATCTACATCTCACACCATCTGCATTCAGAACATACCACTACACTTCTGTCTCTCTCACTCCAAACTCCAGCGCTTCCACAATGAGTGTAAGGGCTCTCAGTGGACTGCCCTCTGACAGTACAACAGTGATGTTTGCAAATACAAGGCGGACTGGCGTGGCCCGCGGCATCTATTATAGAGCAAAAGGGCCCCCAGTCTGTCTGCCTCTCTGACTGACTGGCTGGTTGGTTGGCAGTGCATCAGTACTACTACCGCTGCTGCTGCCATGGCCCGCCACAACAATCGCTGGCTGGGCTCCTGAAGCCAGCTTCTGGACCAAAGCCAGCAGCCTATTTGCTCTACACCATTAATTTATGTTCACTGGAGATGGTGCAAGGTTGTAGAGAAGCTCTACAGCATAACTGCCCTGCTCGCCTGCCAAGCTACAGTAACGGTGAGGGGAGTGAGGGGAGTCAGAAGGAGCGAGGAATGAATGGAGCGATGTGGGTGAGAAAGGAGCCCTGGAGGATATGCGAGATATAGGCATCTGATTGTACCAAGCTCCATGCGGCTAAATAGCAATCACTCCCACACAATCCCAATGCACCTCCAGACTTAGTGGATCGACCAACGAACAGAGAGATGTTTTAAGGGGAATGTTTCCAAATGCTATCATGGAAAATGATAAGGTATTACTTTTATCCAATAAAGAAAATAAAACTGCTTTCGTTATCTATGCAGAAATCTGCCCAAGACTCCGAAACCAGGATCAACTGAACTCAACCCATAGATCTATTGGAGTTTGCCAACAGTTATATACACAAACTGCGTGTACGCTCCGTTGTGGTCCTCGTCTCATTCGTGGCCTGCAGCCATAGAGATGCGCCTATTTAATCGTCAGATCAAGTTCATGGCTTCTTTTTCCACCACACGGCTGCCCCTCCGCTTTCAAGAGGAGGAATACGATCCCTCCATACTTACAGCGGGGGCCTGGTCTCCTCTCAGTCTCTCCCTTTCTCTCATTTCCGCCGATCTCTCCTTCTCCTGCCGTACTCCATAGGCCCCAGCAGCTATCCCTTTCTCACTACACGCTAACCCGTCTGGCCTCGTCTCGCATCCTCCTCATTCCACCTCTTTCTCTTCTCCTCTCCTCTCAACTCGTCCCCCTCTTTCAAAGTTTCCGCTCAAGCTTTAAGCCAGGTCCTAGAGGGCAGGAATTTGGCCTGGTTCTTCAGACCAGTCTGTTGGCTTTGTTGTGGTAACTGCCTGCTCAGGGGCACCCAGCTCTGTTCTGCTCTGCTCTCCAGTCCGCCTGATGTCAACACACAGCCAAGCTCACTACTTGCTCTCGAGAAATCTTTAAAACATCTTGTTGTAATGACTACAGCTGAGCCACAGGATCATCCTCCTACAAAGGGTTTTGTTAACAATGTATTTCTAGAACTTTACATTTTCAAGTCTTTGGGAGATTATTTTCCATAATTCTGCAAAAGTGAACCTCCCGTTCTTTTATCCTCTACGATGTTGCTTGTTAGGAGCTTGAGGTAATTGGTCTTTTGCTTTTTTGGGGAACTTTTAGGGCCTATACGCTAATCAATAGAGGCCTGGTGGGCCTGTCAAAGCAGAAGACCCACCTATTTTTGCCTGAATTGGACCACCTCATATCCACACCACTTGTCACTGTTGCCAGTCATAAAGTCAGTGGGAGCACATGCTATGGCTAAAGCGTAGTGAACGAACTAAGCCACTGAATAAACGTCGGCACTGGTGTAATGACGTATGTACACATTGTAAAAAAGAAATGATTTTCTATACTGACAGTTGGCGTAAGAAAACCTCTGGCATTAGGTAATAACAAAGGACGGCAACGAATAATTTTACAAACAAAGAAATGTTTGTAACATTTATCATTTTCAATGGGAATGAAAAACTATTTATATTTCTCAAACTCCAAAATAACCATAACTACCTCATGACAAATGTGGCTTTATTTGTCCTTAGGCCTCCTATGTACATGAATGTTCTGCATCAAATTGGTCTGGGTTAATAGACACTATTCAGCCATACAGAAGCTTACAGGCCACTGCAAGACAGTAAAGCACTTAGAACCTAGATCCTGTTGATGAAGTCTGTTGGGAAAAGGACTTAATATTAACATACAGGGTCTCTTTAAGTTTATCCTCTTTCTCTATTGTGTTTTGTAGACTTTGTTTAACTCCTTAAGTCAAAGTAAAGTGGTGCTGATCTTCAATTGAAATAGAAACAGAGTAATTTGTGGAGAGATGGACAGACTGAGGGGGTGTGTTCACTCTTCAAATAGAAGCTTCTGAGAGTTCCCACTTGACGGTTCTCCCTTTCATTGTGCATTAACTTAATGAGCATAAGGATTCAAATACACAACCAGGACCTCTTTTACATCTCCCCCTCTCTCTTTCTAGTCTCCCCCGTCGTCTCTTTAAGACTCTACATTCTCGAGAGAAAGGCCAGTACATTCTAATGGCGAGCCTTAGGACACAGCAACAAGAGCACAACCACTTACAGAGGAAAAACAATAACTCCCCCGGGCCAGCTATGGAATGTCAGGCCAATTTGGAAGATATCATAGGACATTTGTAATGTCAATTTTTGTTTTCAGGTCAAAAATCAAAGGCAAACATGGTGGGTAACATTTGTCCATTACAGTGCAGGCAGGAACACCCCCTCCTCTGCCAAAAACAGCTGCAGGGGACACTTCCTGTTTGCTAATGGTGCAAAATGTGTTCAAGTCAACCATGTCAAATTTTCTCTCCCTCTGAATGGACAGCTGGGGTTGGAAAGATTTCCTCTTCTCTTGTCCACTGTCTCCCTTTTCCTCTATCCTGTGCAAGTGAGAGAAGCTCTTAGGCCTGTGACAGACAGACACCTCAGATCATGTCCCTGTCAGTGAGACGGAGGAGCATAGCTGATGGTAACCATAGGTGCATTCATCTGAGATCACAAGTACTTCCATGGAACAAAGCCAGCCTAGCCCTGATCAGTCACCACCCCGTCCCTACCTGTTGTGTCTGTTCTCTTTTACTGAATACCGTTTTTGCTGTTCAGATGTGCTCGTCTTCTGAGCCCTCCTTTCATCTTGGGGTGCATGAGTCAAGGAGATATCTCCTGTCATTGCTCAACACCCAGGGGCGGCTGGCTGCACTGTGCTGTGTGGACTGACAAATGCCCTCAGGATCTTTCACTTTCTTAATGTTCCTCAAAGCAGAGTCGACATGTGATGTGGAGTTAAAATGCCTTTGTGAAGTGCCGCGAAAAAAAAAAAGAGAAGAGAAGAGAAGGCACGGTAAGGCAGGGTTATAGCTTTTAGGCTTGGTTAATAGCAGCCGATCTTTAAGTGCATTCTTCCATCCTCTTCCTCGCTCTCCTTGTAGTGCTCTTAGGCTCAATCCTGGCCGGGGGCTGAGGTGACCTTTGACCTGGCTGGCCTGCCTAGCTACAGCCCTCTCGTTTGTTAGGGGCTTTATCCACTGACAAAGCAGGCAGGAAGTTGGCAGCCACCCAGCAGCCCCATGGGAGGATGACCATCAGCTAGCTCAGCTTACCGCTTATTACAGGATGGTGGGGCGCATGTGTGTCTGTCTGTGTGTGCACTGGCGTGTGTGCCCTTGTGCTTGCATGTGCACTTGAATGCACTGTATTCCTGCATGCATGCTTGTTTATAAACATACTTGCAACTGCATGCATGTTGGACTGTAGCTGCACGCTTGTGTTTTGCATGCACGTGGAGCAGAAAGACAAAATCGGAGATGTGGCTGACCTTTTCTATTTTCGTGCCAGCAATTTCTACGATTCTAGCTAATGACACGCAAAGACTAAGCCTGGAAGCTACGGACGTCCCCGTCTCCAAGCTAACCCGATCAGCTACGCATGTTAGCAACAATCAGGCAACCTTCCAGCCGCTGGACTCAGGGGACCCCAGCACACTTCAGTCTCTCTCTCTCTCTCCGCTCTCTCTCCTCCTCCTCCTCTCTGCAGCCTGTTCATCAGAGCGCTCAGAACAGCTCACTAAAACATTATATCATAAGACACTCCAGTTTCACTCTCGCCACTCCATAAAAGTCAGGTAATTCATACTTCATTTATATACCTTCCCATTAATAAAGCTGATGAACTTTTACTCCTTAAATCTAATGGGCCATTTTGCCATGACTGCCAGGCGCTTGCCGTTTTCTCTCTGTCTCTCTCTTTCTGCGTCTCCTTCTTTCTACTCTCCGGGAGAAAGCGACTCCACAGTCACTAAGCCACTGCTCACGTACAGTGTTTTATGGATGAAGAAAGAAAGAGGAGGATTTAGAGATTTTTTAGGCTTTTGACTGACCTCTGCCACGGACAAGCAGTGACACGTACCGTATGGGGATTTCTCTTTCTCTCTCTCTACCTGGGTCTCTATGTGGGTGCAACACAAGGTCATTGACCTCCGGGCCTAGAGCAAGGCACGATGGCTCCCCGGCTCGGAGGCTGTTGACAAGCGTCTGTGTTCTTTTCAGCAACTCGTTGAACCACCCCCCTACCCCGTCCCTTCTCAGGAATGTAACACAACCGCTCACTGAGGTAACCCAAGCCCCTCCCCTCTCCCATCCTTCATTTACAGAAAGGAAAAGAGACAGAGAGAGAGAAAGAGAGTGAAAGCAAGACCGACTGTGGGTGCGAGATAGCTGTCCCCCATCTCCCCATCTAACTCTTGCTCCCTCTCTATTTCTCTTCCTCTCTTTAGATTTGCTTCAAGCCAACTGCCTGTGGAATAATTAATGATGCAATTGAGTCGAGAAGAGGACTCTGACCAGCAGGGGCCGTTCCTGAATGCCTGGATAGTCGTTTTATGGAAGACCGGGAAATATAAAGAGAGAAAGACACGGCGAGATAAATAGGCAGGGGAAGGAAAAGTCATAAAACAGTTAGACAGTGTGAAACAGAGATTGTTAATAGACTGTTCTCCAACTAGCCTTAACCCAGTCTTTCTCTCTGTTTTCGTCCCCTCTAGTCTAATCCTCCATCCCCATCCCCCCTCGCCTCTCCTTCATCCTGATGGCAGGATTGGGGGGCCTGACCTGTCTGGTGATTGATGGTAATGTCTCAGGAAGTCATTTTCCCCGACAGCACCCCACCGCCTTTCACCAGGCCTGGTGCAGAGGTGAGCCCATCACATGGACGCTTTTAACTCTTTGCTCACTCGCCGCCCTGGCCTCTCTGATCCATCGATCTCACGAAGCTTCATCCCCACGCCACCCTTATCCCTCCACACAGGCCCCCTATGACAAACACAATCCCTGAGTCCCTTACTTCTGACACAACGGCAAGGATGAGATAGTTGGTGGCACTTCTAAAAGTTTGCAGAGCAGTGAAAACAAGGGTATGTTGGCAAAAAAACACAGGCCATCTTGAAGTGGATCTGCCAAGTGGCCCCTAATTCAGGTTGCTGGGGATGGATCCCCACGACTCTATTACTGTCAGCGCTTACCACCTCCATTATGGCAATTAGGTCGTGGTTCCAACACTAGGAATGCTTTGCTATGCTCTGGAATTGCTAACATCTGCCGTGTCTCCGCTCAATGTGTCAGAGCAGAGTTGTCTTTTCTTAAACACACATCTTTTTACAGTCACACTCTCTCTCCTCTTTTTTCCTCCCATTTCTTCAACACTGCTCCCCACATTTATTTTCTTAATTTGACTCAAACTGTGCCTTAAAGAGATCCCTCTCTGTTTGAATCCAAATAACCTAAAATGATCCGTGAAGAGCCTTGCGGTTCTCGTTTTCAATAGGCTTCATTAGTTTTTAATATCTAACCAAGGAACGAAGGGGAAAATAGCATAGAGATAATCAATGGAAAGGGGCTAGTAGCCTATTAATCTCCCCCAAAGGATTGTGGGTTAATACACGCTCTTGCATAGACAAACATGGCTGTGTGGTGAACACATCTGTCTGCCTGGATGGGCTACTTAATGAAACAGCCAGCATTTGGCTGCTGGGATGGATGTCGTTTCCCCCAGTGAAAAATGAGTTCACTCTCCCACTACGCTGAGACACACATGATAGGGCCCCATTCAATTCACTGGAGACCTGACTGTGAGAGCAGCTTAAACAATGAGGGTGCCGGGCAGGACAGGCAACGCATGGCCACTAGAGCAAGTCTTCATGGAGATCATATCAGGGAATCCTAATGTGAACAAGAGGCTGACTGATCTGGGAATGAGAGAAGACAGAGAAAGACTAGGAGGGTAGTAGTACAGTAGGCAGATAAAGAACAAGGGAGGGTAGAGATGAAGGCTGAGCCACCTGGGATAGATAAGCAGGCTCAATGTGTTTGAGTGACGGTGTTTTTTGTGTGAAAACGTTGCCGTGTGTACCAGATTGTATGCATGTGCATGTGTGTGTGTGTGTGTACAAGCATTCTTGCCTATTTGTCAGGACATGTGTGCATGTGCAAGTGTGTGTTATGTGTGTGTATTCTGACAGTGTCGGAGGTGACCCCTGGTCAGGGAGTCCTGTAACAGGAGCTCACCTCCGGTTCTGCGAGCTCTCCTCTCAGTGTGCTAAAGAGCCACCTGAAGACAGGATTAGCCATTGTGACCCGGCCCCAGAGGTAACCGAGATACACCTCCGGGGACAGACATGAAACACACACTGTTAGGTGGCCAGGTGGGAGGAGCAAGACACTGAAAATAAGCTGTAAAATGGAGACCTGGCAGGATAGGTGGTGGCAGGGATTGCAAGAGCAAGCAGGACACCTATAAGAGGATGAATGCAAGTAGGATACAGTGTAATGTCGAGCGAGTTAAGGTGAAGGTGTCGGCGGTGTTTGCTGTTGTCTAGTGAAAACAAAGAATCAGAGCGTAAGAGGATTGGGCGACCTAACTCTGTGCCTTGGGCTGGCTGAGATTTGTGCCTGCAAAGGAATTGATGCCTGTCAACCGGTCTATGACTCAACTCTGACAGTATGCATGTGTGTTTCTGTGTGCACATACAAGTGTGCGTGCTGTGACAAATGAGCTGTGCTTAATATGCGACTGATTATGCGGGCTGCTGGTGCCCTAAACCCCTTTGAACTTGTAATTGCCCCTGGTTTCAGTAATGAACATTAAGGAGGATTCACAAATGTGTGGCTAATTACACATTTGCCCCCCTTTTTCATTTCCTCATCTTCATGCTGGATGAGAAAGAGCGAAAGGAGGAGCAGGAGCAGTAGTAGGAGGATGAGAGCCAAGGAGGAGGTTCGGGTTGGGAGGCATACACTGCTGTTGTCACCCTCTATATCTAAATAATTGTACAAGCTGGTTTATGGGCTTTAGAGAGGTGCTTTGTGCGTCAGGCCTAGGGATATAGGGGACTAGCTTTCCACATGATCAATATTCAGAGAGATTCACATCTGGAGCCAAGGCCTGCGCTGCTCAGATTTGGATTCATATATATTTATTTTTTTCTTTTTATTTGATTTTCTTTCTTTGGTTCTCTTCTTCCTCTACCCATCTGCTTTTTCTTATCGGCATGTGGTGCAGCTATTTTTTGATACAAGGGTTGCTATCTATCACACATGCTCGTGTGTATAGCCTTACATGATCTTAGGGGGTTGTGGCTGCAGAGAAATTCAGAGGTTTCAAGTGAATGAGGTCGGCTCTACGTGGAGAACAGACACTAACGGCTCAATATATGCGAGGCACAACTGCTTGAGCAATGGAGCATTCTGGGTAAATCGTTGCGGTGCAGGGAGGGTCCACTGAGGCTAGTGGAGGGGGAAGAGTCGGGGAAAGGAGCAACAAATTGACCCGCTCAGCCTCGGTCTTTGATGTGGACTGGGCTCTCCTCTTAAAAAACAGTCCATATGTTCAGAGAGGGAAAGAGAGAGGATATCAATGGGGAGGAAAATGAAAAGGTGAGGAAGTAGGGGGAAGAGGTGAGAACAAGAGACATGGCTCCCAGTTATAAGGATCCCACTGTGCAGGAATCCCGCTACTGCCCCTGGACTGGGCTGGGCAAAACAAAAGCATTTGAGAGGGGTAGGAGGGAAGGGGAGAAAAATCACACAAAATGGCAGGAGTGGGATTTGGTGCAACCAGGGTCCCATGACAAACCAAACAGAGAAACACACAATCTGTTTTTGATTTCTATTCAATGCCTCCATCCCCATTCCTTTTCGGTTTCCGAGCCTCCCTCCCTTCTTTAGCCTGGTTTGCCGTTTCCCCACGTGCTGCTCCTTTTCCCTTTTGCATTATTCTTCTCTTGGTGTGAGATGAATATCAAAGCAATGCTGGGGCAGCTTGAAGGCCTGCAGCAGAATCTCATTGGCCTCAATGGTCCCCAGCATGCAGCAGCCACCGTTCTAGCAGCGCTTGCCACAACCCCGCAATCAACCGTGGGGGGATGAGGCTCGCCTGCAGGGCGGTACCCCTGGAAGGCTAAGGGGTAATTTACGGAAACTAGCTGTAAGATGTGAAACCAAAATCCTCTTATACATTTTGTTATGAGTAAGATAACCCCAAAAGTGTAGAAAAGGGAAAACGGTACAGAATCAGCTACCACCATCTTAATAACCTTGGTTTTCCACCGGGTGCGCATACACTATCGCAGACTACCTTGCGGGGTCCCTTATTACACATGACATCATTCGGCCTTACTTCCCATAGAGTGAGCTCAGCCGGGTTCTAGCCGACGGATCAGTGTTATGACTATAGCTGCAGTGGATAGCGCTGCTGTGCTGAAGGCAGGCAAACGTTGCCGAGCTGGGGCTTATTCTTAGCGGAGCATAGGGCCTTAAAGGGGTCTCTTCAGCTTGGTGCATGTTTTTTTTTGGGGGGGGGGGGCGGGGGGGTTTCTCCATGTTCAGAGTTGTGAACGTCTTTTTTTTTAAATGCACATACACTCTCCTTCTTTGTTTTCCCTTGCTGCTGTCTTACTGGAGGATATGTTGCAGGTTAACACTCGCAAACACTGTGGAGATGCAAACCGCTTAATCACCTCCATGCAGTGGGAATGTGATGTAAACAGTCCCTTAGCGAAAGCACTCATTTCTGCTACTTCATTAAACAACCTGCATTAAGATGCAAACACCAGCAACGCAAATTAACGGGGAGGGAGGGAAGAGCCATGAAACGTGAGATAGAGGGAGGAGAAGTGTTTCTGTTGTGCAGGTATCACTGCATTTCCACGTGCACAATAGCATGATGCTAATCTTGTGGATAAACAAGCCTATGGGAATGAAACAGGAAACGTGTCTGCTCTTTTCACAAGCACACACAGACTGTATAGTATGCGAGGTTAATGTGCCATGCTTTATATGTCAGTGGATTCCACGTGGGGTTAGTTGGCTTGTGGAACTATGACAGATCTGGATTAGGGGGCAAAGTGTAAAGGTCTGATGTCGGAGCATGAAACGAATTAGGGCTACGAATAACACTAAACATCTGGAACGGCTACCTACGATGCCAAAGCACACTGTAAACAAGGCTTTAGTCAGCCACAGAGCTGTGACACACTAACACTGGGAAATTACCGCACGATGGCAAAGTCGATGCGGCCCGTCATATAATTATACAGCCTGTGAAAATTGGCAGTCACTGTATCCCCCTTCTAAGCTTTCCTTGTGTTTTTTTGCTCTCTCTCACTCTAAAAAGAAAGAAAGAAGGGGTGCGGGTAATTTGTTCATGGGTTCTGACAAGGAAAGTGAGATTCTTGTGTCAAATAAAGAATTTCCTGAGAAACTTCTCATTGTTGTGTCGGGAATGTCTGGGTCTGAGCGTCTTTCCCTGTGACGTCTCCATGCTGTTGGAGCCCTTCTGTGATGGCCCGGCTGGGGACGAACAGATGGCAGGCTGAGATGGCTTGTGTCTCTGTTTTCCAGGGTCGCTGAGCAGCAACATTAGAACACAGTGACTAGACAATAGCTAGCGCAACCCCCCCCCTAAAGATCTCCTTCAGAGTCATTATCAATGACTTTCAATGTGTCCAGAGCTAAACATCCCCAAACTACCCTGTCATATTGTCACTAACGCCTGTTTTGTAAACATATGCACAAAGCAATCAGTGTTGTCACAAAAGTAATGTGATGACTCTTTTTCCTGCGTCTCCCACTGATAATCACACATTTGGGCAGCGGCAGTGAACCAAACTGTCGCCTGGGTTGCTACGGGTGACTGGAGAGCTGACTTTTGGGCTCTGAGGCAAACGAGCACATGACAGATTAGTGTGTGGGCCTCCTCCAGGCTCCCACCTCTGTGACCCTTAGGAGCCCCCTCTTCACCCCCTCCTCACCCTTACTCTTACCCCCTCCCTCCTTCGGCTTTGTCTCCACCCTCTCTTCATCAAACTCACAACAAGCTAAGAAGGTGAAAAGCAAACAGTGTACACCACTGACACACAGTTGGCTCTTTATAATATTTATGACTTTTCAAACTGATGGAAGTGCACTAACAAATTCAACAATTTTTTTTTTAAATGTATTTATACAAAAGACAATTATTTGGCCATGTATACTGAAAAGACGGCACTAGCAACTATGGCAGAAACAGTTTTCAGCAGTTCAGTGTAAAAGGAGAAAGGGCTTGTGTATTCCAAACTGTTTGCAGATGTGTGTCTCCACCAGTTAAATGCTACTCGCACTGGAACAACACACCAGGATTAGAAGGACTAGAGGAGCTTCAACAAAACCGGGGATCCAACAGAGCTGACTGTTTAGTCTACTCCAACAACATGCCCTCTCTTTTGGAGGGATGGACTTGTACACTTGTTTATCGTGTGGGACAAACATCCGTTGCCAGGGTTTGGCCTTGCCTGCGCTCATGTCTTGTGAATGACCCTAGCTGGCTCTTTTATGTGCATCTATAAAGGGCGGTCGAGAGAGCGGCTAGGAGGGCTCGACCTGACGATGACACCCTGTCGTCATGGAGACTAATGCTATGTTGGGCTGGGATTGGAGAGTGGGGGGGAAGCCACTGTCACTAGTGTCTAATGATGTTTGCGGCACAATGCACTCATCTCCTCACAAAGTGTGATGTGTCCTCTCCCTGGTTAACGCCTGTATTAACATGGCATCTTCTGAGCCGCTGCGAGTGTTCTTCCAGGTATATATCTATATATGCATTCCCTTATTATAAATGTTATAATATATTTGTGTGTGAGTCAATACTTATTGATGCACTGTCAAGGATAAAAGACAATGATGCCATCTAATCATAAACACTTCTCATCTGAATATAGCTCTCCTGCTCACAGTCCAAGGACTTTCCAAATGACCAAGGGATATATCACTTCCTTTCAAGGAACCCAGGGGACCAATACACCTGGCTTAGCAGCTTAACAGAATTTCCCCCAAACACCCAGGCCAAAGGGTGGCCCGGCACAAAACCTGAGACGCTTGATGCTTGAGAGGGCTACCTTCTTACTCATCTGACTGACCACTCACCCCCTCTCCCTCCCTCTTTTCTAGCTCAGACACACACACGTGTGCCAGCCCTAAACTGGCCTGGTTTGCTCCTCAGGTCCCCTATTTATTTTCATAGGTGTTTGAGGGTTTACACTAGTCAAAAGACAAGGCCAGAGCCCAGAGTGGTATCTTTGTATCAGAGTGCTTCCTGTTTTCATTGCGTGGCCGACCCTTGTCTTTACAGGGGTGAGCCAGGGCTAGCAGGGGGTGAGAGGGAAGGAAGGCCAGGGGCGCAAAGGAGCTAATTGTCGGTTTCAGAGTTTGCTTTGCCCCCCAAAAAAGGCCATCACCTTATGTAAGAATAAGAAAAAACATCCCTGCCTCTTTATTCCTTGACCTGCCACTCACTCTTTTCCCTTCTCTTATTCTATCTTACATTTCCTCTATCTACCTATCCACTTCCTCTTCTGCATTTTGTGGTCCATGCTTTTAAAGTGCAGTAGAAATTGTACCCCTCACAGTTAAGTTTACCTTCCTGATAACATAATCTCCCCGTATATTGAAAAGCTTACACCAACAGTCTGGGATTTACCTTCCACTAATGTGGCTGGAAGACATCCAGAAACTCCTGGGCAGGGAGGAGGGTATTAGAGAGAGAAAGAGAGGGAGCGAGGACAGAAGGAGGGAGTGGAGAGACAGTCTGACCCTCTTCTGGCAGCTAACACCAGCTGATCTGTCCTGCCATTTGCCAATTACATATGGGGCATTTAAGGTTGCCAGCTCACGTGCTCCCTCGTGCATGTGCATATGGGATCAACATTCTTCACAGAGTAATTGTGGAATCTTTGCATATTTTATAAGATCTCGATGGAGCCAAAAACTGTATTTTCCCCTCAGCTGGAATGTTGGCATGGTATGGTTGATGGTTACTTTCTATAAGTGACTGTCATGAAGAAGACCATCTTGTGATTTCTCCCAAGAGAGTGTGAGGTCAGAGTGAAGCAAGGGAGGGTGGGAGGGGAGAGGGCAATTTCGTTATACTGAATCCAAAAGCCAACAGTTGTTACTATTGGCCTGTGTTGTTTTTCTGTGTGTGAAGGGGGGGTCCTGTCCTTTTGAGCTTTTCAGAAGATGTGACAATAGCTGGATGTTGAGAACATATGTAGAGAGACCCCTGTGGCTCATAGAAGAGGAGCTCCATGCTGGCCCCGCAGTTTGAGGAAAATACAAGGCCGCTCCTTTCACTCCTCACCCCTCAGTTAATGAATGCATGAATAGCAGAATGCCGCTATAGGCCATTCAGGGGCCAAAGTCCCCAAGAATTCACCCTTGCACAAACGCATCCAGCAATGGCAAATACATTTGCTTAACAAATTAAAAGAAAGGGGAATGGCTAATGTGTGTGTGTGTGTGTGTGTGTGTGTGTGTGTGTGTGTGTGTGTGTGTGTGTGTGTGTGTGTGAGAGAGAGTTTATGGGTGGGAGAATTGGATGGTGAGAAGGGGGATAATTCAATTAGTCCTCCTCCTCAGTAGAGAAATGGAGGCAGGTTAAAAGGGAGGGATTATTATTTGTACAAGTCTGGCCAGGGCTTTACACAAAAGAAACAAATAAAGATTGGAGAGAACATCTACAAGCAGGGGATGTGATAAAGGAGAGAGGGACAGAGAAAAAGAGGGCCCTGAAAGCTCTGCCTGAATTAACCAGCTCTTTGAAAAATGAAACACCCCCTTGCCCCCTCCTTTCCTTTCCACTCTTTCAATTCAATTTTAAAACAATTCTAAAGAAAATTGTTGGCTCTTCCAAAAGCTCTGTATGCGTCATTCTGTCTTTCTTTTTTGCAGATGGGAGCGCTGATGCTGTGTGAAACTTTCATTAAGAAAGATGACAGATGTAAGTCTTAACTTACATAATGTGTGTTCTTGTAATTTGTGCATGGCAATATGAACGCATGCATACAGTTCAAACCTAAATACAATCAATTCCACTTCAATAAAACCTTTTGCCTCTGTTGTTTGACTCCATCATACACAAACAAGGCATTCTACTCCAAGCTCAGCGGAGGGAAAGGACACAAAGCAAAATAATAAGTTTATCCTCCCTCCCGCCCTCTGCCTCTGAATAAAGCCTGATCTGCGCGATTTGGTGAGAGGTCTCCAGTCAGGGAGCGATGGAGCTGTGAACAGCTGTGAAGTCATTTTGATAATGATGAGAATAATAAGCATGCAGACTGGCATGGTGGAGCCGCTAAGGCCTGCGAGGCTCAGGGCTTTGCTGTTGCAGCTTCACTGCTCCTGAATAGATAAAAGTGATTAAAGCACTCCTGATTATCCCTGACCAATATGTAATGGATTTACAGCCCTTTCAATTAGGCCGTATTTGCTGGCCACACATTACTTGGGCTTTTGGTTAGGTAATCAGGGTACAGGGGCTTTGGGCAGGGGGGTGGGCACTGGCAAAAAGGGAGGGGGGTAAAGGGTGCACAGGGGCCACCTGACCCGCTTAAATATGGCTGAAGCTCTAAACTAAGTCTTCTCTACTTTCTCTCTCCCTCTTCTTTTACTTCTCCCTTCCCCATTGTCCCTCCATCTCTGGGACAAGGAGCTCCGTGCTCAGAGAGCAGTTTATGTGTCGTGGCGTGGCCACCTCCTCTTGAAATCTGACCTGTGTTGCAAAATCAATACAGCCTGATGTTCTGATAATGTCCTGACATTAGCGCGGTGGTGGTGGTGGTGGTGGTGGTGGGGGAGGGGGGAGACATGTGGTCCGTCCCCTTATACATGACACACACCGATAGACAGACAGAAAAGCGGACTGACACATACAGAAAACAGCGAAGCAAAGAGTGTTGGTTTTACCACATAGGTTTGAATTACTGTTGCATTTGAATATTTAATCCATGGGGCATCACTGTGTTGAGTGAAGTGAATGAGCCAGTGTCAGAGCTGTCTATCTGAACTATTTTAGCATGTACCATCTAAACCTCAAACATAAACCGAGTCAACCGGATTATTTAATGTGAGATTAAGTCTTTACTACAGTACAAAAGAAGTCTTCTTAAAGACATAATATAGCGGTCGGCCTAGAGATTTGAACCCAGAACTATCTTTACACCAGGAGTTACTGTAAAGGATAACAAGATAATGTGTACTCAACCTAAATCTTATAGAAACCTTTAGACTCACAATCATTCTCCACTAACTACCATCCCTTCTCTTAATCTCCCCCAGAAAAATAAAAAAAAAACCTTCTTCTTCAGGCCAAACAAACAGCGCATCTCATATAAGAGTAAATGTCATGGATTGTTGGGCCATCTCCCTCTCAGAGTGTGCTGAGCAGAGTAAACAGTCCAAACTGATTAGATTGACCTGGTCACTGTGTCCATCTGACAGGTGGCTGACAGGTGAGCATCACAGCGCAGCCGTCACTCACTCCCATGCTTCCTCAGTAACGACTATGTGGCAGGTGTGTGTGTGTGTGTGTGTGTGCGTGTGTGTGTGTGTGTGTGTGTGTTTCTATCTGGGTTGTTTTCATACTAGTTTATCTCCAAAAGTAATGGCTGTTCTTACCGTGAGATGCTGGAACAGCCACGCCCTCATGATGTTAGTGGCCACCTTGGGGAAAATGCCACGCTTTTTCTGCCTCTTCTTATCCTTGTCCGGATCATCGTCATCCCCTGTGCCAGGCGATGCAACGCTGTTGTCTAAGCCATCTCCTGGACGGAAACAAAACCCTGGGTTAAATAACATCCCGGATAACTACATGACTCAGAATACAATACAATATGATATAAAAAATTCTCCGAGTTGAAACAGAAGCACAAGCAGTCAAAGCGGAGTTTAAGGCTTGTGAACAATGGATAAATGGACAAATACCACAGATACAAAGGAATTCAAAAGCACCACACTGCACTGCCGCAGCAAAGCCAGAGTTGTGTAGTGAAGATATGAAGATAGAGGGATTTAAATGGCCTTAGAGGAAGGCCTGTACAGCGAGTGAGTGGTTTATGCAGAGGCCTAGCAGAGTTGTTCTATACCCCAGAGCACGGGAGAGGGGAATAGGGGTTAATGACTGTAATATTATGGTTGGATGCTGGAACACTAGGTTCCTCATTCCAGTTCTACAGTAGAAGGAAGAGGAAAGAAAGAAATGGAGCGAGATGACAAAAAGAAGGACAAGGAGCCTTCAAGTACAGTAGAGGCTCGGACTCATGTCATTAATTCAATTAAATTTGCATGCTTGACATACTGTAGAGCATTTTTTTTTCATCTTTTGAAGAGAGCCAAAGGGGACAGGAAGGAACTATGCGGGGACATACAGTACATTCGTAAATCATGTTGCGTGCAGAGACACACACACTCACATACAAACAAAACTCAAAGGAGTTGATAATTCACGGCATCCAGTTGAGACGCATGAGTATTAAAATAGGGATGTGATTTGGGGTGGTTCATTGTTGCACTTCGATGCACATAATGGACTCGCCGGCCTCCCCCACCCCACCCCGAGTCCGGCTCCCTTAGTCCTCCTCTCCCACTCCCTTCCCTTGCAGCAACCCCTCCCCATTCCGCCACAAGATTAGTATGACAGGCCAGCGGCGGCTTCGCCTGCATTAATGTCCGTCAGCGTTTGATTTCAAGAAGGAAAACATGCACATAACCCAGGCACGATTTCTCCTTTAAATCGAAGTTTCCATCTTTGTCCCTTGCCTTTTTCTTGTTCCTCTTCCCCAGCATTAATTGTGCATTAGCAAAAGTGATTTACTTTTAACAGTCATAGTTATTTTTTCTTGCCCCCGGGCACAAATGCCTTGAAAGCCTTCCTTGAGGGCATCTAAATTATGTATCTGAAAAACTCCTCCACTAAGGCAGAGAAGGACCCTGACATTCTCAAAATTCAGACTCGCATGTCCTCCTGTTTTTGGGTAGGCATCAATCACAAGCACCTATACAAGCCTTAATCTCGCATAAATATTTGAACTAATAACATTAAAAAGGGGGAAAGAAAAAGGATCCGACAGTGTAATCAAATGCAAAATAAATGAAGACTACAAGGACAGCAGGGGCCCTCGCTTCTAACTACTTTCCCTACTTTCCTTTTCCTCCCCCTCGTTTTTCCCTTTCTTTTTTCTTCTCTCTCTGT
The DNA here is from genome assembly GCF_910589615.1 of Taurulus bubalis. Taxonomy (NCBI): domain Eukaryota; kingdom Metazoa; phylum Chordata; class Actinopteri; order Perciformes; family Cottidae; genus Taurulus; species Taurulus bubalis. The sequence continues at coordinate 9,351,627 of NC_136589.1, read as the reverse complement.
CTTTCTTTTCTTTCTGTGCACAGTGTTTTCCTTCCACATCATTAGCGCAGAGCTACACGAAAGAGGAAAACCGAGAAGTGCCGACTTTGCGCTCCCTGTGTGAAGTTAAAGAAGCAACGGCCCCTCTGAAGGACATATGGGAATGGGGACACAGACGAGGGGTGTTGTAATTGTAGAATGGGCATTCATTAGTGCCAAATGCCGTAAATCCCAGGCTAAGTACGAATCCTTGTTCAGGAAAGCCTAAAACAATAAACTTTGGTCTGGCCATAGCCCTACCCTGGCTGTGAGGGGCTTCCTGAGAAATGCGACCCAGACGGAAGTCAAGTCGAACTCCCCCAGTTTGCTTCCAAACTTCAATAACAACAAGTAGTGAGCTGTGAATTTTAACCACCCTCCCCTTGTTTCTGTGCTTTTGAGCTTCACTGAATAATGTTGATACACAGTTTAGTTGTTTGTTTGTTTGTGTGCCGCTAGGTTGTGTGTTGATTTTCGCGCTAGTCTCTAAATCCCTCTCCTGCTGTGAGCAGTCAGGCTCATCCAATGGAACCACACAGTGGCCAAAAGGCTGGCAGATTAATTTTATTGACGTTTCCATTTTCGCTGCAATGCGATAGCCTCCCCCCTGGCCAGGGCCAGAGCGACCCGTGCGTATTTACAGACTGACCTGTCACTTCATTACCCAGCATGCTCGCTGCCTCCTGCCCCTAGCCCGCAAGGGTGAAACCAGACTCCAAGGCTTTCAGCTCTTCTCTCCCTCTGTCTTTCTCTCACATGCACATGGCTACTGTCATGAGTGCACAGACCAGACGTGTGGCATTTAAGCACACATGTTGTGTTCAGTATTTATAGTTGTTTTTAAATTATATATATGTGCAGAAACATGTGATTTCAAAATCGACCATATAGGAAAATCAAGTGTGGACAGAAGGCGTAAACATGAAACGAAAGAAAGAAAGAAAGAAGAGGAACAAGAAGGAGCAGGGGAAAGAAAAGAACGAGTAGAAAAAGAATAAAGAAGACCCAACTTGCACAACCTCATTACATCTAAAGGAGAGCTGGTGCTTTGCATCCACCCCCACTCTTTTCTTATGAGCAAGAGAAGGAACGCTGCAGGGCAAATTGTCCCAAACGCTAATGGCTTCTGACTGTTCCCTGGCAACTCTGCCATTCTAACCTGTGTGGATGTGCACTCTGAAAAAAATAGGGAAAGCAAAAAAAAAAGTGCAGAGCAGAGCAGGGGGAAGCGTCCCATCATCTGGCCATGTGACACAGATGGGGGTTGGCTATTAGGAGGCAGCCGAAAGGCCTAGGGGAGCCGAGGTGCTGGAGTGTAGCCCCAGGCACTTTTGGAAAAGCAGCGCCCTTGGAGACGGAAAAAAGACAGCCACCCCCACCCCCCGTCTCTCCCAGTCTCTGTCTGTCTTCCCTCGCTCTTTCCTCCTCTCTCCTTCTCCCTCACCCACTATATCAATATCTTGAGCTAAAGTGCTTGCAATGAAAGTTTGTGCCTATTTTCATACACGCAGAAACCAAGAAGGTGTAATCAGGAGAGATGGAAGACAATGACCAGATGCAATGAGGGCGAGAGAGTGAAGGAAAACACTGACAAACAAACAAGCAGAAGTCCAAGCGCACATTTCGCTTACATACATTCCCTCTCTAATCACCAGTGGGTGGTTATTAAAAATGCATTCAGATATATCTCCCTGAGAGTAAATTGGTCTCAGGGCTGAGCTCATTAAGGGGTTGGGAAAGGACTGTAAACACACTGAAACTCTGCTTATCTAATGTTGGCACATTCAGGGTCGCTTCAGGATTTCCTGCACAAAGAACTGGTTTAGCACAAAGTGTCCTACAGTGTGTGCTGAGAGTAAGGAGAATTCAGAGGAGTCCTAATAACTCTAGAGATCGTGCTTCATGTCTAGGAGGCACCCTGCCCCTAAGGGAGCCACTGGGGTCCAGTCAGCCCTGGAAGCATTATGGAAATAGCCGCAAGTAACACATATCGTAGCACTATCAGTACGCCCTCCCTTTGCTGCTCCACCATTCCGATATACCCCCATGAATGAATAATGACTTGTCAATAGTTGGAAAACATTGAAACCCAGTCATGGTTAGTTATCAAATAACACTCCAGACTTATTGGTCCCGCTTACTATTAATACACCTACTGAAAAGCCTCCAGACAAGCTTTAGATGTTGTGTGAATTATTCTAAAGGCAGTGATTTTGCACTGGGAGGCTCCGGCATTTGTTTCAGGGTAATGAAGCAAAGAGTGTAGAGGCAGTGGCTTATGGAAGCTGTGGTTAAAGTGACTAATTACAACAGACCCCCCACAACCCCTGTCAGCCCAAACTAGTCAGGCATGTTCACCCGAGCTCAACCAAATGAGGAGAAGAGAGAAACTCATGAGGGGAGTCAGAAGGAAAAAGAAGTAGACAGAGAACAGAAGCTAAGAGGTTTGCTGTAGCATGAGCTCCATAGTGACCCTCCAAACCTCCCTCCAACACCCTTCTATTAAACCACCTCCAGCCCTGCAGGCTTTGCCGCAGAGAATGAAGAGAAAAGAAGAGGGGGATTTAGAGCCTCCCTTTCCCCTCTTTTTCTCCTCAACTTTTCAGCTAACATAAGCGGCGTTTAGCACATTCAGTCCCCCAAATGGCAGCGAATGAGAGTAGCAGTGGGGGCTCCTCTTTTGTCCGTCTGGTTACCCCTTTTATTTACTATGGATTTACGAAGGGGTCTTTGCCGTCTCTGGGACCACATGCTCTTGACGCACACACAAGCTCTCTCACATACACACATACACAAACACGTAGAGGCTCTATTCACACTAGTGGAATGGCCGGCCCTCTTTTGCTCTGTGCCGACTGGGGATTACAGGTCTTCAGGTTATAACTGCATGCTAAGCAATATGCTCCTTAACATACAACTCAGACAAGTGCTAACGAGTAGAACGTAATCCCTTTTATGATAAAACACACACTTGAGCGTCCAATTTCTAACAGCAAGTCACCCATCATGTGTGTTCGTGTGTCCTTGTTTGACCACACGCCATATGGTTTACTGCGCTCATTCAGATCCATACAGTAGATGAGGGCTCTAGACGGAGCTGTTTTAGTGTGGCTGCACCCCTGCAGCCAGTGTTTTACGCTGATTATTTCCTGATCTGTGCTTAAACAAGCAGCAGCCCCTTGCACTGGACCATAAAACAACAGCTTAGTAAACAGCAAGCATGCTGACAAATTGGTAGCGCTCAGGCCGGAGTCATTAACAGCCCTAAAACCTGTCAGAGCAATTACAACAAACTCTCTCCTTCAGCGAGTCTCCCTGCCAAACTCAGATGTCACTACCCGCCTCCGCTTTACTGCTCCCTCTTACCGCCAGGACACCGGCTGAAGGTGAAGGAGAGTGGACTACCACATTTTCCTCTGTCCTTCAATAGCCATAACACCCAGCAGAAATGAGGACAAACCTCCTTCTCAAACACAGCTGTATCTGCATCCTGAGTGCAACGACTGAGTGGTTCCTTTTGCATGAGAAGTAATGCGTAGTTGTCTCCCCCCAAAAACACATCATTAAGTGTTCCCTTAAATGAAGTGGAATAAGAGCTTCTAATTAGATGGGGTTTTTTTCTATGTGTGGGGAAGCGAGGCAGTCAGGCAGTAAGAAAGGCAGCGAGGGAAGGAAGGAGGGAGGGAGGTGGTGGGGGGTAGTTGCTCAACAACTCCTGTACCTCCCTTCTCCGCCCCTTCTCTAAGCCCCCTAACCCTGCCATCATGCAGATATCTCTCTGTCATCCCCGGAATGCTGGAGATAACTATCACCTCTCCACCGATACGAGGCCTCTCTCCACTCACAGGCACAGTGTTGACCCCACTGTGCACATCCCTACCACACAGGGCAAGGTTGAAGTGGACAGAGCAGAAAGAAAGAGAGGGGAGGCGTGGAGGGTTGGAGGTAAAACTGTTTTTTAACAGCCAGAGAGGCTATTTTACCTTTTAATCCAAAATAAGGGCTGGAGCAAAGCCACCCTCCCCTTTCAGCTTCTCCCCTGGAGTCAAAGAAGAGTGGTTCGTCCAGAAGGGAGAGGGAGAAAGGGGGGCAGGCTGCCGGGTAACTGCCTTTTCTCCAGAGTCACTGCCTAAAACTCACTTGATCTTTTCATAAGATTATCATCTGCCAAACCCCTAAAAAATGTATATGGGATTTACAAAGTATGCACATTATCCAAGGCTATATACTGAACCAATTATTGGTGTTAGCCACCTGCCTACAACAACAATGTTCTTAATACATCAGCAATTGGGACTTTTAGGGTTTCACAATGACTGCCTATTGCCTTCTGCGGTCTTGAAATGTTTTCCCTATACATATTTAAATGTTGGTATATGAAAACACAGGAAAATGCTACTTTTACACAGATGCGGAGGTTGTATGTCAGTTAAGATAAGGGGCTGCCATCTAAAGGGGGCTTCATTTGAAAAGGAAAAAAGGCCTAAAGAAAAGAGATGGAATAAAGATGTATAAAAGAAAGGAGGCAAGCTGTTGCAGATGTCAGGACCCAATTTGCATGAATGGCAAAGGGCTAAATTGCAGGGGATGGGGTAGCTACCCTCCACCCCCTCACCCCACTCTTTTTGGGGGAACTAAAAGGGAGCTGTGATGCCCATGACTGCTCCTCACTCAGCAGACAGGGATCAGTGGCTAATGAAGGGCTTCTGGTCTCCAACAGACATTTCACACTCTGCCTCCCTGACAACTCCACCCCACTTCGCCCTGCACTCCAACACTCACGCTGCTCTTCCCTTAAATTCCAAATCGAATGGGGCTAATTGGTCTCACAGGTAATCGCGGTTCACCCCTTGTTTCTTAACAAACAAATGTACAAACCTACCAATGCACCTGCCAGAACGTCTACTTCTTCATCTACACAGACGTTGTCCTTATGTTATCCCCAACTTAATATGGTACAATGGAGCTATGTTAATAGTTAAAACTGTACTTATTGAAGCTACTCCCTCTATAATTTACGATTGTTACGATAGAAAAACAGGTCTATTTGCCCACAGAGAAGCATACTTTAATCCTCAGGTTTGATGCTGCATCAAATATTAAAGAATAGGTATTTCCCAAAAGCAAGCAGGGCTATTTTGAATTGAAACAAGCATCATTAGTAAAACAAGCCGCTTCCACACTTTTTGCTTTGTAAAAACGACTAAGTTGCTCGACTTTGGAATGATAATGAAAGCAGGGAATAAAGAGACAAGACAGAGCGAAAGACAACAAAGAGCCAGAGAGCACGCAAACGCATCATATGGATCCATCTGCTAGTGAAGAAATGGCTTTGCAATCCCCGCTAGGAACTATTGGATATCAAAGTCTCCTACCTAAACCACCAGAAAGAGCAGCTGTGTGCTGGTTGCCAGTTTAAACAGAGTGTGGTTTTGTGATTCAAAACAGCTTACACTGTTTGAGGCAAAGTATGACAACAGCATCAGCAGTAATTCTCTACCCTCAATTAGAATCCAAAACCAAACAAACTAACTCCCCGTTGTTGTACTGAGAGGAGGACGACTTCGATTTACTGCAGACATCTTTGCCACACCTGATGGACAGTGGCATCAGAGTGGAGTTTAGGAGAGATGGGGGTTTCTACACAGAGCTGGGGGGTTGGTAGAGTAAATGGATTAAAAGGTTTATAAATCAACAAGTCAACCATCAGATTGTAGCCTCTGCTCAGCAGTCCTCTCATCAGCCAAATGCCATGAAGTTTTTTTTTCTCCTCCCTCTCTTTTTCTTTCCACACAAATGTCCTGGAGGCAGGGAACAAAGCGAGCAGAACTGATTACTGTGCTGCTGCCCCGCTCCACCAGTCTAAACTCTGTTTGGCTTCCTAATGAGCTCACTAAAAACCCAATTCATCACCCATAACCCCTTCTCAACCTGCCTTGAAATCCCCCATTATGAGGGAGTCAAGGACAGTCCGTTGACAGGCTTTGGGCTGGGGTCAAGAGCTGTGAGGGGTGGATGGCACTGTTCGTGGCAACAGCGTGGCCGAGGTTATTATGACACAAGGGATACTCCCCATGTGGCTTGACTGTCCCCCAATATCTAAATGTGTTCACTATACGCCATTCATTTCCATCCAACAGATCATCTCCTTTGATTCTCACCCTGCATTGATTTCATACACAATATATATACATACATTTTTACTATTTGAGCATTGTGTGTTGTTTTTCTACACACTTCACCAACCTCCCCCGTCCCTAATGCCCCCTCTTTGCGTAACACCAGCGGTGTCCCAGCCTGAGTAGAGGAATGTCCGGCTTGACGGCTGCAGCAGCGGGAATGTCCCGTTCCAGTCAGCATTCGCACCAGAGATTTCAAGTTTAATACCCCTTCGTCCCATCCCCGCAAAGACAGGAATTTGGTGGGAAGGGAATGTAGCAGGATGGGGGGTGGGTGGGGGTGGATGAGAGAGAAGAATACAGTTAGTATATTAAGGATGGGGCAAGGGAAGAGGGAAAGTGTTAAAAAAAAAAGAAGAATATTGAAGGTAGATGACAAACAGCTGAGAAGGTAGGAAATGGAATGGAAAAGAAAAAAGGAAGAAAATGTTGATGAGGTAGAAGATAGAAACTGGGTGTTGGTTGGAAGGGGAGGTCAGAAACGGAGAGGTGGAGGAGGAGGAGGACGGCAGAGGATTCGGGTAAACTCCCACAGTTCCTCATTACATGGAGCTAAAATGATCCTCTTGACACCTGAGCTGTAACCAAGAGATTACAGAATTGATGAATCCTTGGTTTAAAATGCAGCTGTTTTATTCTGCTTTAGTAATTAATTCTTTTTCCGATAGCGTATTGATTAAGCGTAGCCCCTGATAAAGTTCAAACTGAGAGAGATCCCTCCAGGGCTTTGGCTCGGCCTACTCTGGAGAGTCAATGAAAACTTCCTCCCTCCACCTGCATCTCTCTCTCTGTCCGTCAGCGCAGTTTACCCTCATAAATTAGTCAGATCTACGAGGAGTGAGGAGTGAGGATCTGGCTTAGCGAATGCTTGCTTTGTCTGCTCTCTTGCTGATGCAATTCTGTTACTTTCATACAATACACAAATGCATATGCCATTATTGACAAGTCTATGTAACCCAACTCAACAAAACATTAATCTGAAGAGGTTTTTTTTTCCGGACATACCTTCTGAGATACACATGTACTCTCGGATACTGCTCTTTCACCTAGCAGCCAATTCTTTTGCTTTCTTCTCCCCTCGCTCTCATTTTCACCCTAACAGGGAATCATGGCATACACAACGAGAGCGTCTCCTATCACAAAACTACTCTTTCATTCTTTTTATTGCTGCGTTTTTCCATACAGCTATGAGTGAGAGACTGATCAACAGAGGGTAGAGCGGGTCTCTCCAGGGAGCCAACTAGCAGAGAAATCAGATACAGCTTTACAAGAGAGTCAGACGCTCATGTCTTGTCAAAACCCCTCACCTACCGGCTCCTTTACAAGTCAATAACCAGGGCCCAGTGTCCTCCACTGGGCCTTGGCACACATTGGCATCTTTCTATAGGAAATATAGGCGGTGTGAGCCCACAGCTATGGATTCCATGGTGTTACCCTTCATGCCACATTATTCTGTACGATACTATGGAAATAAATGTTGTATTTCTGCTACGAACGAAGTAAATATATTTAAACATCCGAGCGGACTGGGACAGTACTATTTATCCCCAATATTCAACATGGACTCATTTGACATTCCTCTGATACATTGTGACATATAATTGGTGACCCCATGAGGACAGAAAAGCCAGTTAAAAGCCTTTTTCAATATTAAGAACAAATGAAAGCGCGAATGAATTATGAAGGGGGAAGGGAAAAATATAATTAGAAGGTTGAAGTAGTGCTTAATACACTTACTTGAGACTATTTCCTTTGGTTAATGGGGCCGCAGCATGCAGAGAGAGGGTTTTGACGAGGCTAGTATTGACTGTCCGCCTTGCTCCTGAAGGTAAATCCAGCAGGTCATTTCATTAAGGCCCAATTCCATGGCACTAATTTTAATTTTAGGGGCTTGACAGCTGTTGGCAGTGGAAATTGCTATGGCAGGAAAAGTGAGAGAGGAGCCTATTACTGTTGCGAACAAAATACAAATTGCAAAGCCTTTGTTCTAATTACTGCCACACTGCCTCGCTACCCGTCCAAAATGTGTATTTTGTCACTTTCTTGGACTGCACCTTTCTATTAGCTACGTGACAAGGGGGATACACATCAATCTATTTTGGAATAAGGATGCAATTTAACAAATGCAGAAAAAAAAAATGCATGTGAATATACACATGCTTCCTGACAATAATGAACAACATATTAGGAAGTCCTCTGTAATGCTATGCAATAGCCTTGCAATAAATACTTCCTTACTTATTTGTGGGCTAAATCAGTTCTATGGTGAACTGAGGCTATACTCCCCATCTCATTCACATATAAGACAAAAAACACGGCTCAAAAATGACCAGAGACTTGATTCAACGTCTCTGTACCACAATGACTATTGGTGCAATAGTTTCACAAAGTTATGGTTGCATTACAAAATAGTGTTTTTGGCTTTCCAAGCCACTCAATGCAATTCATTGTTTGTTTTTCATTTTCTCAAAGAGACATTACCAATCCTCCCTCATATAACATGGTCACTGTAGGCTGGACTGGAAGTGAGATGGACCTGACTCACAATGCGATCTTCTAATCGCCTCGCCTTGCAAGTTGATATGCAGCATTAAAGTTCCAGAAGGAAGGGAAAAAAGCTGTTCCTCTGATGGTATTAATTAGCAGTGCGCTATAGCTCTCAGCTTTTTGAAGCTCTCCATCTCCTTTTGTTTCACCCTCTTTTCTTTTTTTTTGTGCGGCCTTCGTTATTGACTTTTCAATTTTCCCCTCACATCCACCCCCTTGCACTAGCTTTAGCACCAGTGCTTCTGCAGCGGTACCCAGCCCAACAATACCCCCAAGCCCACTCTACGAGACGCTGGCTGGGGAGCCCGGAGAGCTGGGCCAGCCCTACAGCTCCCACCAGCCCACCACTCACTCCCCATGAGACCAAAATCAAAGAGAGAGGCCCTTAAAATATAACCATGGGTATAATGAGGGTGCTCCAAAGAACAATACGCATATACACCAAAGGAGAAAGGAAAGTAGGAGTACAAAAGAAAGAGGAAGAAAACTATAGGAATGTTGGCCTGAAAGTGTTCTTGAGAAGTGCACAACAGAGGGTGGATGAGTAAAAAAAAAAAAAAAAAACAGAATGATACTGTGTTTTGGGAGAAAGGGCAAAGGGCCACAGCCAGTGGTGATGGTAGCCAGGGCCACGCATCTATCCGACCACGTATCTGAACCCAAAACAACAAGGGGGTCTGCCGCATGCCTCTGGAGCCGAAGGGAGCCAAAGGGAGCACGACTAATTTCTGCACAACAATAGCCCTGGATGGGCGCCCACACAATGGCAGGTGCTTTGAATAACAGCAGGACCCTTGCAGCAGGGTTCTTCTCCTCTCTCACTCCGAGGGCTTGGGCTCTGGCTTGTGTAACCTTTCATTTTCAACCAGGCTTCCTTTTGACTCATAAAGGATGAAAATGATCTCATGGGGTGGGGGGTGGAGGGGTAAAGGAGGAAGAGACAGCCAGGCCTGTGAGGCACAATTCGTATCAAGTCTGTCTGTGTTTTCTGTGCATGTTATCAGCCTTTCTGTCCATCCTTTTTCTCTATTGCTTTTTTCTTCTTCTTTTCTTTCTCACTCTTTATATTTACAGTATCTCTTTCTCTCTCGTTTGCTCATTTCTCTCTAACTCCCTTTTTTTTTTCTCCGCCTCATCTGTTGGTCTGTTGTGTTGTTATTTTCTGTAGCGGTTGTGTTTGTTGTGCTGCTGCTGGGCTGTCCTGTAGGCCATGATGCGATGGTAAAGGCAGTTTTACCCCCACCTTAAGAGCATTCTTTCCGGGGTCACAAGGTCAGGCTTCACAGATGTCTCCTGCAGACACTCAGTTGTCTAAGGACTGCATCCCTGGGAGTAAGCATTCGTACAAAACAATGCAGCTTTTCCCCCCTCACTTTGGAAAATGTTAAATGTTTTTTTCTTTTTTGTCTTCCTTTTTTTTCCACCCTCTCTGTTTCATTGTTTTATTGAATTGAATGAAGCTATGGAATGAGTGCAATTTTTCCTAGGTGGAGTTTTTTTGTGTTTAGATAATGAAAGCAAGCACTGGTTATCACAAGATAGTGGTGTTTTGTGATTGCTTTCATTCTTTTAAACACTCCCCGTCTCCCTAAGTTTCCTGCAATTGTTCTAATGGGGCCTTAGTCATCCTTGCCTGATGGCGAAGGGAAAGATGCTTTAAAGGGTCTTTTTCTTTTCTAAGTGTGTGTTGCCAGGAGAAAAAAAAAATGAAAACATGTAGTAACTGTCCTGAAATCCACACTGAGAGACAGATACAAGAAGCCCTTGAATAAGCAGGGCAGAGGCCAAACAAAGAGCGACCCTAAATGAACAGAAAGACAATATTTGAACTAGAACATCTCTGCGTAGCCTCAATCTCAACAACAATTGTATAGAAGAGAATTCCTGTGCAAAATGGCTTTCATTAAAAATAAATCCGCTTCTGCTTTTTTAGGGGGCGGAGCGTGACACTGGTAAAAGAGAGGAGATTGCGGCATTTAACATGCAAGTTCTGCCTCAGAACATGGGAAAGTGTGTAATTGGAACAACATTTAAAAAAATCCAGGCACCGAGCTATCCCTGAATATCTTACTCCTTTTCATCTTGGTTTCCCTTGTTCCTTTTTCTCTTCCTTCGTTTGATATGATGTTTGCTTGCTTCCCCCTCCAAACATCTTCTCTGTATTCTGCAAATTGATAACCCTCTAAATGAATTATGGTAAACGCATAATGAAGGTTTTCTCAGCTTCAGCCCTGCAGCAGGCCAGGATGGAGCATCTTGTTTGGCATGTTTGATTCGTTTTGTTGCGCATTTAGCCCCAGTGTTCCTTCAGAGTGTTCACTGCTTGGGGCATGTAAATAAGAAATTATCCTTGCTGACTAACATGGCTAATACCTCCTCTGGGGTAATCAAAATTATTAGATGCTCGCTTCCAATAAACATTAGGGCTTATGGCACTAACTACTGTCAAATCGCTCACCTACGCCTGCTCCCCAATAGCCATAAAATGGGGGAACAAAAGTGATCAGGTGTGGAAAAAGCACTCTGGCTACGTGGAAACCAAGAGACCGCGGGACTTCTATTATGCCTAAAAAAGCAGCCCTTGGCTTTAAGAGTCATTAAAGCATGTACTAGAGTGGGAATCAGACTAGAAAATGAGCTTATCTTGCATAATGCCCTCAAAAGCTTTGCATAAACGTGAAAGATGTGCGCGTGAAAATCAGCAGCAGAGAGGAAGAACTCGGATTGTAACACACTTCCTTTATCATCCTCCCACTCTCTTAGACGGTGGCAGCATGGTTAAAGCACTACCTGTAGGGTATAACTGCTCTGCTCCGTTCCAAATATGCTTCAGCGTGTAAACCCTGGTTTACACAAGAGAAAACCACACAGCAAGTGAACAAGCTATAGCTGGCCTTGCTAAGCCACTCGACTCAACCGCTTGCTGTCTTTTGGGAGGGACCTTTGCTGTGATGTGGGGTTTGGATATTAGGGGGAGGAGAATTGGGAGGGTGGGGGTGGTGGAGGAGATTAAAGAGCCAAGGGAGGCAGAAGAAAGGCAAGAAAGTAAAAGAGCGCAAGGCCCATTGGTCAAACACAAAGGGGGAGAGAGGGAAAGGACATTTGAAGTCAGGGTTAAACTCCAAATAAGCACACCTTAAACGGCCTGTGTAAGCTGGCAGTCAGGGTTTTTGGACTTTCCCTGCAGGTGTGCCTTTGACAGACTTGGCCTCCGTAACCTCTCTCTGATCTAGAATGGGGCCCGGGGTTGGACACAGAAGAAACCGGTGGCATCTAGCTGCCTCTGCCTCCTATTCTATGTCTAATACATTCACACACACGCATGCTTACACTCTCTGTAAACACACACACAAACACTACCAGACAAGGGGAAAACAAATCTGGTGAGGACTAGAGCAATTGGATTATCACCTCTTAAGGGTGACTTCTTGGCTGACCCCCTTCAGGCTAGCCTGCTGAAACAAGACAGAACATTTCCTGGGAAAACACTCTCCCTTTAAAGAACTGAAGCACCTTCATCCTTGTGAAAATGCAGCGGCGGCAGCATTAATGGACATGGAAATGCCCTTTGGGGCATGCGCTCAAATCCATTTTAGCCATATTACATCAGACCCCTGTGCGCACCTCATCATGACCACGTGCACTGGAGTGATCAGCAAAGGGAAATGGGTGTGTAAACCCACTGTATAATGAACTGATACAACAGCATGGCAGTCGATCTTTGTTTCATGCCCCAGCCTTTGGATAAAAGAGAGGGAGAATGACTCCCCTCCTTTTACTGTAGTTCATTCAATCATGATTACTTCCCTGCCACACATTTCTCTTTCTGCTTTTTAATTATGCTCAACTCAATCTACAGATAAGGTGGTCTTCATCTACTTCTCTGAGAAAGAGAAGAAAAGAAAGAGAGAAAAAAAAAGGCTCCCCCAAGCTTTCCCTTAATGGCGCAAAACAGACAGACATTCTCTTCAGCTGCTGTCAGAATAATCTGGGTAATTTTTTCCCTATGTTCTCCAAACATTAGTTTGCACATTAGGCTGACCCAGTTAATGTGTCTTTCCCAGTTCCTGGCCAAGCTAGGCCAAGTTGGGTTGGGCCGGGTCGTGCCGGGGGCCTGTTTATGATTATGGACCAGTGGGACCAGGCCCGAACCAGTGCGAAGAGAGAGCGGGAAAGAGAGGAGTGGAAGGAAGAGGAAGATAAGAGGCGAAAGCTTGAGCTCCAGTGAGGATGGAGTGGTGGTGATGTTGTGGGTTAAAGACTATGTTCCTGGAAGTGGAGCTGACTCTAGTGGCAGCCCGCATCCTTTAACAGTTCCTTCGCTTTTGCTCTTTTCATGTGTTTTTTTTTTTTTCACTCATGATCTACTCGAAGAATGCAACACAGGGTCAGGAGAAACACAGAGAGACATAAAAAAAAAGGAATAGAAGAGAGCGGAAAGGAGGAAGGAAGGAGGGAGCTGAGGGAGCTGATCATTCTCTTTAATCACATTTTGGATGAGGGCCAGGTAGTCTGCGGTACTGAGAGCGAGACAGAGAGGGATGAGAGAGGAGAAGAGTGTGAGGGAAACGGCAAGATAGGGAGGGGCGGGGGAGAAAGAAAGGTAGAAAGAGATGGTGGAATAAATGGAAAGAGAGGGAGGGAGAGGATGAGAAAGGGACTTATGGAGAGAGGGAGAGAGGGGATGAGTCTGAGAGCAGAACCCCTTGAAACAGCTTGAAGTGCAGCAGCGCTTAGGCAAGAGTGCACATATGCCCACACATACTATGTCTATGTGTGTGTACGCAGAGGAAAGTGACAGCCGTTCCCGTAAATGCCTCTGAATGCTGAATCCAGCAAGAATCTGGTGTTAGGGCAGAGGCAGGGAGAGATCCATTTTAAAACTATGTGCATTAACTATACTTTTCCCCATAGATTAAGCACTCCACATGAATAATTTAGCCTCTCTTATGCTAATGGCATCATGAAAGTATCCCCTCCGTACCGTGTTTTCTCCCCCTCCGCAGCAACTCTTCTCGGCTTTCAACAATGGCCCTGCCCCTTCCCAACAAACCATCAGACAGACAGCACTGTTTTCACAACAGACACCTGACTAACATGGGGCTGACATGTAGTGACAAGGCTAGCGTTGCACACAGTAGCTTGTTGAGAAACACCGTGGCATTGTTACCCTCATTAAGCAGGTATATCTTTTAGATTGTTTTCTGTTTAAGTGAAGTCTACTTGCTGCCACTAATGGCGAGATGCTGCAAGTTATAGGCTGAATGGCTGCACTTGGTGTAATGTTTATGTGATCGCTGTTGCCATTGAGCTGGATGTTTAAGTGGCTGCCGAGGCCGACACTTTCTGCTTCACTGTGGTTCTGCGTTTTCAGCCGGGAGGGGAAGTGGACATATCCTGTGTGTTTATGTGTTTCTTTGGCCTTAGTTTTTTTTTTTTTTTTTTCGTTCAGCCTCTGCAATCACACACTTAAAATATACCCAAGCACACATTTACAACACATACACTCCCTTGTTGCTTCAGCATTGTGTTGTGGTGAGGTGGGGGCACTGTGTAAAAATTATCAGTGCTCCAACAGCTGGGAGTGAGAGCCATGAAACAGCAGGGCTTGGGTCTGCTTTATTGTTTATCTGTTGTTTATGGGCCAGTGTTCAGCTTTAATTACTACACTAAATTAAACTCTAACAGGCACTTAGAGGGAACCAGCTAACACACGCACATGCACACACACAAACTATACATATTTTTGATACACCTCGCTGATCAGTCAGTATAAGCTACTAAAATACAGCAAGGCCTCCATCTCGCGTTTATTACAGACTCTGCTGCTTTTTCAGTTGTAGTGAAAAAAACAATTTTTTTTCTCATCCATAATGTTTGGGTCTTCTTGAGCCCACAAAAAGAAAAAAAAGAAGAAAAAAAAGAGAGCCAAAGGTCTGGAAAATGCCAGATTCAACAGGCCTTCTTCATGCTGGGACTCTCTGGGCAGACACGAGGAGTCGTGTCCCCACCAGGAATGACCCCCCTCTGGTGAGCTCAACCACAAAGACCTTGCTGAGTGGGGCCCCTGGCCAGGGCCAAGGGAGCTCACCACACTCCCCACGTGTACACACCCACACACACACACACACACAAATGTACCACAATACCATCAAGCGCAGCATGCTCCCTTGGAGCCGAACACTCAAGCTCTCCCTCTCTTCCTCCCTTTCTCTCCATCTCTGCCTCTCGCCATCTCTCAGGGGAGTCTGTCTATCCACAGAGCGTGGGGATTGTTAAATTGCTGAGAAAATGTACAAAATGCTTTCTCCTCTCTTCTGTTGAGCCTTTTCCATCTACAGTAGAATTGTACAGAAAGCCCCTTTGCTCACCACTCAAGATGTCACCCTGGATTTTAGTCTTCATGCATAGCTAATAATTGCAAGTGTGGACTGGAGCTGAGGCATGCGCGCACACACTCAGACGCACGCATATACACATACAGCAAGAGGGAAAAACATTACCTACCGTACTGAATCAGTGTTGGGGATATAAAGTTCATGACTTAGTGCATTTGACTCTACTGTGTTTGGTGTGGGCAAACATGCAAAGTATTTCATCAGCTGCTCCATCACACTTTGGGTGTTTCAACATGTTACGGACGCCTGCTTGGAAACTAATGCTATATTAAGGCACGTACATTTATCAAGTTTAACTCCCTGAAACTGATGTCTCTGATGTTTCTAGATAAGCTTGGAGGAGTTCCAAACGACTGTTAATCAAAATGATGTGCAAGCAGAGCCAATGAAGTTATTGTGTGTTACCTTCCTAAGCGTCTCCCATACTGTGGATATTTGTTTATCTAGCTAGAACATAGGGAGTCACTCTCTAAGAGTGAGTAAGTGAGTGTGCAGAATTTGCCCTGAGGGTGATCATTCATTTTTTCTTTTTTGGAGGGAAATTCTGAGAAAAAGTGGGAAAAAAGGCTGTTAAGAGCAGGGTGTGGGGAGAGGTTACAGATCTCAGTATTGTACTGAAACCTTTTTCACGTGTCAGAACCTTAACTGTCAATCTTTACTCACATCTATGAGTTTGCTTCACCTCGGTTTACGGCTTGACAATAAATTATTCCACAAGAGAGGCGATACATATTTGCGCACTTGTTAAATTGTTTTTTGGCTCAGGTTCAGAGCAATGCTCAACGCTGAGATACAAGACGGAGATTTGAGGAAGTTAACTGTTCACAGCAACCATCCTGTATGCACAGAATATACGCCACTAAAGAAAGTTATGGCGCTGATCCTTACATTTTCTGTACATCCCCTAACATCAGCCAAAGGGAAAGGACGTTCTACTCTTCTAAACTTTGAAAACACTTGGACTTTGTCACTGGGAGACACGCTTGACCATTTTGAGTCACATATTGGACACAGGGATGCTTACATTTTTCCACGCCACAGGCACACATACAACACACCTTTCAAGATGGAAGATGGCGGAAGAAAGTTGTTGTTTTTCTTGCCAGCTGAAACAAAAAAGCACTGTGGGTCTCACACATTCTTTCTCTCCCTCCTCCTCTATCTCACTGGCTCCCATCTTATTCTGTCTTCCTCAACTGATCCACATCTTCACCCCTTTTAACAGGGGCCAAGCTGTTAAAGACCCCATTACTGAAGTGAAGCGCACATTTCACATTTTCTCTGTGGACATGAGAGTGTGGACTACAAATTTTATGTGGAAATGTATTGAGATAGGAGGCAAGTTCATGCGTGGAGTGGAGTGGCGTGGAGCAGGGGAGGGGAAAAGGTGGAGAGGCTGTGTAGGGAAGGCTGTGTCAGAATGGAAGGGCCAGAGTCGGGAGTCAGCGAGCGCTTCAAGCGTTAACGTAATTGCAAGAATGTGAAAAATGAGGCGGCGGGGCTCCCGAGCGGAGCGAAAGGTCAGAGCATGCCTCACACAAAACAACTGGCTGGAGGACGGCCTCATTAGACCATTAAATCAGCCCTCTCTCTCTCTTTCTCTTACTTTTTTCTCTTTCTCCTTTTTTCTCGCTCGACATACTTTTTCACCTTCTCTACTCTTTAAAATTTTAACTTTAACGCCTCTTGCTTCGCTCTTTTTAATTTTTTTTTTATCTCTGCATCTATTCTACACTGCTTACTTAGCTTGCTTAGCATTTAGCACTCTTTAGTGTAGGTCAGGCGGTAGCTCTGATCTAGTCCAGGTCTGTTTGGCCCTGCGTGCGGTGCTGTACCGTAACTGTCTTTGGCCCGTATTGATCCGCTGTTACTGGATACGGTGGGGAGAGGAGTCGATAAGTGCTCTGTGGATTACAGGTCACTTGTACTTATGTGTGTAAGATAATCAATAGGCAGTGCATTTCTTTCTCTCTCTCACACCCCCCACCCCCCCCCCCCCCCCCCCCTCCACTCTCTGTTGTTCCTGTCTTCATTTCCCATGCTACTTGCAATTGCAAAGATGAGTGCAAAAACTCCACTTGTGCTCTGTCCTCTGATTTGCAATCATACAGAGTTTTTAGGTAATACCATTACTTCCATTACAGAAAATCCAACACCTGATTTGCTGCAATTTCTCTCTTTTTTTTTCTGTAACTGTTCATTTTTGCTCTGCTCGCCATGGAGGAGGCAAGCAAAATGAGAATGAGGATTAATTAAGTGTCATATTATTGTATTCTTTTTTCATTATGGTTTTACTGTCAAACAGGCATATCCTGTTGCTTAGCCAAGGCCTCGCTATCATCAACTAGCCTGTGATCCGACTAGTCCTGACACTGACGACCACAGAGGTCTGCTTCAGCCCTGTCTGTGGTCAGTAATGGTCCAACTGCTCCTTCTGTCTGAAGAGGAGAAAATGATTTAAACGGCCCCACCACAGACACAAATCACATCGATACATTTGATCGTTAATCGACAAAACGATAGCCTTGAACGGGACACGACAAGCAGCTTCACTGTCTGAGTGAGCTGTTGGAAGTGTGCATAGGAGTGTTTGAGCATGTTTGTGTGTGTAGAGGGTGTGATGAAATTTCATGCAAAACCGTGGACACTGCCAGAGGGCACACACGGATAAAGGAAGAGACCCACAATAACATACATAAATACACACGCACACTCGCACACGAACACGCGCTCTGCTGCCAGTGAAAAGAGATCTTGGTGCATTCAAAACAGGGAGAAGGCAAAAAAAAGGAAAGGCCAAGAGCTCATCATCTGTTCTCTTAGTTCAGGCAGCAGTTGCATTTTATAAACAATTTTAACCTAAAAATGTATTGATGCTCGTCCTCACCTCTCAATTCAACAAACAGCATGTGCTTTTGATAATTTACATGTCAAATTTGATATAGACCGTGACGGAAATACAAGGCAGATAGCTGTGACTTGCACAAGCTATCTGTAATGATTTCAAATACATTTGTTTTGAAATGCATTATTACTGTTTGGCAGGTCGTGTGCTAGATAACAGAAGGCTCACTGAGGCATAATTAGGGGCTGTTGTGTGAGAAAAGTTAATATGATTTAAATGCAAGCAAGAACTGGCAGAAATATAGTATTAATCACCGGCTTTTGTTCAGCTCCTTTAAATAGCAACATTTTGGAAAGCCCTTTACTAGGTTGGTGTATTACAGTGGCTGTTGCTTGCGCGTGAGTGTAACAGTGGATAAGCGTGTTCATTTTTAGGTGTGACTATGTGTTTACATGGATGCCAGTCAAAAATCTGGATAATCCAATGTGCAAAAGGAGGGACTGGGACATATGTGTACAGAGAAATGTGCCATCTATTCACTATAGATCTCACACTTAGACAGGGTTAAAGTGAAGTATTGGCAACCCTTGCATGATGATTAATATGAACTGCATGGACCTGTGCACGTATTTATGTTTATGTGTTAGTGCTTGAGTGCACAAGTTCATGCATGTATAAATCTGTGTGTGTGTGTGTGTGTGTGTGTGTGTGTGTGTGTGTGTGTGTGTGTGTGTATGTCCATTTCTGTGCTGGCTCACCTTGTTCGCTGCTGTTGTCACCGCTCTGTGAAGCGTGTCCCCCGCTGGAGGGCCCCGGTGTGCCGGCTGAGTGTGTGGAGGTGGCGTCATCATGGTCTCTCCAGGAAGCTGGGTTCTGAGGTTTGAAAAGAGAGAAAGGGAGCGTGGGATCCATCCATCCATCCGTGCATCCATCCACATTCCCGGTCCAAACCGCAAACCAGGAGCAGAGAGAGCAAGAAGGGGGGAGGGGGTGGGGGGGGGGGGACGCAGAAAGAAAAAGAGAGAGAGAGAGAGACCATATGAGTATGCTGGAAAAATGAGTGACATCTGTAAGAGTATACAGGCACTGTGAAGGTCCTTGGCCTGCTTACATTCTCCTGGCAAGGCAAAGAGCCCCATTGCCTATATCCCTGCTAGCAGACAATCAGCGATGCCACTAAAATCATAGATGAATAGAAAGAAACGAATGCACTAAAGCAGCTGGCAATAAGTCAAAACACTGTAATCAAAGTGTTTCATTAATGCATGAGAGCAAAACGAAGCCCTGTTAACGTGGCGTTTGATTTTGAACGTTGCAAGTGGAGCACTTGTGAGTAATTGTCCAAACACATATGGCAGAGCCCAGTGGAGTTCGTTTATACCATAACCAATTGAGACTTCCGTGTCAAGTGAGAAATCTAGAGGTAAAAAGTCCAAACACACCACAGCCGCCATTAATCATTACCACTGTCAGAAATGAAAATAAGATATGACAGTGATTCTCTTGCTAATCTGCCAAAAATGTGCACACGCCCACACCGAGATACACGCACGCCCACAGAGGCTTGCAGAAATACACTTACGAACACATGCTAATGACATAATAGAGCAAGAAGTATAAACACACATGCACACACACTCACTTTTACATATACAAACACATGCTGAAAAAAAAGTGTTAAATCTCTGCTGGCTAACTTCAAAGAAATGTCCATAAACAAATTCATAGCTTTTAAGGCGTCTTTCTTTTCTCCTTCCCTCTATCCACAACTCATTTTCTCTCCTTCTCTCTTTCCTGGTCATTCCCACTGCCCTGCCGGTGCACACAGGGAAACAGGATTTTCTACTGTACAGGAAAGGCTTTATCAGTGCCACATGAAGGCAGGCTGGAGGTGGAATTTCCTCTGCCATTCAGGCAATAGAGGGACAGACAGATCACGTCATTTACTACACTGGAGCACACAGGCTCAGTCAAATACACACTCCAAACAGTCGCTCATACTGAATTGATGCAGCTAACACAACCCGAGCTGGTCTTTCCCAATTTAATCTGTCACCTGAGCATGATGACAAAATGTTGGCGAACGTAAGCCCGACGTTGTCTGGGGCCCCGAGAGAAGCGCCCCTTGAGCAGAGCCCAAGGCAAACAAACACAGGCCTGCACCAAGGCTTGCCACAAACCTCAACCCACTTCTCAGTTCCCGCTGCTTTTCTCCTTTTCCTCTCTCAAACACACATCAACACATATACATACATACAAAAGCAGAGGGAAAATGTACACGCCACAAAATATTCCAAGAAAGAGACCGTTTTTTACCATTTTGTCTAACTTCAGTTCCTGATGAACTTCTTTTCCCTCAGCTGCCGCCAGAGAGGAGCCTGCCCGCCTGCTTTGGTGCCCCAGTCAGAGTGAGCTGTACTGGTGGAGGACAGACAGAATAGTGCCTGGAGACTAGTGGAGGTTTGCAGGGAAACGGAGGATACAAGACAAGCGGCTGCCGAGCTCCCTTGGGTGTGCAGTCCTGATGTGCTGCTGCTTGTTCTGCTGCGGAGGCAAGGCTTCTGCTACGCCTGTGAGCAAGGCCCTTTTATCTGCTAAGTTTTTTGGGGAAGGAGGGCTGTTTTCTCAAATAGCTCGGAGCTGAAAACAGCAGACAGAAACACACAAGGCCCTTCAGACCCTCCGCCCCACTCAAGGCGCTCTCAGCGTCAGCTGTTCACCGGATGGCAATCAGATAAAGAGCTTGGAGAATTGCTCAGAAGAGGGGTACGAAGAAAGGGTGAACAATAGCCCATGCGTTGGTTTTAGACCTCTTGAGTGAGCAAAGAAAAAGTGTCCCTGCTCTGAGGGGGATGGATGATTGTCATGTGTTCACTGATCAACACATGGTATACTTCACGGGAACGAGGGCCGTTGTCTGTTAGTCTCAACACAGCATATGCTGAGTAAAATCACTAATGTGGGAAAAGCCCATCAACCCTCTGTCTAATTTAGGAAGGAGGTAAAAGTCCCAGACTCCCAGAGTGTATAATGTATTTAGGTAGAGCCGGGCTGCATGCTCTCCAAACGGGCTGTTGTTGTTCCAAGAGAAGAAAATGACAGGGTTCTACTTCCTCACAATGAGACACTGCCAGCGAGATACGAGACAGACCTGGAAAAACTATGCTCGCTGCTCTCAGACACTCTCGCTCTCTTGTTCTCTCTCTCTCTCTCTCTCTCTCTCTCTACCTCGCTCAAACACTTGCCAGCTATGGCCACAGCACAGTTTTAATGCAACAGCTGAATCGATAGGACTTAATTTAGCTATCATTGCAGAGTAATATGTCATTTTTAATGGTGCTAGCACTAAATTAAATTCAAAGACACCTCAGCTAATGGTGTAAAAGGGAATGATATTTTGCTGTGATTTGCTACCCTGTGGGTTTAATGGGCCTGTATTCAGGGATGGAGATAATGCTTTGTTAGTTTCTTTCTTATTGGGCAAAAAGCAGACCTCAGCACTTTGCATGACCTAATAATAATACCGTGGATACTATGCTTAGTGCACATGCAGTAGATATCTTTAATGAAGCACACGCTCCTCTTTTAATACCTGGAAGTCACCTCTCATTTATAACCCTTTCTGCAAAACAAGACAACAAATATCACAACAAAAGCGTTAACTTTCCACGCTCAACAAGGCGACAAAAGCAACAGCCTTTCCTCTCCATGAATAATTTAGTGGGCCTCTGTGAGCTAAGGAGGGTGCATCAACAGACACCGCACCGCGCAACACAAACACACACAACCATTTTGTCACAACCCTCGTGGGTCTGATAAAGTTCAAACAAGTAGAGAGAAAAAAATAATGTCACCCAAACAGTCTCCTTCAACCTAAACAAGAAGTCCTCTGAAAAAAAAAATAGAGGAAGAAGCAAAAAGAAAAGAAGGCCTCTAGCCCATGTGACTATTCCCTGAAGCTGGGCATAATTAGGAGTCAAACATGGTTCACTCCATGCTCTCCACTAATTGTGTTAAAGAGCAGTGTTACCAGGAAGAGGACGCCAGCAAGCAAACGCACATACATGTGAAGGCGGGAACGCACACACACACACACACACACACACACACACACGCGAACACAATAAGACTAGATAGAGAATAAGATACAAAAGAAGCGTGGTCTCCAGGGACAGCCTTTTCTATTTGCCGGGGTTAGCAACTGGCAGCTGATAATACAAGTTGTAATTAATATAAAAGCAGGAGACAATATGGGGAGGAAGGCTTGTAGTGGAGCCAGGCCACAGGAGAGCTGGAGAATGCTGCCGTCTCCTCTGTAGCCGTCCCCAGTTTCTCATTTACAAACACCTGCCTGGTGCAATCTCACTTCCCTCCCTGCACTCTGCCTACATCCCTAGGAATTTCAAATAAAATTGATTTAGTGGAATCATTGAATTTCCCTCAAATTCCCCTGGAACCCGCAGGAAAGGGAAGAAATCTGTTGGTGTAGCAGCGAGCTGAGCTGAGAATGCCTTGCCTAGTGTGTGTTTGTGTGCGTGTTGCAATACCACTTGCAAAGGGCAGCTACAGGAATCCTGTGCTGAATATGAAGAGAATCGCTGACACACCAGAAACATACAGGGCCGTAAATCACAAAGCCAGCTGACATTTCAAGACACATCTTGCTACACAGCATAAACACAGAAAAGCACACATTTCTGAGCACGTAATTATATGCAGCCTCTTTGGAAAAGTGTAGGTGCACCTTTATTGAAACACTGAGTATTTACAACACCCTCAATTATCCGGAATATAAAGAGTCCTTCATTGAGCAGCTAATAATTCACCGGAACGTGTTTTAACAGACACCTGGGATTAAGTGTTTGTATTTATACTTCAAAACTTTCTCCGAGGCAAAAGCAACCTTTTTAACTATCGTGAACAGCACATAGGAATGACAAGTCCAAGATGTGAAATGGCATGCATATAAAACACAATAGTCATTGTGGATAGTTTCACTTTCAGTTAATTCTTGTAACAAATAACCCTAAAATATCAGCATATAATATACACTGAGTGGCCACTTCAACCTGTTGAATCTAATGCAATCTAATACAACTGTTGTGCCATAACAACGATGATTATGATGCCAATAATTCTCGTTTTTTTTTGTTGACCTGAATATTATTATCTTTGTTAATTATTACCTTTTAAATGTAGAATATATGGCAGAACTATTGTAGTAAATTACTGCACATGAACTGTATGTTGCAATTCAACACAAGACAGCATACAGGCATCTGTATCCTAAAATGATCCTAAAATGACTGTGCAGCATCACTTTTTTTTATTGCAGTCATTTGCAGCATGCATGCAGTTAAAGGAAGGGGAGTGTGGGAGATTCAACAAGTGAGCCGAGCCTCTCTCTCTTCAGCCGCGGTAGCGATGATTAGATATGCCTGCCAACGGGGCCCTGCCTCTGAACACTAATCAAATAGGAAATGTAAGGCCAGACATCCCACCATCAAAAAACAATTGTGTGGAACAGACAGAGCGGTCCAAGTCAACGCTGCCCGGTTTTCACGAGAAGGGGAGGGAGAGATCCGAACGCCGTCGGTCCCCGAGGAGAACAAAGCTAGTTGAATTAGAACACCTCCAAAACTGAGAAATTCCACGGTTCAGCAGGTCGGCTCGGCCCGAGGGCGCTCTGTCCACAGGCGGAGAGGCTGTGTATGCGCCGCACCATGCATAGTGACATACAGGAGCAGGACATTACTGAGCACCCATCTCCGCTGATACACACAGTAAATCACTGCATGGGCACAAGATGAACTATTGTTATTACTTGACTAAACTCGTGACATCACCATGTCTGACCAATGGTGTACAGTGCTCAGAGTCTGTACCATAAAATCAAATGTAAACAGAGAAAGCTTCTTTTTTTTCATTTTCTTTCCAGCCATGCAGGGTGAAGATAAGCTTCACCATAACCTCTATGGGAACTATTATCACTCCCCGAGGAAAGCGCTCCAAAACAAAGCGCAGAGATCTGCAAATCCTACACAGTTCCTCTATAACAAATGTGAAACTCTGCAGATAATCAAAGACAGTTTGAAAAGCGTAATGCATAAGCATTGAGGAAATGAAAAGCCTTCTGCTAAAATGTAAGCTTTACTTGAGCAGGGGCACAATAGCACGAGAAGACACAAAGGCTAATTCATTAGAACAGATAATATTCAGACACTGTTAATTCTATTTGCCTGCCTAATTGGATGTAGCACAGAAGAGACAGAAATGTTATTCATTAATTAAAAGACAAGAGAGCGAACCATTGACAAGCGCGCACACACTGTATCAACCGTTTACAAATCTCCACTGCTCTGTGCTTTTTTTTCTCTTCCCCATCACCCTTCATGTGTAATACAATATCTTTTTTTTCTTTCTTTTAATTGGGATGGGTTGATCTGAGGAGGGGCGATGAGTTGGGAAGCCTTGGGTGGGCTACATGGTTGAGATAGTCACCGCAAGCAAAGGAGGGAAATCAACAGTGTCAGCAAGGCCTCATCCCGCTCTCACTGTACCATAATCCAATCATCTCTAAGACAATGCTGCATTCAAGTGTGAATAAATCTGAGCTTATTATGCTCTGCTGTCATGTATGAAGAGGAGAGGACGGAAACAGCAAGAAGAAGAAAAAATAACATTTAAAAAAAAAAGGAAGTAAACACACACACACACCTACACTCACACGTGAACAAACAAGCTCAACGTGCAGCCTCCTTCACAGTGAAGAGCCTCATCATCTCCAGAAAAACCAACTTTCACCAAATGAGATGTAGCCCAGGGCTATATATTAAAAATGCATATCAAAGCAAAGAAAATGGACGTGAGAGAAGTCTCACTAAATAAATTAGCATATCTAACTATCAAACCACCCTTTTCTCCTCAATGAGAAGCGAGGACAAAAATGTATAATAAAATAGAGCCAAATACAAATGGATGAATAAAATAAATAAATACAGAGAGATAGACATTGCTTTCCATCCAGCGGCCCAGTTTCGCAGCCAAATGCATTTTTGTGCATTGTTTCCAAAATTCAAAACACATTTCAGGCATGATAATGCCAAGCCCCTTTTAATTAGATATGGAAATTACTGCTGAGGAAGTTAACTATTTACTAAAGCATTTTGGGATCTTGACTGCAGTGTGCACATTTACACCACTTCTTGCAAATATGTCCACTATATCGGCTCCTGACTGCATGCATGCTCTCACACAGTGTAAAAAATAAGGCACTGTATTATTGTTCATGAAAAAATAACTATTAGCTGGAGAGTGTATATGTTTCCATACTCGGGCATGATGATTAAAATCACTCTAAGCTCAGACAGAGCTCTAAAAGCAAACAAGAAGAAGAAAAAAAACTCTTCTGCTTTTGTCAACTTCAGCCCAGCAGTATAATAAAAAGTTCATGGTGCCACAAAAGTTAAATAAATCCCTCAAAAGTGAAATACCTAATGAGGTGGTCAGTCCAAATGGCTCAAAGATAAATGGCTTGTCTGCAACCTTCTTTGTTTATTGCTGTTCCTGATTTGCTTTATTGGCATATCTAATTTTCTAATTATCAAAATATTTCTCACAAGTGGACTGATGACAAAGCTGGTGTCTGAGCACTGGAGGCACCATTGGAAATTGGCTTGAGTATCAACCATCTGCCATGAAACTAAACAGGCTAGTTTATCTAATCTCTACAATATAAACAACAGCATGCCTCATTTCTACACTCGTGTTGGAGGACCACAATATTGCCGTGTTGACCGTTTCTCAAACCAACATCGGCATCTTCGGTCTAATCACGTTTTAATTCAGCTTGTGCGCTGCGCTGCGTGGCCGCGTCCACGCGACGGGCTTTCAGAGGGAATCCACCGCTATTAGGCCTGCAGCCAGAGCCAACAGATGCAGCGCAGTGACTTTGCATAACACTTAAATCTGCTTTAATTCCTAATAGGCTTGGCCTTGTGCTGCTCAGATATTAACTAGTCACTTACTTGCCACAGCCCGCTCTTTTTTCTTTCTTTTTTTCCGACACCAAAACATTAGCTGCATCACAGCCATGCAAGACGCAATAATTCACAAATATTAACTCAATAACACACCGTCAACTAAATCCATATTCCGGGAGGGGGGCTGTGATTATTACACCGAAAATGCACGATTTAAACCAGGGAATCGATCTTCAAAATTAAAGCTACTGTACTTCAGGTGCATATAATTGAATTCAGCATTATGGAGCCTCCAGCCATAAAAGGGGGAGACGAGGAGAAAGCCACTGCAGAGCAAACCGCACGGCAATCAATACGAAACAATTAAATACATTAACATCAACAGCAATGGAAGGCCTCCAGACGAACCATCAGATGCCTTGTGAACTTGACATTGATGGTAAGCCTTTAGCTCTGAGATCTATTTCAATAGGCTACCACTTTCTCCACCTCTGCAGCAAAATCCACAGCTTTACGCACAGGCCATATCCAGCTCCCACAGCCCCAAATATAAAGCCCTTTTCTTTTTAAATATTGGCCTAAAGCTACAGCTTACCGCTGATACCCTGCTTTAACATTAAACCTGCGTAACAGATAATTGCTTCACGTTTTTTTTCTTTCTTTTTCTCCACCCCAACTCTCTATAATGCACGGCAGCGATTTGCACACGCGCACACGCACCCCCTAATGCACAAGCGCGCACACACACACACACGCAAACCTCGAGCACGGACGCATTATGCACACATGACTGCCCCTAATCAAAAGACTAAAACAATAACTCAGTCTATTGTATCACATCTAGCTTTTGACCTTAGAACATCGATCGGCACATTTTCCTTGCAGAACAGAGCTGCTCTATTTACTGATGGCACAGCAGGGTCACACACTGAGCGCAGGCTAGGCAGCCCCAGAGATGGCATTATGAGACACATCAAACAAATCACATTGTTTCAAAAACACCCGATTATACACAAGCATTGTCTTACAAAAATTATACACGCTGGGGTTTTTTCTTTTCTATCAGCAGCGGAGGCGCATGCAGACACGGACAAAAACAGCACATATTATGAATGTATTTCTGTTACTTACGTGATCTGCGAGGTTAGTCGACGATCCCGAGAGCTCTTCGTGATCTGATTTTGAGCTGCCATCCCGTTCGTCAATAACTAGGTCTATTGGCATTTTTCCTTTCAAACAACTGATGTACCGGTGGCAAAAATTGTCGCAGAGCTCGTGCACCTATAAAAATGGAAGAAAGCCATATTTTTTTTCAGGATGGGGAAACGCTTCAGCCAGTCCAAGAATAACTCCAATTAAACGGCATTATCGGCGTCGAGGAAGCAATAGTGAAATTGTTGCCGTGCTTATTATTCTCCTGAGACTCGAGCAACAAGTTGAACGGCAAAAAATAAACAGCCTGCTGTAAGCTGCTGGGATAATGAGTAGTTGAAACTAAATCTGCAGATCGATAACAATGTGCAACGTGACCAAAGACACTCACGTTTATCAATGGTCACACAACAGTTGGGAAATAAAATAGCATATTTTCAGAAAATTAAAAGCCTGAAACTTTATCCCAAAAACATGACGGTTTATTTTTTTTTTAAATATGAATAACTACAACGCATGCGTTTTATATTAAAGCACTTTAAATAATATCAGTTGCATTTATGTATACAGGGTGTTGGTGCAGATGGCGTTTGCCACAAATCAGAGAATATAAAACAATATCGTATTTACCTTTTCTAATTCCAAGAGGTGAAATCGTAATACTTGTATGGCTTGTATCATCTGGAAAAAAGGGGCAACATAAACACAGTTCATATAACATAATATTCAAGATTCATGTTTTTTTTAGACTTGTACAGTATGATAATCTGCCCGTCATAACACTATGGGGTGCATACAGACAGCAAGAGCTAAATATTGTTTTAACTCTGGTCATCACACTGGTCAGCTGGGTCACTTAGATGGGCAGAGCTGAGCACTGACAGCGGCAAATGTGGTCACACAGCTTTACTTCCAAACTGATCTGACATCTGTGCGGAAGTTTAAATCATATGTTCACTGTGTGCTGCTGCGGACACCCCAGAGCATCAGTAGAAGGCACAGTATCACCGCATCGAAGCGGCAATTATCGAGAGACAAGAGAGGTCAAAGTGTGCGCTTACCAAATTGTCCAACTCTGGATTTGATGAAAATAAAGGTTTTTCTGCTCGGACCTAAAATAACACACCAAATGTCAAAGTTAGTTTGGCATGAAATGTGCGGATTGCGTGTCTATTTCTAGCATAAAATATAACCGGATAATACAACAATTACCATGAATGACTTTGTGTTAAGTGAAAATTCTGCAGTGAACATATGCATTGGGCTCATCTTATCAAGGGAAACTTGTATTGCAAAAATATATATATAATAATAATAATACAAATAAGAAGCAGGCAGAAGACTATGCGCCATGACGCAGCCACAACATCCCAAAAATATTTATTTTTTTAATATTTCGAAATTGACCTGTTTGGCAAAGACTGCAATGTCCTCATTGAAGGAGTCTGAGGAGCAGACATCGCCGCCTGCTACGCCGGGCTCCCTCGGAGTACACGTCGCCAACTCGCACTTCTCAAAAACCAGTGCGAGCAGTGGGAATAAAGGGTGACTGCAAGAGGGGAAACACAGCCTGAGAACAAGCAGCACACCGGCTCCACAATGCCCACTGCAAAAAATGTCCCAATCAACCTGCGTATCTGTCGGCTCCCTGGATCTCAAACGTCTCTATAATATTCATAAACAGAACACATGGATGAGATCATTTTGCTTTTATCCCGCTGTATGGGTTTTACACACTTTTCTCAAAACAAGTGACCGCGTTTTAAAACATGACTGTCAACAACTAAAACAATAAAACCTGGATTCAAGATTCTCTTTAGAAGCTGTTTGGACTTGCAGCGTGGGTAAACACGCATCTGGGATATTTTACTCCTCGTTTTGGGACATTTGAGGATTTTAGACTCAATGTGTTATTAATCGACATGTTGAGAGATTTTTTGCAGTACAAAGCAGAAACGGCTGAGAAGTCCACACAACTGGACAAAAAAACAAGAGTCACAGACTCTATAGCAGTCAGTGGGAGTTTAGAGAAATTATACAGTGTGCACAAAAACTTGAAATTAAATAATAATTTTGCCGAGTTACACTAGAGACGCACTGAAGCACCGAGGGCTTTACGATCACAACTATGGCTTTAAAAGTGACGCAGATGTGTACAAAAACAAGTAACCACTATTCCATCAACATCGTGAGGCAAACAGTCAGCAAAATACATTTTAAACGCTAAATTATAATTTCAGATTAAAATGCTATTTCTAGAACAAACGTTTAGCTTCATTAAACTGCCCTCGGTGTCTTAATATAAGTGATCTAATTTCGTGTCAGTGTATAAAAACACGAAGGTAAACTATTCCGTGAGTAAAAGAGATGAAGAGGATTTACTCTGCACTACACCCCAGATTATAATGATACACTGTGGATTATAGCACTTTCTGAGTAGGTGTGTTTAGTGAGCAACGTCTGGAAAACATTTTTTGGGGGGGAAGTTTTGCATTCATTAGTAACAACGTCTAATTATGTTTTCTTTCATTATTTGAGAATAATGTGATGAAAGTATAATTATTAAGACACAACGCGCTGCGTGTGTGTCTGTGTTACGATATCTGAAAACAGTTGAGAAGTTTTCTGCAGGCTGCAATGGCAACGTTAAAATGAGTCGAGGCTATTTTGTGGATCAACAAATAATAGTGGGCAGTAATATTAAAGCAAACTGTATAACGTGGAACAACTGTTGTGATGTTTAAAAATAGTTTTCAAAAAAATTAGATTTCCATGTAGTCTGACTTCAGAGGCTGTACACCGAGAGCTTCCATATTATTGTATAGCTAGTGTTCCAAGCTCGAGGCTTACTCTTACTTACTGCAGGCGTCATGATGCCTTCTACAATGCGTATAAAATTACACCTCGACAAAAGTCCTCTGACCAACAATGGAGCTCCAAAATTGCGGTCGATCCCGCACAACACACTTTTTTGAATTTAGTGGTGGGAGAGAAACTCCAACAAAAGCCACGAATAGAAAAGCTGAAAACGTAGGGGGGAAAAAATATTGCACGCATGTTTGGTTCATGCAAACCTTACCCATAAATTTGATCTTTATCCCTCTTTAAAACGTCGTTGACAGCAGAGCCCATGCTGGCGGGCATAACGTTGGGGTGAGGAGCGTGGGCTCCGTAGTGCTGGCTGGCGTGCAGCGGCGGTCCGTGGTTCAGGTGGTGGACCTGGGGAAGCGGCCGGGGAGCATGCGGGTCCCCGTACATGGACGCCGAGACTCCGTCCATCCCACCGTAGTGGGCCAGCTCATCGTACTGGGAACACAATCAGAGCAAAAAGTCAGCGGGCTGCCCGGTTACTTTTTAAACAAATGTGAAAAGTACAAAAAGCATGCCGTTCTCAGTTTGTGAATACACGCAAAGGAGCTCGAATAAGCGTACAAAATGCGCCGCGGCCAGCGCAGGAAAAGTGCCACATATTATATCGGATAAACGGTTTGTCGTTACCAAAAACATTAGAACCGGTGGTGCTCTCCGAAAGAGAGCTCGGTGGGAGAAAAGAGCGAATTAGTTTGGAGTCTCCTGTGAAACTGATCCACGACTGTCGCGGAGGCTTGTCGGTAAAGGCAGAGGCTGTCACTTTGCTTGAAGAGCAGGGGCGCTGCAAGAAATGTCAAATATAGCAGCTTTGATATGAATACTTTGTGAGTTTGCCACCACCCGACAAGAGGTTATCGATACGACTGCCTCCCTACAGTGGATTTGAACAGGTAAGTGTAGGAGATTTAAAACCTACCCTTTGCGCCATCAGGCTGCGCTCCAATAAACTCCTGAATCTGTCGTATATTTAATATCCCAGTCCCGTTTAGAAAGTGATTTAGAGGCGAGATTCCTTTTTCAACCAACTTTGCGACTTCTCCTATTCGCCAGTGTGGTTCAGTTGAAATCGTAGCATCAGGGAGTTTTGCAATTTTTCTTGTTTTCCCTCTTTCCTCGGGAAAAAAAAGGAAAAATGCGCCAAAGTGAAGGTTACAATCGGCCCATCAACAACCTGCATGTAACTAAACTGTCGTGTCTCATGGCTTTTTGCCACTCCAGCTGTCAATCAAAGCCAGAGGTTGTCAAGGTAATGAATGAATGACGGTTGGTGATGATGTTCAAGAGAAGGACGAATCTTTTTAGTCCGTTTTCATCCCGCAAGTCCGCGTCTCCTTTAATGCCTCCAGATCGCTATCTTGTTTTATTATCACTGTAAAAAAGAAAAAAAGCAGTAGAAATTAAGAGATTGCGATTCAGATCTCTCCTTTCTTTCCCCCCGTAGGTATTTCGTCTATCTGGCGAGACTGAGATGAGTGAGTGTCAGCGAGTGTTGGCAGGTTGGCTGCTAGCTTGCTTATAGAAACAGAGTCAGTTCGCAGCGCTGAGCGGTGGGCGAATGAAATGACGGATCCCGGAAGTAGCGGTGGCCATAGCCAGTCCTACAGCAGCTCCAGAAAAGAGAGAGGAGAGACCAAATCTTGTGATATGCAGAGTATATGCGAGGCACAGGGACGGCTTCAACTCCACACTGGGGGTAGAAGCCAAACCAACACAGCTCCAACTCCCACCCAATTCCTTTTCGCCGTGAAGAGTCCTAAAGGAAAAAAGCAGAGAAGACTGAATGAGGAAGGTTTAGCAGCGCGGACACTTGGGCTGCAGATACTCTTGAGTTACATCAAACACAACCCTGACTGAATGTAACCACGTGAATCATGATTTAGAGTCAAATAAATTGGGTTTAATGCAGATTTACGCACGATGCATGCAAACTTTTACGCACGATAAAATGTAACATGAACCAAAGGTAAACCTTTGAACTTTCATCCATGCATTCTTATAACTTAAACTGGATATTATAAAGCATCTTCAGGACACCTTATGCATGCTGAGTGTAATATATGGACATGACGCTGACTTTTTATCTGTTTGTGGTTATACGATTGTGTGCGTAATATCTCCGTAATACCTACTAATCTTAAGGCTAATTATTACTTTGCTCTTTTGTTTTAGCAAATTAAACAACACGCAGCACCCCTCTAAGCCCAAAATGAACTTTTCCAAAAGGGGGAAAAAAAGCTTTGTGGAGAAAATAATTTTGTATGTTTCTTTCGTCCAATCCCCTCTCTTAATAGAAATCTGTGCCTTACCTCAGAGTAGTCAATTATCAAAGCTCCCTGAGATCATCAATCATGTGAGGAGATTGAAGTTTAGAGGAGGAGCAACGCTCCGGACATCGATAGCAGTGAAGCCCTTTTTGGAGCCTGAGCACTTTTACGCACAAAACAGAAGCAGGCCATCTATCCCCTTTAATATTTATCTCCATCAATGCTAATATGGCATCATGGCTGTATTGATAGGTTCTCACATAAAGGCTCCATTTATGGCTCCGTGACATTTTTGATGGTGGAAATTAATTATTCACAGGTTAGGATTAAGGTAGACACGCGCTCAGGGAGATGGGCTGTGGCTACCGTTGGAGGGTCAATAAACTCTCCCAACAAACTAAATACCAAACAGAGTTGCTTCAGGTCGATTGCAGAAAAAGCGTGTTTTGTTTTTTTTAACAAGGAAAACGATTCAATAAATGAAACCGTGACAACAGTTATGTTTGTTGGCATAAAGGGGGGTGGGAAGTGTAGGACTGCAGGGTTTGACAAACGGCTGTGTGGACATTTCAACGTGCAATACCCCGGGAAGGAGCTGCAGAGCGGTGCGCAGAGAGCCAAGGCATCCACCGTCTCCAAGTCTCTCTCACACTCTGTAAACACAAGCAGCCCGGCAGACTCTGCTATTGAAGACTGATATTTTCATGAGCTAAATACTATCGTTCACATTGATTTGTGCACTAACGCTTGACGTTTTTTTTTTTTTTTTGTTGCAACTTCCTTCTTTGGACAAACGTGGTAAGTAGCACAAACCTTCTACTGTATCTACCGCTTTGTTGGGAACGCGCGTCCTTTCACGGCGCAGGGAGGGGAAAGTTTTGAGGTTGGACTGTAAAAATAAATAAAAAAAATGGAATATATATTCTCACATGTATGTTAATATGCCGTTCGCGCGAACGATAGAGTATCCTACATTTTCAGAACGCTGCAGCGATTTTTACATACTTTCAGCTCTTTACCGCATTTATTGTGGAAATATGTGATTTGCCCCCGAGGAGAGTGATGTAAACACCCGAAGAGCGTGTGAAAATAGCAGAGGCTAATTATGCGTGTCCAATGTACGGCTCCACAGAAACACGTCCTTCCCTATAAAACTTCCAGCAACGACTCCTAACGACGCGGAAATTCCGAACTCCTTCTTTTGTGAACTATTTATTTGAGTAATTAATGGAAGCCATAAACACACGACATCATCATTAACAACATGTAGGTGGCGAAATGGGTTCATTTCGCTTAATAACAGCTTTTGATGAGACATTACACAAGTCGGTGTTTAATTTTCTAATTTTATTTTAATCATCATTCACTCAATAGGTAATTAAAATTAATTTTCTCCATAAACAAGACCTGTGCCAATTTAAACTCCCCGGTTTATAACCTGACCGCGTTTACAAGCCAGATTATTCCAGAGGACACCGCAGACAATTACACCATTTAAAGGAGTTTTACATTTCTTACAAGTGGCTTTCATGTTGTGATCGTTTTTCAGGTGCACGCACAACTCTTACGCGTATATGTAAAAGATAAATACAAATCTGTGGATGGCATTAACAGGCGGTAAAATTTCATCTGGTGGTGTCAAATTGAGGTCAGTTTAGGGTTAAAGCTCTCGGTGTCCGTGTGGGACATGGCCAGCTGCGTTTGGATTCATTAGGGGGGAGAGGATCAATTTCAAGGAAAACACTACTGGGACAATCACCAGGCTAAAGATCCACCGCATGTCACATCCTGAAGGTGCACCAGGTCCGCCTGCATGCGACCGAGCATCGGCACTGAACTTCCACTCCTCTGTTTACTCTTTGCAGGATTTACAATCCCTCTCCCCCCTCTGCTGCCCTGCAGGGCTCGTTGTTCACACACACACACACACACACACACACACACACACACACACACACACACACACACACACACACACACACACACACACACACACACACAGCCTGTTGCTAAATATGGAGAGAAAAGGATTGTTGATTTAATTCCCTCAAAAAGATCACTGATATGAAACGAGCTTCAAATCCTCTTAGTGACCTTAAACACTCCTGGAGAAACAATTGGCGCTCAACCGGAGGAACAAATAAAATCGGCCTAATCTTGTTTGTAACTTTGTTCTTCTTTGGCCCTCTTCAGTATTTGAGATTATGTAAATGAGCAGAGCTAATGTATAGAGGCGCTAAGATAAGACTGGATCATAGACTACTGGAGAGGCTCGGGAAGCAAAGAGCCTCGCAGCTCGTCTGTTTCTTCTTTTTGCACAAGTTGGAAGATGAGAAGAAATGCAGCTGCTGATGCGTAAATAATTTAAATAATCACTTTCTGCACGAAATAAAAGTAGTGCAGATTTGCGTTGTTCCAACTATAAAGAAGGCAACGTTTTAATCATCTCACAAACTGCATTTGATTGTCCTCTTTTGTGGACATGTTTTGAGATGATTTTTCATCTATGATTTGTTTATAATAACTTCGCTCCTCCGTGTTCTCCTCCT
The DNA here is from genome assembly GCF_910589615.1 of Taurulus bubalis. Classification (NCBI taxonomy): domain Eukaryota; kingdom Metazoa; phylum Chordata; class Actinopteri; order Perciformes; family Cottidae; genus Taurulus; species Taurulus bubalis. Next base: position 9,316,822 of record NC_136589.1, on the reverse strand, counting down.
GCAGAAAGCGTTACCTCAGTCATCTGACTATGAACTCTTTTTGACCCCCGGAGTGAAATGTGACTATAGGGTTTCAGAAAGTAGAGTGAGCAACTCAAATACTTGTAAAAGTTTCGCGACTAACTGTAAATTCTTCAGCTCCAAAGCCTCATTTTCCCCTCCACCGATTCTCAGAGTCTGGTGTCAAAGGGTTAGTAAAGGGAGGGGGAGAGAGAGAGAGCAGGCCAACACCAAATGTAATGTGGCTTTCCCCTTAGACTGGAGAGACATTATGCGGCCCTCTAGCGACACCTGGCGGCCGCCGCGGAGGCCGAGATGTCGAAAGCTTTGCAACAAATGTGTGAAGGCCCACAAAATGAAGCAAAAATAATAATAATTTGACTATATTTAAACGAAATCTGTTTTAAAATGTGTTTTAAAATGAAAATAAAAAGGGATTGCAATCAAATTAATAATTTTAACAACAAAGAAACGTTCATCTAAAGTAAGAATATTGTAAAATACATGTTTTGTTTTAGTATCCAAATCGAGCGTCCTGTGCATTTATTACCTTATAGCCTAATTCTTAATTTGCTTGCTGACAATTCATTGACCGTATATCCGGTTTAACTGTTTACACCCTTCAGTGACTGTGTCACACAAAGTAGAAAATGCGGCCTTTGTCGTCGTAGTTTGTCTTTTATTATGTGTGAAATATAAAAAAAAAATAACTTTTAATTAATGTGATTTTTAAAATAATTCCGAATGCAAGTATGTCTGCATTCATATACATGCAAATCAGTTAGATATAGGATTAATATGAAGATAGATTATATCTAAGCCCCCAAACACACTGATGGTTTTGACTATATTATCATTTCAATATTGATATCATCTGAGCATTTATTATCTGCTACTATACGTGTTATTGCATGTTAAAATAAAAAAGAAAAGTTAAACAATCACTCGAGCGAAGCCTGAAAAAAAAAATCCTACTGTGATTTGAAAAGCAGCCATCGAAGTAATAAACAGTAGTATAACAACACATTAATGCGGATCAATAATGTCCTTAAAAAAATATTCTATAAGTAAAAAAAAAAAAATCTTACACATGTAAAATTATTTTGCGATTTTTTAAATTTTTTTATAGCCAATACGAAATTCGAAGCAGAGTGCATTTTCCTAAACACGTTGAAGTGAAATGTGTCTCGTCAGACTCGTCTGCAGAGCCTCAGCCCGCTCGGCTGTGACACAGTTAGAGCAGGTCACCGCCGAGATTAGAGCCCGTCGTTAACGCCTGTGCGGATACACCAAATGCTGATTTAATGAGCTTGCATTGGGTGTTTGTCCTGGAATACCTGGTGTGCATGTTAGTTACGCCACAGACGATAATCCCTGTGTTTCCCCCTTAACACGTGGCTTTCGGGACAGCCTATACCTACATCCACAAAGGCGCTTGTGGAGAGATTTGCGTATGATTTCTTTCCTTTTTATTTCAGTTTGATGGAACAGGTCGAAGCCTATAAGGCCCGTATCCAGCCACATTACCAGATGTAATTGAGAGAAGTTTAAGTGGAGGCCGGGAAACCGAGGAGTTAATAGCGGTGACCCTCTTGCTGTGCCTCTGTCGCTCATCATTTATCAGGCTTAAGGGGCTTAAACAGGCAGCACAGACCCACCTTTTATTACATATCAAACCCTCTCTCCCTTATCTACATTATAGGGAATGCATGCATCGTTGCCTGTTATGCGGATTTGGAAATAGAAACATGTCCAATAAAGTCGCCCTCCTCCGCTGATCAGAGGAAATATGGCTTTAGGAGCTGCAGAGACAACCCAGCGGTTTAAGCCTTTTTTAAATTGTCTTAATTCCCCTCTCCACTTTGAAATGAATAGAAACTCCACTCTTGTGTTGGTTGTCCGATGTGGAAGCGGGGGGAATGTTTCCATGGTTCCAATATGATTAGAAGGTGAATACAATTGTGAATGCAAACTGTTAAACGTGTGAAGATGCGACATGATGCATGCAGCGCTCTAGCCCGGGAGCGGCAGGACGCTCACCGAGGCGGTAAAGGAAGTAGGTTTCAATATGTAACCCGGACACACGCCGAAGAGACCAGGCAAAAACTATCTTCACAAATGGATCGCTGCTTTATTCAAATCATTAATTATTAAAAGGTGAGAAAAACATCGTTGTGAAAAGTTGGTTATTTTTAACCTGTCTTCTGTGACTTCCGTTTTTCTCCTTTATTTATAGCCTTAAATAATTGCATGTCTGTCATAAGGAGGCCATTAAAACAGCTGCTTAGTCTTAACTTCATTTTGTCATAAAAAAGAAAGAAAAAAAAGGGTTTATAGAGAATGCTTTTAATGCTAAAATAAAACATTTGAGTCCAGGAGAGAGATATTTTCTTTCTGAAATGCTGCCCCAGTGTTTCAGTTAAACTTCAGGGCCAAGCCTAAATTGTCTTCTGCTTCTCTCCAAGGAGAGCTCAGTCAGTCAGGCTGAACGCAGCTGCATTCATACCAAGTGACGGATTTTGATATTCTAGTCACACAACAGAGTAAACACTGCTCTCCTATTCAATAAACATCATTGACAAGGTTCCACATCGAAGCTATTTGAAATACAGAGCTGAACCCTCATTGAGTATCAGCATTTTCTAATTCGTAATTCAAAAATCACAAGAATATCCCAGTTATTTTGTTGTTCAAACAAGTTGTATCATGTATGTTGCCACACATTATAATTTGTTCTCTGAAAACCTATTGTACATTTTGTAACGTTCATGTAATGGCATTAAACAAATTTTTAATGAAACCGTCTTTCGATTCGCTCCTTCATTTTCTCTCTCTTTATTTTGAAAATGTGTGCAGATGTGAAACACTCACAAGCTCATGAGAGGGTTTTGACTGAATCATCTCTCTCTCTCTCTCTCACACACACACACACACACACACACACACACACACACACACACACATACACACACCAGAGATATAAGCTAATCAAATGACTGAACCCGTGAGACAAAAACTATTCATTTGAGTTATAATAAACTTGCGCTTGGTGTTCTCCTCTCTTCTTAATGCATTTATGGAGTAACCCCTCCATGTGTGACCTACCTTCACAGCATGGGACAGTCCCAGCAGAAAAAAACCCCACTGCTGAACGTTTAAAAACACACACGACTTAACACAACACAGTCTTACTCATGACTCCGCTTACAGAAAACAATGCAGGTAAACAAATGCAGGTTTGTCAGTTTGTGTTTGTTTTGTTATTGTCCCCCTGCTTTTTTTATCTCCCTTTTTTCCTCCTGTTTACGTGTTCCCATTTCCATCCCCTCTCCCGATACCCACAGCCCAGCTCTCCCTATACTTCCCTCCCCTCCACTCTGGTTCTGCAGGAGTTCACATGATCAAGCAAGGTACCCAGGTAATTACCATGGCATTGTCAAATAAAGCGACCACTGATTCAAATGAGGAGTGAAATATCAAAGAGCGGCGTTGCCTTTGCAGCCACTACTTATCCACACAGGAGGAAGAGAGGAGATCTGAGAGCTCGGGGACCTGCAGAGAGGCAACAACAACACTCAGCCTCCCCTGCTAGATAAATATCACCAATGGAAGCAACAGAGCCAAACATGCCCAGGATCACTAGCAACAGCGGATTTATTTGTATTACATATCCTACTTGTCGTTATTAGCTCATGGTATGCGTTACAGTGGCCGCACTGCACCTTTAATAAGAGGGAGTTTGCTGTATTTCTGGGCCTTCCTACAAGAGTCTCTCTCTCTCTCAAACTTTAGAGGTTGGAGATCTGATTGTGCCAAAAGCAGAGCGGTCATGCAATGTTTCTCATGTCACAGCATTCATTCTATATTTTTGGATGCGATACAAAAGGGAGGATTAAAGAGAAGCTGGTCGCAAAGACTAGAATTGAACAGGACGTTAAATGTCTGGCATAGCAAACGTCTAAAGTCCTCAGCGTAATTAGACGAGATAACCGCAGCAATCGTGCATCGGTTGCAGAGTTTGCATTTTATTTTCCTCTTCCTGAAAGTTGCCCGTGCTCAAATTAACTTTTTTTTTTTTTTTTTTTTTTTTTTTTTAAATCAGCATGCCCCGGTTTTCTCTCATTGCTCTTGCGACCTAATCTAATATACTACGTAATTTCTTCTGCTGACGCCTTGATTCGGGCCGGGCTGACAACAAGACCTTTGACACGTTGACACAGTAAGTGGAAGGTGATCTCAATGAGCAATGTCATCGCTCTGGAAACAACCCCAACCAAACCTCATTTCTGCTCCCTTCACGTTGGAACTAGACAAGCGGCGTCCTGGGATTTCACTTGAGCACAGAGAGAGTACCTGTAATTTGACTTGCCACGTCTAAATGGAAGTTGAATAGGTTACATTGTGAAACAACAAATAAAATGCTCACAATGCTTTAGTGACTGTTTTTCATGGTTGGAGGCGAAATAGGGTTGGTGACAATGTTTGAGTGTTTAATGCTATAAACACACAGACTTCTCTCCCTCTGGCATATGGAAGGCTCCCAGGGACACTTTGCGTGTAAATATTCATAGGGTGATGGGATGGGCTATTAATTATTAAGCACAGTAAAGAAGTGCAATACTTTCGGCATTTAACACATGAATCTTGTTTTTTATTTGCTACACCTCCGGATGAACGTTTGGAGACATTTTTCACAAAATGGTTCTCGCTGAAAAGATGAGGAAGGGCTAGAGAATGAATACTATTAAGAGTAATAATTCTCAAATGGAACATGAGCAACGAGTGAGCGTATACATAATTAACATCTGAGGTAAGTTCAACAGATCACAGCAGAGCAATAAATATTACATAGAAAGTCATTTTTAGGGGTGTGACTGCAAGAACTTTTTACATTTGCTTTGATTTGTCACACTTTAAGTGGGAGTTTGAGCACTGCCTGTGTAACTTTCCAGGTGAACTACGCCAGAACTCATTCCTGCAGCTGCGCCTCATGACAGACTGTCACAGTGTGATGGAGCTCGAGTGGGGCCACCAGCGAGAGGTGGTTGGAGGTCCATACCTGAGCTTCACATGCCACACATCTGACAACTGAGGAGAGAAGTGGTCATGTGACTGTAACGTTTGATATGGGGAGTGTGGGGGGGGATCCAGCCAATTTTGAGAGAAAGTGTAATTTAATATGGGCACTGACAGTGTTGCGCTGGAGAGGATCCGTGGTTAAAGACACCACGTTTGCCTTGGAGGAAAACACATTTGTGTTCATTTCCTTCTGCGTTCACCGTATCTCTCCTCACAAAGCTTGCATGCATCTCTGAACGCCGCAGATATGAAACGGAACGGGCTTTTCAATTATACGCGGAAAAGAAAATGACCCAGATACCATCAGGTCTTTGAGGGTTCACATCCTATTGTGCCAGTGACAGGAACGAACCGGTGATCTACATCATCTGTGTTGACATGAGTCAAAATCGAAAAGGACACTGCCATTCCGTCAGATCCCTGCAATTCAATCCAATTCATTTGTGCCCTGAAAAACTCAGTATCATCGGAGTGGAATTGAATTAACAATTTCCCTAGCTGATTTGGTCTTTTAAAACCCTCATTACACAGAAGCATTGTATATATTACCGAATCCCTTAGAGGAATATGGAACGAGGAGTCTACGTTCATCCTATCATCACCCAGTTGTAATATTATAATCAATTAGCATGGATGAACTAATTGTCCAATCTCTCACTTGCTAATTAACCCTGGAAATATAAATGGGACAAACTAATGCACCATTTTTTTTTATAAAGGGGATGCACAAATTGAGCTCATGCTTTAGTTAACATGGTTGGTTTCTTCGGCGAGTCGTCAATATGTATGAGGTACATCAAAGCGTAGAGATAGAAATGAGGCCTGCACAAAAGCGGAACACATTTCAGATCCAGAAAATGCAAATGTGTTGGTTTTTGTTGAACTCTTGTGTTTGCATAACATCGGTTGACACAGTCTATGAGAGCCTTTCTGTGCCACTTGTGTACAGACTACAAAACACACTGTCCTTCGGGATATTTCATTTTAAAAGGCGCACTGTGCGTAAACACACTGGAATTCAATGCGTCTGCTTCCACAGTTCTTATTTCCAGATCGCTGTAGCCTAAATGTGTCTGAAATTACATAATTTGGTGTGGAATGGGGTGTGTTTCATAAGTGTGGATCATTATCACTCAGTCACATGAATGTCATACTTCATGTCATGTGCGTGTCACACCGCAGCTTTACAATTTGGCCAGACAAAAGAGTGTCAACACTCGCTCTCTATGACTCCAGACAACAGTCACATACTGAATGAGACACTACAGGAAATTCAGTGAGATGTTTGCTTGTGTAACTGCACACTTAAGTTTCTGGGGACTTGCCCTCGTCTGAGCTAGAGAATGATTCACCAACGGAAACCAACAAACAGTAAGCCTACTGTAAGAGCAGCCAACTACTGAATGTCTTTTCATTTAAATGTAAGTACACATATATTTCACCTGCTTTTAAAATCCAGTGACATTAAAGTTGTTTTTTTTCTTCTTCTTTTTTTGCAAAGTCGCCGTTATGTGTTACAAAATAAATGTCACACTCATACAAGACCGCTTTTTTTTTGTTTATTGCATGAGCCAAAGATAATATTTAAAAAACGGCCTAAAATGGCAGCCAACTTTTTGTTTTCGCTCTGCGGTCCTTTGTTCTGTGTTGTTGTCAGATTTGAAATGTAATACTATTTTTCACCTGACTCCATCTGTAGGAAAGATATCCTGCATTCCCCTTTAATATTCACTGGTTGTTAATTATTAAAGGTATGTATTTGAATTATAAATATACTAGTTATACAGAAGTAGGCAAAGCAGGCATATAGCCCGAGGCTAAATTCCTCCATTACCCATTATTTTCCAGTCTGCTGTCTCCATATGCCTGCCTCCTATTCCTATGTCATCTCAAAAAACACTGCAGCATTTCTTTGTACTTACCTACCCCTCCCCACTTTGGCCACCCGAAAAATCTCCCCCTCCATACATATGTGTGCTGCTTCCTTGAAGTAGGATGTCACACTTGTCTTAAATATAATGAATCACTATCTTCAAGGCATCCCTGGATCCCAAACACTCCCCACAGAAACCTGCCTAGTCCTCCCCCGTTTCGAGCCTTCCTACATGTCACAAATCATCCGCTGTGGAGGGCTCTCCACTAAATCATTAACATTGTCAGAAATGACTGGGCCAAGAACGGGAAGAGCCCAGAGATGCAGCAGAGGCGTATACGTACGTATGATTGGGAATATAGAATGGTAAACAAAGAGCCGTATACCCGCTCTTACCTCTTCCTCTCTGTTCCCCTTTGCCTCCCCTCTGTTTTTTATTTTTTTTATTCCTCTCCTCTTCCATGGGATTTCTGAACCACAAGAAAGAAGTACAGTGTGAGGAAAAGTAAAGAAACTGCCAAAGAAGTTTAATAACTATCGAGAAATTATTTCTCTATTCTCTAAACTGCTACAGAGTTTTTCCTTGGAGTTTTTTTCCTAAAAGCTTTGCTGTAAACGCACTGTAAAGAACTGTGTGGTGCAATATATGAGATTATGTCTCTGGGCCATTTTGATAACAAGTTTTTATGAGTCCACTGTTGAGGGGATAATCAAAAAGATGACTTATTTTCCTCACTCGGGTTGTCTAAAACTGTGGTGGCTTTGTTGTCACAGATTGATAATTCTCCTGTCATACAGCATTACAGTTTGTTCCATATATGTGGCACGTCTTAAAATGCAAGCTCCTCATACGATGCTACTTATCAGGCAATTCCCATTTAATGCTATAGCCACACTTATAGCTTACAAATACACTCCTACCTATGCTAGTATCATCCATCAAAAGGATTACTAATTTTCCTTCAATTTCCGTTGCTCTCTTAAGAATCTAAAGGATGATTGATAATACATGAAGGAAAAGCACAGTGGTACTGTTTTTAACCTTGCTCAAGTCATTAATCCGCTTTATACCCATGAAGGTAGTAAAGGAGACAATGAATTAGTCATTAAAGCACAGGTCAGTTTATTAGAAATCCTGATTGAACTGTAAAACGACTTCTCCTGGGCTGCCCGGGCAGACGGAGGAATCTGCAAAAGCAGGGAGAAAAAAGGAGCTGAGGGAAGCAGACAGAGGAATTCCCACACCAGTGCATTTTCTCTTGAAGAAAATGACAGAGGGGTGTATCGGTAGCCATCGTTCACCTGACAAAAAACCCTGCCTAATTAGCGCAGGCGGTGTATCCGTACATAGCCGGTGAAGAATCACATGCCAAGGATCATTTGAAAGTGATCAAAGTACAGAAATTATGCTGGCATGACAGCCGGAGAGTCTACACACACACACACACACACACACACACACACACACACACACACACACACACACACACACACACACATATATGTATACATAAACACACAAAACCTGTAGTGACCATTTATTTGGTTGAACTTGCTCCACATCTCTGTTCGTATGTAATGTTGCTGATGTGAGTGCTGGCTTATGTTTGTCACCATTTATTAAGTCATGCGGTTGTTGGCTCCACTCCACAGGAAAAGTTCAGACGGCCTCGGATGTTTGCTGCTCCCTAAAACGGAGTAATGATCTAATGACTGGTAGGGGGGTCACGCAGGGACCCGACTGAGAGGATGTAATGGATAGGATCAAACCAAAACACGCCGCAAAGTTGGCACTGTCACACAATGGCTTCAGTGTGTTCAGAAAGTTCTGCTACTGCAAGAACATTTAACTGCTGAGATTTCATGCCAGAACGTGTTCAAATAAATGGAAATATAATATGAAATAATGACCAGCAACTTTGTTTTTTTTAAATCCATATCTATTGCTGGTAGAGGATTATCATAGGAGCCTCGTTCACATTAATATTCTGAAATCATTACTTCACAAGTGTTACATTTAAGAGTTGTAGCTCGTAAACACCATCTTCCACTCCCAATAGCCTGAATAAACACACATCCCAGTTATGAGAAACCAGAGTGTGACAGCTGAGATATGCCATTATTAGCAAACATTCACAGGCATGTAAACATCTTACTCCATTAAATGGGGATTTTTGCGGCCTGTGTAAACTCTGTTTCCATGGCAGCAAACAGAATATTGTTTATTTATGTAAACAAGGGTGTTTGTGAATGGGATATGAAAATCAATATAAACAGCCCATCCTAAATATGACCTAAAAGAGAATGTGGCTGGTGTGGAATATTCTGTTTATCACTATGCATAACTTGAAGCATGTAAGATGGCTTTTGAATTCTGTTTAAAAAAAAAAATAATGTTTATTTTATGCACGGCTTGAATTGTGAGCTGCAAGATTGTTTTGAAACCAATCACAGTCCGAGGGCTTTCAATTGCTGATTGCACGATGTCATGCTAACCAGGAAGGCCACTTATCACAGTGGCGGATTTCAGAGGAGCTGGCAGGGCAGTGGGGCTCTCCTCTTAATGTTTTGTCTATGCCACAAGAATTGAACCGAGTCCATTTAAGGAATGCAGTTGAAACAGCCACACTATGCTCTTTGTACATATGGCCACACGGCCTTGACTTACACTGTGGGGATTTCTTGTTTGCTGTCACGTCTACAGACATGTCACCCCGGTCCGTCTTACTCCCTAACTAAATGGAACTTTCATTTCCTGGTTTGTAAATGTGTCTCTCCCTCTGCTTTTCTTTGATATTTATTTATTCAGTTTATGTGACAGGAACAATGCACATTAATCAACATCTCAGCTTTCACATCACTGCAAATGTGTCACACCCCCCCCCCCCTCTCCTCTCACTTCTGCTCTCCTCTCTTTTCCTCACAGTGTAGTAGCCTCAGCGTAACTCCAATCAGCAAATCAGCACCGTAACTCTAATGAGTGAAATTGCTTATGAGGGGAATCTGTTTCCGATGGCGGGCCCGATGATTAATGCGCACTGACAACATGTCTTTCCTCGAGGAGCTTTGCTGGGCTATGGCAGCTGTGTGACGCCACCTCCTCAAAGATGGCCCCCTCTTCCTCTGGGAGGCTGACATCCCACAGGGACAGGGATAAAGTGGAGATGCTGCTGAGGACTTCAACACAACTCAACACTGAACAGGACCTGAGTGGGAACATTTTACCCGTATATTACGTTCATTAAATGTGTGATATATCAATAAAGCGTAAAAGTTAGCAGCTGTACCTGCAGCCTGATGGTGGAGGTTTCATAAAGTTTGGGCAATTTTACGCTAAACATTAAAATCTATTCCGAACTATAGACAAACAGTTTTAAGTAGACTATGGGGGGAAATAAATATATATATATATATATATATATATATATATATATATATATATATATATAGGTGATTGTTGGCACATTTCCACAGCAGTTTGCTTTGCTAGAAAATATCTGGTTCATCTGTATGAAAAACAAATTGTTAATCAATTTACTTATGAACTTTTGGTCGAATTCAGCTGCTATAGTGCTGTGTTTTCTTCTCAATGTCAACAACGAAGCACTTTGAACGCCAACTGTGACTGTAAACAAAGCTGCATTGCAAAGGTTTCTTGTGGGATGTTGGTCTCACAGGGGACCAATGAAAAATTGTCCCACCACACATCGTTTTATGTGAGGGAAGCCTGGTGGCTGTGGGTCACACCTCCGGCCTCAGCTGTTCCTCCGTTTCCATTTCATCATGGGTGTACATTTCATCAGGCTCCTGTTGATGCTGAGAGATTAGTCACAACTACAGGGTTTCTTATTAATGCTACATGGAATTAGCTGCTGTTTGGGCAAAAACTCCTCTACAGACTGCAATTGGTCTGCACTTTGAAAAAACCCTTTAGCAATACATCATTTGCAGTAGTAGGGTCTTGGATTTGTATGAATCTATTCATGCTGCATAGTGTGTCTTGGCTGCATAGCATGTGATGGGTCTAGATTAATAAGGAACTATTCATCTCCATACTTCACACCTCAAGAGAATTTTTTATCTACCATAACCGTTCTGTAAATTGCATTATACGGACTCTGAAACCCTTATCCTTGGTTTGTAAGGCTCTAATGTAACATGCACCATTATCAAAGAATTTCTACCTAACGACCCAACTAACCCGAACGTTCTTTTCCTCATTCCGAGCTCGCAGATGAGATGAGACCCCACTGAGCCAATGAGCTTCGACAAAACTGACTTGATTGCCAGGGTTTTAGCGTCAATGATCCTAGAATAACAAGGAGCATATTGTACCATCGGCACAGGGCTGCACAGCCAGGTCTGTTCCAAGTTAACAGGCTCTTAGATGCCAGGGCTCAATGATGGAGGTAATGACATTCAGATGATCCAGCAATACAGGTGAATAGGCAACCATATGGACAGAGGGAGACTACAGATAGGCAGAAAACTGTGGAGCAGAACAGATGGACATCTCTACTTTTAAATGATGTGTAAAATGACATTGACATTAGACATAATGGAGGCAATATAATCCTAAATCACAGCAATTGATGACAGATTTGTATCGCATATTCTCTGCCCATTTCACATTTTTAAAAGGTCACAGGGTGAATGTACAGAAAACTATAGAGTTAAATTAAAAATAAATAAAAACAAGACATTATATTTAAGATTATCAGATGAAACATTAAAAGGTGCAAGATCCGAGAGCATTTCCATTGCCTCTCAACGGCTCTCAACATGTCGGCGGAAAGCCGGAGCCTCATGGCTAACTTTGTTAACAGTGCGGCAAAAGAGCTGACAGAGTTTACCTGAGGGGGAACCGGAGGGTGGGAGTCACTTTGAAGCTGTAACCGCCGTACGAGAGAAGCGCCGGGTAGCGGGTAACGGGCAGCGGGGCGCTGCTCACATGTACTGAAAACATGCGTGGTCGGCCCGGCTAGCAAGGACAAGCTTGAATAACAAGACACACAGAGGGAAAGCGACTTTATCAGGTAGACATGGACTACATATTTACGGAGCACATTGTTGTTTGCTGCTATACTAATGTTCAGAATGTTAAATACAGCTCCTTAAACATCCATATATGTGCTTTAACATCATGTTTATTTGGCGCATGCACAGTATCACAAGAAGACCACTGATGCTGCGGCGCATCCCTGTCAATATTTTGAGTGGAGCTGCAGCACTTTGCACAACTCTATATAAAGTCATTTGGCACTCCGATCAAGCATGGAAAATTCATTTCTTGTAATTTCCGCTGTAAAGACACTTTGTCAGCCTGTCCCTGCCAGATGCCGCAGCATTAGCGAATATGTGAAAGAAAAAAAAATATAATTTTGATTATCAAGGTATGATTGACACCAAAACAAAGAGCAGTCAAGTTTTAATCACAACATATGACATATTTCACAGGGCAGCCTGAGATGTGAGTGAGATGGAAAAAGCACATGTGGTGTATCTATTTGTGGTGTATGCATAATAGTATGTTTACATATGGCTTCATGCATGTGTGCTTAGATGACTGCTTGCACATGTCTACTGTACATAGATGCTTGTATGCACCTGTATACTTGTTATTTTGTTGAGTCTATGGTACATATAGGAACATATATGCACGCATAACCTTATTAGGCACATCTAACAAAGAGTTAGGCAATAATGCTTTAATAAAGCCTTCATGGAGGTTTTAATGTTTAGTTTTGGTTGTAACTGTTGTAGAGAGGTGTTGATTTGACTGAATGGTCAGATTGTGGTTCTGATGCATTGTATTGTGTAACATTCCTCCAAAATAACCCCACAGTTGTCTCAACACCCCTCTGAAACAATCTAAAGGGAGGATATATTGCAGGACTGTTGTATTCGACCGCATTACCTTTAGCTGAGTGTACATGTACCTGGGTTGCTGATCCCGATAGGACAAAAGCAAGGTAGCATTATCTTTGCTTTACATATCTGCCTGTCTGCTACCACCACTCATAAGTCCCTGTCGCTAACCGCCTTGGGAGTTCAGATAATGTTCCTTGGCTGGCAGAAGACAGGTTGATAGCTGTCAGGGACAGAAACAGAATAAATTACAGGGTTTCATTGGGGCGCCTCTAAGGCGCATTAGGGACCTCAGGAGCCCAATCCCCAAACACGGGATGAAGAATCATTTTGTCACAAAGGCACAGGGTCGCCCATCACTGTCTAATGCATGCCTTGATTAATCGTAGGGATGGATCAACATTATGTCCTATTCAGGGTGATGCTTAATTGCCTCCGCCATCCAACTCATCCATTTCCGTAATGATTGTGCGTCTGCTTCCCTGGACACATAGTTAGTCTGGTGGACTGTAGCTTAGCGGGACAGGACCCCCTTAAACATCATCACCAGCTGAGAGCTTACCCTCTCCAGACACCTTTACCTCCCCCTAACAGTGAATATGTGGATAAATGGTGCTGGCTTCATCGCCCATAGCCCTGTATTTATATTCACAGCAGAATGTCTGCGAGTGTTAATGTATGTAGATTTCATTTCTGATGAGTGATTATTTGACTGCTCATTTTGCCTGAGATTTATGGCACTCTCTATCTCCTGACTGCAGTGCCACTCTTATCTTTAATAAAAGAGATGAGGACATTAATCAGGTTTTGTTGGCGACCCTTACTAAGACATTAAATGTATTGTATGGTGTAAGTAAACATGCTTCACATCCTTCTCTCTCACAGTCAAGTGAGGGAAGGAGGGTGAGGGACAGAAAGAGGCGAGCGCGGAGGGAAAAAAAACCTCATTATATTTATCATAATTTCACATCTGCTGTTTTTGAAGCAATGTACCATGAGCCCATAAAGTGTATTACAACTGTGCATAAATTCAACTGATTTGTGGCTGGAGTAGCTAATTCCTTGAGTACATTTTAGAAAAACAAGCACTGAGCCCTGAAATTGCAATTCCATAAAGGCTTTAAATTACTGAGTACAGAATCAAGAACTTGCCTGATGTGCCGCGCATGGTGACCATGGTATAGGGAAAAGCAGCGCTCCCTGAGATAGAGACAATAAAACCTGAGATGAGTGAGCCATATACTCAAACAAAATAAAGGAAGAGAAGATGGGCTGGCAGTGTGATGAGGGGGAGTGACTATCGTACCCCTGCATCTCATGTTATCCTTTTAACCACGAGGATGCATTTGAGAGGACACATTTAGCCCCCCCCCCTCCTTCTTCCATTATATCCATCTCTCTACTTCATATCGGTGGAAGAGTTAGTGGATGGATGCCAGCATTTCACGCAATGAAAGCCTCCTCATTCAGAGGCAGTTAAAATTATATGAATCTCATCATTAGCAAAGAGAAGGATGTGTACTGTTGAATACTCCTTGACATACGCACAAAGAAACATGCACACATTCACATCTACAATGTAATCTTGTGCACACACACAGTCGGTCATGCACAGCCTGCATCCAGTTATTCATTTCCCAGAATCACTATCAGCCAAACACATTCAAACCTATGGGAAGTTTATACTCTCCACTTCAACTGACTTGTATGTCTTGGTAATGGTTTCTTTGCAAATCGATAAAAAAAATCCTGAACCCCCCCCATTTGATACAAAACCTTATTTTGTTATCATGCAAACTTAAGGTGTCACAGTGGCTCAGATCGTATTAATATTTCATGTCATTCTTTCCAGCCACTCTCGATACCATCACCTCCTCTATCCCCTTTCGCCTCCCTCACCTCCCTGCGTTCTCCCTCTTCTATTTAGAGTCATTTGGGATCGGCATGAACAAGATTTTCATATCAGGTAAATGAATATCTTTATCACAGAGGCAGGAGCCTGGATGCTCAGGGAGCTAGAGAGAATAATCACACAGAGCAAACAGTCTTGGTGAAACAGAGAGACTCTCAGTAATAGCTACCTCTCTCTCAGTCTCCCACACTGCTCTCTGTGTACATCTAAATAGCCTGCTTACTGCGCTGGATTCTGAGGGATCAATGGCCTTGCTGTGGCCAAGCGCTGACCTTTGACCTTTGATGAGCCAGAAGGCAAAAACATTATAGGACATGGTGAAGTCCTGACACTATTTTTGATTTGTAAATGGAACATACAGTACATGTAAATGTCTGTTACAATTGAGACATGTGGCCACATTGCCATCCCTGAAGCCATAGCTAGCTAGCTGCAATATCGGCCTGTCTGTCCACCACTTTGGTCCAGAACGAAATATAACAGTAATTATTGAATGGATTGCGATAAAAATGTCTACACTTATATTTTCCTCAGAAGATAAAATCGACGAACTTTGGTGATCCTTTTACTTTAACACCCCTATAAGGTTGACATTTATGGTTTTTAATGAAATATTTCAACAACTAATACATGGATTATCGTGGATTTCCATGATGCCGAGAAGCACCACAAAGTGATGACTCATTCTGTGAAACAAGTCAACGTCTACCAGATAGATTGGCACAAAATTATCTCCAGACATTCATGGTTCCCGGAGAATGAAGCCGAATTACTTTGTTGATCCCCTAACTTTTCCTTCAGCGCCACCATGAGGTTGACATTTTTGGTTCAGAGTTAACTATTAGATGGTTTGCCATTCAATTACAAACATTAATGAACCCCTCACAATTAATTTAAAATGTTTTCATGTGCCTCTGACCTTTTGTCTTGTGCCACCATGAGGTCAAAATTCTACTTTGTCCAATAATTTGGTTCTGCAAAACTAACAGCATTTCTATCAGACTCCACCATAGCCAACAATATTTGTACGCTAACACGCTGAATTAAGATGGTGACCATGCTAAGCCTTATACCTGCTAAACATCAACATGCAAACATGTCTTTGTGGGCACATGTTAGCATGCATTGCTGTGTCTAACTACAGCATGGCTCGGGACTCTGACCCTTGTTTCTTGTTGAACAGACAAAGCGCATTGTTCATAACACTAATGCATGCATTTTCAATAAAACAAAAAGTTTGAGACTGCCTTATTATGCAACTCTGGGGTACTAGAATATTTGATCACCATTATGCATACTGTTAGTTAGGATTATGGAGGTTTTATTAAGTATGCTACATTCATCTGTTTATATTTTACTGGTTCGTTGACATTTCATTTACCTGTGTGAGAAAATTTGGTGCAACTAATTCTTTTTTAATGTGGAGTGAAGAGAAAAAAGTTACCATCTCTCTTTATTACAATGCCCAATAATAGTTGATTTAACGGCTATAAAATGTGTTCATTAGAATGTTGTAGATAAGAAATATTGAAAGTATACCCAAAAGTGTCAGTTTTATAGTGAATGAACAGGATAATATAATCTAAAAAGGGTGTGATTATATTCAAGCCTTGTCCTCCAGCATTATCTTGAAGCTCATAAAGAAATGAAGTTTAATATGATGCTTTCAGTCAGTTTAATTGAATTTTAATTGCCACTTTGGACAGAAGGTTTAGATCTAATCAATAAAATATTAAACTTTTGGGGCTCTGACGGGGAAAGCTCTCCCTGTTGCCCCCCGGTGCAGTGCATCCTGTTACTGGAGGGTATAAAATGCCTGTTTATGAGCTGCGGTAGCTAAGCCAACACCTCGCTGTTTTCCATAGTCTTTCTGCAGAATGCAGTGGATAAATAACACAAGTCGAACAAGCTGAGATTCCATTAATTACACTGGTGTGGAAGAGCGGTCGGTCACCTTCAAAGGAAGGCCTTTAATGTGCCAGAGCTATAAATATTTTGAAATGTCACACCTTGGGAAGACAGCATCAGGCCAGAGCCGGGGCGATAAATCAGAGCCTGAGAAGAACCAGGAAAGAAAAGATGGCTCTTTGGTATTTTAGAAATAATTACTGATACAAAAGGGGTAATGAATGAAGCTATAAATTACGTTAAAACAGACCATTAGGAGAGGATTAGTTTATAAAAGTCGTTGCTGCTCCTTAAAATTACCCTCTCAGAATATTGCGTATTTTACTCTGTCCATAACTCATGCAAATAAAAAACATGTATGCATAATATCACACTCTGTTGATTGATGCTCAATTAATTGATTTTGTTCTGCTGCTTTTAAATGTGTCGCCAGATATGACATCATCATAACAGTTCTTTTCCACTAATATAATGCCAATGTAACAATGTCCAGAGTCACCTTTTAAGGCCACTAATAAAATCTCTAATGAATCAGCACGTCTTTTACTTTTTATCCAAGTGATGAGCGAGTGAAGAGCAGGTAAGACCCGGACAGAGAGCCGTATCTCCTCTATGTGGGCCAGTCATCGTCCACCACCAGCATCACCACTATCATATACAGTTATAAATCTGAGGCAGCCTTGGTTAGGCTGCTGCACGGATGGAAGGAATTTATCCTCAATCCCTATTGAGAGAGAGCCTGAGAGAGAAAAATGACATGGCCCATCCTCTAAGCCTCATAAAAGTCTAAATTAAATATCAAATGGAACCACTGATGGATAGCGTCCCCACCATGGATCCCCAGCGCCGCCTCTGCCTCCACTCCCTGACACGACAGGTGCTGCTCACATGACTGGAGAGCCAGACAACTTTGTTAGCAGGATTGTTCTCAGTTCAGTGTAAAGCTGCGGTGTACAAAATGAGGGAGTCGAGTAAGTGAACGCAACAAGGCGCCATTATTCCTCGCGGGTTCCTGCCATGGCTGGATCCTCCCTTCCTTTCAGAGGATACTTAAATATTGTGCAAGTATGACTGAACGAGAATGTCCCTTCAGACGACTTGAAAGTGCAATTTGTCACATATCGGAATTACCGAATACATGATGTTCTGGATCCATATTTTTAAACCTGTGATTCTCCCATCCTCTGCAAAAGAACACTTCGAAAGATTGCTGTCAGGCGGGAACACCTCATCGGGAGATACTGTAACACTAATGCCAACCCGGCCACAATAGCTGGCGCTATCGGCAGGCTAAAACTGTACATTATGAATCATCAATTGTCGCCCTGCTTTGTATTATCCCCAGAGAAAATCCCAATCTGGGCTTGAGCCCACGGCTGATGGACACCCCATTATTCACTCGCGCTTCTTCAGCTCTGAGACAGGAGTGGGGATAGGCAGTAAAACGACGGCCTTAAGATTAATCCTCCGCTCTTTCTCCTGCTTCCCGAATCAGAATGAAATAGAACATTCCCTTCCCTTAATCAAAAAGTTTTTATCATCTCCCCCCTCTCCAACTCAGGAAGTGGGGATAATGCTCGTTCCATTGCTCGTCCTGTGAATTGACATTGGGGAGGGCGATGAGAGGGATCTTTTCTCGCTGCCTTTTGTACTGTAACAAGTGAGCACAATTCAGATGAGCTGGTGGTCATCAATCAATATGTGCATTATCTCCCATATGCTGCACCACGCAAGCCTTAATAATAAGGTTGCAATCTCTAAACCTCCTTAGCACCCACATAACTGACTGGCCTTCACAATTACGATAATAACATGGTGTAAGTAAAACAGAGCAGAAGTTCATAGTGCTGCTGCGCAATGGGGGAGAACGCAATAAGAAAGTTTAGAGGAAAATAAATCCTTTATACTTCTACTATTATGGAAGAAATGTGCTCATGACCAATTATATGAACTAAAAAGGAACTTTACACTCTTCTCTTCCCTCTTGCTCATAAGGCGAAGGACGAGTAGCATGATGTGACATGTGATTTGTTTCTCAGTCAAGTCACAAGCATCAGGTGAGCCGGAGTTGTGGTTTTGACACCCGAGTTTTGCCTCACACAGCCAGCCTCGATGCCATCACGCCTTGGACCGCGTCACTTAGCAGAGGGGTGTGAATTTGTTTTTCGCCCAGGCGTTAATGAACTGTGGGCTTTGTGGGCTTAATTAGAGTGTGCTTCTATTGAGCAAAAGGTACCTGGGAGGATAATAAGAGTTCACAATTCAAAAACCTCTCCCTTTCCACAGTTTAGGAGGCGTTTTTAACGAAAGGGCCGTTGATGGCCTCCGCTGGCAGTTCATCTCTGACCTGCCAAATCAGCTACATGAGGAAACAAGACTCTGGGAGTATTCGTCATCCATCAAGAACATGCAGTTTTGTGCCACAGCTCCTGGCTTCCAGCCAAGTCTAAAGCGACTCATTGTACAGCAGCCAAAAGACAAAGGCAGCTCCCCCTCTGCTCTGTGAGAGCAGTGCGTGGAGGTGTGGGTGGTTATGCAGATCACTAATTGTACAGGCCACCGGGGTAAAGAGGGAACGGAATGGCAGCCTCTCTGTAAGACATGCCGAGGGAGGGGAGGGACGGACCGGTGTGAGTCTCCCTCCCTTCTCTGTCTCTCTCTCTCTCCCTCTCTTTCTCCTTCTTTTTCACTCTCCCTACCCTAAATTGGCAGCTGGCAGGCAAATGAATGCGGTGTGAAGTGAGCCCACTGAAGTGCAGGGTCCTGCTGTTCAGGCAACAAAGGAGCTCCATGCGAGACATCTGCTGTTCAGTTATCAGAATACATTTAGTCACGTGCCTCCCTTCCCTCTCTCGTTCTCCATTCCTGTTCCACCACGGCCGCGCAACATCCATTCTGTCAACTGAGAGCTGAGCCTTTCTTTCTCCCTACTTCTCTTCAACGGCATTCTTCTTCAGATCACTCCTCTGCTGCCGCTGCCCCCGCCCCCCCCCTCCCTCCATCTCTTTCTCATTCTCTCATTTGCCACCGTAATCCCTCTCTCCACCTCTTCTTTTGCTGCCTTTATTTAAACAGTTTAGGTCTGGCAGATAACCCCTGAGTGCTTCCTATCTGGTCCAAAATGCGTTAACCCTGTGTGAATGATCACAAGACGGCCCGAGGAAACGGCAGACTGAATCTTAATGAGCCACGCTCGCACAAGCAAAAGTAAATTGAGCTTACCACCATGATAAATTAACCTAATGAATGCAATTGTTTTGTGGCACGCTAGCTTGGGCTGGAGCCAGATGGTCAATACTTAGCGCTGAGTTTTGTGTCTCCTGTCCTTTTTCTTTTCCTGCAGTCTCTCTTGCTTTTAAGCTCTAGAAGGCATTAAGAAGTTGCGCCTAAAACAAACATATTCCAATTGTACATTTTTACTTTTACATTTGATCTTTCACGATAAACTCAAACATCTCCCCAATCCAATGCCTGTGAATAAGTTTGCATGGATAACGCCCTTGTCGGCAAGCATCCATCCGGCACATCGGACCAGGGCCTTGCAGCTGAGTAAAACAAGCAACTGTGGCGACATGATAGGGGTCTGCAGAGGAGACGGCGGTGTGCATTTCTGCCCATTTCCTGTCCCATCTCACGATATCCGTGTTTACTTTAACACTTAATCCCTGTAAAGTGTGTCATTTGGTTTGCACGCTCTTCACTCTCCACTTCGTCCTCCATCCTCTCCCAGTGGTGCAGGCTAGCATGAAGGTTGCACATCCAGGAAGGGACAAACCCCCTCCTGTACTGCGTGTAAACTAGATGACTTCCTCTAGGCAGGTGGCACATATCCAGATGTTCTCTCAATTTCCTACGTGTGTGTGTGCGCACCTCTACTTATGTGTATGTCTGCATGTATTGCTTGACACACCCTGAGCTGGTGACCTCTCTGCTCTCGCCACAACATCACCACTGGAGCAGTTTACACCATAATGACTTGTATCGCCTGAGGCCCCGCCACATCTGTGGCTCCCTTCCTCCATCTCAGTCTCTCAGTCTTTCCCTCTTTGTCTTTCCTCATCCCTCGCACACAACCTATCCATATTTCTCCTGTTTATATACTTTATTCCCTCCAGCTTTTTCACTTTGCTTAGTCTGTCATAGACTTTCCCCACCGCTTCGTCCTCAAGCAAGTGCTTTCCTGCTTTGGTCCACAGCACTATTACCGTAGAAAAAAAAAACTGCATGGCTCACTTTGTATGGCTGACTTAATGCGTGTCCGACTTGACACCTATCAGACACAATAAACAAACACATCATTCAATGTCAGCAAGCTTGAGAAGGTAGCTGCAGCCCCTCATTGAAAGGGCCGAGTGTCCAAGACAAAGCACAGGGATGGCTCTGGCAGCATTGAGTGAGTCTAATGTCACATGGAGTGACGTGTGCTCCTCCAACAACAACTCAGCTCATTAACCGACCGGGGGGGGGGGGGTGCGTCCAAAATATGACCATGTGCTGACCGAGCGTTCTGTCCCGTTCCCACCCCCTGGCTGTATATGGAGAGCAATGACCTCTCACTCAGACAGTGCTCCTTGCGATCGATCATACGTGACATTTGTGACATTGCATGCATCCTAGATATGCAACTCCACAGTGTTGACTTATCAGTCAAACTGTCTCGCAGGCAGGACATCCATATCACAATACATGTTCGGCAGCTCTTGTGTACCTCGTGCGGTTCGACTCGGATTCTTGCACTTTCACACGAGGTAAACTGTGTCTCTGTGAATGTGGGGAGGTGCCGACGCCAGGTTCACCTTTACAGCCGACATACTTTAGGAAATCGTAAACACAAAGACAAATAATTGACTTCATCCTCACAACACTGATGCACTGTATTTTTTTCAAATACAGCACATCCAGCTCTACGGTACTGTACAGCTCCCATCTGGATTTGCACGTGCACGCCCACATATCCACACACACACAGACACAGACACACACACACACACACACACACACACACAGTGTCTTGTTTTCAGGTTCATTAAGCCCCTGTGTTACCCAGAGTGGCTGACAGGATGAGGAACAGTGCAGAAATCTCCCCCTGCAGGTATCCATTCACATTATCATTGGGAGAAAGCCTCTCTCGTCAGTGCCCTTGTTACGGCTCGAGGGGGGACCACTAATTAGAGAGACAAGAACTGCTTGAGAATAAGTCCATTACACCCATGTGGACCCAAAAGCTTAAAATACCTGGAATATCAGCAAACTCCTAGCATCCCCTCCAATCGCTCCCCATCTGCCGAGGGCATCTTTTCAAACATATAAATATATGGTGAAAGAGTTGTAGAGGTAGACAGAAATGGAGGACAGAAGCTGTCAGCTATTTGAAAGGCTTTATGAAAATCATCGTCCAATTAGAGGTGATGATCAAATCAGGCATGAACCCCACTCTTGAGTTCTTGATGGCTTCGGTCTCTCTCTTGCTCTCTCACTCTCAATTTCTCTCTCTCTCTTTGTCTTTCACTTAGTGTGAACGTGTGTGTGTGTGTGTGTGTGTGTGTGTGTGTGTGTGTGTGTGTGTGTGTGTGTGTGTGTGTTGAAACCACAGCTCAGATGAACTCATGAAAGGAAATTTGGTTTCGTTTTCTCATCACTGGTAATTATACTAATACGTCGGAAATGCCTCCTTCAAAGACCAAGAGCCATGTGGAGCACATTATTATAGTAATAAAGTTTTGGTTGAAATATAAATCAAACTGATTATCACCACTCATTGTTTATTCTCACACACAGAAAATAGCAGAATAACAATGAAAAATGCAATAAATAGATCTGACGAAATAGTTTAACCTGTAGTTCAAGTAAGGAAATTAACTCAGTACATGTACTTAAGTACTGCTACTTAATACTTATACTGCTCTACATTTCAAATGGAATTATTGTGTATTGATATAGAAACTCCATTAAGACTTGTTCTCATTCTAAAATGTTAAAGGGACATTTATAATGAAGTACCGTAGTTGTACAACGTGGTACTGTTGCTGACTCAGGTTTACTATTCCTATAGTACAGAGCAACTTCAAATCAAGACACTGCATATGAATCTGTGTACAGGTGTAGTATGCAAAGTTGTCAAATTCTACTTAACTCCATTCTTTTGCCTTCTGATTTCAATATGATCCAAATGATCCATTAGTTTTGAATGCAAGCTCTGAGTAGGCAGCTGAATTCCGCCTGCAGTTGGCAGTATTTATGCAAGTTGATTTAACTGCTGGATAGGGTCCTCTTGTGAAACATGAGTCAGTTCCAGCATTTAACCTCACCATACTAATTTATGCACCGTGGCATAGGGTACTTTATCATCTGCTCTTTGGGGAGAGACAGTCATCTCATTAGGCAGGATTTAATGAAATGCAAGGATAGACTTAATTCTTAATTCCATAGATGGCTGAAACAAAAATCCCAGCGTAAATCCTACACTCCTCTGTGGCTCCATAAATTGTTGCAGCCAGTGGAGAAAACGTGAGGGAGGGAGGATGCCAGCGGAGACTTTTAGAAAGGGAGAAAGGACGTGAAGGTTGATATGTGCTGATGTGTAACTGAGTCTGCAAGTCCATAAACGTCTTTTGTAATTGCGACATTCCTGATTTTCAAGTTGTACTAAAAAACGCATTAGAAACATATGAAATAAAGACTGCTTTACATTATAATGCATCATATGTTATATTTATTGTCCAATAATATCCACAATATAATGGATGCTGTAAGCCTCAACACAAGTGTTCCTCCTGGCCAAAACCCCCCTCCAAATGTAGATATATATCTGTACTGACAGCAATAGGCCTGTGCATCTTAAATACCCTCTCCACTAGTCTTGCAAAGTCCCACTACTTTTCTAGCCTGAAGCCAACAAAGATATGTTAACTCCTTTTGAATGTACAGACAGAAGAGAGAATTTTTTTTTAGGGCAGACTGTCGACTGTTCTTGGCAAATGTACGTGTTCATTTGCAGCTGGTGACTGCCGGGCCTGCAGACGAGATCCACCGGAGGAGGATCATCAACAGCACGACGCAGAACATTAACACCATAATTTACATAAAATTACTTACATACTGGTGTGGTAATTTAATTAGTTTGACCGGTACAGTGCAACTGCGAGGAATAGATTCATACATGAACCATGAGGGAGCTCTGCTTACTCTTCCACGTGGCTAATTCTTTCACACGATATTATGAGGGGGAAATAGACACAATAGAAACCTTGATTTAATTTACCAGACCCGTTTCCCCGACCAAGACACATTAAGACAACGATGCACGCGCACACATCCATGTGCACATACAAATGTACAAATGTATTCATACGTAGCACACGCTAATACAAAGCTAACATGTGGTGTGTTGTCATATGTTAATAAGACAATGTACATATTAAGCTACTTCAGTACATCCCAGAGAATTACCATTGTTTCAGATTCTCGGTTTCTCTTTGTTTGGATTTAATACTTTAGAAATGCATCATTATTGAATAGTTTCACATTGACAACAGGAGCTTCCAAATAGAGGGAGTGGACAAAATGATGGCTTCATAATAGGAATAAGGGCTCCAGGCATTAAGTCTACATTGGTTTGCCATGCAGGCAGAATGTTGGCAGGATATTAGCAACATGTCAGTGTCCAGTGTCCAATTCTTACATCTAAATATAAAAAAAATTGCTGGACAATCCGTAACTTGAAAAGGTAATACTGTCCATCTCATCACAAAAAGCTGCTTAACAGGTGGCCCATGTTAAATGAAATGTCAAGTATTGTGTCAACTAGGACGTCTTACAATCATTGATTTGCAACACATAGACGGGAACCATGGACCACAAGACAGCTCCCAAAAAGTGAAGCCAAACCCTCTCATCGACATCCCACACCTCCATGTTAGCGGATGGAACATGGGCCAAAATAAAAAAGAGCCAAGTCCATGTCAAATACATTTTTCTTGAGGGTTTGTGTCATTGTAGGTAGCTTTAATCACGCTGTTGTATGTTCAAATATTTCGGATAAGTTTGAATTTAATTAGTTATTTGATGCTATAAAAAGGGGATGTTATGTCATGATTGACAGCTGTGATTGACAGCTGCTCCGAGCAAAGTAGTCAAGCTGAAGGCTTGGGAAATTACAAGAGAAGAGATGTAACTTTAACTTTCCATAACTGTCACAAGTCTGTCTCATAGAACATGCTTCAATTCGATCATAAATGTAATTTTAGAGATATTGTGGTGAGTTGTTTTTGTCTTTCTAGCCAAACAGCCACCGTGGCGCCAACGTAGCAGATAAGTGGCTCTATCGAACACGCTGGAGCCGTGCTCAGCTCGTGATTGGCTCAGCCGGGTATGTGGGCAGGACTTCGATACCACGGCCCCAGCTTTTCGATCACTACTGCACAGACTCTAGTTTTGAAAGACGTCAAAATCTCAAGATGGCAGCTCCCGTATCCCTGATATTTTGGCTGGCTTTTGTACAGTGAGAAGAAGTGGAAACACCAACACCTCGTCTATTTATAAATATGTATACAGTCTATGACTGAAAACACGTAATGCCTACATTGCTGATGCATGTCTCTTATTTACAAAATGACAGCAGCTTCAGAAATTATGAAACTACACCAACACCTGCATCTTAAGTCATGAATCAGTATTTTGACATGCATTGGCACATAAAGACCTGGAGCTATAGAAAAAGTAATATGGCTTTCATGATGAGTCATCTTTCACACGTTTGCCTAAATTCAAATGGCTTTAGGCTCAGCCACCACTGTGTGTTGATAAAGTGTAGGATTATAACAGTCAGCCAACTTTTCAGTCATTAGGGCCAGTGATCACTCTGCATGGTACCATAACTGTAAAAGGAATATGAAGACATTTTACAGGACTAGAGGGACCACTGCGTGCCAACACTGTTCTCTCATGTTGATAAGGCCCACATAGACAGGCTGAATTCAAGAAGAAGGGTTTCAAATGCCAAGAATGTTGATATTTTTTCCTTCATCCCCTGGAAAACACTAGACATTTTGGGAAGAGGAAAAGGATATAAAATGTGAAGATTTAACTCTGGATTATCACATATTTGGTTTTATTTGTATCGTTTGACTGCTTTTTTCTACTTTTAATTCTACTTCTAGTCAGATAATCAGATGCAAATGACATAGTGAAATATGACACAGATTTACTAATTATATGCCAGTGTTGGCTAAACTGATGCCATGTTTACAATTTGTCTGATCGTTTCTTCGTCCGTCAGACTTTATGGCGAAGTCATGTCTCCATTGCTGCGAAAATTATCATTAATAGAAATGCCAGTCAAAACTCTAGAAAATAACAACAAAGTTGAAATACAGCGCATATATTCTTTGATCATGTGTTGATTTACACAATATAATTTATTGTATTTAATTTTTCGAAAATCTGTTAAACAATGCTTATTTTGCAGCTGGCTCTCAACATCTTATCAGATACATCTCTCCCTCTTTATCTAAAATCATCGACAGCTCGTCTGACTTTCGTTATAACATGGAAAAGTAACAGAGAACATAACAGGAATGGTTACAGCCGGTTTCTGAATGGATACTTTGAACTTAAGGGAGAATTACAGCAGCTCTTATTCACCATCAGCCATGGCTGACCTGACAGGTGAGCTGTCACCTTCCTGTCGGCCCGGCCGTTATAGCTTTAACGTAAGACCCCTTCAGTATGACAGGGGGGGAAAAAACACCACCACTACCAGAGAAAAGGACTTAATGTCCTATTCACCCCTCCGCCATGCACCATTTGGAAAATTGCTCAATCTTTTCCTCAGTCTCTGTGCCATATTATTATACATTGTTTCTAAGGGAAAGCATTTTCTATTATTGCCATTAAGAATATGAAAGTTTAGAGGAAAAGAAAAAAAGAACAGAGCGTGTAGCATATAGAAGAACATTTGGGGGAGAGAGGTGAGGGTAAAAAGCGATTGAAAGGCTGTAATTATTTGAAATAGTGTGCTAATGTGTATTATCATGTCATTAAATGTAAATGAGATGGAGCTAAAAGACCCAACGCAGAGGACTTGTGGCTTTTTGTCAAAAAAGAAACAGGGACGGGGGGAAGAAAACCTATGGTAAAAAAGAAAAAAAAAGAGAAACGTCAAGGCTATGTTTGTTTGCGGGAACATAAACATTTAACAAGCTCACCAAACTGTGGCAATGAACTACAACATCGTCACATGACGGCGTGATACATTCACAAACAGCGAATGCAACTTACCAAACCTCTGAGGTTGCTGCTGACACGGATAAAGAGGACGGATAGTGGTAGCGATTTATTGGGAAGATCCTGATGCTGTCTGAAGTCCCTAAGACAATTGTCTTGACTGTGAGTGTGAGTGTGAGTGTGTGTGTGTGTACATATGTGTTTACATATGTGTTTACTCTTGCATTTGATCCCTGACGTGAGCGAGCATCATTCCACTTCAGCTGCTTAATAAGGCTGTCTGGGCCAGCGGCTCCTCGTGGCCCCCAGCCCTGTTATCAGAAACATTAAGCTGAATATTAATGGCCTGGACCGAGACGCATGTCATTAAGCTTGGTTGGCCATTTCTCTCTGTCCTTCCCTTACCACTGTACAGGAATTAATGAATCGTGGGTAAAACAGGGAACACAAAAGAACGAGGGAGACAGAGAAAGTGAGAGAGAAATGGGGGGGCTTGGTCGGTGGCCATTTCTCAAAAACGAAAAGATAAATACGAGAAGAAATGTAGCATGTCATGTGTGGACAAAGGAGAAAAAGAGTTAGGTGGCCACATATCTAAAAATAAACTGCTGGTTGTATTAATCTTTCCCTTGCTAAATTAATAACACACCCATGGCAGACCTTTGTGTCTTGCTCAAAGAAAGAAACAACAACAAAATTATTTGGTAATCATTTGTTCGTCACTATTTCCTCTGGCCGAGCAGGCGCAGAGGTTTACATTTGAAATGGAATGGGAGCGGGGAAAGCACTTATTACTCCCTAAGTGCTGTGCTGGTGCAGCCTGAGCAAAGTGAGCTGTTAACAGATATAATTTGTATAGAATAGCCAGAGGAGAGCTTTTGATATGCAGAAGAGCTGACCTCTGGACTGCCACTTTAATTGGGTTTTTAATTTTCCAGGCCATCTGACAGTATCAAACATGATCCCTGAGCTTTGCCCCATTGATTGGAACCACCGTGACAAGAGGAGCCTGACGTTCTCTCTCTCTCCGCTTTTCAACAGAAAGAAAAAGAAAACGGAAGAAGAGGGAAGTAAAGCATGCAGGAGGGCTTGGGATGGAAATTTTGCCTTAATAGCGAGGAGTTTAGTATTGTATGGGGCTGAGGCTGAGGCAGTGCCGTTGATGGGATACCACCCTCAGAGACGGGGAGGAAAAGTGCAGGCTGCTGAAATAAAGGCTGTCACTTCTGACTAGCGACAGCACACAGAGGAGTAAACCAGACTTCACCACTCGGAGAGATGCAGCAGTTGTTTACAGTACACTAAAGAGAGAACAGGACCGGCTAATAGCGACAGAATCTAGCCATCAAACTCAAAGGAGTTTTGACAAATTTACCTCTACAATCATTGCTAAAAAATAAATAAATTCAAAGCAATTGGGTGGGATGAGTATGTATACAGGAACAGAGAGAAACTTCAGCTCTCATAACTGGTGATGTAATAGCACTGTGTGGAATAGCTTTCAATTAAGGCCGCATCATCACGTCGCAACATGGCCCATCAACACGCAAACCTCCACAATTATCACCTGCGCCCGTCCATCTGGCTCGCTATCTCCACACAGACGAGAGTCTGCCTTGTGGTTTTTGGACAGGGGTTCCTTACTGGGGCCTGTTTGTTCAATCTGCAGGACCACACAAAGAATTTCAGCCCCCTAATCTCCTAACCAAACAAGACAGCAATTACACAGGCAGATAACTAGGGGACATTTTCATCCACAGTGACAGTACTGGCACAGAAGTGTTGTAGACAGAAGAAGAGAGCGAGCAAGACAGACAGAGAAAGAGAGAGAGAGAGAGAGGAAGAGAGAGAGAGAGAGGCATAGAAGGAGACTGTTGTCCTGTTTGAAGAAAAGAGAGGTTCACCTGCCAGTCAGAATACGCAGGGACGACTGTGACGCACACTGTAAACATTACAAATGGACGGGGTTATCTCAAAGTCCACTGTAGGAGGTTGAGCAGGTCCCAAACATGCCAGCAGCACCTGACAGTTATTGACTACCTGACATATTTAGCCACGTTATTAATGTTATGGAATGTATTTGTGGCCGACGGGAAACTCGGAGAGCGTATCTGAATTGGATTTTACAAACTGAGCCCAGACATCCAACTCTTTGTACAAGTAACCGTGAATATAGAATTTGAACTATAAAAGTTGAAATGGAAATGACTCTTGTCCTTGGAAAGCGTGAGAATGTGAATGAAATCGGTGGACAGGATCATCACTCAGAATTAAGTCAGTTCCATGACATGCATTAGACAAATGTAGCTATTTTTCACAAGTAGTGGAATACATTACTGTTGAGATTGAGAGTAATGTACCTTTCTTGGCACCACTGAGATTCTTCAACCTTTAGTCATTAAGAAGTGGGAACTTTTCCACCTTTTCCTTAAAGTTCATGTTCTCATTGAAGCTAAATTACTCTGTCCAAAGATACTCGTAAAAAACCCAGCAATGACAAAACCCTTTTAAGGTGTCATGAAATGCAGAGCGGTTATATATTTGTAAGTGTGAGGCGTGTGCCTGCTAACCTGCACTGTGCAGTAAAATCTGCGTGCATAAGCATTCTCTCACACACACACACACACACACACACACACACACACACTCAAAAAGGACCCCATAAAGTCACACTCACATACACACACGTACATACACAGAAATCTCATTAGAGCCTTTGTTAATTGCAGCAGACAAATGCTAATGGTTCAGGCAACAAAGCAGCTGTGTGTATGAAAAATGAGAATCCACAAAGTAATTATTACATCCAATATTAATTTAATTATACCGTTTTGTGTGATACAGTAATTTAGGAGGGTTTTTCTAATCACACACACTCTTGAAATAAATTAGGAGTTACGGAGGCACAGGGGAGCTGAGGATTTCTCCAAAGACTCACTAGGGGGGAAATAGCATCACGCTCTTTCTCTGGGATTTTCACATTTAAATTAAAACTCCACTGTTGCTCTCTCATCAAATGTGAGACAAGCAGAAAAGGAGTGGGACGCCTCTGTTTTTTTTTTTTTTTGCCAGAAAAACACAGCCACTTTATTTTTTTCCCCTCCTGGTGCCCATGCTTTGCGTTTGGCTGATGAGGGAACCAGTGAGACGGTGTGGCTGTCAGTGCATTGGCTGCGTTTGAATAAAAATGTAATTATGAATCATCTCTCCTGGGCCTGGTTTTGCCTCTTCGCCTCTCTCTTGTGAGCTCAGAAATGTAATTGCAGTTGTTTTCTATATAATCAGTAGCCAGAGAGTTGGTGCTATTACAGATATCCGACAAGGGAGCTTTTGTTTTAATCTTTTGATTCCAAAGTCAGGTTCTTTTTTATCTGCTGTGGTGTACACAAAAGCAAGTTTGATTGGCAGGGAGTTTGCATCTTTTTTCTTCCTTCTCTCTCTCTCTGTGTCATGTAAATTGTTATTGTCTTTTACCTCAAATTGCTTGAGAAGTTTGTCAGATGAATAGAGCCACAACAGCCCCCTTTCTTCTATGAATTTGTACACTATACAACATGCATGATGGCCAGTTATAATTCAAACAAACACTCCGCGGCCCCAGCTAGCACAAGGCTGTATCTCCGCATGTACAAATTGGACAGATGTATGTTAACGGTCTCGGCCATTGTACCTCTTTTTGTTCGTGCGTGTCTCACTCTCTTTCACTCTCCCCTTTTTTTATATTCACACTTTTTAATAAAGCAGAACATCTCGCCTCTGGACGTCACATGGACGGACAGCTGTAGCTGTGCCGGTGGTCGAGGTGAAAATCAACCCCAGGACATGTCAAAGAGTGAGATTTCCAGTCCTAAAATTAGATGAGAAACCTGGGTGTCTGTGAAGGGTGGGAAGGAGACGGAGAGGGAGAAAGGAAGGAGCGCAGTGGGGTGAAATAAAGTGTTAGAGAAGCACGTCCACCCCTGGCTAGTTACTGTAAATCAGGTCCCTGAATGACTAAGGGTTACACCTCAGGAAGTAGCTTCCTGGAGTCAAAAGTGCAGTGGTATTTATATAATAACACAGTTTCATTCCAACATCCCCCAGTAACAGAGTAATGGGGCCTCTGCCAGCAGCGCCTTTAATGCCCTAATGGTGGAATTAAAACCAGGGGATGGCAATGAACGGATGTAAATTAACAATCACCTCGCTATTACCAACTAGTATGCGCACACACCCACACACAATAAGTCTCACGACAACTTGCTCCCTCCGTCAAGTCAATAAGAAATTAGAGGAGCATCCGACAAAAGAGGACCACTGTTTTAAGTTAACCATTTCACCTGACATGCAGCCAGCATACGCAGTAAGTATGCTGATCTTTTACTTAAAGCTACCCTGTGGAGTTTTTTTGTCAACAAACAAAAGTTATGTTAACATGCATTTTTTTCTCGCCAAGATGCAAAGGTGATTATATAAAAATATGTAACTTGGATTTGTTCACTTTTGTGTGCACCCAACTTGTCGTTATCTTCTTTCTTGCATTTACTAATAATGCATTGCTATGGTGCTTTGCGCATTACTGCCTCCAACTGTCAAACAGTGGAATAGTTTGAAACCAGGACGAAGAAGTCGCACACGCTCATACGCATGCATGACGTAAATAAAACAGGGATCCATTCATAAAACAAATATTCCACAGCAGTACATTTTTATGCTGCAGCTGGTGGAGGTAAAGCTGTGTTGAACTACTTTATATATTGTTGGCAAGGTTCATCTGTGTGACTATCACTTTTGGTTCCATGTTACAATTTTTGGTATATATTTAGGTTGACATATTGTTGTCATAATTGCTATTCTCTCTTGTATAAAGAAGGTCGGTCAACCTGTGCTGTTAAACTACTTTTTACACAATGTACTTCAATTGTTATTGTAATTAAAGGAAATCCACATACGGGGATTTTACCCCCCATTCACCACCATAGGTTCTCTTATGGGACAGGACATGTTTTGAGGGATCAAAATGTGTTCACATTACAGGTGGTTAAGATATAGCTACAATTCAAATGATATTCCTTTGGGGAAAGACTAGCTTGAGTATTTACAGTGACAATGGATCTGGCATGTTGCCCATATCACTGCCACATTGCCATAAGTGAGTGTTTAGTAGGAGGGTTAAATGGGGCAGCAAGACAATATGGAAAGGAAGGGTGAAGAAGAAGCTGGCAAACTATATTACGTTTTTTTTTTATATACTTTTTGCAAAAGGTTTAAATAAAAATCAAAGCACCTACTGAAACCAATGATG
Source organism: Taurulus bubalis (assembly GCF_910589615.1). Taxonomy (NCBI): domain Eukaryota; kingdom Metazoa; phylum Chordata; class Actinopteri; order Perciformes; family Cottidae; genus Taurulus; species Taurulus bubalis. Next base: position 9,284,674 of record NC_136589.1, on the reverse strand, counting down.
TCAATTTTTCATGAACTTATCTGTACTCCCTAATGCTCCTTCCAGGACTGATATAGCATCATTATTCACCAACCTAAGTAGAAATAAATTGATGGATTATCATTTGAGTTTATTCAATGGCTCAAACCTTACGGAAGGAGAAAAGAACAGTCCTTGCCATTTAGGATAATGGTTAAAAATGTGTATGGGTGTTTAATGTCCCTGCAGTGTTTTCTCTGTCGAGGTCTCACGGGGAGAGGAAGATGGCTGTTCTGGGTCAGTGGGGTGGGGACAGCGAGGGCTTAGTCGATTAGCCAAACTCTTTTTAACCACATCAGGCACAACTGGCAGGCTTGCAGGCTGGTAGGTTTGGGCACACTCAGGCTTTTTGTTGCCCTATTATTCCGCTCAACGGTTGAGATAATAAGCACGGCTTTCTCTCTTCTACCCTTTACTCCCCCCCCGACACTTTCTGTCTCGTTTCTCCTTTAAATGTCCTGTTGTTCCACTCTGTCATTTCCCGATGCTATTTGCATTTTCCCCTCTCTTCCTACAGAGACAAGGTCATTTATGGATTTGGAGCTGCTGCTTTTATAGTTTTCTGCATCAGTCCGTAGCAGTCGGTTTTTATCTGTTTTCCTATGCATCATTATGAGAATCATGTCCACAACTATTTCATAAATCTTCTTTAAATTACATAATATCCATGGTGAGGCTGTGGTCTAGTGACAATTACCTTTGATACGTATAGGGAGAGGTTAAGTCAGTTCACTAAAGTACCGGGGTCGACCTCAGAGGGCCTTCCTGTTGACAAACAAACAGTCAATCAAACATGCCAACACACGTCCACAGACGCACACATGCACACACAACCTCCTCATCAGATAGGATTTTCTTGATATTGTGACAGATGCACAGTGAAACCTAACTGTATTTAAAATGTGTCCCTGTTTAAGCCTTTGACCGTTTTTTTCTTTAAGCCCATCCATCGCCTCTTCATTTGACCTCAAATGGCTCCACGTGGATCTAAGTAGCATATAAGTGCCTTTACTGTACTGTACTGTACAGAGCACACAAACCTCTTTCCTGTAACCGTCAACATGGTAATGCTGAGCTAATCACATTACAAAAGAGCTATTCAGTTAAATACATTTAAATAAACTCTGACACAGATCTTATGTCCAGACTACATATGTTGAGGGATTTAAATACAAGGTACTTTAAGGTTAAGTGGTGTAGGGCTTTCCCCTCCCCTTCTAGTACCCCCCGCAATGCTGCATTCTCTGTATTTGCTTTTGTATAAAGCCAAATAAGGAGATTTAAAGAGATAAAAGTAAAGGGCACTTCAATCTGCTAACACACTTATGGTATTGATCAATCTGGTACATTCAAACTTTTCTCAAAGCTCCCTCCTAAGCCACAGAAGACAATTAACTATAATGTGGTTTTAGTGTTTATTACCTTGCTTAGTACAATAATCAACAGTAAATGTCATGACAGTAGAAGAAAGCATGTGAAAAAAGCAATGTTTTGTTTAGTATAAAAAAGAGCAACCCTCTTATGGGCAAAAAAAAGGTGCAAACGTGAGTTTTTAGTTAAGGTCATCATACCTTAAAATGTAACTATATAGACAATTGTTCATTCTGAATTAGAAATTCATATACTAGTGTTCTGCAATTTCACATCTGCCCACTTCATGGTGTTTTATCCACCTACTGCATTGAAAGTTTTGCGGGGAGCTCCCTGCACCGGTAACAGAGAGGGAAGCCGAAAATACCGCCATTGCAACAATACAAAAGCCGGTTGAAATTCAACAAAGTTTCCCTTTAACAATTACAGATGATACAGATTGATCCAGATAAGTGGGGTCAGGTAGGGTTGAAAGTTCAGCGGAGGACAGGTGTTATAGTAGGAGTAAGTCCAGGCCTACTAGATACAGATATCATCATGGTTGGAGGGGACCTTCATGTGACCCCAGCCTGCCATTGGGGACTACACAGATAGATGTCCTTATCTTTCCCTGCAGCTCCCCCGCAGCTAACTGACAGAACTGGGAACTGTCAATCACCACTGGCATGTGATGTCTTACTCAGCCAGGAGATGGGACAGCACCAGACGAATCACTTCTAAATGACAAATCACTGTCGTGGTGGTGGTTTATCAACGTTTTGTCTTGGTACTGAGATATGTCTATCACTGATTGAGGATAAATATGTGCTTGGTTGGGAGGGATATTTGTGAATTTTGTGTGGTAGCGGGGTTCAGAATTTCTCCACAAAAGGGAACTTTAAAGCAGGAGTTTGCTGACAGAAAACACAGAACGTACGATGCTACTGTATGATGTGCTAAAAAGGTTCAAATAGCTGATTTCCCAAACAGGTGGCACAAATAAGAAGGAAGATTCACTTCAGTTAAGTGGTGATAATTGAGTGCTGATCTTTGGTCCTCCCATTCCGTCTGAAACTGACAGCCTTGGTGACCTCCTATTTCTTTCCCTTTCACATCCCAGCCGCTTCCTTATATGGCAAGCTATAATGATACACGTTGTAAAGTCTGTGTAAGCACTACCTTCAGACACTAAAAGTGACCCTCAAGAGTGTAATGGGGCTATATTCCTCCTGGCATTGTGAAAAGGTGAAAAAAAAAAAAAACAATTTATAACTCTTTGTAATGCCACTTAAGGACTCCCATCACTGGCTTATTTGCAGCGAGGAAGCTTGTAATTTCCAGTGTTTCTCAAGGAAAATAGGTGTCTTTAAGAGAGTGAATAGTAGGTTAAGGTTCAGGTTCAGGGTTCGTATTTTTTACGATTCTTGAGTATATGTTTTTGTGTTTGTTTAGAGCTTGGATTAAAGCAGAGCACAATGAAAACATGTAATGAGAATATGGACACTTGTCACCTCCAAAGGTCAACATAGATGTATTGCCAACTTTAAAATGTAATTGCTCTTCAACAAGTCTCATGAAAATACTAAAAAACCTTATTCCTCCTTGCCATAGACCTTTTTTGTGTTAAAAACACAAACTATCAAAACACACCAATGACCACACATTAGTTTATTTTTTAGTCACACTACCACAAATACTCGGATGTGTCCTAAATGTAACACGTGCACTATTTACTATTTGCAAAAAATAGAGGCCAGTTGTTTTAGGGAATTATTTAATATGTATTTTCTTAATAAAAGTATATATTTGTGACACATTGTAAAAGATGTACATGTCCAATAGAGACCAATGGACCTGTGGCTGAGAGCTACATACAGAGTAGGAAAGTTTGAAAGTGTTGAGAGACGGACTTTTGTGGGATTTATTGACAGTAACACTAATTTAGAATATTACTAGCCTTGCTTTTGTGGACATGCTTGCATTATACTGTGGAACTGCAAAATATATTTTGCAGTTAATCCGGTAAAAAATATTCAGAACACTCCAACACTAGCCTTGACTCATTGGATCCAGCTTAATCGGGCTGTTGCTTCTGCTCGCCGTATTCTCTGTACAGTGCTCGACACTGGCATTAGTCAGCCCCAATAAGCTTTTAGTTTGCTTAAAACTGCAAGTTATAATGATGTTTTAGACATGGCCATTTTTATACTCAAAGGCTTCCACATCTCTCGAGTTTAATTCTTTATAAAGCCATCATATTTTACTCCTCTGCTCATAACGATTACTTTGCAAGTAAGAAACCCAGGAGCTGTTGGTATTAGCCGGGCTGGGAAATTACAGCGTCTTTGTTCAATAAGTGCTTGGACTGTTAATCGGCCCAAGTATAAGACTATGGACCACAAGTGAAGTAAAAAGCCTCTGAAAGCCTCGTCCACATGTTCGTCTGTGAGAGGGGAAAAGAGCTGGAGAGAGACGAGAATATGAGCAAGTTGGAACGAGTAAAGCTCCCCATCATCAGCCGAAGTTCCCATGTATTTATATGAAAGATATTTATTCAATTCCTGAACTCGGGGGACGGCGGATGATAATCCGTTAAATGTCTGCACACACCTTCCCTGGTACTGGCACCTTATTAAAATATGTAGATTAATTTGCGACTGGTTCTGCATGTGATTAGAGCGGGTGGATGGGTGCTCGAGATTCAGCTCATATTTGTAATCTTCTAAATTTAACAGCGAAGTGAGGGCTTGTCAATTAAATGGGATGAAATGATGGGGAAGAGTAAGATTCATCTTCATCTCCTTGTTTTATGCTTGAGTGGCCACAGAGTTATCATTTACAGGGCTTCAGATAATTGGCAGCAGTTTTGTAGAGCACCTCCAATTCAGGATGAATTTGTATTCTTCAACCAGATAGCGGCTCTGTACGGTTTGGCAAAGTGCAGCCAGGCTTTGTCAATTACAGCGTGTGTCACAGGGTAAAAAATATCATGTCACTCCAGATGAGAGAAAGGCATTAAGAGCAGAGTGAGGTAAAATAAGATCTTATGGAGTTTAATGGTATTTATGTCATTCTGTTTGAAGGTGATTGATTTGCACTTTTCTTTCTTTGCGTGTCAGGCATTTTTCCTGCTAATTTGACTCGCAACAGAAACTTGATTTCAAATATATGACGCTTCTGTGACAAGCCAGCAAGACCAGTTAACACCGCCTAAATGCTATATATACATTGTCCTCCTTAGCACAGCATCATTAGCGGGAGTTAAGTCAAGATACTGAATGTAAAAAGGAAGTGATGTGAGGCAATGAGAGGTTTTCTTCTTCTTTATTCTTCTTCTTTGACAACAAATTCAATTGATCTTAAATTCTGGAGGCCATTCCTTATTTTAGATTAATTTGCATAGAAAGAGAACTCCAAAATAAATCCAAGTTCTTAATATTGTGCCACTGGTCAATACCCGATCTCTCTGTCCAGGTAGCCGCCCTCCATTAACAACATTGTAAGACACTATCTTACCTCTATAGTCCATTTTAGCAGCTGGTCTTTCTTCGGCAACCTTTGACTGAGCTGAATGAGCCAACAGAACAATGATCTGACAATGAGGTTCCCGCACAGATACCTCTTTGTCATCAAATACAATAACACAATTTGGGTTAATTACATCTAAGCTAATGGGCAGTGATTGAGGCCCACATTGAGCCCTACATCTCAAATCAAATTAGCTGTTTCTTCAGACAATGCCGGTGCTCCATGACTGTGGTATGGAGAGGCTGTGTAGGTCTCTTGAACAGGTTTGGATTGATCTGTCCAGAGGAAATCATCTGCTGCTAAAGCCACAATCAATATGCCAAATGGTACATCACAACAGCAACCACCATGACACCAATGGCATTCCTCGTGAATCATATTCTTTGTAATTCTACATTATGTTTGTGTGTTTCTAACTTTATCTAGGTCACATCTAACTATCAAACTCAGTTGCACTGTGCAAAGTTTTCAGGGGGAAGTTAAAGTCGACCTGTTGAGCTCTGTGATGGATATAGCCATGGGGCTCTGCTTCTCTTTGACCAGACCTCAGTAAGGACCCCAGGGCTCAGGAAAGACAGAGGTGAAACACACACACACACACACACACACACACACACACACACACACACACACACACACACACACTGAGAGAGAGAGAGAGAGCTGTCTTGACAGTGTCTAGTTTCACCTCCCCTCAGCACTTTTCTATCCCTCCGGCAGAATTTTGCAATTCCACTTTTCACCCACTTTGACGGTCAAAAGTTTCAGCTGAAAACTCTTCTACTGCATCATTTTGTTGGTATGATGGAGAAAGAAAAAAAAAGACTCAATTGCACATCCAAGTATTCAAATGGAGTAACTAGGTGGTCTTCTCTCCGTGCAGGAGAGCCTGCAGCAGAGTTGAGCTGAAGTTGGTATATAGGTAGATTGGTCTGGACAGGAAAGGTAGTCTGGTGCTGAGTGACCAACCAGACAGCGAGACAGGATTAGAGGCCGCTCCTGACATTTGGCACAACACCCAACTGGGGGCAGAGTTAATTTAACAGTGAAGGGTCAGGGGTCATGGGCTTGACTTGACCCAACCTTTGCTGGCAGGCTGAGAGGGATATAAGATGTGCTGAAGCGCCACCATTATGCCAGGGGAATACAGTACAGTCCAATATAATACTATCAAATCCACAAATATTAAAGTTGATCCTTTTTTGTCTGTGAAGATGGGTGTGTCTGGAAATGAGAGAGATTGTGTGCATGCTAGTGCATTGTGCATGTGTGGGGTTTTGCACATGCGTATCTGTGTATAAGTGTGTTTCACAGTTGGGTGTGTGATGAGTTCAGAGCAGGAGCGGCAGGGCCTCCTTGGTCCTTCAGTCAGTCACTTCCTCTTGCTTGACTGCTTTGCTCAGCCAGGCTGAAAGCTGCTCTGTTGTCAGGTTGGAGTGTGCTAATTAGGCTCCAGTTTAATTTTCCAGGATGCTCTACTGCCCTTTAAATGGCCATTTCAAATTCAAAGTGATGGTAATTGTACTGTGGCATGCTGATCTTGTAATCACCCTGGGATTTTCTTTTTTCACTTGGTATTTTTACTATTTTGTCTGTTACGTTCTCTCTCTCTCTCTCTCTCTTTCTCTCTCTATTCGTTTCATTTTGTATTTTTCTGGACCTTTGTTGCTTTCTACAGAGATCTTAAGTGGCATGCACAAACAGTTCCCCTTTGCTGGCATTCCTCACCAGGCCCTTCTGACTGTGTGGCTAAACTACCAGGGCTAGGCAGTGGGTCAGTTGAACAGCTTCTGATGGAAAGTAGGAAGTTTGGTTAAAACCAAGCTGGTCACATGCAGCCAGCTAAGAAAAGCATAGAAATCCCAATGACAGTTCTCCTTGACTCACGCACAGAACATTTAACTCCCGAAGTTACTGGTACACAAACTCTGCTAATCTGCTACAAAGAAATCAATGGCTAACTTTAAAGACGCATTCAGCAGGGTGGAGTGTGTGCAAACTAAGAGCAAAGGCAGAAAATGGATAAATTAAACCACTTGGAGAATGTATTCAAGGTGATTAACCTCATGTTACATTTTTTCATTTGGCTTACATCCCAGTCTAACTCGTCAATATTAAACTGGTTGACGAGGAGAGCAGCTGGAGTTATGAGAACACTGGAAAAAGAGTCATTCCGATAGCCTCCTGGAAGAATAATTGGGGTTAATGAGTGTTACTGTATAAGAGGAAATTATTACATTTGGACTACAACCATGAACAATTTCAGAGGCAGGCAGGATACACAAAGAAAAAGCCAAAGGCAACTGCATAATAACCATTAGCCCCTATAGGAAATGTTTTATGATGCCTAATGAGACTGTGTTTGCCTTTGAAATCGCCTCAACTTTTTTTCTGTATATGTTTCGAGCCAAACAGATTAACTTTTGTCTATTTTTGTTGATAAGAAAAAATAATAATAATAATTAAATAATTAAAATTGCTTGAGAAAAATAAAACTTGTAAGAACATAATCAATTTCACTTCCTGCATCTTAATTGATTCCAGCGGGTGAAGTTCCTTTTGTTAAAAGTGGAAATACCCTTGCTGTTTGATGCTATTTACTCTTGTCCTGGGCTAGCTTTGCTTTGTCAGGTGAGGTTTTATTTCTTCTTGAAAGGGATTCCTTGAAGTGACTCGGGTGTCAGGTTTGTGACGCTTCCTCTTTTCAATTGTCTTTGCACTCGGAGGAGATGTGAGGACGGGCGGCTCCTCAGCCGTCACAATATTGATACTGTACGATGGCTGTCGAGGCACAAGTCCCTGCTTCTAATCCGCCCTGACAGACCATGCAGGACATGAATGATAGCAGGTGTGACATCACAAATAAGAGAGAAATCAAATGAAGTGAATAAAGAGAAAAAAACAGAATAAAAATTAGAAAGTTTTTGGGGAGTTTTTTTTTAATTCATTCTTTCATAGAAACGTTAGGAAAAGAGATGGACGTCTATTGTCAGATTCTGTAGACACTTTTGTTTGTTTTTTATTTCTGATCCAACATCTATTATTCTTTTCTCCTTCTGTTCTGAGCTGGAAGAGATGGCTGATGGGATGGTGGCCCAGGCCATTCATTGTGCCGGTGTCAGCAGTGGATTTATTTTCTCTTTAGTGTGCAAAGGGAGACGCAGGACAGGATGCTTAAGACTGTAGAACAAAGGCATACAATAGACTTCTTCAAAGACACCTTGAAGACACTGATTCATCAGTCCGACAAGGAGCCTGTGGGCAGGTGTCTGGCCACAATGGGTCACTCGCACACACACACACACACACGCACACACACACACACACACACACACACACACACACACACACACACACACACACACACACACACACAAACAAAAAGACAGAGAGAAAATACTCGTGCCAGCTAAATCAACTCCTAGCTTTCATTGAGATCCTGGAAGATAGATGGGTCCTGGATGGCACCTTTGTCCCAAAATGCAATAGTCCCAGCAGCATGAGGCTGTTTGTTAAGTTGTGGATCTCAGTTACAACACAGCCAATAGCTTTACCGTCTTTGAGTCGGACACGAGTGAAACGACTTTTTAAAATAGTAGCTGGATCAATGTTGAGCGATTTCTTAACTTTTAATGAATTAAAAGCTCTGTTATATATTGTAGGTAATAATAATAAGTCCAATATGCAATACAATAGAGCTGCAACAATTATTGGAATGACCCTATTATTCAATCAATAGAAAATTAACCAACAACTACTTGAACATTCTAATAATGGTGTAAGTTGTTTTTACAAACAAAAAACACCAATGTAAGGATTTGCTGCTTTTGTCTGTTTTATTTAGTTTTCTTTGGATTTTGGATTGTGGGTTGGACAAATTAAGACATCTGAAGATGTTACATTGGGATCTGAGAATCAATCAATAACAGAAATATTTGTTAGTTGAAGTCTGAATGTAAAATGACTCAAAACTGCAAAAAAAAGAAGCTAATATTCACATATGAGAAGCTGCAACCAGATAAATAGTATAATTCTTTGCAAAAAAAATATATATTTAGACAGATAATTTCCTGATTGACTAAATATTTGAACTCTAATAAGATTGGGTTTCCTGAACATTAGTGCAGTTTAAATTGTTTCAGCAAGTGAAAGAAAAAAAGATCTTCATCATATACTTTTATAGTACCACTGTCTTTGGTCTGCTTGAAGAATCAGGCATGTGAGGGGAAAATCCGAACTATTGAGAATAAATTGCAGATTCCTCTTCGGTGTCATTTTTGTTGTTTGAAATTGTGAAGACTAAAAATGAGTTTGTTTGTACATTGGAGCAGGTGGGTAAATACAGAGCAGATTTGTATCCCGACGCTGTCAGACTTTGATAGGACAATAAGAGGTTTGCTTGGTCGTGTTGTGTGCGTCCAGGACTATTGGCGGGCGATGTAGAGCCATGTGCGAGTGGCAAGGGGAAAATGGGGAGCAAATGTCTTTCAATTTAAAGCCACTACGAACAGGAGTGGCCCTATTTTAAAAGGAGTCTTCACTGGGCAGCTATAGGTCACTTGTATCTTTCTTAATTTCTAATTTTCTATGAATCTATAAATCTCAACACAACTTATTTGTATTCATAGTTTTCACAAGCAATCAGAAAATAGGAAAATGGTAGCAATTACGGTTGAGGATATTCTTTCATTTATTTTTACTTCTATTTGTATTGCATTATAGTTGCATAGTAATGATCCACCCTTTGAGCTGAAATAAGAACACAGTATAACCTACATAGCTTCAGTATTAGTAGCCAAACCTTTCCTGAGAAAATGATGTTGTTTTTCTCTTACTTTCTTGTCTCGTTGCCAATGTACGTCCCCCCTGCTTGTCCCACAGGAAAGACTCTTGAAATTGTTCATTTACCGAGAGGAAGAAGTTGAAGGCCAGGACATTCTTTTTTTCTGTCAGATTTGTAAAGATTATTCCCATCATGATCCTATTAGCCACAGGGAGAATGTGACTACTTAAGATGGATTTATGGAAAAATAGTTATCCCAAAAAACATTGGTCGGAGGATGAATCCAACCCCCCCTCCACAGAAATTCCCTCTGCAAATGCAATTCAAGAGGCTAATTTGTGTTCTCAAGGCCAACAAGTCTGAAAGTCATAATCCCAGACCACAAGTACCACTTCACGTTCCCAGCAGGCTCCTTCCTGGAACTTTGAGATTGCTGAGGCGGAGCTGATTTGGCAAGGGATTAATCTGCCCCAGCACCTGCAGTCTCTGTAACCAGTCACTGCCTGGCCCATCGAGAATCCACAACAGCTGGTTACCAGAGGTAAAACTACTGATATAAACAACAAAACGCCATCTAATCTCTTTCAAATTGTTTCATGAATATTATGTATTAAGTATTATGTAAATATAGGCCAACAATACCTATTTGTCAACATCCATTTCTGGGGGGGGGGGGGGAGGGATACTCCTGCACATGTCACTCACTAATCCACAACTCACTGCACTCAAAAGTTCATTCTTAGTTTGTAAACGAATGGACTCATTCTTGGGCACTCATCCTAATGAGTGAGGCTTACCTTCCCCTGTCCTTGCACAGTTTATTTTCCTCAGGTCAGAACCACAGCTCAAGGCCCCCATGGCTGGCGCCATATGTGAGCCAAGTAGGGGGTGGTGCAGTGGAAGCCTGCTGGTCATGCCACTGAGCTCAGGTAGGTTCTCCAAGCCGGATCCCCCCCACCCGGGCACCCAGGGGAGAGGAGGTGTTAAAACCTGAAGGGCCTTTGCCTGGTCCCCCTGAGCATGCAACCATCTGCTCCCCGCCCACGCCCAGCTGGCCACCTTTGATCCCACCAAATTTGAGCTAAAACTAGGATGATGACTGAGGGCTTCCAGTTTGCTCTGGAGTAGTGGGGGGTGGAGAAAGAGAGGAAGAGCAGAGGTTCATGGACACAAGATGGAGAGAAAGTTTGCATGTTGTCTAAAATATAATTCATAGCCATGTCATCACTGACATGTTCTTATCTAAAAATTAGACATTGTTGTGAATGTGCATTCAGATGTGTGGGAGGCCACATGGAGTCTGTCCTTGGCTTGTCTGTGAAGGAGCAAACCGATTTTATATGGTGGAGCCACTCTGTTAAATACAAAAACTCATATATTACTGTGTTCAACATAACATTGCACGTGGTACTTTGAGAAAATTACAGGTAGATTGCCCATTACTATATGAAAATATATGGAATCCCACCATTTATCTTCCCTAATGGCTACAACCATGGCAATGTAATTCTATCTCATATCTCTAATGAAAACATGTTTCTCAAACAGATGTAAAATGTAACCCAGGGTCAATTAAAATTGATAACAAAATGGTTAGAATTACTCACTTACACAAAAAACATATGGATCCGAGCCAAATGGCTAATATTCCCTGTGATTAAAAGAGGATTTTGAACTGAATGACCAATTCAGTGATGAATCAGAGAGGAAGCACACAATCAGCATTTTGCTCCTGTGACCCAGGACCAAATTGATTCCACAGAAAATATCATGTGAATAATTAAACGCATTGATTAAACAGTGAGATAATATTTAATTATGGTGGCTCATTAGAATTGCGTGTACCCCACCATTAATGGGTCATTAACACAATTAATTAATTAAGCACCCTCTAACTACCGAAAAGAAATTCAATGTATAATGAGTACATGTTTTTGAAGAAGTTAATTAGGTAATCCCTGCTCCCATAAAGTTGTGTGTACAGAATCTAATGCGAAATACAGTTACGGCTAAAACTTTCTCAAGTTCTTGTCAAGGATATCGCCTGAATAGTTGGACTTCTTGATATGGAAAAAGGATGTGTGTATGTACATGTACAGTGGGAGATTAAATACGATTAAATAGAAAGCAGCTTTTCCACTCATGTCCAGCTGCTCCTCAACCTTCAAGCCGGGGTGTGGCCTCCTTGAATTTTCATTAGGAATTTGTTCATGTTTGACAAGGGTGATAATCCACCAGAACAACACAGGTTAGGAGACAATATGAGATAAACGACCAATAGATTTAAGCTTCCTGATAAAAGACAAAATATTGAGGTTTGACTATAAATGTTCTGTTCATTTTTCACCTAAATAATACCTCGAAAAAATCTCCAATTTGCTTCCTCAGCAGCAAAAAAAGTAATAAAAAAAAACAAATGGAGGTTTGCAGCAATACACATTTCTATTTGGCAATCCCTGACATGATATATTTTGGGAATGCCTGATCTATATTCTACAGAGGGAAGACGGCAAGGTGGAAAAGTGACAGCTAAAGCAGCCCTGTGTGTGATCAGGGGTGAGCTCCCCTGGTGCGATCCCTCACCCCTGTAGCGTGAACAATCCTCAGACGTGATCTGTCAGGCTAACCGGCTTGCATAAATAAAATTGGTTATCTCCCCATCCCTTTGCCTCCCTGTCCGCACATCGGCTGTATTTAATCATGCAGGGGCCGATGGGATAGGGCCGTTTTTCTGCCGGAATAATCAGAAGGCCTCCATGTGTCCTGGTCATATGTATTAATCCTGCCTTCCTATGGCTGGCCTTATCAGCTCCCAAAGCCCAGCTCTCATGGGATCTGAGCTGCTGTCTCAGCGCCCTCTAATCTGGCCTGAGAAATTGTTAACAGGATGTAAATGCATCCAGGGATGATTTATGGCTTCTTGTACAACATATATGTTATTGTTAAGCGTTTTGCATGCAGGTTCTGAGATTATGCACACAGAGAATGGGAGAGATGGTATTGATTGATGGAATAACAAATGTCGAATATCGTTTTAGATGCAAATGATCACACAGGGTTATGGGACAAATCAGTTTTTGCTGCTAGTGGATATGGACAAGGATGAAATAGTGGAGGGATTGTTGGACTTATCTCAGGCAGCTATTTTAGTTTAATGGAATGTACATGGTGGGGAATAAAGGTGGATTCTACCATCGAAATTGTTTTATTATACAAATGTGTGTATCAGTGCGGTCTGATGAGAATTAGGATTTCATGAGCTGACCGAGTTGAAAAACCTCAGGAGGAATGATGCGAGTCATGTTTAATTTTTTTAAACATCTTAAGGTGTCATTTGCAATTAGTGCTTGAGACACTGAGCGAGTACAGGACGTGTGCTTTGTTTTTATGTCACCAATTCAGAAATGTATTCACTGCTTCTTTACTGTGTTGTAGCAGTTTTGACAAGAATCCTCTCCTGCCATTTTCAGTCAGAACCTGGTTTGAGTCAAAGTCAACTTCAGCTCACATTCTGATGCGTCTCTATTTTGATGTACACTGTTTCATCTTCATTCTGTCAGCAGAATGTGGTGTATCACTGATATGCATCGGAAATGTTCGCACAAAGCTGTCAAGAATTGCATTTTTAAAACATCAATAAAGTATAGGGTATATGCTGTCAACTGTACGCAGAAATATCATATCTTATGAGCATACATAGTTATCTGTATTTCCAAAGGAAAGCTCAAATGAGAATCACTGTGCCTCCGCTCTGAAATGGAAAAGGATTCATTAATCTACATCCTCCAATCATGAATGTCTTCAGTTTTGTTGTCCTTTACTTTTCTTTGTTTTGTGGTGTTCAGAACAGAGACAGTCTTTGTTGTCACTTCCTGTCAAGGTTGGTTAGGACTCAGCCTCAGTTGCGATGGACAGGAAGCCGTGTGATTTTTCTGTAGTACCGTAATTAGACCCCCCCCCCCTTTCTCTTTCCTGCAAATGCGATGCGTAGCATCTCAAAGTACTGTCTCCCATGATTAAAGACGGCTCATTATCTGTGGCTAGTCTGTCTGATTCAAGCCCCCACAGAGCAATGTGTGCAACCCAAAGAGATGCGCAATTGTCCTTGTCACCTAAGAGAGGATCTGCTTGTTTCATATTTCAGGTCCCACCCACTCAAGAATTGGATGCTGAATTTCATTGCTCATTATGGCTACAATATCGTCTTCTCTGAACATTAACCATAAATCACAGCTTAATTATTCACAGTGAAGGGTTTTGTTTCTAATTGAAGACTACAACAAATGCATTTGTCAAATAACTAAGTGCTTTTAATTAAGGCTACAACTAACGTATTTGGATTATTAGGATGGACCAATTGATAAATAAACTTGTATCAACACTACTTTTAATGTCTTCATTGGACCTTAAAAAAAAACAACGTGTTTTACATTTCCAGCATAGTACCCCATTGGGAGACCCTGACAGCATCCTAGGACATCATACCTGAGGGACATGCCAGAAATTGGCGGGACCTAAAGGGCCTCCACAGAGAGACACACAGAAAGGCAATAGAGTTTAAAAAACTGAATGATACAGCTGTCCAGCAAACTATAATTATCAAAAAAATCCAATGTTGAGCCTATCTGCATGGTGGCAACTTTTAATGGAAATGTTACAAATGAGGCCCTCAAATAATGAATAATTCTTTGACCACTCAGTGTCTCTCAGCAAGAGGGTGCCAAAAGGTGGACATCTTTCAAGCTGGGGACTGATTAGTCCGAGGATGAGACTCGGCTGGAGGACGGACATCTCGGCGCTTCCCCAGAGAATAAATTTGCACCTGGTCCATCCGGAACAATGGCCCTCTGCCTTCGCACCGTGCACTGGCCTTAATTAAAAAACATGGCTAATTTGCACACTCTCCTTTGCTTCTAAATTGGAATCTACTTCACCACTGAGTCTGTTAATTTACACAGGAAACTGCCGACTGAGAGGGGAGGGGACTGCGATGCGTTTGACAGGGGACTGGACAAAGAGCGGACACAGTGGAAACATCTACACTGCGGGGCTCTGGAGCCTCGCTCGCTCCCCCCTATCTCGGTTCCACGCAGGGTTCAGGGAGGGGAAAACTAACTTTGATTCAACATACCAGAGGAATAATCCTAACTGCTTCATAGTGTGGGATAATCTCCATAAAGTGAAATCACACAAGGGCTGATGGTGGAATGGTAATCCTGACACGTCTTTTCTGACAGGTGACCGGATTGATGATTCCCCAAGAAAATGTATATTGCGGAAAAGGCGGATGAATTATGACAGTTTTCATATTAAGCAGACTTATCTGCGGCAAAGAGCATTAAGAGTGCCAAGTACATCGACCGATACTATCACAAATTGACCTGCCAATCAACTCGCCCTGGCTTCAAAGGTGCAGATAAGGTATTTAAGGTCATTGACAGCCGCTTCCACTGTCTGTTGGCCTTCCTCTTTACTATTATCAGAACCATGTTTCGAGAAAGCGCTTTGGTCTCTCTTGCAACATGAAAAAGATCTAGGATAATTCACCCAGGGCTCAAAAAATTGAGGCTATTTCACAGCTAAGATTTTATACACTAACTGAAATAACCCTTTAATACTTCCCCCATGTCTGTGAAGGCTTGGTAGCGGTGGGGTCGCGGGGGGGACTTCCCAAGGCTTATGAGGTAATCTCATTGATATTTATTCGTCTAATGATGACTAAGAATGTAAACTGATGGCTACATTCATTCCAAGATGACCCCAATGAGTCTTTCATATTAAAGTAATGAATTGTACATAAAAGGAGCTCCAAATATTCAAGTCAGACATAGAATAAGCTCTAATGCAGAGCAATCCCAGCAAGGTATTAAAGTTAGCAAATGGTAGATAATACCACAAGATTCAAACATGTATGTCCAACAATGATCCTGTAAGGGCAGAATTAAAGATCCTGGCAAATTGGATGTAACTAAGACTTAAATAAAGACTCTGATGTTGTAGACTGGAATTTATACTGCCATCCCCCATGTTCCTGATTTAAAAACTCTCACATGGAATTTGGATAGAGACTAAAAACAAATTCCATCTTCAAATAGCTTATAATTACATATTGTCACAGCTCAACTATGATTTAGAGAAATGGAAAAGACATCACAATTGAGTAGTTCCTGAGAGATAGGGGAAGAAGAGGGAGGAGAGATAGAGCGCTGGAGACAGAAAGTCGAGGACGGGGAGAGTGTTACTTTTTGGGGGAGATCACTCCTCACGTTGAGCTGGAGCTGTCGTACCTGTCGCTGCGGCGCTGACAGGCGGTTTGTTTGGACGGAGGGTCAAGCAAGGAGCAGGGGAAGTGAAAGAATGCTAAGGACACTCAAAGTTAGTGATAGCAAGAGGGGATTGGGCAGCGGAGGTGACATCGTGATTTATTGACTCCTCGGGGGGTCATCTTGACCCGAGTTTGAGGTCACTGTAACAGCCAATGGTAATGGGAATTGTTGTGTCCTTCTCTTCCCGTTACACAAACTGTGCAGAATAGGGTGCTATGAAAACCTTCCAGATTACATTTAATTCTTTCCCAAATTCCAAATTCTGTATTAATCTGAATTTTGTGTTTTACGACTTGAGCACATTTGTCATCACAAAAAGTCTCTCATCGTGTGGTGGATGAGTAAAACAAAACATTTCAGATTCTTATTTAATCAAAGATTCAATACAGTTAAAAAAAAACTAAACATTCAAGCCTTTTTCAATTTTTTTTATTTAGCTGTTACTGTCAAATTCCTCTGTTTTTAGCATTAAAGCTGACCACAGTTGAGATGCAGCTGAATTCACAGAGGTTCATGTAAAATAAGATGTTATACAAAAAAGCAAGCTACTGAGTCTGTGGCTGGATTTTATTTTTGGAGCACCAGTTGTCAAGTTTACAAAATAACAACAAACAGAACCACCATATCCACATTTTGCCAAATTCCCTGATATTCCAAGATTGACAGTTAATTTAGTTGTTATCATTAAATTATGCAATTTTGTCCGTGTTTTCCGCATCATGGAAATCATATGGCCCAGCATGCGTTAAGCAAATATGTATCAGGAGTGGACATCACATGACCTATTCTTCAAAACGTTACACTTTTACACTACACAATTTACACTTAAGTCATAACTATTAACTGAAACATTTAAATCGGCTTCCTGGCATGTGTGAGTAAACAATAGACAGAACTGATCTTGTCTTTAAAAGGTCACAAAGCAGCCGTCCCTCTCACTTCAGCAGAGGCCTGCTCCCCTTCAGCTGTTGTTTTTGTCTTGTTTACTCAACATTCACCACCGTCCATGTTGTCATCACCTGTGAAATGACTAAGCTCCGAGTATAAAGCTCTAATGAGAAAGCACACAAAAGGCGCTCATTTGGCATTGCAGCATTTCACAGAGATACAGTATGAACCAAATCCCCCCAGCTATCCAAACACGTAGCTTTTCATATGGCCTGTTGTTGCCGGCCGTTTGGCTTGCGTGGCCATGGGGCAGCTGTTGACACTGTTACCATTGCATTTCCTGCTAAGCCTACCAGCTGCCTCTCCTCTATTCTCCTCGGCCCCCTGGAAGGGTGGGTGAAACAAGTGTTACCAGCCGTCTCGACGACAGACAGCTCCTTTCTGCCTCTGGCTGTTACTGTATCGCCAGGCTTTCCTGGCACAAAGAAAACCAGCGAGCGTGGAGACCACAATGGCCTCAAAACGCACCTCACCAAGCCCTCTCTTATTAACACACACCCTTCATGCTGCAGGTTCAACCTACAACTGGAGAGGGGCGTACAGAGGGTGGACTGTATGCCATGTGCACAATGATAACATGGCTGCAGATGTGTGCATGTTAGCATTAAAGCTGACCACAATTGAGATGCAGCTGAATACACAGGAGGTTTGTGTAAAATAAGATGTTAACCAAAATGCAAGCTGCTAATGAGTCTGTGACTATATCTTTGGAGGAGCATCAGTTGCCATGTTTGACTGCAAAAACTCAGAACCAGATTCACAAGAAAGGGTGAGGGGAAAAAAACTAAAATTACCGTTTAGAACAGGACTAAAAATACCCTCGTTCACAATATTTTAGTCGTAACACTGCAAAGTATAACTAAAGGAATATATGTGTGTTTGTGAATGTGTATAAGGGCCACTCGATACCCCTCCAACTTCAAATATTGACTGTCATAAAGAGTGAAGAGTATTCAAGTAATTAGTTTATATGCATAAGGAGGACAGTAAAGGGCTTGTGATGTATATGTATTATCGCCATGTTAGAAATGTATGTATAGCTTCTCAAAGTGAAGTCATAACAATGATTGCCTAATGGAGGAGAGAGTCTCTTTTTCATAGCACGCAATCGATAATGAAATCTGACCATTTTGAAGGGACGGGGGCTTTTAAGAGCAGACTTTGAAAAAGTTCTCGCCGTTATTGATGGCGGCAGTTTTCTCTTGTGGATGCAGGAGGAGGAGGAGGAGGAGGGGTTGCTGAGAAGGTGCCACATGATTAAAGCTGCGATTGCAGATAGCAGGATCGGTAGGCTATGGGAAGAGATAAGAGGAGAGTAACCATGTTTAAAGTGTGCTGTGATCAGCCATTGCATGAGGGAAAGCAATGACAGGTGTACTGTAGATAGGCTTGCTGCGAGGAAAACAAGAATGGGTGACTCCTCCAAAGCCCTGCCGCTAAAATTAGAATATTTTAGAAGATGTGAACAATGGACTGTTAGATCACAGGATTAAGGATTCAAAAATGTATTTTTATTCCAACTGATAATGACCCTCCCTGCTCGCGCATATTGTTAATTCAACAACGGTGGAAAGTGTAGCTTTACCAAGATGAAGGAGCTATTCTGTCTTGCTTAGGAATGACAAAAGTAAGACCAGGCAACACCGGAGGACAAGGCCAGCCCCGAAGTAGAGGAGGTGTAGACGAGGTAGTTTATTTCCTACTTTACAGGCCTGCCGAGTCAGCATATCATACTCCGAGCCAATGTCTCAAACATGAACGCCAGCAGCGAGAGAGACACCTACACCGCTACAACATTCGATAAATATAATAAACATCCCTTTGAAACAAATTGTTCATAAGCTACCTGTTTAATTTTTCAGATCTCCTTGAACCATATATTTCCTTATTAGTTTGGAGACGTTCGCTTGGCTTGAGTGGATGGATGATGCTGTCAGGGGCCTGGGCATTATGGCGGCTCTGTGTGAGTGATTTCTACCAAGGAAAGCCTATTAGGCCTGACAGGGGGATGATGATATTAGGCCATCATCATTCAGGAGACACCGCCCCCACCAACCCCACTACACCCTCATCCATCAGACAGCCCAAAACACCCAGCTATGCTCCCTCATTTCCTTGCTCCCGCCTGACTCCCTCACCCACTTACTCTCCCTTTTTACTCCTTCCCTTCTTTATTTTGCACTCCCTCCCATTTCCTGCCTTCCCAGACTCTTGCTCTCGCAGTATTCCCCTCACATTCGGTCTCATCCCATCCTTTGCTTTGTTTTATACTATTTTCTCGATCATATTCCCTCTCTTCCCTCTTCCCCTTCTCTCCCTCTCTCTGATGGCAAACACAAAGACAAATTCTGCCCTTTTCTTAGCCCATGAAACATTTAACATTTCATTCCAGATCTTGGCAGACGCAAGTAAAAAATGACCTAATAAATCTTACTTATTGTCTACCCTGAGTGCAATCCTGAGCTAAATATGAGATCCCTGTCGCCTGTATCCATTGTCTTCTTGGCTTTCCCTGTCCTTACTCAGGACTCAAGGCCTAGATAATCAGAGGGCGTCAAGGGGGATTTCAAATAGTGTCTTGGGAGCCGGAGTTACGCTGTGAACGACATACACCACCTCAAAAATGTTACTTGGATGCAACTGCAGTTGAAGTATGTGCGTGCTTTGAAATAGTGTAAGCACAGTTAAACTAAGGACTATAATTAAAGCACAGGAGGACAGGAGACCGACCAATCCAGTGCATCTATCTGGTTGCAGTGATGTTCTCAGCAGTTGAAATCCAACTTTGAACTACAACTCAATTCTTGTTAAACCCAGCTCAAGTATCTTAACTCCTACAGACAGGTTTGATTCCCATATACATCCCTTCTAACTCAGTTGCATGGCATACATACATGTTTATACATGTTTCTTTTCTGTATAGAGGGCAACACTGACCATTTTCTGTTCCCAGAGGATTAGACACCAAACAATAAACACACTGAACTCTTTAGTAATCCATCTGACCCGCAAGTCTCGCTCTCTGTGTCCCCAGCCTTTTGTTGGGGTATGAACCTGAGTCGTCCCTACTGACCTTAGCTTTGGACCAGGGTGCCTGTAGCTGTGACCCCCGAGACCCCCGAGTCCTGCAGGGGCCGAAAGAGTTCTATTGAAGAGAAAGCTTGGCTGGACCTTCACTCTAAGCTTGTTTCAAATGGTGATCAGTGCAGCCAGTGGCCGCCTGTTGCCCTTGACAATGGACGGTTTATGGGCCATCAGTCAAACAGTGTCAACAAGCCATTTGCTCTTCGTGTCCATTGTCAACCTTTTCTGTTTTAGTTTTCTTTAAAGCCTTGATCAAACCTGCCATTGTCTCATGTTTGAATGACCCCTGCTAAATCCAGCAAATATGGCTATACCTTCTGGGTGAAATTTAAGTTCTATATACTTGAGCATATAAAAACATGGACACGTTTAGTGAAAAAGAAAACCCTGTTCCACAACACAAGAAGAGAAACTGAGCTCTCTGTGTTAAGTGCAGAAAGAATGAGTTCATTGGAGCTCATTATGCAGCACACATGCATACATTTGGAAATCTGATGATTCCAAAACATTCAGTTCCACCAGTCCCTCTGAATGATATTGGCAAAGAAAGGTCCACCACTAAGACAGCCGTCTCCCAGGAGAGCATCACACGTCTTCAAACAGCATTCATGGTTTACTGCTTTCCATCATGTCCTCTTTGAATATTGTCAACACTTCTATTATGACATGACAGGGTTTGCTATGCAGATGCAGGTCAGATGCTTTTAAAGACGCTCCGCCCACAGATTCTTTCTTTTTGTCAGTCATCCTCGGAAATAAGCTGCTAGGTAAAGATACTACTTCAGGCGTTAGTCAGTGGGGTTCCTGATGTCTTCATGTATTCTAAATGTCCCTCAGGCCATCACAAGGGGCCTGCACATGAGACATGTTTTTATAAACATATAGGAATATCAGTGTATACTGCGCTGAAACAATAATCAAAATTGTGTCACAAAAGTCTATGGTTACTTGATAAATCATATGTGAAATTGTGATTGCATTTATTTACACATTATGAATTCTTTCAGACCTGGCCCATGTAAAACAGTATAGATCCGGATGTTATGTGAAATAAATTAATTATGCATTTGACTTATCCTTTTAAATAGTTGTCATATCAATATAACATGACACAAATGAGAAGTATGCGAGTTATTGTTGTTGGTTTATTAAGGACTTATTGTATTCTTTATGTTGATACCCAGTTCAACAAAAGTGGTATTTTGATAAACATGATGTGATTGTAACAGTGCTTTTGCACGGCAACATGCATGAGCCTTCTCACAGTCTGATCATCTTCAATCCTAGCCCCAAAATAGATTGGGGATTACCTCAAATGTGAATATGCCAATGTGATCAAAATGAGAAAGGCAGACTACGTAGTGAGGCAGTGGCTTTAAAGGTTTTATGCAAAACATGATATCTCTCCCTGCCTTTCCATTAACTGGCTGTATTGAATTACTTAATATGGTATAGACATTTTGCCATGAAGCAATTAAAGGATTACTCTAATATAAATCGCACTGGCTTTTTCTGTTTTCTGCACACCCATTCTGGTTAGGTCTCCAGCTGAGAATGTCGACTACACATCAGACATGTAAAATGAGAAGGAAAAAAAAAAGAATATTCTGATGATGGTTAGTTATTGTAACAAAGAACTGCACTACCGTCTATTAGCGAATGAATGTTGTATCATTTCCAGACAGAGTGACAACAGAATTTGGCCACTGCAAACAACTTAATTTGATCAGCTTTATGTAAAACAGTCATTTGAGGGGGGAGAGCCGGTGAGAAGATTAATTGTTAATGTTTACAGTGGAATTTGGACTGTGTGTTCAACACGATAATCCAGCCAGGGACCAAACATAGGAGAAATAATAAATGAATGACAATGGTAGCCTTTGCTTATCACAGACTGCTGACTGTTTAGTGTGTGAGGAATCCAAACGTCTGCCAGTCCTAAACACGACGAGTACAATGTTTATTTAAGACCCGACCATGGTTACTAGCTCCATCCAAGGAAATGTTTGTTTTTTCCAAGAATTATTTTAAGTCTGTCAGGAGTTATTGACGGCAGCATGTTTCTTATTTACCGCTCTGTCTCATTGGCATCATTAGTTTGCTAAGAATGCTGCGGAGGTGATTTCTGTGGCACAAGACACAATTATCCCTGGCCAAAGTCAGACAAAGGCGAGTGCATTCACGTGTTCTCTGCCATCACACGGCGCTAATGACAAGTGAGGAAGTCTGGTTGTCATGTGGTAATCAGCTTTGCCTTCAGTCGGAGGACATAATTAGCCAATGTTGTATGGGAAGTAAACACAGCTCACCGAGCATTAAACCAACAAACAATTACCATCACCAACCCCTGCCCTGACCTCTTTACCCATGTTCCATCAATAATAGGAAAGAAAAGTAGCGAGCTCTTGCGCTGTTAATTGAGCTTCTTCTACTACTTAGTTTCTAAGTGCACTATTTTTTCGTTTTATTTTCTGCATTTCTTTTTTTTCGGTAGTCACATCCAATTGTGTTGATGTCTTGTGTTTGTGAGTAACCAGCAGCTAAAATAGTTTGCATCTTTAGCCTTGCAGATCTTTTCAGGCATTGAAACAAAGAGTGAAAAGGTTTTTTTAGCACATTACATGCATATATACGTACATGCAAGCACACACACACACATATTCAAATGATTG
The DNA here is from genome assembly GCF_910589615.1 of Taurulus bubalis. NCBI lineage: Eukaryota > Metazoa > Chordata > Actinopteri > Perciformes > Cottidae > Taurulus > Taurulus bubalis. The sequence goes on along the minus strand of NC_136589.1, from coordinate 9,261,965 downwards.
TATACCTTGACCCTTTATTGAATATATGTGTGAGTGTTTGTGTGCTTGTGTCACAGGCAGAAGATGGTGTCAGTCCTTAGCCGACCCCCACCTCTTTCACTTCTCCTAATGCCCCTTTTACCTCCCCATTTTCTCAAGCCCATTCAAACCCTGTCACTCACTGCTATGAATTCCATTTATCCTAAAGGGGGCAATCCATTCACCTGAAAGAATGGATAAATACACACAAATAGTTGGTGAGCATTTGTGGCACAAATAACTTTAAATGTAGAGTTTGTCTTTTTTTCTTTTTTTAAATAAAAGTGAAGATATTCTTTTAGCTCATGTTTTTCTTTCTCCGTTTACTGCAGATCCAAAACTAACATCTTACGGATGTATTGTCAGCCATCTCACTTTTTTCCCCTCCCTAAACAGTTAAACTAAAATCCTATCATAAGGTCACATATTAAACAGGAGCAGAAATGAGGAGTCAGCAGAGATAGCTTGAAGAGAAATGTGCGTCTGGGTCTGAATGTGCTGAATGAATGAATGCAGGTCATGATTTATCGGGCCCAGAGAGCCACTCTCCGCCTGTCCTGCTGAGTCTTGATGGCTGCAGCCTTTATGTAAAACAAACCCAGCCTTTTCATTCTGCTGCTCCCATCGCACCACTTTGCAGCAGCTAGAAACACAGACTCTGTGTTCCCCAAAGTAGCCCAACAGACACACATTGTCCATGGGTTACTGTTTTATTGAGGCAGGAGCTAAAAATCTGCTCCACATGAGAGACAGTTATTACACAGCGAAGAACAGTTTGGGCTATGGAGAAGGCAAGGAGTCATGATTAAAAACAAAGGGGTGGTTTATTCTGAGTTCTGTCTAACTGGAGGGGGTTCGGCAGATTTAGCTGACTGCGCTAATATTTAGCAGGTATCTGTAATTGATCATGATTCTGGCAACATATTAATACCTTCCCTACAGCTTAACATTTGTAATGTTGAGTTTATGTGAGGCATAATTGGTGGTTACTGCAATCTTAATGGTTCGATCCCCATTGTAGTACCATTAATCAAAAGTTCTAATCTAAAGAGACTAGACGTTCTCTGCAGCCAAGATTATATATTGTTTTAAATATAAATGATGTGCCTATCAATCTCTCCTTCCAGAAACTTGAGCAAGTCTGCTTACTAAAGCTGATCAGAAAGTGTGTGCAAAGGCCAGCACCTTCCAACCTACCACTTAAACCTAAAGGGCTTCAGAGTTTGCACTGAAAATGACCCCTTTCAGTTTAATTACTGAGAATCTCATTGACCCGACATGTCCTTTTTTTGTCCAGCAAAGGAGGGAGGGAGGGAGAGAGCGACATCCGTGAACAGTTTGACAGGCGCTTGTGGCTTGAGGTGTCTGTGGTAACCCTGCAGCGGTAGTGTGTCCCTCCACTGGCCAGCAGTGTTTAAGGGATTGACAAGTGACCAGGACAAAAGCACTCCGTCAACAAGCTGTTTAATATCCATTATTATGAAGTGAACATTGTGCTTCGAGACAGGTAAACACATCTCCATTGATCCATTGATGGCAAGATAGAAATATTTTCTCTCACCGCTCACCTCCATAAAGTGCCTCCTTTCACAAAGGCAGGGAGCAAACAATACAGAGAGAAAAGCAAAGAGGCATATAGGAGGGTTGACATTCTGCTCCATGGGTAAATAATGGCGTTGGCTAGCTGGCCTATCTATAACCTCTGAAACTGCTGTCTGCAAAGATAAAATGTTGGGCCTGTTTCTCCAGAGCCTTCGAAAAAGATCAACACGGCTGATGTGGTTTTATTTGTCTTTAATGTCACACTCAGTCTGGGCTCTCTGAAAAACAGTCTCGAGTAAACACTAATGACAAGAATGCTCTTAGACACTTCAAATTGGACGTAAAGCACGGCGCTGAAGAGCCATTGCACCCCAGTGGATCGCTAATCTGTTGAACCTCTGAAGTGGATAAGACCTTGATGAAAAAAACCTCAGGAGCTCTTCACAATACAGATTGATGATGCGTAGGGCAACCTTGTGCCTGCTCACACAGAGTCAAAAGAAAACCAAAGTATTTTTCCCTCTTCTTTATAATCAGTCTCATAATTGAATTTAAAATCTTGCATCTGTGCCATTTTTCCATTGAAAATCTTCAAATTGTATGCTTTACTGTTGTAATTATACATTTCTATGTAGTGTTGACACTCTTTCCTCCTCTGCCATTTTGTAACTGTGTGCTATTATGACTTCTCTCTTGTAAGCTGTGAATTAGATGCCTGCTTTTAAGTTTAAATGGAGGCGTATCCTTTTCCACAGACTCCTCATATGAGCCCTCTGTCAAAGAGAGAGGGGGAAGGACACTCGCTATGCTGTTATTTTGTGAACTACTCCGCTTAGTGTGAAAGCAGAGGGCATCTCTTCTCAGCAGGAAGTGGAGAGCTCTTCCCCCTGTAATGATGAATAACTAGTACACATCCATTCACTCCTGCAAGCCTCAATGAGGAAGGCCTCTCAACCTAACTATTATAGTCTAGCTGATGTCAGAGGGTCAGCTGCGTTCAATATTATATTTTGGTCTTTTTTCGCATTTGATTACATCCCCCCAACCCCCAAAAAATACACACCCACTATCTCATCTATTTCCCTACGTCTGGCTTTCTGTCTCCACCAGACCCCTCTCTCTCTCTCTCTCTCTCTCCCTATCGGTCTCTCTCTCTCTCCAGCATGTTTAATTTCAACTAGGCTCGCTGCTGATTTTCAGTCCTGTTCGGGTGGCATAAACAAGCACCGTGGGTAATTCACACTATATTAAAAACAGTTGGCGTAACAAAGAACTCTAATCAGTGGAGGCCTGCATGTGCAAATTATCACTGCTAAATTAAAACCCTAAGCACAGGCTAGATGGTAATAATATTGGTCGATCTCTAGAGCAACAATCACAACCTGGGTGCTTAACTTTATTTATTTTTTACTAGGCAGGCTATCAGTTTTTAGGAGCTCTAACTGCATCATCAAAATATCTTTATTACAGCATACATATCACAGGTAATGTAGATTAGTATCTGTTGAGCCGTATGCATAAGTGCAAATGTGGTGCAGTGTTATGGCTTTTGATTTTGGAGGGCACTCATTTTATTTGTAAAATGTGTGACAGCACAACAACTCATGTTTATTACATGTAAAGATTCCAATGGTCCAAGTCACTTGCATGTTGTTGTTTTTTCCCCACAAAATTCACTGCCACGAGGTGCAACATTAAAACTCTATTACTCGGGGTCTCATTTTAGTGCGTAATAGTGTTCATATTTCAAAACACTTCTTTGTTCCCTCAACTGTTGATTGTTATTCATGCAATGCAAAATATCATCTTCATATTCCTTGCAAGCCCTACATTGATGTGTATCACAAACTCTTGTCTGCCTCCCACCTTTCACAGCACAGCTTAATGTGATAGCGTCGGGATTATTTCTTGTTTAAACTTATGGTATCACAAACGTGCAGAAACAGGACATTTGCATAAGCATCAAGAAACTCCATTTACGCATCATCTTACGGGTTCACAGGATTTAAATGACATACAATGTGCTGTTACTAATATTACACTTTATCCTGTCGGAAACTGTAAAAAACACCAGTATTTTGGCTTTTACTAAATCTTTGTGTTTTTGTGAATGCATATTAGGCAATTGGGATTTTCAGGGTGTTTAGTTCTGGTCAAAGTGGGCAGGGGTGGAGGATTTTTAATGGGAAGACAGAACCATTTTAATGTACCACAAGAACATGTTACCGTTGTACCTCTTTCAGCCGTGGCCCTCCTGAATTCAAGCCGATTATGGATAACAACCACATTACAGCGTGATACATCAAAGACCTAGCTTACTGCTCAGTGGGGAGCCACTCTGGCACATTTCAAAAATCTACCCATTCAAGAGCTCTCACTAGAAGCATGTTATGCATTAAATGTGTCACACAGGCAAGTGTTGTCTGATCCATCTGATTCTAGATCTCACTGCTGCTGCTGCTGCCGCCATGTACTTGTGCTGGTTTCATTAAAACAATAACAAAAAGATGAGGAAAGTAGCACGAATAAAGACAGCATCATAACAAAGAGCTTGAATAAAAAATGCACAACATTAACTATCAATTGCTTTTTAGGTCAATTGTTCGGATCATTTCAAGTTTTGAGGCATATTTTTTAGCATTGAAGGTGAAAGATTATGATTACAACATATTAACTCAGTCAACCCCACAACTGAAATTAATACAAATGTTCATTAAATGTGCCATTAAACACAGAACGAGTCTTTTATTTACTTCTGGCCAAGTCCCATACAGAGAAATCAGCATTACTGCAAGGCTGCTGTGTATTCAAACCCTTTTTCTTTGAGCCTGAACAATTGAGCATTTTTTCCATATCACATGCATACATGTGCACAAGCATCTGGACATGTGCACATACACCGTCCAGTTTAATTGAATCAGGTTTTTCTAAAGTAATTGCAAGGTTGTTGTGTTAATAAGCAGCCGTTTTTCACATGCAGGTGTGAGGATGGTGGGCTAGCAGGGTGTGTTTATATATTTGCATAGCTTCACACCTGTTAATGAAAGCGCTTGTTTTTCCAATGAATCTCCATGCTCCTCTAATAAGACTCAGTTTCCTCCCACGGCTACCCTAATGACTGTTATCACACCACCTTCACGGAGACCAGCTCAGAGTTATAATAACCTGCGTACTGTAGCACCACTGTGCGTGTGCCCGTGCATGTGAGTATATACGTGTGTGTGTGTGTGTGTGTGTGTGTGTGTACACATGCATGCTTACATAGTCGCACAGATGACACATGATTCATGCAAAGGGTGAGGGAAAACCGTTGGAGGTTGTTGGATTGTCTTTAAACATCCACACATAGCTAGATAGTAATGCTTTTCTTGCTTATTTTGTATTATGTACACACACACACACACACACAATACTATACATTCTCAAGTTCTCTTCTTTACTTAGACCTTGGATCTGCTCTATAAAAATCCAGCACTCAGCCTGACACATTTTGCAGGCGAGAGCAGGTGAGGGTCTGCCAAACCTTTGCCTAAACCCATCAACAGTCTAGAGAGCTGAAAACATGCCAAGGCTGCCTCCGATAACAAGTGGAAGTTGTGGAGATGCTCCTCTGGGCAGTAACAGAAGTCTCTGAATAGTTTGAGAATTTTTATTTTTCTCTCAAAAAGCCCCTCAGCCTTTCGCCCGTGACTTCAAACGCCTGGAACTGTAGATATTCTCTACAAGAAGGCTTCTCTCCATTACAGGGAGCTAAATTAACAGCATTTAAGTATCTATTAAAACACCAATGCTTTGCTGCCTCTGGCTGACCTCGTCTTGCCCTTATTCCATCCACTGTTGCTCATTAAAATGGCATAATTGCAGGTAAGCATCCTGCAGTATCAACACGCTTAATTGCTAAAGTGAGAGAGGTTCATGGTGCCACATTGGCCCAAATAAACCTGTGTGGCAGTGGAATAAATAACAGTTATCATTAGCAGTCCAAGCCTGTTTCATTACTGAGGGCAGGGCCTCAGTTGATGTGTCCTTATTAACAAAAGAGAAATGTTTTTCTGAAATTCCTTATCAATGAATTGCCAATTAAGTGATGATAGTATTTCTGACACTAATAACATTGTCTTTTATATTTGTTTTTTTAATTAAGCAATTACTTAATAAAGCATGCATTATAGTCCAGAAATAATGTATTTTTTTCAATCATGGCATGGCAACTGATCTTTAGTAATGTGAAATATAATTTTTTTTTTAATTAAAATGTTCATCTGACTTATTCTCCATTGGCCCAGAATTTTGTTTCAACTACAATTAAATGAATTGTTACTTAAATATACCAAGTTTGATTGCATTACTTAACAAATCTTAGTTTATTGTACTGTGAAGGCATCGTTGTCTTCACGAGCATCGTTGAGTTAAACAGACGTAAATACATACATCTGTAGCCTACAACACATCCCCATTGCACTGCTGCACTGCCGTCAAACACGTTAATAAATGTACTGCATTCTTTATCAGTGAACAAGACACACTTAAACTAGATTATTAAACTAAAATTGGTAGTTCTTCCAATCTATTACTATTAAAAACCAATGTATCTCAAACTAAATAATTTCTCTGTTATCATTCATTGAAATAAATAACTTGTCCAGGTCAACAGTGTTCATAACAATAAGAGTCTTTAAAGTCTTTTTTATTTGAGTTTGCTTTGTGTTGCCCTTATTCCACTAGATTGCTTTCACACTTCTCTCCTTCCAGCATGTGCACAGTGTTCGTGTTTTAGTTACGAATCTAGGGCACATTTAAGCATTGCACACAATTATTTTCTTTTTCCCTTCTCCTAATAAAAAGTGTCTAGCTAGATTGTTTTCTTTCTCAACTTTAATTTTGACTCCACTTATAAATAGGCCTCCATTTTGCCCTTCAAAGACAAAGAAGTACAGAGCATGGATGTATTTACCCTCTGCTCATGTGAAGGTTTAACTACCGTGCTAATCAGCTCCTGGATTCCTCTTTTGTCATCTGCCGTCCTTTAATATGCACTAACTGGATATATATTGCATGGGAATGCTCTCACTTTTTCAACCTGCCTCTGAACCGTCAAATTTCTGCTTGCTCCTGATTCGTCCATTTTACACATTTTAGGTCCTTTAAACCCCCTCAAAGCTTCTTAGTAACAGTCGGTCGATCAAAGCCAGCACAGCCTTTCCATCCTCTCCTGAACTGAAGCACAAGTTTAAGATTGTCTGAAAGGGGCCTTGGGGCAAAATAAAATGGCATTGTTTGCCACTGACCTGACTCAGTAAACCAAAATGTACCATTCTTAAGCTGAAGCACTAAACTTCGAAATGCAGGTTTCATTTTATTATTGTAAAAGGTTCGGTTTTAAAATTGTTGGACTTCATCCAAAAAGAGCAAACTGCAGTGAACGGAGTACTGGTCACTGTGCCAGCTTAATGGTCGTACAATTAGAAAGCTCATTTCTATTCGCTAAAAAAGAGAATATATGTTGTATTTTTACCAGGATTACACCCAAGCATACAAAAGTTATAAGTTGAGCTATAAGTGCCATCATACATAATATATTAATATGTTGAACTATACTGCCTGTCTGCTCTTTTCAAAACAAGACACTGCAGGTTTTTTCTGTGTGTTTATGTGTGTGCACACACATGTGCCATCAGTGTGAAAGAATGTGCACTGTGTCTTTGTGTAGAGCGAGAAAGCAAATGTAAGTCATATGTGAATGTGTGTGTATGCTCTGTGTATGTGCTTTCCTGTGTATGTGTGTCTGTAGGTAGGTATTATTTGGCGGTCTAGGTTAGAGGAGGGGCAAGATATCAAAGATCACAAAAAGTGTATGACAGCTGACAATTTCAGGCTTTTGATTAAGATTTGTTGATATGACCAGTCCCCGGGTCTCTCCCAAACTCACTCCAGGGATTCTGGGCTGCCTGGCTGTGCCGCAGACAGAAACAACCCGTCAGTTGACAGAATCAGGCGGTACAGGCGCCTTCTCCTCATCGCCTGCCTTACCTCCCCGCTGAAACCCCAGTAATTAGAGTCTGGGCAACATGCAGAAAAAACACCTACAGAGAGCACAGTGTCATGGACATCGCCAATTATGCAGCCATTTTGCTCATGGATGCAACCAGCTCTTGTTGTAATGACACACACACACACACACACACACACGTCCATGGGCATGCAGTGTACAAACACACACTCACATACACACAATCCACATGTGGATACAATGAGATCATTATGGGACTAAAATCTGGTGTAATCCTGACATGTGCTTATTATTTACCAGTGTCATGTCAGCAGCAACACCAGGAGGACATGGTGTTGCTTATTATTGCTATTTTGACCACTAATCCCCATCAAGGTCCTCCCCTAAACACCTTGTGTACACCTGAGATTAATTTTACCATTCACACAGGCATCAAAACTAACTCTTAGTGTATTGTACTGCTGCCTGTTAAAAAAAAAACTAAGAAGTAATGGTCCATGTTAAAGCGGAAAATTGTTTTGGATAAAAACTTCTTAAAAGTTTCATATGCATTTCAATTGATGACAGTAATAATGTCTAATGACTAGCTTCCTTTCCATTTTTCCATTAAATCATCCTTAAATAATACAGCATAAATGGGCTATTATCTTCAAGTGAAAAAATTAAGTAGCACAGGGAAGAAAAAAAAAAGTCTGCTTAAATTTAGAAGTAACCAGAAGATGCTGTTGACTGTAGGCTAATGTCTTTAAAAACACCTTCTCCCCAGAGAAAAGAGGAGGAAAAGTTAATTGCAGCATTTGCTCATTGGGGAGACAGAGGGCCACTCAAAACGTCCCCTCATTTGTGAATTAGAGACACGCATTTAGCCACAGGAAATGTAAAGTGGGATTGCTCACCATGAAGATGAGATTAAGTGCACTAATGGAAAGCAGTTAAGTGTTTGTTATTGTTGCATCGTTATTTCTTTTCTCTTCTTTATTTATGGTTTGTATTCGTAGATGTAAATTTTTTGGAATGTTTTAATAGCAATTCTTTAATTCATCCATCCGATAATGAATGGTGCTGCTGGAGTGTTCTGTTAAGTGCTCTTCATTGTCTCGTCAGCTACCTTGTCCTTGCAGTGCTTTTGATTATACCGGCATTCACAGTCAATTTCAGTAGTGTTAAGGTGGCAGAGGTACACACTACATCACACCGGACATGACATCTGTTTTTCAATTTACACAGGAATACACACAATATCATAATAAAGTCTATGTGAGCTAAGTATCTGAAACTAAAACTGGTCTGTATTAGACACTCAAGAAGTAGGACGGACTTTCTAAGAGGCTCTCAATACCCTTTATTTTGAACATGACACCTCCATATTGCATGCATTGCAACACCATCATTATGGTCCAGTAATGAGTCAACCAGCCCTGTGTATGTTTGGCCTTTGAGGAATATGAGTATCAGAGTTTTTGTAATTATTTGTGCGGCTCCGTCCAGTACAACTTGACACATATTGTAAATGTAATCCTGTGGATGATGTGCAGTGGAATTAGTATTTCAGTATTTTATTTAACATGGTTAATCGTATTTCTCCTAGCAGAGATTTAAGGAGAGGAGGAAATTAATGAGTGTATTGTGGCTACTATTGTTAGCTCTGGCAACTCACACGGACATAGTCAAATGCTTTAAATTGTATTTGTCATGTTTTAGACAAGTCAGCGGCATGTAAAAAAAAAAGTAGGTGTCAGAGGCGAGTAAATCCGCAGCATTGCTCTGAGCCGGCTTTGACACAGATCTTCAACATAACATGCTGCCACTTCCAGAATAAAACATCCCAGGCAAAGCAAGCAGACTTACGGAGCAACCCTTTCTAATGAGAATTTTGTGTAATTGATGTCACGCTATGGCACGATTGGGATCATTTCTCACTTTCTTCTCTTTGTTTGCTGCCATTTCAGAAATACGCCCTCTGAACTTTACCAGTCATTTATTCTTTCATTTCCTTCTCTAAACAAAAGCGCTCTCTTTATGCTCATCACCGTGCCAATATGAGAGAAACACCATCTTGTCACGCAATGTAACAAAACCATTAAACGTGCAGCTTTAAAGGGAGACGGAATGCAATTAGCCAAGAAATTACTCTGATCTTGGTGACATTTGGGAGAAATTGTAACACAATATACGAGGCCGATGCTTGATTGACAGCCTAATCCAAGTTTGATGGGCGCGGGTCCACGTTCACCGAGCAGAGCGGGTCGTCGGCAGATAACGAGTACAGCTGCACAACTCTGATAGCTATGTCCGCCACGATTCGTCACCGGGCAAATTCCTCTGGTTTAAACGATGATGAAAGTATCGACCATTAATGACAGGATCATCTCCCTGCCTGAAATAAACGCTCTAATCCCTTTTGCCAGGTCCATGAATTCCTAATATGAGTTATATAAACTGGAGCAATAAATCAGTGTTAGCTCAGTTGTGTTTGGAAATTTGTACCAAGGCTTTTTGCCCCCTGTTTAAAATGCAAGATGGGCAACTAAGGACATCTTCGCTTAAGCTGTAACATCCAATGAGTTATTGCTGGGGATAGATTAACTTTCTCAGAGCAATAAGAATTGCAAATGCAAGAATAATGTGGAATTCCCCTTTGCTATTGTGAACCGAGACGTGTGTTTGACTGCAGTCGGTGGATGGTGATGAATATCACAACCTTTCATCGGCTGGGTCTTGGATTGGTAGAACATGAGTGATGGGAACATCATACTCATTGTATTATAATGACATTAATCACAGTCATAGGTAAGTGAGCCACAGAGAGAAAGAGAGAGAGAGAGAGACAGAGAGACAGAGGTTAACAGCAAAATCTGAAAGTGGTTTGTGTGAGTGGGTCATATTAGAAACTGATTAAAGATACAAAAGAGTCAAAGTAGATAATTCAGTTAGTTTCCTTCGAGTGTAGCTTTTTATGTAATACTTGTAGCGTACATTTCCTGAGGCCAAGTGTTAGCAGCAATAAATTGCATACACACACACACACACACCTTATTGAAACATTGTGTGAACGGCGACATGCATTAATTGAAATGTATTTTTCGATATCTTATCAAAGTTGTATTTTCACACAAGTGGCGTATTTTAAGTTATTTAAATATGCATGTTTGTCAACACAGTTGGTTGATTAAAGCATGGATTGCAAACTGTCCCTGAAAATAGAAAGCAACATCACAGGAGGGAGGAGACAACGTTTGACTAACACTTCTATTTCAGAACATAAAAGTCCACCCGTGGAAAAAAATAAAAGCAAGAACGCCTTCCCTATTTCACCCCCCCGAAGCAAGATGATTGTAGCCTTTTTTCTTCTTTTTCTAAGAGGAGAGGTGACAAAATGCTGCCTAAACGCAATGATTAGGGTGAGTGGAAAGCAAAAGTGAGTGGCTGATGAATATTTCATAAATGTTAGCAGCACTTACTGGACACAAGGCCTGATTGATGGCAGAGTGGCTGTAAAGACTTGGACGCTGAAGGGCCTCAACCTCCTTTCACACCAGTGCTTACTTCAAGCACCATCGTTAATCGCAGAATAAAGATGTATTTAGCTGGAGAGCTCTTCATTAATGGCCTGCTTTAAACAAAAGTAACTGCATAGGATTTGTGTCATTGGACTGAAATGCAAAGGACTATCGTGAATGAACAACAGACACGGTGAGAACATGAAGGGAATATTTAGTTTTTAGTTTTATCTCAACACCATTTTCCCTGCCATATTTAAGATTTAGAACAACTGCAAATATTCCAGTGGCACATTCCACACTCAAGATCGTATATATATATATATATATATATATATATATATATATATATATATATATATATATATATATATATATATATATATATATATATATATATATATATATAATATTGTTTACATCTGCTGCCAGTGCTGCCAGTGCTCTGCTTTGCGGAATACCACTACCGCATATAATTGGAATATCCTAAAACCAGAGCTTGTACTGCCAAGCTCTGGTTTTAGGATATTCCAATTATAATGCAACTACTGCTTTAGCCACTGTTACAGAACATTTTAGTGAACATTTCATCTGTATTAAGGCCTTTACACACTGGGGACATGACGAAAAAACAACACAAAAATCTAAACTATTCATCTCATGCGGCGATACAAATTTGCGACAATTGCAGCACTTTTTTAATAAAAAGTTTAAATAGATGTATGCAGGCAGAGGACAGACTGCAGGGAATCTATTGACCCAGCTTCTGGCAGTGTGTTTGAGGTAAATTGTTGTTTTCGACTAAGCAACTGATCGATATTTATTGAGTACATTTGAGTTCCCTCTGGTAAACAGTTACATAGTGTGTATGTCTAAATGCTTTTATTGTGAAAGGTTCAAACCGAAGTAGGAGATCTGGTAGTAAGGAGTAATACAGTTTGCCATATATGTTAAAACTATGGAGCCTCTGTGTTGTTATACAGTATAGTGTACGTATTGAATATGTCCTTTCCACACAATGTGATTGGTTGATGCACAAATTGACATCACTCTGAGAAATAATCACGTCGCCTTTTCCGCCACGTTCTTTGTGAACAAGTTCATGATAAAAAAAAACTAACATATTGACATGTGAATTAACCGCACATATAAAAAAAAACACCACCAGGGTATAAAGGCCTTTAGTGGGACCACAGCCTCAGTTTGGCCCACACGCTTCACTACGCGACTATTCTGCCCTTCGGAAAGGGAGCGCATCTTATATCCTGTCTATTATTCAGTTCTTTATACATTGTCTCAATCTGGTTGACATTCCTGTCTTTGTGATCACAGAAATACGGTATAATGAGCATTTTCCCCAGAATGAGCATACAGCTTGTGTGTTCTGCACCATGCCTCAAGAAGCCTCTGATGTATGACCCTGCCTGTACAGATGTGGAGAGACACCCAAATCCACACTTGTCCAGCCCTCTTTAACTAAGCGTGTCCATTTTTCTGTTAGCGACAAGTCCATTTGCAGACAACCATCCATCACACATCTGCCTCCTCTCTGCAGGCTTGTAATGAATTGAGCAAAAGTGATTTGTGGAGGTAATCCTTTCGGGAAACTGAATGAAGTGTAAGCATTGCATGTATTTTTTACTCATCTCCCTGAATTTCTCTGTGGATGAATAGTGCCCTATAGGCATTGGTATCATATAGACGGCAGCGAACATTATGTTGACTAAGCTTTTGGTGGCTATTACCATGTATTTCTAATAAAACTAAAGCCTTAAGAATGACTCTCCATTTCATTTTTCATTAGCTTTAGTGCCCTTTACCTGGAGCCCTCTGCCAATTCTTCAGCTTTGCTACGAGCCTGCTAATAACTTAAACTTCATTCAGAACATTATGGGAACAGAGGATTTGAGTAGTTATAAATGAGGTATTAGTGCAGAGAGGGTCGATGGATATTACTAGTCGCCATAAAAACTGTCACAGGGGATGTCATCAACAATATATGACAGTGTCTTTTTATGATATTAAAGCCCATTTAATGACCCTTCTTTCCTAATTTCCATCTTTAAAACTTAATGGATAAGGCCAGAGATATTCTATTTTTTTGTTATTGTCAACAAGTCCCATGAAAAAGACAATAGCCAACAAAGTGTTTGTTGGTCTCTTGATACTTCCGGTCATCCTCAGCTTTTCTGTAGATCTGAATAATGAGCCCATTCATAAATATTGAATATATAAATCTTCATCAGGTCATACATATTTTGTTTGATATTTAAAAAGGCATAGTATTAACTATTGTTGACTCGAAATAAACTACATTGCCCACGTTCATCGGAATGAAGGAACATGTCACCCAGTGCAACAGTGTGGCTAACTGATGTGGGTTTTTTTGGACAACAATGGAGGTCTTTTAAGGGTTTACTGTTTTTACATGACCAATTACATACATTTGAAATTGACTGCAGCTGTGAAATTACCTGGAAAACCTGTTTGTATATATTATAAATATGAACTAATCATAGACTCATCTTAAAATTTGTTTGCTCGGGAGAGTAGCAGGTCATGAATGCATCATCCCTTAGTGGGCCAGCCCTAGACATGCCCAGCCCTGCTGTGTCCCAAAGGCCCTGCTGTCAGCTGTGTGCCTCCACCACTGTCACCGAGTGTACTGTATGTATGTGTGTGTGTGTGTGTGGGTGTGTGTGTCCTGCCGCAGAACAAGACCCAATTTGATTTGCTCCACTGGCCTGTGAAGCTCGGCTGTGAGGCAGCACCTCTCTTTATTCCCCTAATGGCTTCCCTTCCCCACTGCTCCTTACCCTTCCCCAGACGCCAGTTATGTGCACTCTTGTAAATATACATATACACGATAGCGGGAGAGAAAGAGGGAAAAGGCTGCGATGCACAGATCGAAAGACAGAAGGAAGAGCGAACAAGTGAAAGGGAGTGGAATAAAAGTGAGACAAAGGGTGCGGTAAGAAAAGAAAAAAAAAGGTGTCCGCTCATTTTCTCAGAGGCTGACCTTGGGGCTGGGGTCTCTTTAATCTGCGGATATTACAAGCCTTTAGATGGTCCAGGCAGATGCTGGAGTGGTGTGGGACCTGCCTATCAAAATGGAAAGAGAAGCATCAGAAGCAGTCCATTTACAGGGCCGGGGCACGAGCCGGGTTTGTCATGCTGTCATTTGTGTTTCAGCGAGGATGGAGTTCAGGGGCAACAGAGGTTAAGCTTTCTGCTGCTGTGGCCACCCACTCTATACCGCTGCAGTACATGCATATGGTGTTATACCAGTGCTGTGCAAGGAGCCCGCTCCCTCTCCCCTCCCCCAGAAGCGATCTAAATGGTAGCTCTTGTGAGTTGAACCATATAAGTGAGTGTGATGGAGAGACATGTAAATTGCATTGCATAGGACATGAATTGGCACACTCTATAGCTAACTAACAGCATGGTTCTGCTCAAATAGGTTCTCAAAGCGTCCATGTGTGACTTAGAGTTTAAATGGGTCATACCATACAGGTACAATTCAATCACATATGAAATGAGTTTGCTGCAAGTAAACTTTGGAAATTATTTTCTTTGTCAAGACGAATGTGTCGAGTTCAGCGGGTGTGCGAGTCGTTGTGGGTCGGTTTTGGAAAATTGCACGGGCTCTGTGGGAGGGGGCGCTAATTTAAGAGGCTTAATAATGACCCCCTACTATTCTATGCAGGAACTGCTTTCATTCGCCCATCACATCACATGCATGGCATGACATGGAAACAGGAGATGCATGTCATTTTTGACATAGCTTGGCACTTACTGGCTGCAGGGGAAACTTCTACATGAATCCCTGGCTGCAGTACCTGACTGTTTCTCGGGGGAAGAAAGGAAGGAGTTGAGAATCACTGATTTCTTTTTCATCTTTATCTTTTCATCCCAGATTGAAAGAAACAACATAGTCTCACTGTCTTAGCACGGAATACTCGAAGCAGTCACAATGTACAAGTTGTTTATTACTAACGCGGAAAAAAAAGGAATGAATTTTGATGCACGTCTATGATTTGTGAGGAGAAAAAAAAACATTAATTGTATTGCTTTGTGCAAAACAGCTGCTGTGAGATTCAAGATAAATGATACACATTTCTCCCAGAACTCCAAAAAGACGAAAGGGGGGATTTATTTTTAATTGACAGGCTATTGTCTATAGCACTCGCAGCAGTAAGTGACAAGGACTATAAATAGACCAAATAAGGCCTGCTGGCCACATGGGTGTGCGTATGGACAATTTAAATCTCCCATGCTGTTCAGACTCAATAGATTAATTGATCCCATCTATATTCGACAAATCAGCATGAGAGCAGTTAGAGGAAAATGAAAGGTGAGCTGAGAGGGCACGGCGCACACCATGTTTGAGGTAAATATCTAGGGATTTCCAGAACTCGGAAATCCAATTGCATGACCTTTTTTCTGGCTAACAAGTAGGCATCGTTGCTATTTAAAGGCTGCTTTGAGCTTCCAGGGAGGAGAGAGTATCTATTTCACCAGCCTGATGGAGTAAGGCATGTCAGACACCATGAATGAACTGCACAAGGAGATATAATGACATTGACAGGCAGTAAAATGGTGAGGTGCATGACATAAACATGAGCTTCAGGCATTAATCTGATACTTTGTATAGCACCAAATTTACAGATGCTTAATATAATAGTATATTTTCTAATTTTTCTATGTAAACATTGGTTCTCGAGTAATCCTAAAATATATTCTTCATGTCTTGAAATGTTAATAATGCAGCTAATTTCAATGCACAGGTTATTTTTGCATTGCAAATCTTATATTGCATTCCATAATATGAGTTAGCAGCTCAATCCTAAATCTGGTTGGTCCCTTTTTTCAGTGGAGACCAAGAACCCTGTAGTGCATTGCAAAAAAAAAAAAAGGGGCCCCTTTGCGTTGCCCCTTGATGCAACAGTTAGCATAATGCAAGTGGCACGGTGTGTCCGCTGTTAAACGATTCGCATGAGAATCCCTCCCTCCTTCCTCCCTCCATTTATCTTGGTTCTATAGTCTTCCTGTCTTTGACCCATGTAGAATCTAGCTTCCCATTTGGTCCTCCATGCGTCCAGTCATTTACATTTCAGCACATTCAAACCCTTCCAAATAGGATCTGAAAGCGTGTCATCACACTGACTGTCGGGAGAGGCAGGTCCAATAATTTCCATTTAAATTTTCATGTTTTTTGGGGCGTTTCAGTTCAGTGGGGGGCTTTCTCAGAGGTAACTGTTTTGAATGATTGGTGGCTCAAAGTGTAAATGTGAATCATAGCGGCCCGATAACAGCGTATAGTCTGAATAAAACCCGAAGGAATATTCTGCAAACTTTTAGTTAGGTTACTCTTAAAATCACTTCCTTCAACATAAACTTATAACTGCTGAATTGTAACCAATGGCTTTTATAGTCAGCCACCTAAAAAGGACCCAACGCGACAATTCTAGGTGAATTTTTTGATATTTCATTATGAAACGAGCTAACCGTCTCATTTATATCTCAGAATATTCACTCTGCCAAAAATCATTGCAGCCCTCCCCGTCCCTCCATCGCCCCCGGTGGATTGTAAGAATGGTCTGATCTGCTTGGACCCAGCCCTGGCTCATCTGGTTATCATCTGATATGTTGCTGTCTTTCTGTTTTTTCACATTTACCACCGCTAATGAATTGCAACTCTGACATTTAAGACAACAGTATTAAACATTTGTGTGGATCTCAGATAGCAAAGAACAGATGAGGAAAAATAGATACTGCAAATGTACATTTAGACAAATGTGAGTGAAGGGAAACTTAGTGTACATAGTGTATTTGACTGATGATTCATCTGAATTAGCCATAAAAATTGTATGAATAGAAAAGCCCAAATTCCTGCTGGTTTGAGTCACAATGGACAACACAGATCGTGTCATACATCTTAAAGATGCACAGTAGATTTAGGAAATACAAACGTAATAAAAAAAAAAAGTCAAAAAGGCCGTGTTGTCCCTTCTTTTTACTCCCTTAAGTTAAGGTTGCGTGAGACTACTTCTGTGTTTCACAATAAACAGCTGCCAGGACTTCACAATGAACAGGCCCTTACAAACACACACACACGCCAACACACACACACCAACACACACACACACACCAAGCTCCTTCCCCCTTTGATGTTATTTTGAAATTAGCCCTCTAATCAAATGCGCCCCGGTATTCAGGTGTTGAAAACTCGCCTTTTTTTCTCCAATCTTCCAGAGGTTGTTGTTGTTGGAAAAGAATTCTGTGGATTACACCGGCAAGCCACCCTTGAACGTTTCCAACTCTGTAATCCAAAAGGGGAAGCATGGCTCGTTTTTATCAGGAAGCTCAATAGATAAACAATAATAATACGTTTCAGCGAATGAAAAAGACCAAGATGTATGGAGAGCTTACCCGTGCCGAGCGCCTCAGCCTCTTCCCCATTTGTTTAGAGCTGTTTGTTTTTAACTGCCTGCTATTGTTACTGTTTTTAATCCTGGAGAAAT
Organism: Taurulus bubalis; assembly: GCF_910589615.1. Classification (NCBI taxonomy): domain Eukaryota; kingdom Metazoa; phylum Chordata; class Actinopteri; order Perciformes; family Cottidae; genus Taurulus; species Taurulus bubalis. The sequence continues at coordinate 9,244,371 of NC_136589.1, read as the reverse complement.
AAACTTATTTGAATGCTCCATGGATTAAAGAAACTGTGATTTTCCACTTCAAACACATTCAGCGTGCTGGGTGATAAAACAACGGCAGCTCAGAACCAGAGTTTCATTGTCCTTTTTTCCTCCTGAGCGAAATTCTGTTTATTTAGACTGTGTACCATTTCTTTTTTTGGTTTCCAAGTGTCTGGGTGTCTCTGCATAGATGTCTGTTTTATTTGGACATATTGTTTACCTCCTTAGTCAAAAGCCGGTTTGAATAATCCCGTAGCCCACCTGCTCAACTCCAACTGCTCCAACAAAAGGGCCAGGTAGGTGTTTGTGTGTGCAAGTATGTGTGCTTTTGTGAACTACCAAACACAGAGCAATACTACACAGTAATTCCCCCTCTTGCTCTAATTGCAGAGCAAGAAAACAATGGGCCCTTAAGAGGCTGTGCAGCCACTGGATGCAGGCTTTATTTGCATCACATTGATCCCTTATCTCTACACTGCCTGTCTTCCATCTAGCCATAATTCCAATTAGCGCTCTCCCTTTCTTTGTGGTATCAGGAAGTCTGGTCAGATGGCCATGGTATAGGCCAACTTTGCTCCATGGGGGATATCAACTCCAAGGCCAGAGCTAAAGATGGAAAAGAGGAAGTTTGTGTGTGCATGCACATGTGTGCAACAGAATGAGGGAAGTGAAAAGTAAAATAAACAAAAGAGAGCGAGAGACAGATGTAGAGACACAGAGAATGTAAGCGTGAGAAAGTTTGAATGAGTGCAATGTTTTGGCGGGCTTTGGTCGGACGGATGCAAGATGAGAGAGGAGCTGATTGCCAGAGGTACGATACTTTAACAGCATGAATCAGAAGAGACTTCAAATGAATATTTATGAGGCAGCTGTGCAGAGACACACTCATATAACTAAAAGGAAAGAGTCAGTTATGTCAGGACAGAAATACAGCCACTATTCTAAATTACTGCCAAAAAGTTTAATGAGAGACTAATCATGTGCCTGGTACTCCCAAAGAAATGCCATGAATAAAATGCTGATCTGGCAACTTAAATTAGGCAGGGCTGTTTTCGCTGAAAGTGAAAGAGTCGGGGTCTCCTCCATGTACAGGAATATTAAAATGTATTCGATGAATCATTTGTGTCCTGCAAAGTAAACGTGACAATGTTAAACTCTCCACAACAGTTATAGGGATTAAAATAGACATTCATCTGACGCTAAAGTTGAGATTCAATCAAACTATACTGCAGAATGGGTCAATTTTCAACTGCTATGTTTGGACTAATGATAATCTTGACGGGCAGTGCAGGCGAATGACACTTTTGTGCACCAACGAGCGGGTATTTTTAATCCATGTTTCAGAAGAGCGTTTTCTTTGACCAGACTTTTGAATGCAAGGCAATTTGCTAATTATTGTCGCTAAAAAACTGCAACATTCTGACAGTCAAGCCTGTCCCTCCATTCCCATCAACACCGCTGCCACCCTCCAGGGCCGGGGGCATTTTAATTGGCCCACTTCCGAACTGTAATTTTTTTTAATTGCTTGGAGACACTCTGCTCTCTTTAAAAAAAATCAATGCAGATGTAATAATATCTGTAATTGTCTGCCACGCTCCAGGGACACCACAAAAGCCTTGGATCAATGGAGGAAAGCAGGGAAGCTGGTAGGGGTTAATTTTTCCCTTTCTGTAGGTAATGACAGGGAGGCAACGCTCGGCTCCTGGCATCGAGGCACAACTTGTGCTGTTCCTATTGTCTCTACAGCGCCTAATTGGGCCAAATGCAGTTAGTTCCCCCTGGCAGAGGCTGTCGAGGTGGTGATTAATGAAGCCTCCAGTCACGTAACCTGATAAAAAGAAAAGAAAGGGATGGGAGAGGAAAAAAATATCAACCTGCTTTGTGTTCTTCATCCCTTTTCCTTTCTTGTGCTTTTTCACTGCCTTTGTCAATTCTCCAGAACTTCTTTCACTAAGTAAACAGGTGAAGTAGTTTGAGTTTACTACGGTCTATTTTTCTTCAAGGAAGGAAAGGGGACAGACCCATTAGTGCATGGAGAGAATGATTAAATATGAAAAAGAAGAGTAACTGTGGGTTGCTCAGCTTGAATCCCAAGTCTCCTTTCTTGAAGTGTAATATTACGCATTTTTGGTAAAAAAAAAACAACAATTGTCTGGAGTGTCTGGCCGAGGAGACAGCGTTTGGATTCGGCAGCAGTCTTTCCTGTACCGTCGTGTGTCAGGAATCCAGGATCAAGAGGTCCCAGGTATTAGCCTCCCAGGATCGTCATGGCCTTTGACTAATTACCTCATTAAGCTGCACTCCAATACTTTCCACGGTCTCTGTGGCCCGGCCTTGTTGCTTGGTGTAAAGAGGACAGAGTGGACACAGAACTCATCCACAGTGACCTGGGTGAACTGACCGCAGCTTGTTGCTGCCCGGTGGGTGGGTCGTGGGAGGGAAAAAAATCAATCCTCTGTAAATATATTAGATGCAATTACATCCTGCTGGACTTTGCCTAACACGTTTATGGAAGCATTAGGCAAAGTCTTCCTTTATCAATCCCCCACCCCAGGCCATTAGGACAATGACATGTAATTCTCACATGTAGCTGTTGGGAAGGTATTGGAAAAAGAGCACAGGGGAAGAGTTGCACGTCTAGGTTTTGATTGCATTTAGAACACAGAGGGTTTATTGGTTTTATTAGCTTCATGTCACATTGTGGAGTTTTGTTATTCTAATTAGAGGGCTTAATGCCACATGGCAAGCAGGCCTATGAAGAAATCTTACCTTTATAGCAAAACACAAATCAAAAGATGTAATAAATAAGTTTCACGCATCATATTTCTAATTGACAATATCATACATGTATACATCTATATGATGCTGTATAAACCTGGTTATTCATTTAATCACTGATTAATTGATGCACAAAATATAACTCCACATGACTAACCATCATTCATATAAATGAATTATTAAAATGGCATTTTAGTTTCTCTCAAAGGAGAAGACGGATGTCCTCATTTTTAATGTTTCACTTCAGTACTTTGTTGCATGGTCATCAGCAGCTGAAATGTTGTTGCGTTATTTCAGGGATTTGATTAATGTTTGTATTTACGCACGTTCATTTTGTCTGGAATTACGTAGGCACCTTAATTCCTGCGTGAAAAAAATGCCCAATTACCATAAAATGTATGAATGATAATTGTGGAACAATGTAATGTCAATAGCCCTCTGATTAATCCCTCTGAACACAGCCAAATGGCTGGCACAGTAACTCGATAAGTGATAAGTAATTTCATTTGTTCCTAATTACCAAGAGGCCCATTTTGCCACTGTCATTATGAGATTTCTAAACCTCCTTAACCAGCCAAGGCTTATACATTTATAAAAGCATCTTTTTTTTTTTTTCACCCTCTCTCCCCCGCTCTCCTTTTGGAAGGTATTCAAGTCAAATTACTCACAAGAGGGCATGTGTGCTTACAGTAGCACAAGAGGTGCTTGACAACAAAGTTTATCCCAAACAGCCAGGACTATAAGTACATTCAGGTACTTTGAGAGCAACAGCAGCTGTCCACATGGAAAAGGGTGTGTGTGTGTGTGTGTGTGTGTGTGTGTGTGTGTGTGTGTGTGCAAGTCTATGAGTGTGTGTGCGCTCGTGTCCCCTGTGGTCTATATGTATGAGTATGCACACAGTCGCCATCATGACTGTGTGTGTTTGTGTATTTCTTTTCATGGGCCTTCAGCGCCAATAGAGCAGGTTTGTTTGTGGTCATCCATGAATTAGCCTTGGGCCTAAACTAAAACAGCCTGACTTTTTTGTTCCCCCACCTTTTTCTTTCTTTTAGCAGGGGGTTGGGGAGGAGGTCTGGTCAGAAGGGCTCAGATACAGCATCACACAGTTTTACCTCAGGGCTCCCTTGCTGTCACCCAACAGCACCCTCAAGACCACTATTCTCCTTCTTATCCCAGACCTGAATTCTTCATTTGGTCACACTGCTTGCTCCTGAATAGTTACCTCTGAGGAGATTAACCCTTTCATTAAAAATGCCTGACCAGGGTCAATCTACTGCCTGGCTCTGCAGTCTCTGCGCCTTGCTTTGATCTATCAGCTATGGAGAAATTATTAGCAAAACCTAAGCTGCGCCATGTGATTTGTTTTTGTAAATTTGTAGAAATTATTCATAATCCTATTATGTGGCCAAGGGGGAAACCTGCCAAAATATATGAGGCCTTTGTTATCATGGGGAAGGCAAAAGGAAGAAAAGTTGAATGCACTGGAGTTATGGGAAAGCAGAGGGGTTAAGGATCTGTCCTAATCTTCTGGACCTTTGATAAATAAGTGCCTATGTAACCACTGATTCCACTTACCTAAAATGGAAAAGCTAGTGTTCATATTTACCATTTCCCAACTCTATCCCAAACCTCTTTTGTTGCAGACAAGGAATAATAGTGACGTTACAAACCTCAGTCCCTGCAGCATGCATTATCAGGAGGGTAATGTATTGCACATAACCAGGGAAAGAGGAGAAATCACAATTTTTACACCTCCCATCTCCCTTTCAGGGGCCAATACTTTGCAGAACAAAAGTCAATGTCTCAGCCCAAATCTTGTCTGACAATGCGTAGCAGCCCGTGCTATTTTGGGCTCTTTGTGGTGCCAATCTCCTATCTCTCCCGTGACATTTTTTCAAAGAAAGAGTAGATTTCCTAGAGACTCTGCCCTTTGCAACTTCCACAGTGTATTCTTGCACATAAAGTAAGGACCCTCCTCCTCACTCTAATACCGTCGCTCTCTGCAGTGACCTGAGAAAGGGAAAATTAAGACAGCGTATCAGGCTAAGAGCCCTATCTTTAGTTGGTGGAGTGAAAAGACGTTATACAGATGCCTAATTCCCAGTTACACATTTAGAATAAAAATGTGCGAAACCTGGGAAACTTTTGTCCAGGAACTATGCTGTAAACAAAATATAGGCACTTACAAAACACTGTTTAGTGTTTCATCAGTTTTGCCCAAATAAAACATCTTACATCTCCATTTACGTAATGTGTTCATAATATATAATAGTCTCTAAAATGATTCACAAACCCCGCTCTTTAATCATCCTGTGTTCTATCCAGCAATAATTTAAAGCTTATACAAAAACGTGTCTTCATGCTTTTAATGTCCCCATATTAGATGGACTGGCTCACTGGCAGGCCACCAACTTCACATTAATTTGCTGCAGTGTCTGAGTGTACAGGTCTTATCTGGGCCTGCTTTTATTCAGGGTGAAAAGCTGAGTCGTTCTAAATAACGCAGGTCTAATTGGCTATGTTTTGCAGTTAATTTCCATAAAGAGCCTAGGAAACTGTCACCTCAGTTTGGGAGGACAGGGTGCTGGAGCCGGAGCCATGTACCTCAGCCAGCCGTTAATCAGGAAACACACTTTCGCCTGCTTCGCAAAAGGGCAGAGGTCAAGGAGGAGGGGCCAACACCATATCTGCACCAGGACGCTATAATTGTGCGGGTGTAAATTGCTGTAGAAAAAAATCCCCCGTCTCTGAAAATCTGCAAAAAAACGCATGGTTGGGCTCTCTCCAAGGGGTATAATGAAGGAGCGAGAGTTTCAGGAGAAAAGTAAGACACGAGAAACTTATTCGCCATGGCTTGGCTATAAACTATGCCGATTTAAAGTAGGTCAATAAAACAATATCCCATTATTTAACCTTTCCATGTTCAAATAATTGTCATAACCTAACCAACAATAGTATATCCAAATACTTGTCAGAATCCCAATTTAATAGAGTGGTAGCTGATCTGCTGCTTTCTCTATCTCCCGGTCTTCTCTTCTGACCTGTGAAAGGTGTGCCAGTGCCTCAGCAGGAGCATACAGAATCAACATGGCTCAACTATTCTATTCGTATGTACTGTACCCTCGTTTGAGGCCGGACTCTCTCTCCTAATGTGGCGCACTTGATCCCACAGCTGTGATTTTCCGGCTGCCACTTAGCATCCAGCGGCTCTGGGGCCATGAATAGAGGTGGTCTCAACAGAGTCAGGCCCCCTCATTTTATGGCTGCCTGCCTGCCTGTGGTCAACAGCCCTCTAGATCAGAACCACAACAGGAGAGAAAGTCGGAACTCCAGATCTGCAACTTATCATATACATTTATGGAGATATATATACTGTGATGTAAGCTGATGGCCTGAGAGATGTAATCGATATTATCCTCTTGTTAGAATGCTAGGAGGGAACTAAATACTGCATTAAACGTTACCATGTCCTTGAGGTTCACTCCACAACTTTATTGCAACACTTACAACGTGCATAAAAATCCACAAAATTGGAGAGCTGTTTCCTTAACGCTGTTTCCCTAAAAAGGGGCACAGCCTTACTAAACTGGCTTTATTTATTCAGTTTAAAGCAGCCATATTGGGTCCATGGAACACACTAACCCCCGGTGGTATACTTAAGTGGCTCACAAAGAGATTCAGAGGATGGTGCTGCCAAGTGCGGCTTTATGGGGACAATTTAACATAATGGTCAAATAAATACTGTTGTAAAAAAACACCTGTGAACAGCAGTGGCAGGTTGAGGCCCATTACTATATTTTTTGTGTGACAGTTCAGCGCCGTACAACAGATTTCATTCCATCTTGCTAAAGCAAAGGGTTGCATTCTGGTTTTATATGCTGGATCTGAAATGCAGTGCAAGTATAGCTCAGTGAACCTGGCAAGGTAAGGATGCAACGAGGAATGCAATGAGCTGGGAAAATAATGAGAAACTCTACTCTTACTTCCTCATTATACTCTCTAATCATTCGCACACTCATTACAATCTGGAGGAATATCTATTAACACTTGATGATTTCTCAGCAAAGTCTCAATTTTAGAATCAACGAAGGAAGATCAACAGCAAGTTGTTTGTGTTCTTTTTAAAACATGAATTTAAGAATAGGAAAATATGAAGAAGCAAACATTTTAAAAGCATGCAGCTGCAGATGCATTGCTCTCTGTCGGTTCAAAAGTTGAAGCCAAATATTCTGACATCACACAAAAATACAAAAGACTGAATGGTATTATGAATGGAATGTACTAGTGGGAAGATGGTAATTATGGTAACTGTCAGAGGACACATACTTGGCACTGTGCCATGTGTGCTTCTTTATATAGCTCCTTTAGAGAAGGAAATCAAGTAAACTAAAAGTTTCAGGAGAAAATTAAAATACATCACTTTTTAAAATAGTTCATTATGATTGTGACATTTCTTTCAAAAGGTGAATACATTGTGTTTTTTTTATGTCTTCCTTCTTGTCATCCAAAGAGGGATACCAGTTGTTTAAACGAGAAGCAACACTGAGAGACGAGGCAAGTTCTGGTTAGCACACAAACAATGGTCAGTGGCACAGGCTCTGATGACACTGTTTCTGTCCGGTTCTTTGGCACTCAGCTTAGTCTCAGGAGGGTCAGGGTGATGACTGGCTATCTACAAGCAGTCAAAGTCGTCCAGAATTATCAACTAAATACTATAATCAATATCACAAAATCAAAATGACAATACTGTGTGTCATTCAAAGGGAAATTTAGTAGACTTTCTTTTCCTTATCTGTTGGCAAACTACTTATAAGCATTGCTACAAGCTACCTTACGGGAGGTTGCAACAAGCTTTTTAAAAAAAAAAAGACATTTGAAGATGTTAAAACTGTCTTTTCGTACTTTGACATCTTAAAGACCAAATTATAAATGTATTTATTGAAAAGATAATTGGCCGATTATTATTACTTGCAGTCCTATGATGAATCCTCATAATGAATTTCAGAGCTAAATACAAAGAAAAGGCTAATTATGTTGACCCAGAACACACACCAATATAATGGATTTTTCCAATGCAATGCCTCATAACTCACTTATAAAGCATCACTTGTTTATATATTTAGTCATTAGTCACACCTATAGCGTCTTTCAGGTAAACACTGTTGTTCAAAACATGTTCTCTAACTATGACATATTGCCATCTTACATAAAACTTACCTCTGACAATAGACCTCAGAAGTCATAAGTCAACAATATGAGGAAGCCGTGTAACCGAGACCCGATATGTGCGCCTCATCTCTACCTCTGCCGCTCCTTCTGCCCGTCATACTTCTCCCACCATGCATCAGAGAGATGACCCCCGGCTCACCCCTGGCGCATGGTGTGAGCTGGGTTTCCCAGTCAGACCTGTCCCGCTGAATGCCTTATGACAGGTTGTTTGTGAAACTCTTGTGGTCTGTTTGTTCCCTCTCCCCTCCCCTGTCCTCGCTGACAGTGTCCCCATTGTGAACCTGAAGGGCCCTGCTTTGTTTTGCCCGCCTCATTGGAGCCAGTGTTGGTCCAAAGAGAGCTCGCACACACCTTTGCTCATTCTGGGAGAGCATCCGTTGACTACCTGCGCATTATTTCACTTTTCCTACCTACTAATTAACTTTTCTCGGAGGTTCCGCAGGTTTAACCTGCAGATCATAGCATTTTGTGAAATTTGTGCTGCTAATGTTAACACCGGAATTATTATAGGAAGTTCATTCATACACAAATAATGTTCTCACTATGTATTCACTATATATTTGATTATCTTTTCTGTAGTTTGAACAGTTTGGGATATTTGAGCTTTAAATATATGATAATATATACATATACATATTCATATATATATATATATATATATATATATATATACATACACACACAGTAATATTTGTTCAGTATTTAGATTAAACCATAAAGCATAATAAGGCACCATATGCATAATTAATTGAAATGGTTGCATGAAACAAACTAGACCTCCTTGGACTCGTGTTCCTTATGGTTCTTTTTTTTACTACAAATAAAATCAGTAATTTGAGGAAAAAAAGATATCAAATACAAACACAATACAATCAAACCCAGTCTCATGTTTACATCCAGTCGTCTACTTGATTCCCCCCTTTTTTTCCTCCCATCACCCCACATCTCCTGTTCCTAACATCAGTGGGGAGCGTGGCTAATTTACGAGCATGGGCAATGCCAACATACTCTCTGAGGAGGGCCCGTTTTAACACCTCCAAATGCTGTAATGCATCCCAGCTGACCTTAATTATAAAAGCATGTGCCTCCCCAGTGCTTCCCCCACCCACCTCCCCCCTCTATATACAACCCACAAGGCCGGGGGGAGCCCAGTGTTCTTACCTGCAGAAAACAACACAGCAGCAGCCACCGTAGCAGCTCAATGTTAATAGTTGGATCCTGAGAGGAAATCAATAAAGCTATAAAGGGTGATATCACAGTGCGTCTGGGCCCCCACGCACACATTCTCCCCCTCGCTCTCCCTCACGCCCTCTCTCAGTGGGACCCGTTTATGAGGGGGTCTGGTGGCTGGTGGGAGCAACGGAAAGGTCAGTAGTATGAGGTTTTGATCCAGGGATGAGACGCCCTCCTTGGGAGCATGGGGTAAACGGTGGAGTGGGACCACTGACTCATCTGGAGAAGAAGTGGATCTTTTAGAGGGCTTATAGCTGCTGTGTGTTGTCAAGGTAGCAAAGCATTAGTGTCTGTAAAGGCCCATCGATGCCAACTGGTTACGATCAGAGGAGAGTCCCAGGAGGTAAAACGAGGCCTTGCTAAACTGCTGATGAACCGAGGGAGATATTAAAAGACCGACTCTCCCTCGTCTTCTGTCTGTATTGCAGATTTTTGCCCATAATATTGATATACGCACAGCACGGGGCTCTAGCATCATTGGGCTGATAAACTGCTCATACAATAGATAATCTTTTATGTACCTCCCGTGCACAGCACAAATATTATGACTATTAGTACATTAATTAACTCACTGGCCTGGGGGTCCTCTGCCCAGCCAAGGTTAAGAGCTTCTTTAATTAAAGATCAATACGGTTCTGCAGTATATTTCTACAGCACCAGAGGAGACATGGAGCTCTTTACTGTCTACATGTCAGAATGATATAGAAGTTTCCAAGATATGTATAGACAGAGATTCAAAGTGCAAAATGAGAACATTTGCAAATAGAGAAAGGTGAGCTGATATATGTCACACAAGTGGTGGTGTGAAAGATATATTAACACCGTCATTATTGATTGAGTTATGTTTGTAGCCATAATGCGAGTTCACCTTTCTACAGGTCTGAGCTCGATCCCGAATACACAACGCCATTAAGATCAGAGCTAATGGGAGCAGCAACAATGTCCAGCCAATCTTCCAGTCTTTGTTGACGTTCGCCTGTCTAACTTGCTAATACACCTCTGTCTGCGCTGTGCAAAGGAGGTGAGCACCAATGGTGATGGCTGAGATCAAAGCCCAGACCGCTCTCTCAACTGCCATCCAGATGTGCACACCTTAGGATTTAGTCCTTGTTTGTAGAAGTAAAGATGGCAGGGCCCAAAGAGCACACCTTCATGCTCAAGGCTCCAATGTTCCCCTCAGATCACCGTAATCCGGCTGGATTATGTTTGACAGGACAGGCATCCTCCTACTGGTCTGCACACTTGTCCGTTCCCCAGTGTAGCCCACAAAAGGAGGATCCAGCCAAACCCCTAACCCCACAGCCAAGCCAAGCACTTACCTGCCTCCATCCATAAGATGCTTGAGAACATCAACCCCTTTAACTGGTATATTCATTTGCTGAACTTTTAATTAGTTAAGAGACACAAAAAAAAATGTTGTTTAGTTTTATATATAGCCAGAGTTTAACAAAAATGTTATATAGCATATACACAGTATAACCATTAACATACAGCACAGCACTTCAATCTGTAACACAAAGTAATTGATATGTGTGCAAGACTTTTACATTAAGACTATTTAGAGTTTAGTTTACATATAAATACCAAACTGTAAATATGTCTAAAGTGTTCATATAATTGATTACTCACTGGCCCATTTGCAAGATACACTATAGCTACTATTCTCACATGTTGTGTATTATAGGCATGTGGGTTGCAACCAAAGGAGGACCAATATGATTCTGATTTATTAGTCTGAGGTACCCAGGGGAAGCCACTCACAGACACACACACACAACCTCTTATGTATTTTCAGTCTCTGCCTCACGCACACACTTTAGTACTCAAACAACTTCCCTGGAGATGTTATGGATAAGGACGCCTCTCTCATCAATGCTGCCCTGGCTCTGGCTTAGTCCTTCTGGGTCTCTCTGGACCTGTTGACCAGTCTCTCTCCTAACCCTGCTTCCTCTCCCTCCCACCACTGCCCCCTCACCCCTTCGCCACAGAAGACTAAGACAGGTTAAACAGTTAAACACCAGCAAATCCAGCACTGCCCTGTGGGAAATTTGCTTCTAATCCCTAACTTATAGGCACAGAATCAAAGCCAAAAAGCCTGAGCAACAAATCTGATCCTCCCCCTAACAATCTTTGGCCTCTTGGGAGGGCAGGGAGAAGCTCCACAGACAAGCCTGAGATGGATAAATACCTAAATGATGAGACAGTCTGGGGACAGGGGAGTAGTGTCTGGCTATGGCCGTTCACCTCCAATTTGGCATCCGCTCAATGAAAGGCAATTGGGCGGCAGCCCCCACACAGCAGCCAGTCCTTATTATTATATGTTGAAGTGTGGCTTGGGCAATGATTAATGACAGTGTCAGGGCGAAAACAAAGCACAGCGCAAGTTATCTCCAATCCACCTGCTCCTGTGGCCCGATTGGAAGAGAATGGAAAAGAGTGCAGGCAGCACATGGCTTGATAATAGAAAAAAAGAGAATGGAAAGGAGAATGAAGCGGGAACAAGGGAAGGGAAGAAGGTGGGATGGAGAGCATAGTGAAGGAGACTTGGCCACATCAAGGTGACAATAACGGACACTACAGGCACACAGACACACACATATACGTACATACAGGAATTTACAAAGACCAAAGCCAAAGTCCGTGCAATGTTTGCTACATATTTCATCTTAGATTCAAGATCAAAATAATTCCAAACAACCCCACAGGGATTATTCTTTGAGTCTTTAAACTAACCAAATGCCAACTTGCAGGTAGTTTCCATGGGAGGTGTGAACATGCAGCTTGTGGCTGGCCTCGGTGATTGATTTGACAGACAGAGTGGACTTTCATGGCGTCTGTGTTTGTTACATCCAGGCCCACTGTCCCCTGCTGTATTGGTGTTGACATTTATGAGACATGTCGGAGGGGGCCTGCTAGAGCTCACTAATGAGAGAGCTGAGGCTGAAAGCAAGTAGCACAGCCTGACACTGCCATCCAGAGGCTACTCCGGGTAATGCAGCTTTGGGATGCTGGTCATTTACCATGTTTACACTTGTTCCACTTCTGTGACTCTTTGGCGGTGTGCAAAATTGCACCGTTTACAGATTATCAGAGGAACTGCATTTAAACTCAGTTTGAAAAGAAAAATATATATAGTAAACAAACTATTAACTTCTGATGTATTCTATATAAAAGGAAAGTGACACAGCCGTTATGACAGTGTGCATGTGGGCTCTCAGGTTTGTGTATGTGTCTACAATTGTAATATGCCATGATTGCAGTGGTATGTTTAGGCTTGTGTGTGCCAGACTCACTGTCACACACAGTCCTTCAATTGAGGTCATTGTGTGACAGCGGGTCACAGGTGCCACAGTAACTGTAAGAGGACATTGGCTGCAGAGGAAAGGTGCCCCTCGATAATGTCATCATGGTATAGTACACTATTTTATTTATGCACACGGTGCAGCCAGGATTCGCAGGAGACAACCTTTGCTCACTCATTTACTGCAGTAGAAGAGAACATGATGATTGGTAACCTGCTCACATACAGAGAACCTGCATTATGACCAAAAGGGATTAGAACACTGTCTGATATCTGTGCCTTTCAACAAAGAATGTATGAAAGGCTTCATCTTTTCCATGAGGCCTGGGCGATATGGAGAGAAATCTATATTTTTTTTACACCATTGGTACTTTTATAAAAATATTCAATGAGATTTTTCCTCAACAGTAATGTGGATATAATGATCAAGTGGGTAAAGGCAAATAATAGAACAGAAAAGTACATCACTTTACTGTAATGCAGCTTTTAACACAAAGAAAAGACACTTAGGAGACATTAACGATATCCAAAATTTAAGACAATATCTAGTCTCATACCATGATATGGATATATTGCTCAGCCATATCTTACATGTGTTAAGCGCCATCAGACGACAATGCCTGATCCTCCCAGACAGGAGGAAACACACAAAATACCAAACAAAATTCCGAAATGACCAACTACACCTTGAAACTAAAACTACAGCAATAGACAACCCTAAATGAGGAATGCTCATGTTGACCCATGCAAGGACCCAGAGACTTAAAACCAGGAAATGAAAGTGCACCACCCCTGGCTTCACTAATAAATGTCTCAGCACTTTCCAAAGTTGCTGGAGGTACAATATACACCCTGGCCCTTCTGGGCCTGACGTTCCCCCTTAAGTGATTCGCCAAGAAAAGTTGTGTGTCAAGTATGCCAAAGAAAATGCAATTGAAAGGGCTTTTATGCGAGACCCTTCACATTCCTCTCCGACATCAATGATCCTTCTGAGTTAAACTTGTGTGACAATACTTGCAACAATGAAACTGCAGCTTCATGACTAGACGAGTTTAAAGTAGAGATGCACGATCCGACTATTTCAGTCCCGATACAATACTTGGGTACCAATCCAATACCTGTATATAATTAATAAACTGTAAGTCTCACTATGTGGAAGAGACTAAGATACTTATTCTATTAGTAAGGCAACGTCAGGCTTGACTTAAACATTGCTTTTCTAATTTTGTAAACAAATGCATAGATATAAATGCACTGACTTGCTATTTGTTCAAACAAAGACATTGGATACCAGATCTACATATTATATAGATACCTGAAACGAGTCAGCATCAGGCTAATATTCAATATTAATATCAGTGTACCTCTAAACTAAAGTAGAAGTATGGACCTTAAAGCAAAAAGTAAGGATTCGCCAATGGAGCACAGATCCTGCTGTCTTTAAAGTCAGGGGTCATCCATTATTGCCAAGACTGACAGTAAACAGAGTGGCAGCAGTCAAATACATGTGTGTCAAATTTATAGAGAAAGAATCCCATTAGGTTTTTAAACACAACTTACACATTATTGTTCATGCAGCCTGAGGATGCCAGCTACGTATCCGCTGTACTTAGTTTATACAAGACTGAAGACTTCTCACCATGAGGATCAGACAGAAAGGCGTTGACCAGGTATGAAACGAGCTGAAGGCAAGCAGCCCTCACAAAAAGGCTAGACATTTCTGAACATCAACAAAACGGATATTTCTCTGTAAACAACTTGTCAATCATTTCCATTAAAAATGTTGTCATTTTTTGTGAACACTTGTTTTGAGACTTCTCCAACTGTATGCTTTATTTGACAGTTCCAATCATGTAACCCTGCATCTTTCAGCTGTAGATGTGGCAAGGGTGTCTTCCCTGTGTAGTTTTCCCAGAGCAGTGTAATCTATAGAGGAAAAAGTAGTGTTTTTTAATGAGAAGCCATGGTCTCCTCTTCCTCATAACAGCTCTCGTCTGTCTGTAGCACAGTGCAGCACAGCACAGCGTGCTCCACTGAAATGTGGTCTGTCTATGTGGGATTGCCGGGGCCTCTTTGAAGTACTGAGCTGCGGCTGTTTCCTTTGTGTGTAACAACGCAAAAAAATCAAACCTAAAAAAAAATCAAACCTAAAACCAAAACACCCATAAGAATACCTGAAAGGGGTACAATATAAAGTGCCATATGTATATGATGCTTTACACATCTCTTTTTTGTTTCATCCCCTCCCCTCTGCCGTGATTATGCATGTCTTCTGTGAAGCGCTGCACTGCGTCTGGAGAGCCTCTTGAATGGAAACTGTGAGGTACAGAGAGGCACATTAAAATCCTCTAAAGCTCTCAAACGAACAACCTAGGGACAAAACATGAATTCCATGTGGTTTCTCCCCTTGTAGTGATGCAGCTCAGACAAGCTCACATTTAGCACTGGCTGCCATCTCAGACATTGGGTCCAGTGGGATGTGTAGCTATGTGTTTATCAGAAGATGAACTTCCTCTTTTAATGTGGCACGTTTCCCCCCAGTTTCTCTCCTCCCTCCTTTCCTCTTTCCTTCCTCCCTCCTCCCTCCTCTTAGACTGCAGTTGAAGGTGACGCACCCGAGTTCAGAGAGCAAGAGGATCAACCGCCGCCTGAGTAAAACAGAGCTGTGCTCTTTGGGAGCTCTGGGTTTTGTCCCTGTGTAGACGCTGTGGCAGATTTACAGTTGTGAGAATGTATAATGCTTTAATATACGGTTTATATGAGCGTGGCCTACATAATATCTGTGTCTGGGAACGCAACTACAGAATATCATATTGAGAACTTGGAAATTTCCGATTATTTTCACCAGGGAAATGAAATAATTAATGATAAAACTAGTAGAGCCACTAAATATGATAGCATCAATCTTTTGCAATCTTATGAACTCAATCTTACACGCATAATAAACTACTAGTGGGTTGTGTCCCCTTTAGGAAAATGCATGCTTAAATTGATCCAAGGTTTTGATATTACCTAATCTCCTAAATTTCTCCTGCCCTATCGTTTCCCTCAAACTTCTGTTTAAAGTTGAGATCAACCCTATATTGTGCACATATTTAACAATATATGCCAAAGAAATTACAAAACTAATATATTTATTGGTATTTTAAAAATCAAAATTAAATCATCTTAACTTCCTGTCAAACTAAATATTGTGTGCATTTACATAAGCAAGTACCAACTAGTCTCAACCAATAACGTCATCACATCAATCAATCTGCAACTTATCTCCCACAACCCAATCAAAAGCAAAGGATTTGATTAAAGTCTCTCTTGTAACTGCACAATGATGAAATAATGTGTTTCACTAGCGAATACTCACAGTACAAAAGCAAAAAACATCAACTCCTGTATCACTGGAACCTTTAAGACTCTTAGATTGAGACATTTTTTTTTAAAACATTATCTGTATTGTGTGGATACAGAGGTTTTCACCTATTTGATCAGTATTTTCTCCCACATAATGGCTGAGTAAGTTGGCTAAGTAATAAAACATGTGTTTTACACTTCACCAACCTCATTTTTAATTCATAGTTCACACACAGCTATAATTTAATGCAATCTAGGTTATTGCTTCGCTGCCTTTCTAATTTGATCAGCCAATAAGTAAAGCACATCAGCTCTACATCAACAAACAAAATGTTTTAATCACAGAACAATATAACATCCGAATATTCTGTAAAGAGAAGACTCACCAACAGTGCAATTAAATCCAGTAACAATGGCGCTCTCTAGTGGGCACTTTGCATCCCTGCTCCAAAGCTAAGATGTTCATACATCTAAAAGATGTAGGAACCAAAAAGCTCTGGTACTACAAAGTTCAGAAACTACAAACGTTGCTTGAGTTTCTTTGTTTTTTTGGGGAATATTTTATTTTTCCAACATATGTTAGTTTTTGAGACTTATTGCCGCAGGGGTAAACAAAACAAAATTTAGGCCTCAAATACAAATGTATTTTTTAAATAACAAATATTCATCGATACAGAGATATCAGTGATATCTTACCAATGCAGCCAAACTACTGACATCCAAGTTGTACAGTTGGCTATTTTTTTGGCAACCAAATTCTCCACCGTAATTCTACTGAAATCACAACAACTCCTACTGCCAAAGTTGAAAGATGTTGAATTTAATAACGTTGCATGATCGGTGTAGAGCTTTGCTAAATACAGTTTGTTTTATAAATTAAGTTAAGTGAGAAAGTTCACTAAACTTGCAGGCTCATGCACAGTACCGTCTCTGCCGAAACCATATAGTTCACCATCAGTCCAGGTCAAAGTGTTAAAGAGTTTCTAAATTGTCCATCATTTTTAAGCCTCTGCAGAAAGAGCTAACACCAACCTGACGATTTATTGATCTAGTGCTGCGAGCTAAAAAAATGATTGATTATTAAGTTTCTCCTGATACCACTTTAACAAAAATAAAACATGTTGAGTCCACGTTATTCAGCTTTTGCATGCATAATCAAATACTAGCTACAATTTGACTTATAAAATATATCATGTACATTTTTTACTGACGGTGCAATGCCTTCTTATACTACTAAAAAACTCAGAAGCAGCCTTCTGGAGTTATAACCTCCATCGGTAACCTGCAGCTTGAGGAAAGACCAAAAGGAAACCCGAAGCCAGAAACACAGAAAGACGTTGATGTGGGATTACTCAAACATCAAAGCGGACTGGCGGCATATAAACGTCTTTTCTGCACCTCCTCTAAATACTTCACCTGGTTATCTTGACTAATGATAGGTTACTCTGCATCTGGCGTGTTGCTCCTCACCCTCCAGAACGCCAAAGTCATCATGTTCAAAAGAATTTCAGACTCGCTCATCAAGCTGAAAAAGTATACTGCACAAACGTATCACTTCAGGGGAAGTTTGGATCTTCTTACCAAGAACTTGTTTGGCATAATGTTGAAGCCAGATGTTGATGCGATGGACAAATGTGTTGCCAAGATGCCCCAAACTGACAGTTGATGCTGTAGTCACAGTTCCTGTGTGTGCTTATGTATGAGTGATTGTACATATAAATATCTGGGGATGCACACGGCTGTGTTGCTTGCCGAGGTGGTGTGTTAAATGACAATGACACTCATCCCTTCATCGTGACAGAATGAACGCATCGCTGTGATCAAAGCACTGGTGACACGCCTTGAGGAGACAGATGTGCGCTCTATGTGCTTGGGTGGGGGTTTGGTATCCTTAAAACAATTCAAATAAAGTTATTTCTCACCATCTATAAACATGTGTTTGTCTCTGATAAGATCATCACTCAACATGCTCTCTATCTTACATGTATTTGTGTATTGCTACTGCATGTTGACAGCTGTGCCCATAAAAGCAGTACCACAAAAAAAAACTCCAAGAAATATAAATCAATAAAAACACAATACTGCTACAAAGTACAATAAACAGCAAAAGGGTAACCACTACAAAATCCAAAATAATAAAAACAATATACAAAAGCAGACAGAAAGGCATGGAAAAGGTGTTATGCTTAGTGTAACATTAGACACAGCATGTGCACTTAAGATGCCGGTGAAGTCCAGGCACATAAACAGAAGCTGAATGATATAACAACAGTCTGGGCCTATAACCGTCATTAAGGTAGAGATTGAATATCAAATTATTTACGTTTATTTATGTCAGACCAACGTTATAACAAAGCAGCTGTAAAAATGTCATCCTCCACAAATAATGTGTTTAATTTTCAAAACGAAAGCGGCATACAGTAATGAGATGCATTATTTCTTCCCCAATGGCTTTAAAGGAACACTACATAAATGTATCTATAGACAGAGTGAGTGTATCAATGCTCTGCCAGTGGCTTTATTTTAATTTAAAATTACAATATATGAGTTGCAATTTTTACGTTGTTGAATAACTTTCTGGTTTTTGACAATTTATTTAGTCCCATCGTCATATAAAAACATATACGAAAAGCTACATGAAAACATCCAGCTTAGAAGGGGCACTATTTATTTAAAAATAGTGGCTGTAATGCTAGCTCCAAACATCTAACACAGACATCTAAAAGAAAATCTCAAATGAAATTGCACACTTAGAGCCTTCGTTTCATAATAAATTGATATGCTGATTTTTCTACCAATTTATATGTGTTGATTTTTTTTTTTAAGCTGTAAATTCTCAGATGAAAAACAGTAGGATAAACATGCACAAGAAGAGTGAGCTTCATTAATTGAGCATTTACCAATTGCCAGGTTATTTATTAAGATTATTATTAAAGATATAGCTACCTTTGTTTGTCCCGAGTTAAGAGTGGCACTAAAACGTGCAAATATATGGTGCAAGTAAAACAATATTTAAAAAACTGATATTATACACAATGCCTAAATATAATACAACCTCAAGCAACTTGAGATTTGTGATTTATGATTACTTGCTGTTGTCCTACTTGATATTAAATATACAACACTGTACTGTGCAAGACACTAGCTACCCTGTTGTGCTTGACATTAGCCAACATAAATACCAGTTGACACTTGGTGTAACAATGTCATGCCAGTAACAAGCCCAAGACATAAAGGGCGTCCAGAAAGCAGGGCTTACTATGAAAAGCCTGACTTTAGTTAGCCTCTGAAACTGAACCAGAACTAAGCCATTAGTTAGGCGGGTGCTGCAACAGAAGGGACACACCGTCTACCTTCAGCAACACAATACCATCAAAACAGACAACACGTACGGCCAAAAACAATCAACACAAAAGCAGCTGCAGCCAATTAAACTTACCGCCTAGCCGGCGAATCAAATTTCGAGCTATCATCATCATCTTCTTCTTCTTCTTCTTCGCTCGTTGACGACAACTTCTTTCCTTTGCAAACTTCTGTCTTCAACATGTCTTTATTTTTCCTGTTTTGAAGGCCACGTAAATGCAAACTCGTCCGCATATTGAATAGTGGTTCCCATTTCTTTCTTTTTTGTGACACTTTTACTGTCGGCGTCTGATTTGGGTCACGTGCTATCCGGACGGCGCAATGAATCTTCTTCTTCTTTTAGTTTATTGGTGGTTCGTAAACAACGATTTGGTGCAGTGAATCATTGTTGAATACAGATAAAGTAGATGCAG
The DNA here is from genome assembly GCF_910589615.1 of Taurulus bubalis. Taxonomy (NCBI): domain Eukaryota; kingdom Metazoa; phylum Chordata; class Actinopteri; order Perciformes; family Cottidae; genus Taurulus; species Taurulus bubalis. The sequence continues at coordinate 9,224,697 of NC_136589.1, read as the reverse complement.
TCTTTGTGACTTATGCCAAGGTAAAATGTATCTCAATCTAATTTGAACCATTATCCACAATATGTACATTATTTATCAGACCGTATGGTCGAGCAAATTGTCTGTACTTATGCACAACCAGGTGGGAACCATGGGTATATTACAAATGAGTCTTTACCGTGTCCAGGAAACACACTGCCCACTGGTGGACAGGATGGGAATATACATTTTTGGGCACAGGTGTAACTAATATATCCTCCTGGGAACTGAGGGAAAATAGTGTCTTCCAAATTCATAATTTTTGTGATTTCCTACCTATTTAGAGTTTTAAAAAAAACATCTTACAATTTAGACTTTTTTACAATAATTTTTATTTTACAGCATGTCCACTGTAGAGGACCACAGGACAATTTTTGTGTGAAAAGACAGCCAAATATAGAAGATAAAAAAACAAACTATAGAGTAATATTAAACCAATAATACATTCAACTTGATTATAAAACAAAGTAATTCTTCATCTTTGAATGAATGCTGCTAAATCTTCAAATACTTTGTTGTCAATGTACTTGAAAAAGTACTGAATTGGACTCCAGTCTGCACGGGTTGTAGAGTCATCTTGACAGCATGGAAGCCCAGGTAGCACAGGTGTGAATCTATTATGATGGAAATAACACCATTAAATGAAAGCTAATAACAGGAATAATAATTAAACCTCAGACAAATCTATTTGGATAAAATGCAGTCAGGTCGTAGTGCATCATTGGGATCAAACATCGGCCTACGTGCTACTCCTGGCCCACAGAGGACGACGGCGTTCCTGCTCATCCTGTCTGACTCTGAGTCTGTCTGCTCATCTGAGCCTCCTGTTTCTTCTTCTTCTTCTTCTTCTTCTTCTTCTTCTTCTTCTTCTTCTTCTTCTTCTTCTTCTTCATCAGGCTCAAACTCATCCTCATCTCTCTCATCATCTGAAAGCTCCAAATCTGATTCTCCCTCAATTACCTGGCACAGCATCCTTTATGCTTGAGTTCTGTCTCCGACAACAATGTTGAGTCATTAAATACATTCATTTTGTCCTGGTGTCCACTATAATTGACATTGTGCCTGACTCCACCTGCAGGTGGATCACAGACTTCCTGTCTGACAGGAAGCAGCACGTGAATCTGGGGAAACACGTCTCAGGCTCTCAGACCATCAGCACCGGTTCCCCCCAGCTGCGTTCTTTCCCCTCTGCTCTTCTCCCTGTACACCAACAGCTGCACCTCCAGCCACCAGTCCGTCAAGCTCCTGAAGTTCGCGGATGACAACACCCTCATTGGACTCATCTCTGGTGGGGACGAGTCCGCCTACAGGTGGGAGACTGACCACCTGGTGCAGCCAAAACAACCTGGAGCTCAACGCTCTGAAGACAGTGGAGATGGTTGTGGACTTCAGAAAGAACGCCCCACCAGCTCCTCTCATCTTGTGTGACTCCCCCGTCGACGCTGTGGAGTCCTTCCGCTTCCTGGGCTCCATCCTAACCCAGGACCTCAAGTGGGAGCTGAACATCAGCTCCATCACAAAGAAGGCCCAGCAATCTGCCGTCCCTCCAGGACTTGTTCGCTTCCAGGACTCTGAAGCGAGCTAGGAAGATTGTAGCTGACCCCTCTCACCCCGGACACAAACTGTTTGAGTCCCTTCCCTCTGGCAGGAGGCTGAGGTCCATCAGGACCAAGACCTCACGCCACACTAACAGTCCTCTTTAGAGTACAGCAGTAATTGATAGTGTAACTCAAATGAGTAAAAAAAAAACACACAGAGGACACAAATGAATGGGCTGGGTCTCAGGAGGAAACAATAATGGGTGCATTCCTTTAATTGTGCCAGCAGTGCCAGGGCCCTGTTATTGTTCATGTTGACTATGGCTTACTGGCACACCAAAATTGAACAGTGCTATCATAAATGTTGCTTGTCGTAGCCCTGAGAAATGTATAGGCTATAGTAAGTTAGCTCATACACATGTACGACGTGTTGAAAAGTCTATGATATAATATGTTTGGTGTATGCACTCATATACACATGTGCAGTGAGATTAATCTTGCTACCATTATCAACAATGATCGAGGTGTGAAGCATGAGGTACCTTCAATGCATTGCATTACAAATGCAAGCTTGCAGACATATGGAAAATTAAGGCAACATTAGGCATTGTCCACATGATGAGAGAAAGCCTGATGCTGATGACCGGTTTTGGTCTACGTGTTGATAAATGTGTTGAATTGATGTACAGTATATTCTAATTGATAATTAGCTGGATATTGCTATATTACTCCTGGTGTGTTGATTGTAGGTGGGTAAACTACCCAAAATTACAGAGTTCCCTGAACCTTTCCCAACCTAAAACAAGCTTATTGTTTGTCAAACGTAATAAACGGTCTGGCAGAATTTTATCAACAATCTTATGCTTGATAGATATCATTCATGCTTTGAGCAGACTAGTTTCTTGAACAACCCATCATCGGCCACAAGGGGGAGACAATCACACTTACGTCACAAAACTGGCAGCTGTGTGTTGTTTTTGAAGATAGATAAGAACTTTTTGTTCAACTCGGGGATTGTTGCGCTTGAGTCCCGTTTCAGACTTGTCTTTGACTTTGGACTAGCATGTGTTCATGTCCAATCATGTTCATGTCCAACAATTCAACCCCATTCAACCCCATACCAATGCAAAAATAATCAGATAAATAGAACTTATAGTTATATCGCAGCTTTACAATATATTGCAACACTCAAGTCTTGATTTAACCTCTCTTTGGTCTCTGGCATGGCTCTGTCTCTTTTTGGCCTGCTTCTTGATTAAAGCAGCATGTGCTTAAACATTTTGTTGCACATGATGAACATTATTTACTACCTTCGCTCACTAGATGGCGGTGTATACCAAAGCAAAGCACTGACAATGAAGCGGTTCACGTTTCACCTAGCAACAGGGCTGCTGCTTGTTCATTCACACACCTACATGGTTACACGTGATGCCCTTCCACTTTCCCATGTACAAACAATCCATCACAAGTACATGCAAGCACACTAGCTCATGTACAACGGCACACGTCTTATAGGCTGATACTTAAAACCTTATTCATCTGCAAACATGTCCGTGCAGTTAAACTGTGGGAGCCTGCATACATAAACAATAAACAATGGAGTTTAAACGAGTGAAAATCATTATAGACAAACAGAACCGGCAGCAGTGCGAGGAAGAAGCAGAGCTCTGCCGTAGCCCAGTGCTGCTGTCAGCCCACATAAAGCCATATTCAGTGTGAATGGAAACGCTTTGATTTGGCTTTCAGGCCACGGTCAGAGTCAATGCAACAGGCTCTAATAGTAGAATTACTCCCACCCCTTCGCCTCCCTCTCTCCACCATTCACCCTCGACCATGTCCTTTTTTTCTCCTCCCGTCCTTTCTGTATTCTCCAATTCTCCTTCCCCCTCTCTATTTCAAATAAACTTACAGACCCTGTTTATTTGCTCCATTTGAGAAAACAGTCCAGAGATCCTGGCACTGTGTGAAAGATCAAAAAAGCAATATAAAAATCAATTGGCTCTGCAGGTCTCAAGACTGCCATGCAGTAAATTGGCTCTGAATGACGGCACTATGTGGACCATCTTTTTTTTTTTATATATAGTTCCTCTTTTTTGAAAAAAAGAAAGAAAATAAAGAACAATTTGGGGAATTTAGAGTGACTTATTTCCTCAAAAATAATGTCAAGAGAGTTTTGACTGAAAGCAATGGTTTTGTGGTATATTGTCTTTCCCAAGTGGCCAAACTTACTGAAACCAAGCTTTTGTAGTTTTTAACCCTGCTTACGGGAATGACAAGTAGTTGTGTTAAAGTGACTCCAGTATCTAGACAAATCCATCCAAACATCTTTCCATGAATTAGGCTCCTTATATAGCTGAACTTCATCATGATAGTCAAATTTGTCAGGACCAGAAAAGGCCACACTCGCTGTAGGAAACAGACAAATTACTCCCAATCAATTAAGAAACATAGTTTTCCGGTCTGCACGTGTGCTGGCGGGTGACAGACATAAACCATAGAGGCCAACTTCCCCCATACTTCCTAGCTCTTTAATTAACTCTTTGATCTGAGTGCTATGTAGTGAGCTGCAGGCCAGAGGCGGCTCCAAGGGCCACGGTGAGAAGGGATAGCATTTCTTATACGGCACACCACAGCAGGAAGAGAGGAAAATGCTGACATATACTCCTGTTTGGATTTAAATGAAAGTATATATTCTTGTTAACTTTGATTTTAGCTTGGTAGTGTGTAAATCCAGGATAGTTTGGAGGAGTCTATTACTTTACTGTGTACAGCGCTAAGGGTATATATTTGCAATTGTTTGTTTTTACAACAAAATCTGCCTTGTGGTTTGAATCAGAAAATTTTGGTCCCATACAATAAAATGACGACCAGGTTGCTCAGATGATGTGTGTTAAGGACTTGACCCTCAGTGGAGTGTATCTAGATTTGAGGGAGTTGAAGTGAAGGGACAGTAGATCTGGCAAGTTTCAAAAGGAGCAGTAAGCTCACTTTGTTGGTTGGAATATGCAGCACCATGGAACGACTTAATAACAATGCGTGAAGCAATGAAAATTACACAGCTCCCGCTCGAAAGGAAAAATTAATTGCTCTTAGGTTGCACTCGAGAGAAGTTTGTTCATTCAAGCATGTGCTTGCACACACACACACACACACACACACACACACACACACACACACACACACACACACACACACACACAGGTTCACGAGCAGAACCATGACTGGATGTGCAACCATGTGTGTGTGTGCGTGTGTGTGTGCGTGTGTGAGCGTGTGTGTGTGTGTGTGTGTGTGTGTGTGTGTGTGAACCTGCAGCCCTCCTGTGCTGTGCAGTGGAGAGAAGAATAGGGCCTGGGCCACATTCCAGCCCTGCCTCCCTGGGCGAGAGACAGTATTCAGCATTCCTCTGCCTGCCTATCAGGCCAGGTGCATTCCAGAACACACAGACGCACACACACACACACACACACACACACACACACACACACACACACACACACACACACACACACACACACATTTAGACAACACGCAATTCAGATACACACATGTTTGCTCTATCACAAATATATAAAATGTGTAGGCGCGTACAATGCGTACTCATGTGTTCATACAAGCACTATCATTACAGTGTACAATGATATCAATAAAAAAGACTAGCAATTATGGAATAATGTATTTTACCTCATTAACACACAACCAACCAAATACATGTGTGTTAGACACACATATAGTACATACTGTACATATGCTCTGTACAAACAAACATGTGCTTCCTTGCTCACAAGAACACAAGAAGGCTTAAATCAAGACCAACTGGCGTTGTCTGCGTAGTGCTGCTGTTGTGCTGCTCCATTATGAAAAGATGTTCTCTGCCTCTTTAATTCTTGTATGATTCAGTCATTTCTAATGCATGGACTTTTCTGTTTGGAGGAGGCTGAGCTATTTAAAGAGCAGGGGTTGAATACACTGTGAATGTACAGCCAGCCTCTTTTTGAAGTTCATACGGTGCTGCGATGCTCTGTGAGTCACACATGACAGTTCAGACGGGGGTGGAGTGTGTGCGTGCGTGTGTGCGTGTGCGTGTGTGTGTGTGTGTGTGTGTGTGTGTGTGTGTGTGTGTGTGTGTGTGTGTGTGTGTGTGTGTGTGTGTGCGCGTGTCCCCATCCGGGTCTTTTCTTTCATTTATCAGGAGATTTGCTTCGGTCATTTCTCTCCAGACTTGACAAGGATTAAATAGAACATGCCAGGTTGTCTCTATGTGAACAAACACAGCGCAGATAGGAAGCACGTGACTACCATCACCTCTTCTCAAGGGTGAGGTCGGCAAGTTAGGGGGATAAAAGGGAGACAACTGCAGGGAAATGGCTTGACGTGAGGGAGAGAAGGGAATGCTCGCCTAATGCAAAAGCAGTTTAATCTGCAGGCTTGGTCAAATGGAAAGGCACAACAACCACAGAACAAAAGCTCCATTCAGTGTTAACGCGCTGCTTCCCTTCCACACTGTTCCACCATCAGATAGAGAAAAAGGCTTGTTGGTTACATGCTATTTGACAGGCACGGGACTTCATGCTTGACAAGCCCCGAATCAGACCATTACTCTTTGGCATTCCTCCCTCGCCGTTACGCTTACTTCCCCTATTCTTGCATTCCCCATCGCTATCCTTATCCTTTTTCTCCTTCCTTGCCTCTCATCCTTCACCTCCCTCCCTCTCTTCCCTTTTACATCCCGTTTCATGTCTGCTGGTAGCGCGAGCCAATTCCCGCCCTTCTCCCACTCACCCCCCACCTCCCTCAGCCCACTTCTCCCCATTTCCATGTGGCGACTTTTCATCAGTGAAGTGCCTTCCTGGCCCGACTACCCCCACCCCACCCACTCCCTCCGCCACTCACTGAATGGATGCAGCATTAAAAAGAGAGGGGGAGAGAGAGAGAGAGAGAGAGAGAGACAGAGAGAGAGAGAGAGAGAGAGAGGGCTGAGACCGTCCTTCCTGCCTCCCACTAGCGCCACCCCTTTGGCTGTCGCGCAAGTGGTATGTTCCACAGCGAAGACTGCAGAAGTTGAGAGAGCACATTGTTTGTAATCTGGCATTGCAGGGGTCACTTCCTGACTCGTGTGTCCGCTCCCTAAGCCCCGCGTCGACCCCCCCTCCTCCATGTGTGTCCATCCATTGGCCAAGTAGCCTAGGGCTTTTGGACAAATCCTGTTCTTCCCCTTTTGTGTAGGAAAGCTTCAACATCTGAAAACAATCAAATAATCTGGGTACAATGCAACTCTTCATGAAGGGGTGCTGGTGGTTCCCAGATGAGCGGGAGGATTAAGTGGAGGAGGCCAGAGGGGAGAGAAGGAGAGGGATGGGCATGGGGGCTATACACAGCTTAGGAGGGGGGCAATTTATTGTTACTAGATTTTCATTGCAAAATATGTGTATGTGTGGAGGTATTGTTACATAAAGGGATGTTTTGGAAACAGGGAAGACAATCAGAATAGCTTTCCAAAGAGTATGATGAGTCATGTCTGACTCAGAGGTTTTACAGTCATCAATCAGGAATCTGATCAAACTATTGTAATATGTATATAGTTACAGCATTACAAACTGAGTGTCTGTGGCGGCATTTCTGTCAAAAAAAGCTGTATCACAGTTTTTCTCCATTGCATACTCAAAAAAATAAAAAAAACAACACAATGAACTATGCACAGAATTCACATGAAAGCGCATTTTGAATTTTAACTCCAAATTCCATTGTTTTCACTTAGTTAGATATTCTAAATCAATCAAGGATTCTAAAGGATTCCACACACATATTTGCAATGTTGGTGCAATGAGTCAAACTAACTTTTGACCTCTACATATATAAATTATATTGCTTAAAATATTTGTATTTTGGGAAACAGGCTTATTTGCTTTGTGTGCGAGAGTTAGATGACAGGATTGATACCTGTCTCATGTCTGTATGGTAAGAAGCCAGCAGGTGGTCAGTTTAGCTTTGCACGAAGACAGGAAACTGGGGGAAACCGCGAACCTGGATCCTTCCAAAGTTAAGTAAATCAGCCACAATCATATCTAAAGCTAAACACATTATATCACATTTGTTTTATTCATACACAATCTAAATAGTAAAAACAACACATATGGGGGTCAGGTGCCACGCTATTGCTGGCTGTGTTAGCCGTTTCCAGCATTTGGTCCAATGCTAAGCTAACAGGCTCCTAACATGAGAATCTTCTCATCTAACTCTTGGCATGAAAGCAAACTACTCCCTTAAATACTCTTACCAATACGAGATCATGATAACATCCATATTCTGTTCTTTTTTCGCTCTTCTTTGGTATGTACACAAATGTACACGCACTACCAAACAAGCATGCACATGCCCACGCACGTGCACAACTTCTCCTGTGTCTCTCATGCTGTTCCTACTCATCCCCATAATAATGGTAAATAGTCATCTGTAACTTCCCCTCCAACGTATTCATTAATCCCCTCTATCCTGTGAGGCTGGATGATGATTACAGGGAAGCCAACTGAAGCCGCCCAAATAAACACCCTTCAGGCAGCAACAAAGGCCTGTCCACCTCACCCTAAACACAGCTTCCCCAGCTAGATCAGGTTTCAATCAAGCCCACGCACAACATGCAAACAATAGGAAGTAACAGAGTCTTTAGTACTGGAAAAGCTAACTGCGGCTGAAACCAATTTAGTTTCCCATTTTTGTAGTTGAGACGTTAGCGACTGGTACACATTTAGTGGCAAGCAGGTCTTGAACAACAACTGTTAAAAAGCCTAGTTTTAAACCTAACAGCAAATCTAAAGTTGAGGGACATGTTTTTTTAACGATATAATGTGTAATGAAAAACTGTAAAACAAAAACACAATGTACTATAAATGTAGTGCTACACTTTTAGTTTCTGTTCATTGTAAACTCAGCACACAGTGTATTTCCCCCTCCAAAACTCACTTCAGTGGGTTTTTTGAATGCTCACATAGTTCAAACTTAAACATAGCCAGAGATGTGTTCCTCTCAAGGGCTTTGCAGCCATAATGACTCTCCGTCTGAACCAACATCCTTGTGCATGGTCACAAGACCACTTTACTCATCTAGTTATCCATATCCATCTCTCTTCTAAGACAATCTTGAAACATAATCTTGAAAAAGAAAATCCCCTCATGCATGCTGCTTACATAACTTCAAAGTGTTCTCAACCAGTTTTCTGAGGCTGATTAAGCTATAGTAAATGTTTGCATCTTTAGTTCCACGCTGGTCATGTGCATATACACACAGGCAGAAAGAGACAGAGTACACAGCACATAGTCAAACGTGCCTGAATGCCCTCACACTTCCTTCCCCTCTAGCCACTACACCTTTTCTACTCACCACCCTACAATTAGCGTGCCTGAAAGTTACAGGCTTCCGAGGCCAGGCCCACACTAATCATAGGTATGCATTGTTGTGTTCCGCTGCCAGGCCTTTAAAAATCAGCACCTCTTGCTTAAGCCACACCTCTTGGCCAAGATCTCCGTGAATCCGGTGTCGTTGTCCGACGGCTACCACAAACAAACCAGAGAGGGACATTCATCAGGCGTGTGTTTTTAAGAATGGAAAGAAACAACACTTCTTCCACTGGAAAGAAATCAACAAATGTTACAATCCCACACATATGTTGACAACAAGGAGCGAGGTCAAACATATATAAGGCAGAGGATCCTGAGATTAGGTTATTTACAAAGCGTGGTCATAAACCATCTCCGGTGTTTCTCACTATGCCCTGAGGTCTCTGCAGACTGTATGGTGGCAACTACACAGACTGAATTTCCTGTCTATAGTTGCTATACAAAGAGAGGCCTTCACTTCTCCCCTCTTGTGACCAGAGACGGCCTGTGCTGCTCGCTGGTGATCACATCACCTGTGTTTTAAGCACGTCATTCGATTACAGTCATCATGGTCCAGCAATGAATCTCCCTTGTCACGTCTGTCCCTCATCACTATTCGTAGTGAATGTCCTTTCTTTTTTTCTTTTATATGGCATATCCTCATACTCTTGTTAACACGTTTGTCTGTGAATTTTCAATTTGTTAGTTCAAGTTAATAGTCACATTTCTGTTTATCATCTGCAAAGCATCCACTCAAAAATAAGCATCACAGTCCTCTCCAAACCGACATACCTGGAGGTCTAAACGTACTAATTATGGATCATGTCAACAGTACCGCTTTATTTATGCATTTCAAGCGTTAACTCAGAAATCGAAGCTCTCAAGTTAATAAGTGGAATAACAAGTCGATTCCAAGGAAAAGCAGAATAAGTTTGTAAAATTAGTGTAAGTACTTAGGTTGTTACTGAAAATTAAGAAACGTGACCAAACACAAATCCCATCAGATATGATCTGCTTGTCATTGCAGCCATCTTCCTGAAGTAAGGTTCTGATTGTGCTGGACTCGGCTGAATGAGGTTTGTGTTGAGCTAACATCCTTTATGCTGCAGTTGCTTGTTGGCAATACAGGAATGTTAGCCTGTTTGCCATCCTAAAGAGAATTGTGATGACCCGGATTGCACTTAGTGAGGGAAGTCAAGGGATGCCTCTGTTAGCTAAACATCCTGCTGCCTTATTTAAGTACATACAGTGTGTTCAGTGTGTGAAAAACACAGGAAATACACACTCCATGTCCACATTTGATAGATGAGAAAGAAGGCTGACTTTCTGAACTCTGAATACTCTAAAGGATACAAGCATGCTAGTGGGAAAATGAGTAGCCATTGCTTTTTACTTACGTACTTTTACTTGATTTGGACTTGTGAGCTCGATCATGCAATGGTAATGATATTGGACAACGATGAAGACAAGTGGCCATATTTAGTCAAATGTGGAAAGAGAAGGTCTTCTGTAACTTGATTATGCAATGTGAGACTTCTTAGAAATGCAGATGATAAAAAAAGAGTAGATTAGCACACACATGGCATTCATATCAGACATCTGTAGTTTTAGTGAGAAAACAATACCGATAGACAATCCACCTTTGCTCGCAGAGAGCCATCAGGATAGCGGTACACACCTCTGGCAGGAAATCTAATCAAATACCACAGGAAGTGCACAATATGTGTCAGGGTTGCACATGTGGGGGTCCAGTATGAACAGTTTACCTATATACAAAGGCACAGAGGGATGTTTAATATGGCAGCAACATAAGGCTGTGGCACAAGCTGTATAAAAAAGCCAGAGAAATACAAAGAAACTTCTCACACAACATGCTGTCACTATGACAACCAGGCAGAATCATTTAGCCTGATCTCTTGCCATTCCACACAGCACAGAAATCCAATAGCATTTAAGTCTTACGCAACCAGGCCACCGATTCGCTCTGCAAGGCTTTTAACACATTTGCAAATAAGATTCATAAGTGCATAGGCTACATGGAATTTTCTGGTGGCCTCTGAGGGTGTTTTATTTTGGAGGGTGCTCCAGCTGCCTGGAGAGAGTTTGGGGTGCAAGGCTGGGCAGCTTGAACTATATGAATACTTGTATCAAAACCCCCTTTTTGTGCCAAGTAGCGGAGGCGAATCACATGCCTCATTTTTTATTTACCTTTACAGACTATTGCATTACTAAAACAATACCACACTGTGATTTCCAACTAGCCCCCAGAATACATGTGTTTCAAATAATTACTTTTGTGAATGACCTTTCTATCTATGCGTATATGTATTATATATGTATTATACTGAATACAAAATAATAATAAAAAATACCTTGCTATAAGATAATACAGATTTATCTTTCATTGTAAAAATAAAATAAAAAAAAAGGGATCTAATGTAATTCCACGTGCTGCAGCAGTCCTTGTGCATTTAAAGCATTCCGCCACAATTTCACAAATGCAGATTTTTTTAAATGGATCGGGGGGCGGTCTATCATGGTTAAGCTGCTTAATGAAAGAAAACAACAGGAATTGTTAATGGCCGAGTCTGTGTGTCAGCCCAAGTCCTTCCTTCAGATTATTTTCTACTTTGCGTGCTATCACACAGACGCTTCCCTCTTGTATCAATGCGTGATTGAAGGGAAACTTCTTTTGGGAAGTGCGCGGACTACTTTACGTCAACTTTGGAAAGAAACACTCCTAATTCACTGCACACGGCTACAAGAGCCCGCAGTATAGTACTGCACACGTTACTGTTCAACGACATATAACAAATCGTGCGCTGGTTGATCTTATTTCATCGCAAGAGTTTTATGAGTTTTACGTCGCGGAAGGATCTAATTTTCTCAAGCGAGGGTCGACTCATCCGCCCAGTTTTCCGATGTTTCATTCCCCCCGAGTTGAAAATGGAGTTCGATTAAAGCAGATGTCCACCAACTTCTCAAGGAAATCTCAACTCTTTATGTGTTTACTTTACGCACCAGCATCCATATTGAAAACAGCTGAACCCTTTTTTGGGGGGCTTTGGATGCCTTTACTGCAAATTACTCGGACACGTTGACGGAGCGACGCTCCACAGCGCTGCTTTTTCAAGTGTTGTCCTGGACCTGAAGTTGGCGAATGGATGCTCGACAGCCAGCCATAAATAACCTGCCAAACGTTACAGTCTGCCACAATATCTGAATTTTTTGAGGATCTATTCGCATTTTTTTTTAATATATATTTTATTTTTTGCAAAGCGGGGAGAATCTGCGCTCGTTGGAGGAGGAGGATGATGCCGATGGCCCATTTGTTGTGGTCGGATTTTACTTCCAGGGAGGATAAAATGAATCAGCGGTTGTCATTCCTCCTCGCGATTTAACGTTAGTTCCAGGCGGCGAAGCTAACGTTAAGCTAGCTCCACTCGGTTTCCACAGGGACGCTTCGTGAGGCATGCCCCTATTGTGCACCGCTCACTTACTATCCAGAACAGGGGGTCATTTCTACATGTGAAGGAAAATGGTGATATTTGTGGTATTTTATCCCGCCGTCACTGCGTCGTCGATGCTATTGCTAGGATTTGGATCCCCGTGAGGAAAAAAATGAGTGAAGATTCAACAAATCCAAACAACGAGTGAGTACTGTTTGTACACGACTCTCCATTGACATGTACAACGTACAGCTGCAACAATAAGTACTTGCAGATCTGAAAGATGTTAACACACGCTTTAGCTGTGTTGCACTACCAGTCCACAGTGACATTTCTAACCCAGCGCCGCTGGCGTTTCACCCACCTCACTTTTACTGATACCAACAATAAGAAGCACATACTTATCATCTTCTTTATGTGTGGGTAGTTGTGTAGGCTTAAAAAAGAAGTCACATTATGGATTATACATTATGAGTGTCTGACAAGCTGTGGCATAAGGACATAGTTTACAACAATCTCTTTCTTAATAATCTGTTTCATATATATGAACTAGCCACCATGTATGAGGTGAGGATTCATATCAGGCCAAAGTGTTTGTGTATATATATATATATATATATATATATATATATATATATATATATATATATATATATATATATATATAGGTATATTTCTGGGCTGCCTGCTTTATTTAGCAGGAAAATCATATACCCAGGATATGTATTATGGCTTTATAGATTGGTAGTTATAAGACAGTTCACGAGGGACCACTCGTTATATCTATCTATCTATCTATATCTATATCTATATCTATATATATATATATATATATATATATATATATATATATATATATACATGTACACAGCGATAATCCAGTCTAAATATGATTGTCTGCCCCAGTACACAATGATCAGAAAGCGTTACATTGACAAAGATGTGCATGTGACTGTTGTCCGCCATGATTTCGAAGCATAATCATCGATTAAAATCGTGCAGATCATGCTTTTGTACTTCCGTCCAGCCTGTTTCGTTGATAAAAAAAAAATCCTCCGAGTCGATTGCGGCAATGTCAACGTTGAAAAGCTGAAGATGCCATTTTTTTTTTCTCAATCACACTCATTTACATATCACAATCTCCATTCATAAAAAATGCTTTAAAAAGGCGTCACATTCGCATTTAGAATCCTCATAACGCACGGGGATCATTTGCGATCCGTGCACGAGGTGTTTTCGTACACGTCGCGCCCATTTCCAGTCGCATTTTGGTATTGTTTTAATGGGCTGATCCCTTGTGTGCGCTTGTTGACAGTCAGTGAGAAATATCTGCTCCGGGAGGTGCTGCGGTCACATGATCCCCTCCATTCATAAAGTACCTGCCTACCCATTCACAGCACTGTACACTGTTTCGCATTGCACCGACGATCACACAATGATCACATTTCCTGCGTTTACTGTACAATGTGCACAACACGACTATTATAGCCGTGTATTTTACACACGTGTTGTATTTTCAACCGCAGCTTCCTCACTATTTCAGATGGTTTTTATCTGATAATGTGTTTGTCACAGAGGAAGTCATATGCTCCTCTCTTTTTTCTCTCCAGCCATTTACAGTGCCATGGTTCAATGTTGGAAACACACCCATGTTGTTCCCCATTCCATCTATCTATCCGTGGCCTAAATGAGATTTATTGATTAATGCATGGAGGCTTTGTCCTTGAACTACACTTCTGAGCTTTATGTAACATATGTCATGGAGTTTCTTTTCCTCATATCAAGCCATCAAACAGATAACAATTGAACCACACGCCCTTTATTTAACTACATATCGTTTTAGGAACATTTATCTGAGCTGATTTTTTTTTCTTCCTGCGTGTGTTCATGCGTTAGCTGGATGCTAGTGGGGAAGGGAGACATCTCCTGATTCGAGCAGTCATCTGAAAACATTTTCTCATCATGCTAACCTCCAGTGAGAGAAATTACATTGAAACGAATCCATTCCAGAATTAGCTGGGACTCACTGCAATAACCTCAGGGACTTCTCAAGGGCCCCCGGGGCCCCGCTTTTGGGAACTACTGCCATAGGCTACAGATCATTCGTGGTGTGCAAGATACAGTTCATGCTGGGTTTGTTCCACACTGCATGATGGCAGCAGCTAAGATGGCGAAGTGATCCAAACATTGTTGCTATGATTCCACCACCTTTCTGGCTGTTGAATGATTCATAGTAGCGGAGTGAACGGAATACAGAGCGCTGCCTGAGACATTCATTTTTGCTGAAGAGAGTCTCTGTAATATGTTTTTTCTAATGACACACCCATTCACAAAAAAAAAATCTGATATTTTGTGTTTATTATTATAAACGTTTTTTTAGAATCGGATAATATTGAAATGTTTTCACAGTCGCATGTTCGTTTTATTTTTTTATTTTTTATACATTGTGCCGTCTTCCATTGATAAGATACATTCTGATCTATGGTGAGTCACTTGCTAAATCCTAAAAACAAAAGAAATCAGCCTTTTCTTTTGAATGCATTGTATAAATACAAATACATTGTATAAATTCTGGTTATATATTGTTCTGCTTCACTGTACAAACGTACACAAGGGAAATGTGTCTGTTCTCCTCGCAGTGCGAACATTTTATTTGAAAATGTCCGCAAAATGTGCGACGAGATAGTCCTGAAGTACTTCATTCTGAATGATGGGTGGTGAGCCGAGCTGGTGTACACACAGCACACCCTTTGCTGAGAACATGCTACTTAGCCTTGGTGCAGCTATGTTAACAAGGCTGTAATGACAAGAAGGCACACAAAGCCTTGTCAGGTTTTGTTTTTGTGTGTGTGTGTGTGTGTGTGTGTGTGTGTGTGTGGGTGTGTGTGTGTGTGTGTGTGTGTGTGTTGGTGTGACGTAAGGCCAATGTGAATTTTTCAAACAAGGACAATGATCATGCTGAGAGAAGTAGGAGATTCATCAAAGTGTGTCTCTGCTGAATGTCACGCTTATCTTAAATATTTATCTCAACCAAGGCAGTGGTCTGCCGAGGTGCACTGTGCTGGTACCTTTTTATCTGTGCAATGTAGATACTCTATTTATACCGCCATTGTATACATGGGAATAGCTTGTTTTTACACTTTTCTGGATTCTAAACTAGTGTTGTCGTTAAAAACATGAAATAGGTTACATTTACAGACACATTGTGGCTCCTCTGTGCTCATCAGTCCGTGCCATGAGAAAATCAAAAAGGGTGATGGTTTTAGTTCTTAAGGGCCACCGGACGAATCCCTCATCCATTTTTCATCGGTGAGGGTCAGTTTCCTCTATATTTCGTTGAGTGTGTAGGCTATGGCCTCATTGTTTTAGATTCCTGCAGGTCTGTGGTATTGTCTGTTGCCAGTCAGGTGATTCCTCTCTCTGTGTCCTCTTCCTATCTGTGTGATTGATTTGACAGCTCAGCGTTTTATCTGCCAATGTGGGTGTCGTGATCTTATCACCTGAGGGCTGTTTTGCACTCCCATTCCTGTTGCAGAGCTTTCCAAACACATTCCGTCTAAACAACCCCCATCATGTCCTGAAACGACAAAGGGAGACAGCTACCTCAGCTGTTAGGGCCAGTGCTTTATGGCCTGGGTAATTGCCTATATCCTGTGGCCCTTATGTTAAACTAAATAATTTCCTGGACCTTTTTTTTTTTTTTATAGATGGTACTATTTGGGGTTATTGCCAGTTGTTCGATATGACCTCCGTGAACACGTAGCTTCACCAGCTAGCCTTGACTAAAGACATATCTAACCTTTGACAGAGTCTGCTGAGCTGAAGACATCTTTGGTTTTGCTTCTGTATTCTTTTGGGGAAGTGTCGCTTGTAACTACGGTGGTTAACAGAGACTATTGAGATGTGATATTTGACATAAGGGCACTTACTTCACTTTTCTGGTTAATATACTTTTCTGGTTAATATGCGTGTACTCACATTGTATTAGATGTACGTCTAAGGTATGCACGTTGTAGCAATACAAGTGTGTTTACATTAAATCTCTCTCTGTTTCACTGTATTTACGTAAGGTGAAAAGTTGAACAATCCTAAAAGTTATTTTGCGTGTAGAATAGTTATGCCCCAGTGCCTGCTTGTTCCACTAGAAGCTGTCGTATTGTTTGTGTGATTGACGACAATGATCCTCTGTACAACCAGAGGGCTTGGACTGTCTGTAACTGAGACAAGCCAACAAACTGAACAGGCCTTGTATAGATGTGGACTGTTCCATTCCCATGGCCAGATTTAGGCCCGGATTCTGTGTATTTTAAACCCGAGCTACTTCCCTCTTATAATTTTCATTTCCTCTTCAAGTATTTTAGGAGCGAGCATAAACTGCCGTGAATGTCAGCAGTGTATTTAGAGCACATTTCAAACGAAATGTCTTAATTTTAAGACAAAGACCTGGTGGGGATACATGCTATGTAGATTGGCCGGCACTAAACATCTTTCTTTTGTGTCTCCTTCTCAACATCCTGATAGCAGAGCTTGTCTTTATTTATTTGTCAAGCAGGGCCTCAGATGTTCACCGACCATATCTTAATGCCCCCAAGAAGTGCTTTTAGCACTAAGGGTCTGAATTGTGGATATTGTTTTCAGTTGTGCTGCATGCGGGAGCATGAAGACTGGGCCTTGTTGTGAGCTCTTTGCGGCAGCTGGGCTGAGATGGTTCTTTCCTGTGAGGCCGCAGACATAAAAGGCCACAGATGTAAATCCTAAACCTTGTGTCTTTGATTGAGTTTCCAAACACTTTGAAAACAGGAAGGGGTTTCTGCGTGTGCGCGTCCGTGCACATGCACTTGTGTGTTTATTTCTCCGGCAACATTTGGCATGTGTATGTGTTTCTGGGAGAGATAGGCCGTGGTCCCACATGAGGGAATTTAAGCAATCATAGCTTTATGGTTTCAAGTATTATTGAGACAAGTTTTCAAATGGGATTACAATTGGTGGCCTGTTAGAATATATATTGTTGTATCTGCTCAGCAACTTTTGATCAGATTCTGTCCCGTCTCGTGGCTATATTTAGAATTTGGAACAGACTGTTATTGCCTTTTGAAAAGTGTTTCTTGATTCCTCCAAATCTTAGAGGCATAGCTTGAATGGAAATCTGATTGAACGTGAGTATAATTGATTTTCAAGAGGGACTAATAGGTTGGTTCTGTTCTGATAATACTGTTGTGTTATTCCCAACAGCGGGGCATGCTGTGATGGTTTACAACTTGTCAGAGCCGTTTCTCTTTACGTCCATGGGCCATCATCATGGTTTGGTGGTTTTTCCTTCCCAAGTTGCGCCAGAGATGTATTCATGGTTTCTCCCACAGCTAGACGGCGGCCTTGCTCCCTCAGCTTCCCCCTTGGTTTCAGAGTAACTATGACGAGGAGACTCTCCGCCCCTTGGGACTACTCTGACATCAAAGACCAGAGCCGTCGAAATTTGCGGTTCCACTTTTCTTTCTTTTTTGGTAATGGCAAGCGCAAGGCTTTAATTTTCCAAATGCTTGTGGTTCAAATTAAGATCATCTCAATATGTGGCTTTGATTGATGTTTGCGAATAGTTTTTTGGCATTTGATACACATGTGGGAGCCTTGTGATTTATAGTGCCACGGTGCAGGGGCACCTAGAACATTGTTGTTGGGGTTGGTTAGAAATTCAATGTTAGAAACGCTGTCCGACTGAGCAGTTTTGACATTCATATGCTGTTTCAGGTCTATCTTCGGTTTGGGCTACAGGCTAATTTGACCCACTAACTGCTGTCTGTGACGGATGCTACCAGAAGTGACTATGATCCGTTACTTTGCCGTCATATTAGGTGGTATTTCCGTGAAAGGATGGTGGTAAATTTGAAGTGTAGAATCACTGTGTGGTGCAGCAGCAGCAGCAGCAGCAGCAGAGTAGGCTTGTTCTGTGTTTCTTCTCTTTTTTTTCCTGAGTCAGTTGGTAGCTTAGCTGAATGTTCTTGTGAGGGAGATGACTCACCAGCAGCCCGAGGTGTTGCGAAGAGATAGGGCAAATTTCTCTTTCACTTCTCTTTCTATAGCCGACATATTCGTTTTCACTGCAGCTAATGTGGCAGGCTTGTGATGCTGTCTGCCTGTTGGTGATTCTGTAGGCATTGTCCCATTATTAGCTCTGTTTTTATTAATGGCTAACTGACAGCCCATTCAAAAGTGTCTTGTTCCGGCCTTGTGTCATAATTTGCACTGCATCCATGTTGGGTCATGTTGCTGTTTGTTTTGAGTATGTCCGTGCCCTTGAGTTTGCTACTGGTTATTTAGGGGATTTGAACCGTGGCTAATTGGCCAGCTAGTTTGCGCCGTTCAGATTAGATGCACTGCTGGAATCGACGGTCGAGTCCCAGATTGCATGTTATTTATTTCTTCAATGAGGCGTGATCTCAGTGAATGGAAACTGCTAACTTTATGTTCTTAAAACTTTAGCTCTGCGTCGCCATTTGTTACTCTTTGTATTTGTTTGTGATTGATCCCATTTTGATAAATTCTCAACTGCTTTCAAATGTTTCTGCTACATTACACATACACTTCTGGACTATATATTTGGGCAGGTTGATCTACATTGAATACCCCAAGACTTTTTGTGTTTTAGTTTGGGCATAAGCTGTCAAGGAAGCTTAAGTTGCATATTTTCTCTTAAGACAACGGCTGAAGATAGTGACATATTAAAGTAAGACTAGATAATGAGTCACACCCAGAATAGCTTTTCAAGCCATTTTCGATTCCCCCTCTCTACTTTCCTCGTGGTTGCTTTCCGTCTGGAGGATAATCTTTCGAATCGGATTGGGATAAGTAGCTTGTGTTTATTTTCCCAATGATATTTTAATGATTCCACCCCCCCCACCTTTTTCAAAAGTCCGACAAACCAAAGTGGTCTAGTGGAGCTTGACCGAGCTTGACAGCCTTCCTCCGGTTTTGATACAGGGGAGAGATGGGGAGGAAAAGGGGTGATGGAAATAAAGAGGTGGGGGGCTATTTTCCCCTTTTCTGATGCTAATGAAAGGAGGAATGGTTTTCCAGCTTTTAGCTTGCAGAGTGTGTCTCCCCTGCAGCATGCTCCGCTGCCTGGACATTGTGGGAGGACAAAACTCCAGGCCCGGGATCCAATAACGTGAAATTTCAGCAGAGAAGCGGCCATTGTGTAGTGAGAGGCAGCCGGGGAGGGGTTGGGTAGAAGGGGGAGACGGAGCGGAGGAAAGGGAGGGTGACTTGGCGAGCACCCAGGGCTCAGGCCACATCCTTTCTCTCTCTCCTCTCCTCCTCTTCCTTCTCCTCCTTCCCTTCTTCTCCCCCTCCTATCTTTCTTTCAATACCCCCCCTCCCTCATACCCCTGCTCTCCCCTCCTCTCCACCAGTCCCCTCTGGGGTGGGAAGCCCAAGGCTGAGACAGGAGCAAAGCATGATGGTATACTGGAGCCCAGTGAGCCATGGGCCGGAGCAGCAGACAAACGGCCACTTTGTCAACTTAGGAAATAGTTGTTCCAGGATCCCCCTTCTCCACCACACACTGGAGCAGCCGGCCTCGAGGCCCAGGCCTGCCTGGTCTGCACATGCTCCCCCATCACGCCTTCTCTTCTCTTCTCTTCTCTCACAATTAATTTCAAGTGAAAGATGAATTCTAATTCAAGTCATGGTTGTGTTTGCTCTTTGCTTTCACTTTAAATTAGGTTTTGAAATCGTAAGATACATTTAATTATAACTTATTCTCATTTTAACTTACTGCATATATGTATATACACATCACATTGTGTAGATGCCCATGCCATTTAGCCTATGCTCATCACATTTGTGAATAGAAAAGGCCATATTGAAATGCGGGTGGAAGCTGCTGACTGTCACCTTGGTCTCCACCGCGTTCCCATCCACAGCCTCCTCCTCCTCCTCCTCCTCTTCTCCCAACAGTCCTCTGTTACACTCTCACCCCTCCCCTTGTTTTTCTCTCCTGCTTTTGGTCGGAAATGAAGTCAGTCATCCAGCAGAATAACTTGGAATAATTTGGAATGGGGGGCTCTTTTCTCTCTATCTACCCCCTCCTCTCCCCCCTGCTCGCAGGCCCTGGCCAGCTGATCTGCTTCCGCTCTCAATTGTGTGTCCAGTCGACTGTGTGCTCCCAGCAAGGGGCGTGGAGGCCAGCCTTTGTCTCCACCATCCCACTCTGAACTGTGTGTGAGTGTGTGAGTGAGTGAGAGAGAGAGAGATGCAGCAGGTTGCACTCAAATATCTTTTTCGACCACTTACGGCTTTTACCTTAAGAAAGGAAAGATTTTTAGATGAGGGCGAAAAAGAGGAGCGGGTGGAACTTCTTTTATTCCCCTGCTTTAAAGATTTTGTGAAATGGATCTAGTAGTACTAGACCCAACCAACAACAGACAACTGTACTAGACTAGTACAGTTGTCTGTTGTTGGTTGGGTAGTGTTGTTGGCCTGCAGGTATTAGAAGGCTACTGGAGAGAATTATTTCACCACATGGGAAATTAGTTTTAGCTATATCTCATATTCCTCGAATGAGGTTGACGTTTGTGTTTTAAGTGAGATTAAAAAAATGTGCGTATACACTGTCCAACTTCCTCTCTGGTCCCAGCCCCCCTCCCTGTGAGTGTCATGGTTGCTGGCATGTGTGTGATGGTAGGTCTGAAGGGTCAGGCCCTGGTCATTGTGCCCTGGTCATGGCTGAGCGACACCACCGCCTGCCTTCTGTTCACCCCAGGGACCCCTGCATGACTGACAGCCCCTCCTGCACCCATCACCCGCATCCTTTATTGGGGGCCATAGAGGGGTGTAACGGCAGCAGTATTTCCCTCTTTTACTGCCTGTTATACTGCTCAAAAATGCATTTTTTTCCTGCTGTGGCAAGGGTTCTTGTGTAAGGTTAAGCACTACTTCTGTGGCGCTGTTATGAGGTTCAACCAGAAAGGGTGTTGCTGGGAGTTTGCAAGGGGGACGTTAGTGGTGGTTGTGTTTTTCTGTCAGCCTCCCACGACCAGTTACGACTTAAGCTTGAGGGCAGCGCGTGAGAGAGAAAACAGACAGTTGTGATACGAGTAGGTCAATAAGAGATTCATAATGTTGGGAATTCAATACATGATATATCTGTTATTGTCGAGCCCCACTATCTGTTATTTGCTCATGTTTAATTGTCAGAATAGTTGTTTTTTTTAAAAAGAAGCTTATTTTTCTGTTCATGCGTTGAGTGGCAGAAGAATTACTATGCAATATTTGAAAACGTCCTTGGTATTATGAAGATTAAAATAGCAAGTAAAGGACTTGCAGCGTTGTCCACTTCTGTTTACACTGTGACTGACGGAGCTGATGTAGACAGACTGGCAACCAGTGTGCACAGCTACTATATGTAGCATCGATGAAGGATCGGAGCCATTCAGTCTGACCGAAGGATTCTTTGGATACATGGAAAGTCAAAATGACAAAAATCACAGATCTAAATAATATTAATAACATGCGAAGTATAAAATTATGTATAGTCAGCTGCTTGCAATTAGCTCGATCAATTATTTTACAATATTGTCTTTCTCTTTCAACAGAGGCTTGCCAAATCGCCTTGCTTTGAAGCAGCAGCAGTAATATTAGTAGCAGTATGGAAAACTTGAATCACCTCCTACCTTTTTAAGTAAAGCCAATGTGCTTGCAGCTAGAATATATACAAATGTAGCAGCAAGCCAGCTAAGCTTTGGTTGCTAACGATCAAATTTCATTCTCATAGACCCATATTCCAAATATTTCCTTTTTTTGCCTTTTAAGGAACTAACTAAATATGAACTAGGGACGTTGGACTAGGGGTATGTTTTTTTTTAACAAGTCTCATCATATTTGATAGATTGTAAATCCTTAACAGAAGCGACTTGAAAATAAGAAAGTGTAAAGTTTAATTTACATGAAATAACTGATTTTTTGGGCTACGTGGGGCCAGCGGAAACAAGTTGTTAACACAACACAGACCTATTATCACCTGACGAAGTCGTTGGCAAACAGTTGCTTATTTCGACATCTAGCTTTTCATTCGGAGTTGAGTTTGTTTCTGATGAATGCAAGTCAAAAAAAAACTCTTTTATCTCTAGCTTTGGTCTCCAGCAACTCCTGATCGAAATATCTGTCTCTTCAGTTGCCAAATGTTTACCAGTGACCTTTTTCACATGTCATGTGATACATTATTATTCTTAGAATAATGATTATAGCCGCTTTAAAGTCACTTTTAAATTGGTTTATCTAGTTTATCTGCTGGCGAGAGGGGATGGTGGGATATGAGGCATTGATGTTCAATTAGTTGTTAGAAATGAATGCAGGCTTTTCATATCTATTGATATAATTGCTGAAGTACATTGGTCTTTAGTCCAGTGTTTGTGTCTGTGTGTCAGAATAGAGCAGAACTAAGTGTATTTATTTGCTGTAGTTGGTTTAGTTTTGCGTTACCTGTATTTATCACGCTCCTCAATCCTTTGAGGAACTTTGAGCAACTATTACCATCTGCCAGGCTATCCGAGCTTTCGCATGAAGAAAGAAATGGCTTCAGATTGAATGCTTATTGGCTTTTGGATTAATTACTAACCAATAACCTGGTCGCTGAGGTTAGCCAAGGGTGTGGAAGGCAAGAGGGCAAAGGTTAGCATTATGTGGCGGGCCAAGATTCAGACCGGAGATGCAGTAATGGCCGTTCTCCTCCCAGAGCAGGAACTACTAGTTAACTATGATGTCAGTTACTGACGGTGCTCTCCCTTAATCCATTGACACTTCTCTCCCTTAATTAGTTTTATAATTGGCCACAATCAGAGAAGGAATTCTTTAGAAAATGTTTCAGACCCCGTGACGTCGCCTTCATTGGTCGACCTGGACGTCGGCCAGAGAGCAATGTGTCACAGGAACACATCCGGCAGTCACATTCTTCCCTCTCCTCAACCGTTTCTGTTGGCTCTCAGATCTCCCCCTGTCCGTAATTAGCTCTCGGATCTCGTCCCGTCTTTAATATGTTACCAGGACTTTCTGCAAAGTGCTGGTCTCAGCACACCCTGACCTTTGTTATTTCCTGTGGCCAAATGTGGTCTGTGTTATCTAATCAGGGACACATCAGACTCTAAGTGAAGGGACAGAGGAGGTGGGGAGGAAGAGAAAACTGGCAGGACGAACATATAGATGTGGAATTATGATGTATAATTAATAGTGTATTAAAGTATGGCGTGATATAATCTACTAATATGCTGGGAGCAATATAGTGACACATTCAGCCCATGGATGTGATTATGTGGTAACAGTATTTCTAGTTAATGGCTGTCTGACATTTTAATGATTATGCATGCAAATACAGTGAATAACCTCCCTCTATATTTTGTTCCTGATTTTTATTATTGTTTTTGAAAATCCGTTACGTTGATAGAGTTAATATAGATAGCTGTCTATTACGCTGTGATTCAAAGTCCTTGGAGGTGGCATGAGAACGATGAGTGACACAAGTAACAGCAGTATCATCGGATATAAGAAAAGAAAGAAGTTGTTGTGAGCTGAAGCCCCTGTCATGTGTTGTCTAGTTTGAAACCACCTGCTTTAGGGGAAAGGTTGGAAATCAACAGCAGACAGAGGCTGAACTTGGCCATATGGTCAGTCACCCTCCGGCCGGGTTTAAACATACACTGACGGCTTCCGGCTTTAGAAATCTTCACCAGTAGTCTGTTACATCATGCTTTAAAACCAAAAATATACAATGAATCCAAAGTTGATTCCTTGACTTTCTCCTTCACATTCTGTTTTTAGTTGTGTTGCAGATTTCCGGCTAGCTTGTTGCAAGTAACCGCTTCTGACGCCACCCAGAGTTCCCCATAGTTTTATTAGTTTTGTTCAGTATTAGAGTCGTTGCATTGTGATGTGGCATGTGGTGAACTCTTTAAATTGTTGCACACATGTGATGTAGACATTGTCGACCCATCTCCTCTCTGTATGTCTGTATCGTGTGTTCTTACCAACCATTTGATGCAGCCTCTGTCTACTGTACCGAGACTTGTTTGTGCTGCGGGTCAACTGAATTATGTGGGATATTTTATATTTCATGTCTACTATTGATGTGTTTGTAATCCAAGTGATATAAAAGGTCACCAGAAAAGAACTACAAGGACAAGACCCTGAAAAATGTGAAATGCTGATTACTACTGATTACGTTCACTAAACACTTTTTTTCTTTTCCTTTCTGCTCTTTTTGTATTCCTTCCATCCTCCCTGTCTTGCTCCCTCCCTTTTCTCCTCCACAGTGACAGTTTTGCGCGTGTGAGAGCAGTGGTCATGACTCGGGATGACTCCAGCGGTGGGTGGCTTCCCCTGGGGGGCGGAGGCCTTAGCTGTGTCACCGTCTATAAGGTCAGCCGGGCGGAGGACAGTGGCAGCACCCACAGTGGCGGCAGCGGAGGAAGCAGCAGCAACCTCAGCCCCTGTAGCTCCAGCTCCAGCTCCAGTCCCAGCCCTAGTCCCAGCCCAAGCGCTGTGGAATTTCACATCAAGGGCGAGAGGCTCAAAGACAAATTGGTAAGAGAACCTCTAGCTCGTAGTGAGGACATTTAGTATTTTTGCTACTCCGCATGAATTCATATTAATACCATAGATGTTAACTAGCCAGTTTATGTGTTTACATTCTCGCTCATTTAGTCATTCCATCTCTTTCACGCGCATTCAGGTGCACAAAGCAGAGATGGTGCATTCACTCTGATGAGATCACCCTGAGCCCCCCTTTCCCTGACTCCCCTCTCTCTGTCTCACTCACACGACTCACTCACTCACTCACACACTCACACACAGGAAGTGGTTGTTTGGCTTTCCTCCATGGCGCAGGTATCTGAAAATAGGAGCGAACTGTGTGATGCTGTGATGCATGATGATATCATCAGGGAGAAGGGCAGATTACTCAGGAGAGGAGAATGTGGGATGAGGGATGTGGGAAATGCACAAAGCGCTTGGAATAGACCTAAATGATGGAATTGGTGCTGGAAGTTCACAGTCATTCTGGTTTTCCAGGATTACACAAGTATTTGCCTACCTTTTTATGAGCGTTTCCTTTTTCTTGATGTGTGATGTAAAGACTGTATATGTTAGTAAATTAAGCTGGGAAAATATGCTTCTTGTTATTTAAACAGTAAGAAAAAAAACACAATCTCAAATGTCTGTGTGTGTAAAGCACCCCGAGTTGATATAGTTCAACTGTGAGGATAAACATGTTTTTATATTTAACATGACACACTGACTATGTTTTATAAACAGTTAAAAATAGAGCCATTTCAAAATGTTTGTGTAAAGATAAATAAAGGAGATTTTAAAAAGCTGGATTTCTTTTGTAGTATGGCTGCAATTCACAATTTATTTAATTTCCTAGTCAAAGAATGCAGAACAATGGCCAACACAATTTTCCAGAGCCCAATGTGGCGTAAACACGCTGTGTGTGTTAGTCCGACCAACAGTCAAAAACCCAACAATATTCACTTAATTATCATATAAAGCAGTGGAGCTCACTCGTTATTAATGCCTACTTACTAACATATTAACACGTTTGAGTTGTTACACATATCTTTGGCACCATTTACAGCATGTTTACATACAAACACGTAATGTGCAGAGTGCAGGGTCATTCTGTTTCCTCACGAAATAACAATGAGGCTCCAAAAGATCACATTGTACTTCTAATCCTCATTTTGCTGTTGCGTTAAAGCTCATGATCTTCTTGTCATAGACTCATTCTGTGTTGTAGATCTAAAACAGATTCGGTAGATGCTCTGGGATAATCCTGGTCTGTGGTAATGAGAGTGTAAATCTGTCTGTGAGAGACGTCAGATGTCAGGAGACTGATGAGGCCACCGTGATGCTCGGAGTCTGGTGGCTCCTGACAAGCCGGCGATGGAGGCTTTGCTACAGCGGGTGTCTAAATCACCTTTTTATCTGCTTTGACTGAACTCATTTTATGTGTGTTTTGCGTTTGCGCCGTGTTTGTGTTTTGTGCGTTGCTATCCGAGAGTGTGTGTGTGTGTAGCGCACAGGAAAGGGTGTGACGGGAATGCTGTTGTTCAGA
This sequence comes from Taurulus bubalis, assembly GCF_910589615.1. Classification (NCBI taxonomy): domain Eukaryota; kingdom Metazoa; phylum Chordata; class Actinopteri; order Perciformes; family Cottidae; genus Taurulus; species Taurulus bubalis. Next base: position 9,198,218 of record NC_136589.1, on the reverse strand, counting down.
CGGGGTATAGACATGGCACTGAGACCCCGGCAACTGTTCTGGGATGTGGTAAAAACACCCCTATCACCGCCAGAGTCTACCCCCAGCCACCACAACAAACACCCAGCCATATGTAGGTCTGTCGGGATGCCACCCAGTGCCACGGTGCTGGCGTCAACCACAGCGCTACCGACAGTCTGAGGGCATCCGATGAAGAGAGGTGGAGTGATGAGTCCATGAAAACAACAGCGACAGAGAAAACCACATAAGAATATGTTAGCCATTGTCAGAAAATACAACGCAGGGCAATATCAGCACTTGTTACCACAGTATTGTCTAAAACGGTGATGTCAGTGTTATGATTTCAGAGGTAAATAAAAAGACCATAATTATGTTGTATGGGTGATGTTCAAAAGAGGAAAAAGAGAGAGAAGAGCCTCTGAATGTTTGTTAGGTTGTTTGGCCTGATTTGTTATGTCTGAAACACGGGAAACAAAAGAAAATGCTGTTCCATGTTTGTGATAGAATTTCAGTGTTTTTTAATTCAGCCAGAAATGGACAGAAAAAGAACACCACAGTGACATATCGCATCCCTGATACGAGCTTGAGCTTGAAAGAGGAAATAACAGATCTGAGATGCGGTTATTTTGAAATCATGAAGGCACAATTCTGGCGGGTGGAAATAAAGTGACTGGGGCTGCATAAGATATGAGCGGAATCAGGGGACGAGATGTGTGTAGTCAAAGAGCAGGAAACAGAGGTGGAGCCAGATAGACAGGAGACGGAAGAGGTTGAGGGGATCTGTCTATAAGCGCAGTGATGCGGCACAGAGTGTACTGGTGATGACTCAGCTGGCTCTCCATATAGCTACCAATCACTCTCCTTCTTGCCCCCTCCCTCTCTCTCTCTCTCTCTCTCGCGCGCTCTCCCTCTCCCTCCCTCTCTCCCCTTCCCTCTGATTCTCTCACTCCCTTAAAAACTACAGATCTAATTGGTTGATGATTACTTACAACACTGACTCTCGGATTATGACAAATCTCCGGTTAAACTCTCACCTCGCTTCCTGACGTTCACAGTCTGTGACTCCCCCTGACGGATACAGATGTGATACAGATGTGAAGGTGGTGTCCAGGCTCTCTCTAAAAAGCTTTGCCTTGAGGCAAGGGCCCACTTGATACAGTTGTGTGTTTCTCCTGTTAACCTTGTCATTTATTGGTTTGACTTTGATCTTTGCTTTATTAGCTGGAAGTCTTGGCTGGACTATATTTTAATCCAAGACCATTAATATTATAATATATCCTTTTATGTCGAGCATCGTCATTGACAAGTCTTGAAATGATAGTTACAATTCTGATGGCAGAGGCGGTGTTCATAGATTGTGGCCTGATTTCTCCCACTTGGTTTCTTGTTTGCATGTAAAGGTTGTCTCTCTCTATCTTCCCCCATTTCCGCTCTCACGCTATCTCTTCACTACTCTCTGCACGTCTCACCTCCGTCTGTCTCCGTCTCCGTCCCTCTCCTCTCCTCTAACGTCTCCAACCTCTGTTCCGTCGGGGTGGCTCCGCCTCCTCTCCTTTCTCTGAGAACAGTGTGGAATGCGGTGTTAAGTATCGTCCTTCCATGCAACTATGATACTTCCTCCTCTGTCGGCCTCGCTGTGTGCTCACCTTACCTGCTACGGCTCCATTCAGTCTCGCCTCCACAATCAGCCCCAGAGGCCCCTCCACCCCTCCCATCCTCCTCACATCCATCCCTCTCTTCTTTCCTCCCCTCATCCACTGGCTCTGGATAAACAAACAGGCTTAACCTTTGCCCCTGCTTTTCTTGGGGAGGCATGTATGCATAACATGTAACAGTGACACAAGGACAGATATAGTGAGACACATCTTCCACACGCAGAAAAAGGATGTCGCGGTACACCTCGTCGATGAGTATAAAACACGTCTCTCACTCAGACATTCAGAATGAAATGTAGACCTGTGTGCGCCCTCTTCGACACACATATCGCATATCGCCAACCTCTCGTCCAGCTGCCACGTATCAACCGCTTAAAAGCGCGCATGTTGACTGTTGTCCAGATTGACGGGGAACGGTGCCATCTGCTTTCACTAGACCAGTATCGGTCTGTGACCGTCCTCCTCTGACGAGGCATTTGCACTGCAAAGATGCACAGTGTGGCACTTATTGAGTCATTGAGCTTTTCATCACACCAGCTCCTGTGCTCACGCATTCTCTCACGCAGATCACCATGCGCGCACGCTCACACGCTCACACATTCACACCCCATTAAGCCACCTCTCGTGCACGTCGGTAAAAAACCTCAAAGACTGTAATGGCCGTCTCTCATTTCATTTAATCTGCCTAGAGGAAGGCCGGGAGGCGGCCCAGTAGCCCTGATTAATAATAGGCTTTGGAAACACAGTCACTCTGCCACACACTTGGGCTGCCTGGCTCCAAAACATACTCGCCCCCCTTCTTGCGCCACCACCACTGCTCTCCAACTTTATCATCATCTGTAATGAAAACCCCACCATTTAGAATGTGTTTTACAAATTATCCAAAGAAGTATGTGAAATTATTGGGTTTAGGGTGATTTTTTTTTTTTCTCTTCGTTTTCTATTTTAGAAACTCTGAAGTTATGTGTAGTTCCAGATTCAACCCTCCTCTCTCTCTCTCTCTCTTTCTCTCTCTCTCTCTTTCTCTCTCTCTCTCTCTCTCTTTCTCTCTTTCTCTCTCTCCTTACTCATGTTGCTGTGGAATGATTGAATTAAAACAACTTGAGGTGACTAGTAAGATGAAGGATTTACACCTGTGTATCCCTGTGAGCTTCATCCTTAAACCTCTTGAATAATGCAGTTGCCAGTCTGCATTCTAATGTAGCTTGACCAGATATAAATGTGATGCCATTGAGTGCTGATATGCATTGTTTCATTCTCCAAACTGTGTTTCTGTGTGTGTTGACAGGTGGTGCTGGAGTGCGTCCTGCAGAAAGGCCTCGTATACAACAAGGTCAACCCCATCTTCCACCACTGGAGGATCAACGACAAGAAGTTCGGACTGACTTTCCAGAGTCCTGCTGACGCCCGTGCCTTTGACCGGGGCGTACGTCGGGCCATTGAGGACATCAACCAAGGTGTGTATGTGTGTGATTTGTGGGTTGTTAATGGTGCACACGTGTGTTTTTTGGAGCTCAAGAACAAAATACCAGGTTGGAATGAAATTCTCTCTTCAGAGGTTGCACTATACTTTGTGTGTTGGCCGCCATCCAGTACGTGTAAAATGACACCGGTGTATGTGTATGAACATGGTATGCATTCTGTTTGCGGGCGTCAACAGCCTGTATTCCTGCCTGCTTGTCATTGGCTTGTAATGGCTGACCTAGCATCTGTTCTAGGGGAGATGCACAGCGTTGATTAGCATTGATGGACCCCCCCCCCCCCCCCCACACACTGCTACCTGCTCACTCACCCAAGCATGACCCCCTCCTGCGTTATCTTGTGCCAGCTGCCCAGATAAACTCTCCACTTCCTGTTGAGACTGGCACGATAACACGCTGGGGGTTATATGGGACAGGGGAGGGAGCGTTGGTAAGTAAGAGGGGGCAGGAGTTGGGACGCAAAGAATGGGTGGCAACCTGAGATGGAGGCAGAGCTTCAGTCAGAAGGAACTTGTTGGTCGGGCTTTTGTGTCGCTCAAGTGTGGGGACTGACTAGTCTAGTGGGAAAAAAGGTTTTTGCACTCGCTGGGTTTGTCTGTGTTCAGTGTTGCTTTACACCATTTCTAAAAATAAAATTGAAAAAAGCTAAACTAGATAGTGCACTTGGGTTGAGTTTAGTGATATTGAGTTTAGTTAGAACCTTTGGGTCCTGATAAGCAATATTTCTCAGTGCAGTGCCAGAGGTTGCAAAGTCATCCAATTAGCAGGAGAATCGCCAGCTCAGCAATCTGCCACCCAGCACCACGTTGTTACACAAGAGGCTGGCGGGCTGGGGAGCTATAATCTTCTTTACTCTCTAGACCTGGGAACCCTGGGGAGCACAGAGAAGGTGCAGCAGAACATATCGTAAAAGGCTTATCACCACTAGGCATCAGTCGCCTCTTGCCCACAAGCATTTATCTCCAATTTGTACTTCCTGGGCACAAGTCCACACATAGTCTAGGTCGGAGGTAAGCATGGGCAACAGCTGTAGGGCTGGCTTTGCAAATAGCTGAAGATGATCACTGTAAGCAATCCTGGCGTGCAAACATAACGCTATAATAATGAGAGGAGAGACAATGTCATATCGGAGGTCAGGTTGCTTGCTGGGTTTACTGAATCTTAATATATTATCATATTAGCATAAAATTATTTTGAAGGTCTATTCATCATTTTTAAGCTAAAATGCCCAGATTTGATTACTTCCATCCTCTCGGCCTCTTAAAAAAATAAGAGTTGAAGCCCCTTGCTCACTCAACAGAACATCATGCTTGCTCCGGGAAGAAAGTTGAACATCTCTGAGCTGGTCAGTGTGATTCAACACATTCCCTCCGCCTCACTCAGAGGCTGCACAGTGTCTGTCTGCTAGTAAAGGCTTCAACGCTTTCCTGTGAATGTCATCTACAGCAGGTGATGGTGAGTTTTGTCTCCCCAGTGCCCTCTCTGTCTCTTTCTGTCTCTCTCTGTCTCTCTCTCTCTCTCTCTCTCTCTCTCTCTCTCTCTCTCTCTCTCTCTCTCCTGGCATCTTCTGTATTCTGCTGTTGTGTAATGCCTCTCTTCAGCTCAGGCAGGTTCTTCTGTATTCCCGTTGCATCGTTCTGCTGCTGGACTGCTGCGTAAATGTGTGTGTGTGTGTGTGTGTGTGTGTGTGTGTGTGTGTGTGTGTGTGTGTGTGTTGGTGATAGAGAAGAGGCAGCGAGAGAGAATATGTTTTGCCTGTGTGTGTGTTTATGTGTGCTCACGTGTGTGTATCAGTCTTGCAGTCCTCTGTTGCCATGGCAACGGCGGGCACATGGCTCAGGCAGCTTCGCGGCCCAGCGCTGCCAGAGTCGTGCTGCAGGAAGCCTTGTTTTCTCATGAAGTGGAGAAATGCATACAGACACGTACACACAAACACCTTTCTCCATGTGATTCACTGGCCGGCGGACGGATGGACAGACTGGGCCTAACACGAGCCCAGTGCATCCTTCAGGCCTCTGTACAGCTGTAGTCCCTCCCTGAATGCAGCAGACAAACTCAGTGCTTCAAATGAGGCTTCAGTGCTCCTAATTAAGTGAACCTAAGTTTGAAAAAGAATCTCTTGATGCCCCAGGTACAAACAGATTCTCCTTCATCCCAGTGGAAATGGTCTAATCCCTGTTCACTGCAACAATGCCAAGACCGTACTCCACCATTTCTCCTCTATTAAGTTTCTACAACAGCGTTTTCTTTTATCATGAAAATCAAGCGCTAGGTTTGCTTCCTTTAGACATGCACTAGTGTTGTGTGTTTACTAAGGCTGGGTGCAAAGTGATCATTATAATAAAAAGTACTTTTATTTTTTTGTCCTAATCATAGTGCACAAGTAAAACATACTTCAGACTGACCTAATCCAATTTCCTTTCCAGTACTAATCATGCTTAAATGGTGTCTCTTTCTCAGGTTATTCACTTTAAACTTTATTTACCGGCTGCAGTTAAACTTGCACCACATATCAAAACAGATTTGGAGCCAGACGTTTTTTTATTTAGCATATTGGGTTTTTATTGACATTTTCCGTCACTTTTGTTGTATGACATAATTGTATACATTTCCAACCATGTAAGAAAATCTGAAAACCTTTTACTTTAAAGTGGCCTAAATAATAAGACCAAGAATGCAGTATTGAAACAAATGACAGCAACTCCTAAATTACACATAAAGAAGAGTTGGGTATCATTGTTGCCATATACAGGGTTCTTGCGGTCATGTAAAACCTGGAAAAGTCATGGAATTTCAAAAATGGTTATTTCCAGGACTGGAAAAAATAAAATCCCAAAAGTTTTGGAAAAGTCATGGAAATGTGTTATATTCATGTATTCATGACGTTCATTTACGCTGAGTTTGAAATAATTAATATGCTTTTAAAAGAAAGACGCAAAAAAAAGACGAAAATATAAGAAGGCATCTATATAAATGTTTATTCTTTTAATCAAACTATTGTCTCATTCATTTGTGTCATTTAAGGTATACTGTACGCTTTGGAATTCTCATTGTTAGTTTAAATACTACATTTTCTCACTTTTTCATGTTTTCACCCAGATTTCACAAAATGTTTGGTCATGGAAATTTGGTTTAAAGTCATGGAAATCCATTGGTCACAATGTGTATGAACCCTGTATATAAACATCACTTCAGATTCATTTAAACAATCTGATTCAGTGTTTAGTTAGTACTTCTGGGTAGTTTTCTTTCACTAAGGCCAATATACTGCAGTATTGGACAACTATATTATCTCCCAAACAACCGTGCATCTCAATGTGAAAACCTCCTTTGAGTAGAAAAGGGTCTAACAAAATGGCATTTTGTGTAAATATCAGTAACATTCGTGTCTTTCCTCGGGTTACAACGTCCACAGTTTCCTTCCCTGTGGTAATGAAAAGCTGTAACACGGTCGGCCTGATACCTGAAACATAAGCTCTGACTCCAGCGTCAGCAGATGAGGTGTTTTGGACTTGGAAATGGCACATGCCGTTTTATCCGAGGTCGGGGTTACATTATTCTCGACATGCATATTTCATTAACTTCTGTGTGCCCCACTGACACAAAGCAGCTTCCATTTCCCCATTAGGCTGCAGTCAAAGAAAAGCAGAAGTCTTGTGATATTTTGACCTGACAAGAATCAGCGATGTATATCTGTTGACTCAAACATGCTTTGTAGTGTAGCTCATCCATTGAGAGTGGAATGGTTTTGATATATACAATATAAATACTCATACACATATTCTGAGGAATGTAGCTGAGGTAAAAAAAAAAGAACAACAGTACAAGGAGGTGAATGAGTGTGGCAAATAATTTCACTGGTGTTCCTTGAGGTTTGGCCCCCTAGTGGTTAAGCTCCTTGTATTTGTCAATGACATTTAGCAATGTGAGGCTCTAAAGTGCTACATGTCGATGTGAAGAGGTTTTAATCAAGATGTACGTCAATTCAATACTGATTGACAGATAGTGTGCCGTTAGTACTTTATTGTTTTGCTTATTTTTCTCCAACTTTGCCTGCTTTGGTTTGAGTGTATAAAGCGATGGCGTCAGGCCTCTAATCTTTTTCCCTTCTTGGTTTTTCCTTCCAGGTTGTCGGCCGTTCGGGGAAGGAGATATTCCAGAGGACGGACTACCGGTGAGTGAGATTAAAGCGGAGAGGTTCTGGCTAAGATTATGTTTTTCATGTGCGTGCACATGAGACGGTGTTTATCTTGCTATCTTTGAGGAGTTTAGCCATCTCTCTCCGAGTGTTTTGAGCTACATTTATTTTGGCTCGGAGTATTTTTCACAACATATTTTTGTTAGAAAATGTCCCACAGAGTAAAACCCATTCACAAAAAAAACATTAAACATGATTCATTTTTGAGTAAGTATCTTTGTGTAATGGAGTTGGAAATGGATGATTAAAATGTTAAAGGGCACACTCTGTAGCTTTCTGTAAAGTCAGATTTATCACTCAACTCTCCCTCACTCTTAAATCGGATGCGGGTCATATCTTGAACCTGAGCCATGAGTTGGAGCCCTGATGCGTCCCACCCAGGCGCTGACACCTGCCTTTGTCTTCTCAAAGTTGTTCTTGGAAATTTAAATGTGTTTAGCCAGTGCCGGTCAGACCCTGAGGTGGAGCCCGGTGTTGACCAGAGAATATGCTGGAGCCGTTTTAGCTGTCTCTCTCAATCTGACTTGGGAGCTGTCACTCTTTTTACAATTGATGCCGATATAATAACTATTGCCTCGGGTGAGGAGCTGCTTGTTCAAAAGCAGCTCTGTGATTTCACTGTTCTCCAAACTGAACGGGTTTCTTCATGAGCTGGGCCTCTTTTTGTTGACCGATGGGAAGCTGTGAAGGTGCATTATGTGTTGTATATATTTACCTTGCTTCCGGCATGTGACACTCCATTGACTGTCGACATGTGTGGTTAAGAATGCCGTGGTCTCTTTAGCAGAGAAAGGCAGCAGGTATATAGTTCAAGTCTACACGCCCATGTTCATTTGTTTAAGATACGGGAACGCCAGTCACCTGTTCTCCTTCTGATTGCAAAGTAGGTGAAAAGACACATACATACAACCGTCCTGCAACAGGTGCTACCTTTGTTAAACTTAGAATGAATTACTGTTTACACTGTTTTAGAGAGGTGTTGATTCAACGCTGGTCATGTCTTCTTCCACTGTAGTTTGTGCTGCACACTAAAGTACAGCTTCAAAACTCACTAAAGAATCGAGTCAACGGACGTATCACATCATAAATCGTAGCCTCAACACATATTTGTTGCAGGGCATTGCATGGTGTTTCTAGTTTTTGCTGACTACCTTTTATTGAAAATGTCACTCCAGTTCAACAAGCTTGAACACTGTACCTCCCAGGACTTAGTTTTTAGCACTTGACAGAGGCTTGTCATCACCTTTGACCTGCCTAGTATCTTACATCCTGCATGGTGTGGACAAGACGAGGAGGAGGAGGAGGAGGAGGAGGGAGAGCTGCGTTCCTGTTCCTGGGGCAAAGTTCCTCTTTAAGGAATCAGCCTGAACATACAGGAAATCCAATGGCACCGCTGTTGCTAGGCAGCGGGGGGGTGCAGCGGTAGGGGGGTAGAAGGGGGTGTTCACAAGGTTCAGTGAGTGAGCCACTGAGGGTGTCACCATGGTGATTTGGCATCCGAATGTTGCGGTCGGAGACCTGGGCTCCAGAGAAAGAGAAGTAAACTAGTGGCAAGTGCTGCAGCCAGAATACCATCACACAGCAAGGTGTGTTGCTTTATGCTCCATCATAAAGCCACGTCACTGTTTGTACAGGTAACGGACACTAGCGTCTCATCAGCATGGGAGGTCACCATCAAGCCTGGTTTAGGTCCTAGATTATTTTCAGACAGCTCAAAAACATCTTCTGTTCTCAGAATTTACTGGAATTTGTGATAGCCTTGCATTACTACACGCATTTCACTTGTGTGTGTGTGTGTATGTGTGTGTGTGTGTGTGTGTGTCAATCTACATGGGTCCAAGACAGTCTCCTCCACCCACATCCTGCCCACTGAGGCTCAGCACCCACTTGTATGCCCTTCACACATTTACCACATTCTTCCTCTCACACAAAAACACACAACACACACGCACATTATATGCACATGCAACATATTTTACCCGTATTAAAAAGAAGGAAAAAACATGGTTGCACAACACCCTTCTCAGCTGGGATGACCCACTGCCAGGAATTATGCTGTACCACCACAGTCTTTTCGCTAGTACAAAGAAAAATGTGTTGCTTTTTTTTTCTTCAAATGCCACAGAAAAACATCCGCATCTAATTTAGCGCTGGCAGGAAGTTTTCGCTTATCAGTTTAGTACACAGAGGTTTTGTTGGCCAGTTGACTTTTACAGCCTCAAACAGACCAGAAACTTTCAGACTGGTTTGGTTTCAGCAAAGCTCAATAAAGCTCCTCAGAGCCCGGGGGAACAGAGTTTTAAAGGACTAGTTTGACATTTTTTGGAACATGTGCTTATTGGCTTTGTTGCTGAGAGTAAGATAAGAGTCATACCACTCGGATATGCGTCTGTAATATGAAGTTATACAGCCAGCAGCTGGTTAGCTTAGCACAAAGACTGGAAACGGGGAGAAAGAGCTAGCCTGGCTCTGGCAACCAGATCTATGATTAATATCACCGGGTTTTTATTAGTACAAAACCCGAAGTGTAAAAACGATACATTGTGATTTTTATCGGGGGGTTTAGGGGTAAATAAATCACTTTTTGTACAAGATCTAACATGGGAGCGTTAGAGGTGCTGGAAGGCCGGTTTTGTTACCTTTGGACAGAGCCACGCTCGCTGTTTCCAGACGTCACGCTAAGCTAAGCTAACCACCTGCTGGCTGTAGCTTCATATTTAGCTGACAAATGGAAAACTGGTATCGATCTTCTTATCAAACTTGCAACTAAGCTAATTAGCGTATTTCCCAAAATGTCCAACCATTTATTAAAAGGGATTCACGGGGAGTAGCCCGGAACTTGGCCATACTTCCTTGTTTGTAACTTAACAAGAGACAGATGAGCAGCACTCATGGTTTGCCTCATTGAAGCCAAGCTCCATGTTTAGAAAGAGAGAAACATATATGCAGACGTAAAGCATTTGGTCTCTGTGATCAAACTTCCCGGCCATGTGCACCATCTTTTCTCCCTCATCTTTTCCTCCGTCTGGCGCAGAGATCTAGCGTGTTCTGTAGGTTTCCAGTATGTGGGTCGACCCCAGCCTTCGCTGTCCTGAGCCTCTGTGCCTTTGAGGGCGGAAGTGCATGGATCCTTGATGTTGGTGTGGAGCCATGTTGCCCCTGGCTCCCACCACCTCCATCCCTCATCTCCCCTCCTCTCCTCTCCTCCCTCACCCAGCCACATCTCTAGGGTCAGCTCAGCTCCAGATTGGCCCCCACGCATGCCTTTGAATGGTGGGGCTTAGGCAAACGCTTTAAAAGGAAGCCCAAGTCTGTTTCCCATTTCACCCCCCTCATCCCTCTCTCCTTTCTTTCTCTCACATACACACACAGCTGTCATCTGGCTTTTTAAGTTCTGTACTGCATTTCTCCAGCTGGAGCTGGTTTATGACATTCCCTCGGCAGACTCTTTGGCCTCTCGCTCTCTTTCTCCCTTTCTCTCACACACACACACACACACACACACACACACACACACACACACACACACACACACAAAGACAACACATACTTTTTTCCTGTTCTGTTCTTTCTCTTCTCTCTCTCTCCACTGTCTCCTATTCCTCACATTCCCCTGCAGACGCTGTGGATGTGTGTTACACCACTTGGTATGTTTGGAGGCAAAGCGGGAGGAAAGTCACACACATACACATACCATGTGTTAGCAGTCTAGAGGGGCGGGGGGTAAGCAAGCGGAGAGAGGGGGGGGGAAGAGAAAGAGAGGGAAAAAAAGAAGTCAAAGGAAGCATCTCTTAGCAACCACAGGACAGTAATTACTGTAGCAGCAGCTGGGAGCAAACCAGATTTCCGCTGTGCGTTAAAGCACTGGCGTGGGCTACTTTACACACGGCACTGACTAACCAGAGCCAGCAGCCTCCTCCACACACACACACACACACACACACACACACACACACACACACACACACACACACACACACACACAGCGATCTGGAAAGGCTGTGTTGATAAAGAAAGCACAACTTAAGTTCACGTTTAGAATGTAATCATTCCCAAATCTGCTTATTTTTTATGTAATTTACATAGCTGGAAATTATACAAATGGTTCTGCTGAGATAATGCCGGACATGAAAAATCATCACACAGCTCTTGATGTAATAGCTGACAATCCTCCCCCATCGCTCATCACCTCTGCACGCATGAATCATGAATAGCCATCACTTTTGATGTTGTTGCCATGAGTACTACTAGTATTAGACCACTTTGATTAGATCTATAACTATTTATTTTATTTCTAGAAATGCATTTTTCTCTGTGTTTACATGTTTAAAATGTGTTTGATGCAGACTGTGGTATTCACCAGACGTTATTTTTAGACATCTCTTGATTGATGTCAACAGTGAGCTTACCTCTTGTAATTATGAGATTGTTTGGCGTGAGGAGGAATGAATGTTCGCTCCGCCTCACACGGGCTCCAACATTTCTCTCTCATTTTTTCAAGTGGCTCTTTTTTTAGGCCTGTGTTTGTAGATTTTACATCAGTTAAAATGTTTGTGCGAACACATGCAAGGCTGATGAGAACTCTGAGTTCTTAACAGAAGGGCCTTGAGTCATCACCACACTGCGCAGTCTTTTGGCCAAGCATGGGCACAGGATCCCCCCTGGTGGTTACACATGGAACACACACTACATTTCATTTAGCTGACACTTTTATTCAAAGCGACTTACATGTTTGCTCTATACACCGTAGACACAACAATGAGGAGCAATTAGGGGTTAAGTGTCTTGCTCAAGGACACAACGACAAGGACTAGCAGAGGCGGGGTTCGAACCCAGACCCTCTGATTGAAAGACAGGCATGCTAACTGAGCCACAGTCGCCCACAGCCACAGTCAAAACAGTTGTTAAAGACATGATAAAGACATGGATCGATCGATCGATCGACCGATAGTGCTTTTGACAGTTTGGTGGTAACATGGACCGTGAGGATGATAGATGTTAAGGGCGTCAACCAATACTTTAAGTCTTATCACTAATTGATTTGTTTTTCATGACAGATGTTTTGGGTTTCTTTGATTCGAGTCATAACATGTATGAGTTTTTCTCAGATTTTGTTTCCTGTCTGTCTCCAGGTGTGTGACGAGCCTCCCTCTATCTGCACCCCAATGAAAGAGCCCTTCTCTCAGCTGAACAACATCGTCTCCACCGAGCCATTCAGGGGCTGCTATGTCCGCGCCCAACCCTTTGACGAGTTCACTTCCAGCAACCGCCGCTACCTGCCTCCACAGGTCTTTTTTTGATCATATGCATCTGAGATCAAATTCAATGAGTGATGTACTTATTATATTTATTTTTCAGTAATCCAACTCATTCTCAATTTCTCTTCAGGTCTCCTTCAAGTCGACTCGTCATGTCAGTTTTCACATGGACGAAGAGGAGATCGTTCGCATCAACCCACGCAAAGACGTGCTCATCCGCGGCTACGAGGACTACCGCCACCCTGTCATGTGGAAACAGGAGAACGACCGCGAGGACTTCCCCACCGCCTTCCACAAACTGGACAGTAAGAAGTGCGAGTACCTCTTCCCGGATGGCCCCGGTGGGGACTCCCACTCTGGCCCTGGAATTGGCATTGGAACAAGTATGGGGCTGGGTCTGGGCAAGGACACGGCCATCAAGACTCAGCCCTCGCCCCTGATCAAGTCCAAGAAGGGCCGGCGACGGCGAGAGGACGGCGAGCGTTCGCGCTGCATCTACTGTCGGGAGATGTTCAACCACGAAGACAACTGGCGGGGGCAGTGCCAAGACGCCCCTGACCCGATCAAGCAGTGCATCTACAAAGTCAGCTGCATGCTGTGCGCCGAGAGCATGCTGTACCACTGCATGTCCGACTCCGAGGGCGACTTCTCAGACCCCTGCTCATGTGACACATCCGACGAGCAGTTCTGCCTGCGCTGGCTGGCCCTGGTGGCGCTCTCCTTCATCGCGCCCTGCATGTGCTGCTACCTGCCTCTGCGCGCCTGCCACCACTGTGGCGAGGCCTGCCGCTGCTGCGGGGGCAAGCACAAGGCCGCGGGGTGACCTGTCGACGGACTCTGGGACACCCTCAAAGCTAGCTAACACAGGAAGTGGATAAAAGCGGAAAATTAAAAAGCCGGCATCCTTTTTTCATTCCCCCTCTCAGACGGGGTGATATGTTGTTGATCCCCAGCTCTGAGGGCTTTTGGAGATTTCAGTTTGTGTTTGTCGCCGACAAGCAGCAGTGGAGGACAAACCATATGCTTTGTGGGAGCTCTGAGCATCAAGCTACGTTCAGGAGCTTAATCTGGGGAGATAAAGAGGAGGCAGCGTCAAGATTAATAGACTTGGAGATGTTACTAAACACACCTGTATACACGCACGCACACACATATACACACACACACACCTCTCTCTCACATTCACACTCATGCATTGGCAAAGCCAGGCCACAAATGTCAGAACTCTACTACAAGAAATGTGTAACTTTATGAAGGAAATTTGTCTTTTGTACAGAGAGCGACAACTTAATGACGAAAAAAGAAAACAAAACTATTCTGGGTTCAGAAAAAATACTTTCTGTTTGAGTATGCTAAAAGGGATATGTTCTTGCTTTTTTGTGAATTTACAGTTGGGTAACAGTGGCCTTTCCTTCATGGCTTAAGCATTTGATGACAATGTAATTACTAGACAGAGAAAAGTGCACTAGAAATGGTATCCCCCCTAACCCCGAGTAAAGGTAGCCCTCTAAATTTTAACATTTTCGAGATGTTCCTGTGGTGGATGAATGGCCAATTCCTTGTTTTCCTTTCCATGGAATGCTGAAAAAAATAATCAAAAGGTAACAGCTTGTTTTTGGAGATACAGCTTGGTTTACCTTTTGACATTCATTGAGATGTTAAAATGATTCCCTTGCTTTTCCGAGGTGATTTAAACCATTTGATTGCATTCCAAAATAAAGGGATCGATTCCATGCTTAGAAGGGAAGAAATGGTAGTGACTTTACCATGCCGAGTTCCCCAAAATATTTTTATCCCCACGTCATGAAAATAGCATTAGAACCTGTTGAACCATTTAAATTGAAGCGGATACATGACAATTTAATTTACCCCAGTGAATTTCAGTTGTAGTCCAGTTATTTACTGCTGTAGTGAAATTGGTGCTTTTGTTTTCTTATTTGTTATTTTCCTGCTCATTTTATAATTATTTGTGAACAAAAGCTGAAATGTTGCTCAACCAGCAAGTTTTGTTTCGGTGAGTAAAGGGGTTTCAGTGCTCCTTGGTTTAAATGATGAGGCACTTAAATTAGGTCAGATTTTTTAAATGAGTCTGTACATAAATTATTCTAATGTAATATTCAATTTGGTATTGGGAAAACCCCTCCTGAAAGCACTGCTCTCCAAGCTTTGGTTGCAGCACCCTCTCCAAATTTCCATGTCTGTCCCATGAACCCTTTTTTTCTTTGTTTTGTTTATTTCCCCCCTCATATCCTGTGTAAATGTATTTCTTTGTCCCTCAAAAGTCCACCGCTTCCATAAGTCTTTATTTAACAGACCCTGAATGAATGACATTGTTTCAGGAATGCTGAGCATCTTAGCTATTAAAAAAACAAACACATACAAGTGTTATGTATGTGAGAGAGTGTGTGTGTGAGAGTGAGTGTGTGAGTGTGTGCATAGGTCTTCATATGCACTGTTGATTCGGTGTCATGTAACGTCCCCACTGACTGTGTGATTAAGGCTTTGACTTGTAACAGCGTCCTGTTTCCCCCGAAGCATCAAATCAAACTGGGAATTCACTTATTTGCTTTCTTTTTTGAAGGCTAGATTGGAAGATCGATTACGTGAAGCTGAAGCTAGCAGAAGAACTTGAAAGAGGGCCAAATGGAACTGCTCCGCCTACCAGCACCTGTAAAGTTCACTAGTTAACATCGCATTTGTTTAATTTGTACAAAAACAGAGTGTAAAATGCCAATTTGTGGGTTTACGGTGGGTTGTGTGTGTGGGACTATTTCTCGGATGGGCCCAGTGGTTCTTACTGGACTTCTGTTGTCGCCAAGCAAAAATTAGAGGAAGTTACTGTGCCTGGCCGAGAAACTGTCCCACTCATAACCTCATTCTTACTTTTGTTTTGTACAGATTTAACAAACTAGATATGTGTTAATTAGGGCGCTTTAGCAGTTTGATTACCTTTGGACGGACCCAGGCTAGTCCCTCCCTCCTCTTTATGCTAAGCTAAGTAGCTGCTGGCTCTAGTTTCATATTTATCAGCTAGATACGAGATTGATATCAATCTTCTTCTCAACTAACTCTACGAGAGACCAAATAAGCATAATTCCCTAATTATCAAACTACTCTTAAGCTCTTTTGGGTAACATGGACACCAGTTGTTTTTGAATCCCATTTCCCTCCCATACGAGTAGAACTTTCTTTTAATTGAACACTTCTTTCTCACGAAAGTCTGAACAACAACCAACTCCCAACAGTTCCGTTTGGACGACTAGCTGCAATAACTGATGAAATGATCCCAAACTGAAGGCATTGGCATGTTTGAAATAAGTGCCATGGTAACAGATATGCATCTCCTCTCACCTCCTGTCACCCCAGGTTAAAAAGTAAAGCTGTGGCACCTCGGTCACGACGAGACTGGAGCGCGGGAGAAGCATTTATTTTGCTAATTCCACCCCGACCAACGCTCCCTTTTACTTTCTATGCAAACTTTCTAAAGTGGGAAACACATTGACCTCTCCGCAGACAGTCAGTGACGGGACACTTTAAACGCTCCATAGGCAAGACGAACAACCCCTGGTACCAAACTCCAAACAACCTGTAAATACTTAACACTATATTTAAGTTCTGATAATAATCCCATCTTTTTTTGTCTTTGAAATTTTAAAGATAGAGATGTATTTATCGTTGCTGTCAGCATATACTGTAGCTTCAATTGACAGCATTATGTACATAGGTCACCTTTTAGTATTATTTCACATTGAAAAGTAGAGGGCGTTTGTGATGGAAACTACTATTGAGCTTCTAATAAGAGTTTCTCTCTAGTTTTGTACGGTAGAAGGAAGGATAGTGCTAACACGGTACAGTAGTGGCAGTCCACTTGTTTCAAAAGTTTGATATATATATATACATATGTATACATATATGTATACATATATACACATATGTATGTACACGTATATATGTACATATAAAGCTGCTAGATACAATCACTAATTTTATTGTGTTGACAGAGAAAATCAGCTATGAACGACTGTTAAACCCTAATTCTCCAACAGCATATAACCATGACAGTGAGTTTTTAAATGTTTGATTGCTCTGCTTGATGAAGTGGACACTTGTGCATGTGTGTGGGTGCACGAGTGTTACTGTGTGTGTGTGTGTGTGTGTGTGTGTGCGTGTGCGTGTGCGTGCGTGCGTGCGTGTGTTTCCAGCGTGCGGGGTTGGTGTGTAACCAAATGTTTGGTTGGTTGTCATATTCTCCCATTGTAATTGGATTGCCCTGCATTTTTGCAAGCTGAACCAAGGTTTGATGAATCTGATTAAAACTTGCTGGCTGAGAAGCAAAATGTAGGACGTGCATTTATACAAAGTGTAGAGAATGCTGAAATAACACTTCTCATTCTGCATTAACCAGCACAGTGCAACTTCCTGTCATGTACTGTATTATATATGCAACATGTGTCTGTCTGCTTTAATATATATATTTTTTTTGACCTGCATTATATAAGACTTCAGTTTTAACCACTTTGCTGCTAGTCTTTTATCCTCTTTCAATCTTGGAAATTGTGCATATCTTTGGGAATGCATACAAGTGTACATTATTGACATTGTGTAGATTAAAAAAGAAAAAAGCTATATAAACCTGTTTCTCTTCAGTGTATTGTTTTAAACGGTTACTTTTCACAGCAGTTGAGTGGTTATGTTTCAATTCTCCAATGCTTTGGTGCACTGATGATACTATATGTAATTTTTTTTTCATCTTACAGCGCTTGATGTAACATTTATGTGATTAGTTCTAAATAGTGGAAGACATTTGTGTTTTGAAACTTGCAGTATAAATGGTACTACTCTTAACTATTCTGTAAACACTGCCTGTTTTACTTTCTTTTTTCCTTTCTTTCACTCTCTGTGTGCATATTTCTTTCCTGTGCATCTATTTTTTTTTTCCTTGAAGTTTCTTAGTGCCATCGGCTTTCACATCCTGACAACCTCAAAAAAGTGCCTCACGTCCATCCTAGTTTCCATTTTATAATTTAACATCTCTCGTTCTGGTTCTATTGGTTCCTACACGTCTAGGTATTTCTTCTCATGGTTCGAGAATACCAAGTATATGATTTATAGTCCCAATAACTCATGTCATAGTTGTATTTTCTTTATACAGATGTAGCTCGTTACTTTTCATAAATATATAATGTAAATATGCATACATATGTTTGTAACTGTTTTTATGTTACATCATACACTTGTAATTTGACATATCAAATAACATTATCATAATAAAATGGTGAGTTTTAATCTTTTACTGTGTATGCTTCATGGTGTTTCTTTTGTGAAGACAAGTTTAACGAATAGTAAATTCTACTTCTGCTTTTGAAAGACGGACCGTTTGCGTGTCAAATCTAGACGGCTATATTTGACCAGAAATATCAAAAGTGGGGCTGAAACAATTTGTTGGATTAGTAGAAAATATCTGATAATCAATTACCGTTTGGGTTTAAGTCAAAACTATCAAGCTTTGGCTTTTTTTTCCTCTGTAATGATTAAACGGTGAAAACATGAATTTGCTAATGAAAATAATGACTAGTTTCAGCCTTAAAGACTCCGAGGAGGTACCAAGGCATTATATACTGATGATTATGTGAAAGGAGAATGTGAATTCAATTGGCATACGTTACAGAGAAATATTTTAGTTGAACTAAAGACATTTGCATCTTACAACAACACTTCTCATCCTTGTATGTTTTTAACCAGAGACGTGTGTTATGTGGTGTAAATTAATTGTAATTGTCAGGGATTTATGAATGAAAATTAAAACAAGCATTTACAACAACTCAATTGGAATTAGGAAGATGTATGTTAATTTAGATCATTTTAGGCACCATGTGTAGTTGTAATACTTAACCCTCGATTATTGACTATTCGTCTCATGTTTAATCTAAAAACACATCTTGTGTGGTTGATAATACAAAATCGTATTTTCATAACACATATCTAAACCAGTAGTAATGTATTTCACAGGCAGACATAAAAATAACAAAGGATGCAGCTACACAGTCATTTCTACATAAATATATATATTTATAAACACACATAATAAATCCAAACGTGATCTGTAAACTACAAGTAAACAAAAGTTCGGAACTAACAGGAAGTACTTTTTTCCGTGACTACCTGTGTATACTTTGAAGGCAGCTGACAACTGTCCGACTTGATTGCAGTTTTTTGTCAACGTCTCAGCTCTAACGAACGAGCCTATTGTATCTTTTTTTATTGCACTACATCTAACATAACTTTACTTGTTACTTTGCAGATTGATTCAAAATGAAATGGGATCATAAAATACATCATAAAATACATGAATACAATTAACTTTCCAGAAACTCCGCTTTGTTTTATCTCGCCAAGCACAATGCATTTAAGACAAGGATTTTCTTTTATTAACATTTTAGATCATTTAAAGACACATGTCCGATTACCAATTCGTATTGATATATTGCCAATAATTAAACACTGACCAAAATCTATCCTTGACAGGTACTCGCTTATGATGATATACATGTTATTACTTTAAACTGTCTTTTAAAGTGCAGTTTTCTTTTGTGGTATATCGGAGTATTCACCTCGTACTGGGGCGGAACCATAGATTCAAAGTCGCGCGTTTCTCTCCGGCTCGCTTACGCGACGGGAACAGTCAGGAGGCGTGAGAGAAATTAACCGGAGAGAAAACTGTAACTATGTGCTGACATCGTTGTATCCGTCATGTTTCAGTAGACTAACAAAAAGAAAGAAACTCAGCGATGGAGGGCGACATTTTGGACTCGCTCGAGCAGCTCGGGTGAGTCTCCTGTTCGCATAGCACGCGACTGGTTTAGCTTTGCAGTCCCATTCAAAATTATCCTTTTCAGTCTGCGTGTTTATACAATATAGAGTGGCTGCAGTAGCTAGTCGTACAGTAGCTGCCTGAAACGACCACTCCATGTAAGATGTTTACTTTCGGCTTATTTGACCACTAGTCTCTCCTTCCGCAGCTATGGTGGTCCTCTGCTGGAGGAGAAGGTGCTGCTCGGAGCCGCAGAGGGAGGCCTGTCGTCGCCTGAGTATGTGGACCTGTGCCGGTGGCTGGCATCCAAGTTAAAGCCGCTGTGTGATCTGGAGGAGAGCATTACTTCCGGTCCAGGTGAGCCACATCCTTTCACGCCTGATTCTGATGATCAAAGCTTTCGTCCCCTCCCTCACGAACCCTGCCTCCCATCTCCAGACGACATGGAAAGCCTGCAGCTGGAGATGAGCGGTCTGCTGAAGGAGTTGCACTGTCCTTGTGAAGAAGTTGTTTCAGGGATTCTCAAGGGCATCGTGCGAACTACAAAAGATCATCTGAAGTTTGTCTGTACGTAATCGAATCGTGCTCCTTATTTCAAGCATTGCGCCACAAGCTCTGTGTGTGGTCAGTGAGTTATTTAGGAATATGGTTTTGTGTTCCTCGTGAAGTGTTTCTAAGCTCTGAGCTGCAGGCAGCGCAGATCGTGACGAGCAGAGGAGTCTCTCGTAAACAAGAAGAAGAAGAGAGTCCGGTGCATCAGGAGCTCCTGGCAATCTGTGAAACAATGAACCTACCAGAGCCCAGAGGACAGGACGCAGCTGGAGTTTTCTCTCAAGTCCAAGACAAGGTGGGACTATTCAAAGTACATTTGTCAGGGTCACCAAAATGACCCTG
Source organism: Taurulus bubalis (assembly GCF_910589615.1). NCBI lineage: Eukaryota > Metazoa > Chordata > Actinopteri > Perciformes > Cottidae > Taurulus > Taurulus bubalis. Next base: position 9,177,921 of record NC_136589.1, on the reverse strand, counting down.
TGGGAGTCTTTGTTGTAAAAAAAAGAAAAGGTGTGTGTTGTTATGCATGCGTTGAACACACTGATTTGATCATAGTATGGTGAACATATTCAAAATAAAAAACGACTAACTCCCTTGCATTTGTTTTGTTTCATATCAGTTGTAACATGCTACTAGCGATGTGTAAGGCATCCAAGGGCCTCGCTCCTTAAACACCGTAGTAAGCTGTTCACTGGCCATGTTCCCATGTGTCCTGTCTGCAAAGTATCTCTACCATTTGATTAAGACGGATGTGTTTTGGGGGACCTTTCGTTTGATGCTTTGAGTTGCATCTGTGCTTGTGTTGTCCCGCACTATTTTAGATCGCTACGTTGTTTTTCCTTTCTGTATTGTGGTAATGCATTAAATGCATTGTGTGTGATTGCAGGTGGAAGAAGTACTTAAAGATCTTCCAAATAGCTTCATTGGAAACCCAGTGCTAAAGAAACCTCTATGCAGTGAACAATGGGTAAGTAGATGAACATCGCAACAAACCACGTCATATGAAGTGCGTTTGACTTCAACCTGTTTTTGTTTTTCAAATCTCTGCAGGAGAAGTTGCACAACATAAACACAGCTCTGTCTTCAGAGTATGAGTGTCGGCGCAAGATGCTGATCAAACGTCTGGATGTCACAGTTCAGTCATTTGGGTGGTCAGACAGAGCCAAGGCACGTTTATATAATAATCACACAGCTTTTTGCCCTCCTTCTCCATCACAGGGGAGTCTAAACTGATGACAATCATGGGAGAAGAAGCTGATTTTATCATGTTTTCCTGTGGTTTGTCAGGTAAAGGTGGATAGCATGGCGAAGGCCTATCAGCCAAGGCGACACTCTCTGAGGCCACAGACCACAGTGGATATGGCGGCGCTGCTGGCTGCCAGAGAAGACCTCTGCAACGTGGTGAAGACCAGCAGCGGCTCCAGCAGGGAGAAGACGGCTTGTGCTGTCAACAAGGTAAAGAATAACTTTTCTCTCTTTCCAAATGAATGACTCAAGTCTGATGTTTTTCTTCTGAGGCAACATCTCTCGTCTTCTCGCTCATCCACAGATCCTGATGGGGAGAGTCCCAGACAGAGGAGGACGTCCCTCAGAGATTGAAGCCCCACTTCCTGAAATGCCACCCTGGCAAAAAAGACAAGATGGAGGAAGAGGGGGTGGCAGAGGAGGAGGAGGTGGTGGTGGAAGAGGAAGAGGAGGAGGTGGAGGTGGTGGTTGGGGAGGAGGTAGTGCAAGAGGTGGAGGTTGGAGAGGGGGACATGGAGGAAAGAGAGGGAGGTACCAGTATTAATTTCTACTGATTGATCTTGTGTTTTTTGTCTTTTCTATGGAGGGAGAAATTACTTTATTCTGATGGCAGTAAAACATCTTCATTTTAGATTTATAATGCTCTTTTTTTTCTACTTTTATCAGCGTTTATATTTTGCTTTTTTTATTTTCTCATCCGTGTTTTTAAGTAGAAAGAAATACCAGTATTACAAGTACTTTTTGTACAAGAGAAAAATATCCAATATCTGCATTGAACCATAATACTGTCTCTTACATCCTTAGGACTGATTCTAAAGAGGGTTTGAGTATGTATTCTGTTCACTTTTACAGTGACTAAATGAAGATACTTAAACTAAAACTTTTGAGTATGTTGTTGAAAGACTATTGTCCCACAATGCAGTGAGCAATGGAAATGGAGGAGCTGCTCACAAGTGGAAAACTAAAAACTAAAAAAACTAAAAGTGTTTATTTTTCCCTCTATACTCTACTAACTGCACAAAGCAGACTATACGGATGACTATATCCTTTATACAGTTAATTTGCAGTATGAAATTGAGTTTGCATTTTTACATACCGGTAAAAAAATAAAAGGTGAACGTAGAAAAGTAATCTTTCCTAAACACTAAAGGTGTCAATGTAAAACCCTGAAACCACTGCTATAGGACAAGCATAGGATGCTAAGACATTTTTAAATCTGTATTTTACTTTACATTTCAGACACACAAAAAATCACCTCATTTCCTTGAAGATTCTGTACCAGCTGTGACCCTTCCCCCTCTGAAATAATGTAATAAAGATCTCTTCCAATGACATATACCTGCTTATGTTGATACTGAAAGTGCAACCACACATTGAACCACTGCCTAATTCCTACCACAAGGTGGCGGGATAGATTGAAGTAAACAAACTCGGTACATTATCTTTAACTGAATAGACCAATTTATATATTTCTAAATATTTATTTGCTGAAAAGATGTTCGACATTCCCCAATGGCATATTATTTGTTGTTCAATAGATACAAGTTTGTACATTATCCAATATTCATAAGACATTTTTTACATTGTGTACATTATAAACAACATACCTGTACATGGACAACACTGTTACACCTTGGCCACAAAAATCCCTGTCAAGTCTCCACACTAAGGCTCCATCAGTATGTTAAAACACAAAACCTGAAGCAAATTCATACAGAGCGAATCTTAAAAAGATCCGGTAGAAAAACACATCTCGACATCAGTGGAGACGTATTTTTCTCCAGTTAAGTCGGATCCCTGCCCACGCACGCGACAACAAAAACACCGGGGTAAGACAACGAGGGATTAACAATCGCTTCACTTTGGCCACCTTATAAGTTAAGTTGCTGCCTTGAATTGATAATTTAGGCAAAAATATTTCAAATTAACATTGTTAAATATATTTGACTTCATGTAAACTTTGCCGTGCCTGCAAGCCTCGTTTCTGTTCAGGTGAACGTCACAATTGGGCTCTAAAAATATTCCCTATAGCTGCAGCGGGAAATGAAAGTGTTCATTACAGTCAGCGGGACATTTGTAACAGCAGGAAGTGTCTGCACATGGACACACAAGTGTGGCAGACAGAATACTGAAACTAGAGGCGGTCTCTTCCTTAGACCTTCACTGTGCACCAGAGCCAACATCTCCATCGTGTCACATGGCCTCACTTCCTAGTGTTTATGTACTTAATAACACAAAGGCCCAGCTGTCACAACCTAAGGGATCTATGCCTAATTCAAGAAAGATTATTTTTGTTTGCAATACGTGTACTTCTTGCAGGGAAGTTTCTCAAATGTATCAACTGGCATGAATAAACACACATCACTGCACTCAAACACGCATTAAATGACACTGAATGAGAACGTCTAAATGTCCTTCATATTATGCAGACACATCCTTCCAACGTTACAAGGTATATATGCACTTTATCTTGACAAAATATCTTAAATATATTGATTTTGTTCAAATACAGCACTCGGTTCCCATGATAAAAAAAAGGGGATGAAAAATACAAGTATAAAAATTCCAGTTTTACTCAAAAACTGACGTCATTATTTTTTCTTTGTTACAACCATAGATTTCTGAAACCTGTGCAATGTTTCTACTTCGCATCCATCCAGTGTTTAACAAAAGACCAATCCGTCATCTCTGGACAGAGAATATACATTTGTTGTTCGCATGTGCTTTGTTGTCGTGGGTTTGAGGGCTTTTTGAACATGAAGATTGCTCATCCCAACTAGCACAGCCAACTCATGGGTGTATGGGAAACATTAGCATCAACATTGTTGAACGTAAATCTATATTCTTATGAAGTTCAATGCAGGGACAATCCCCTGCCTGTACCACCACAGGCCACATGATGAAGTCCATCTGAACTCTATCAACTCTTCATTACTACAGAAACAGCCTTCACCATCAGTACCAATAGTTACCAAACTGCAATCAAAAAACACATTTATTAAGAAAAAAGCTGTTTTTGATACATTTCTATAATAAGATTGTTTTTTTTAAATGCAGCATAACATTGGTTCATTATGTACAGCAAAGTACTTTAAAAGTGCTGGGCTTTATTAAGCAAGTATGTAAAAATAAAATATATAATACTGTTTCGAGGCAGGTCATAAGTCTGTATGCTCCTTCATGTGGTATTGATTATTTCTTGTAGTTTCACACATCATTCCTTCAGCCTGATCAAAGACTTGACCAGAAGGAGTCTGACCGCTGCAGTGAACGGATTCATACAGCTGCATCATCACGGGGCAGTTTGGTATACATCTGGAGCCAACTCCATCCCATCACCTGTGAGGACGGTGGATGCTGGTGGACTAAGTCGGGCCGGACAGACACTTGTGCTCATATGAGCCTGGAGTTGCGGAGGTACTGGATGATGACTTTGTAGATGAAGGTGTACTGAGACAAGGTCTGAACCATGATCATCCTCTGACGGCGCAGGTTTAACAGGTATTTTGGGACATCCAGCGTCTGAAACAAGAGGAGGTAGAAGTGTTTCATCTTAATACACGGAGACGGCAAAGCAACCAAGAAAATATACACGTGTTGAGGTCATAACTTGGAAAAAGCTGTCGTTTTATTTTAAATGAAGAAGTTACCTCATTGTGCTCCAGACAGGCGATCATCATCTCAGACAGGATGACCACACCAGTCCGTCCCACTCCAGCACTGCAGTGGACCAGCACAGGTAGGTTGGTGTTCTTTGGGTCACTGATGCTGTTTGTGTGTCTCCTCACAGACTGGATCTCCTCCAGGTAAGCTGGGGGGGGAAAAAAGACAAGACCATTCACAACAAATTAATACAGCAGTTTTGACATTGAGCTTTGGAACATTTAAATGTTCTTTTCAAAAGTTCTAGGGGATCGTCTTCCCTAGTTATCTTAATTTCTCTAAAAATCGATCTAGTATCGTCGCACCGTGCGGATTTAATGTTGCTGTTAATGCAAAACACTAGTCCTATTTTCAGTCTTCCAGGTCGATAAACGATCATAAAAGCACTATGACCTTAAAAGGATAAGCGGCTACAGATCCCACTCACTCAGGAAGCCTTTTAAGTCCTCAGGACACCCGTGGTCAGGCCAGTCTATGTACTGCAGGTGCCAGACGGTTCTCTCTTGGCCTGTCAGGAGGTGTTTGATCTTCAGCCCGGTGGTGGCGTAGCAACCGGACTCTGTGCGGAACCGTGTTGTGATCTTGAAGCGACCGTATGTCACCGTGTTGTGTCGTGAGCCGAGTCTGGGCCAATACCGGAAGCTCTTTTCTCGGCCGCTCTCCTGAAGGGAGCAGATGACACAAAACGTCAACCCAGGTAATGACGAATGAATGAAATACGTGGAGCTGTAAATAGGACACCAACGCACCTCTTCAGCAGTGACCATGGCGATGATGGAGACACCCTGTTCCCACACCATCTGCCAGAAGTCTTGACATGTATTCGACAGGGGGCCCTGCGAGGCGATGTAGCTCCACTCCTGTCCACCTACTGTGATCTAATGAGACAGGGAGATTTTTATTTGAGGTTATTAGTAATGCTTCTAAAAGCAGAGATTGAGAAACAGAAAAAGTAGCAGCAGAGTATTTCGATAATGAAGGAGTGAATGTGACTAAGCAGCAGTTATTGAAACCCCCGCTGTATGAGGAGCATGACTCCTAAAACAGGAGTATTAAAGAGTTTTCCATTAGTGTATTTGGGAAACTGTGACATGGTGTTCGCTTTGTGGGGCACATTGGATGTTGCTATTATTGCCAAACCTTAAATGCACAGAAATAACCAAGGAAAGGGGAAAAACCGCATTTTCAGCAAGTGACAAAATCATCATGAGCAGTCATTTGTCATAAAAAATATTTCCTCTGGGTGCGTAGGTGCTCCGTTGTCTTGTTTATGAAACAAAAATGATTGGCAAGTGATTTGCCAAGAGGTAAGGATTATGATTCATCTCTGCACAACTTACTCTAACGTGTGATGCATTTATGTATCCCGTGTTGTTCTCTTTAGTGGGAACCAGCTCCACTCGGGTGTCATCATAAGGCAGGACGTCCTGGAAGCGGTTTTTATCTCCGCTCTCTGGCAGCGTGGCGATGGAGCATTCCCCTGCTGGACGACGCTTTGGGATACTCTCATACTCTTTCAGCAGCTCGCCCCTCTCCATATGCTGCTCCAGAATTTTACACTAACACACAAACAAGGAAACAGTAAATACATCACTACCACAGATAATGTAGTACAGACCTCATTTACATTGGACAAAAAAAAAAAAAAAAGGACACACGGATTCGAGTATGTATTCTGTTCACTTTTACAGTGACTAAATGAAAAAAAAACACTAACTATCTAGATTAACCAGGCGGACTAGTTCAGCTGTACGTTAACGTCTTGAACAAGATCAAACCAGCAGCTCCTGGTTAGGAAGTCAATACCAACACGGAACAAATCTCATACATCTCAAAAGTTTTCATTGCCTAAACTAAACATTTACGTTTGTTTTTCGCTTTACACACCCATCTGTCAAGAAGCAAATCACTGATAAAAAAAAAGAAAGTAGAACTCAAAGACTCTTAGGTGTCCTACCCTCTCGTCATTAGAGGCTCTTTCTGGCTCATCCTTGACCATTTCATTCATTGGCTGCCTGGAAACTGACAGTCCATTAAGATGTGCCACCTTCAGAGGGCCCATCTTCTTCACCTCCGACCTTGCTCCTTTCTTCATACCCTGGTGTGACAACAGAGTCGAGGTAGAACAAGTGAGGACGATTGTGTGCGCGAGCCTCGCAGTGAAGTAGTAAGTGTACAAGTTGGGAGGGACATGTCAGCCGGGCTGGCTGTTTACTCAGGGAATGTCACCTGTCCGGTTTTCCAACTACATTCTTTCAACACGTGTCAGAGTTACTTGTTTGCGTCATTCATAGCTGGCCACTGAAACCACTTCCATTACTAGGTCCATGCATACTCATGTGATCCAAATAAGAGGCACAGACATGCCTTGTTGTCGAGAAAAACACGTGCCTACAACCTACTTTTATAGAAAATAATAAAAATGTACACTATTAATCCCGCAAGGGAAAACTATTTTTTTTCTCATTTATTCACACACCCAGGCTAAAATTCTTGCATGCAAAAAAAAAGAAAAAAGGACCGATGCATTATGCATGTAGGGAGAGAACAGGGTGAGGGGGCTGCCTCAGTGGATGGGACCCTGAGCATTCTGTGCCCATCGGCAGTGCCCAGGAGGTGAACTGGCCTCTCTCCAGCTACCAGTCCACTCTCTGTGCTTGGTCTGTGAGGAGACTTAATACCGGCAACCATCAGGTTCTCACGCCAAGTGCTGACGCACTGACCTACTACATCTGGACAAGACACTGGGGGTCATTTTTTCTTCTTTTTGGAACAGGGTTCTCTGAGGTATTCCAGTGCAACTAAAGAGCAATATAAAACTAGAGTACAATTGAATGTTGTGATATGTTAGCGATACACTTGAGTAAAACTGTTTAAAATGCTGAAAACATTAACTAGTTGCTAAATCATCAATCGTGCTTTCATACACATTTAAATAAAATGCTCTCTTCTTTTAGTGAGGACAAATATGATATATCTCAGAGGCAGCATGGAGAAATATCTACATTTTAAAATGTTTATTAACGTAATGTAATTGGGAAGAGGACTCACCGGAGGAGGTAAACCTTCCACGGTTTTCTTCCCAGGAGGCACATCAGACACAGGCCTCTTTTTTAAGTCTTTTTTAGTCTTCTGCTTGGCCTGGCCACTCAGATCTCCCTCAGAGACAGAGGGCATAATCCTGGGCTGCCGTAAATCTGACAGCAAGTACAGAGGCTCGCTCTCCTGGATCAGGGAGTGAACCTTGTAAGTCAAGGAACTGGTTATGGAGGGGTCCAGGGAGGAGCCGATGGGATATGCGGGAGGTGGCTCTATGGGAGTCTGTTGCTGAGGCGTCAGAGAAGAGAGAGATGTCAAGCTTTGGTGCGGTTGGTCAGGAACAGCATCCTTAGAAAGTGGAATGTGGCGTCCGGTATCTTCCTCAAACTCCTCTTCTTCACCACTACTGTGAACCAGCATGGTGGCATCGGAAAGGGACTTTTTGTGTCCGTACTGCACGTCCTCCTTAATGTCACTCCTGTCCCCAGTCTTTGTACGTTCCAAAAACACGTTGAGCTGAGAGCCCTGGGAGCGAATGCCACGCAGGGCCGGAGGGGGCGTGATAGCTTCAGCTGCTGAAGAAGACACGGTGCGCTCTTTGACCCTCATCCCCTCGAGACTATGCGCTAATCCAGCAATCTCAATGGAGTTCCGCTTCTGAGCGTGGTACGGGTTTCTCGGTGGGGGTCCAAAGAAAAGAGGCTCCGACACCTCTTGTAGAGAGTGGGCAACCGGCAGGCTGTCCTCTTGGAAAGTCTGGACTGAGTGATGCACACGCCTTGTGATGATCAGGTCTGGGTTGCTACTGCTCACGTACAGGTGACGCGACAGGTCCGGTGTGCTGTTAGCAGGCCGAGGGTGGGCGTATGGGTAGGGTGGAGGTGGTCGGTACACTTGTGTTCTCATGATGTTCGGGGCGGGATACTCCTGCGCCTGTTGTAACTGGACATTTGTCAGCTCCGGGACACTAACGGCCCCCACTACAGGTCTCCTCTCTGTAGGGTAGGGATATGGAGAAGGGCTGTGGAAGCTGGAGCCAAGATGGAAGGGATAGTGATAGTGTTGGGCTGCTCCACCATGCTCCCCTCTGATCTCTGGTTGGCTGTAAACGAGATGGTCTGGCCTGCGGTAGGCGTAAGAGTTTCCAATATTCAGGTTCCTCATGGAGTGGCTCTGCCGGTGCTCTTGGGACAAAAGCATCCCCCCTCCTGCTCCCCGGGTTTTCTGACGCATCACTGTCTCATAATCAGGCGTGGCACGGTAAGAAGGTGGGATGAGAGCGCTGTGGCGATGAGAGGGCACATAGTCCGGCCTAGTGATATCGCTAGTAATAGAGGGGTTGGAGGACATGGGTGAGGGCTGATGGTAGTGCTGGGGATTGGTTAGAGAGCTGGTACTGTGGGCGCTGTACACACTGCCGTTACGTAAACGCCCTCCGCTGCTGTATTCCAGAGGAGAGCAGTCCAGGCTGGTCTGGGAATGGTAGTAATAACCATTCTGAGTGTTCATGTACAGGTTGTCTGTGGGAGAGCAAATAAACAAGACATCCTAAAGTAGCTGTAATAACTTCAAAAGCTATCTCACGCAGTCATTTTATGGTTCCTAGTTGCAGGCCAATCTCTTTATAGTAGTTACCTTGTGATGATGTGTAAGGCTCTGTGAAATGACCATTGTAGTGCATTTGTGGCGGTGGCATCATGTAGGCCTGAGGCTTTGGCTGTAAATCAACAAGAGAGGGATTCAGTTACGGCTCATATGATCCGAATACTGTCCAGAAGGAAATAATTCATTATAACTGTGGTGTGAAGCTCCCATAGATAACAATTTGAATATACATCATGTGTTGAAATGCAAACCAGAAAATCATCAGGGAATTATACAAGCACAGAAAATGTGAAAAGTGTGTTTTGAGTGAGCAAGGCCAATACCAGAGATATTCTAGTAGACGATCTCCGTCTGACTGGGTTAACGACTGTTGGCTGGGTTTGGCTGGTGGGAAAACAAATGTTGGTCAAAAAGAGTGACCTAAACCAAAAAGGTACAACTACTTACAATACTTCCAAGAACTTACTCCATCCTTTTGACATTTAACTTTTAAAAAACGCACACACATACACACACACACATACACACACACACAGCAGGACAAATCCATCAAACTTAAAAAGACGTTGCTCAACTCTTCTCCAGTACACTATACAACATTTTTTCTTAAGTACTCCAGCAAGCATGGTGTAATGGAGAAGAGTTGTGCAATGTGTTTCGAATTTTGATTGGCTCGCATTTAACAAAAACAGGGTAAACTTCTGTGTTAAAAACAAACTAAATAAAAGCGTAGACAAATTTTGATCTGGAAACATTTGATGAAAGCTAAAGTAATTAATTACTGGAACAGTAAATCAAATATTAGTTTGTTTTACTTGGATGAAAAGTCCCTAGATGGTTCGAGAACAAGGGCCCCTGTAAGTTATACAGCAGAGAGCATGTTTGCTGTGCAAGGTTGGCTAGGCAATAAGGGAGGGATGGGTGTTGGCCCCTGCTTGACAGCCACACTGTAGGCGGTGGCCGAGAGTGTTGCTCACCCCTTATTGGAAGGCAGAGAGGGCCGAGAGAGCATTGGAAAGCGAGGAAAGGATAGAGTGAGAAGGGACTTCTGGGAGCCCTCAGAAGGCAGGGGGTCGCACTCCTCTCTGAAGAGAGAGGAGGATAGAAGTGAGGCAACACCAAAGAGGAGACACATGCACGAGACAACAAGGAACAAAGAGACAGGAACTAGGCTAGACATTTAAAAAGAAAACACTTACAGGCTACTCTTGTTAATCTTATAAAACTTGAGTCTGGCCAGACACATCCGGCACACATATTTGGAGGTTTCCATGTCTTCCTACACAAAAAAAGGAGAAGAAAAGTCATGAGATGGTGAGGCAATTAGTACGGAGGTGGTGTTTGCTTAGTTATCTTGAAGCAAAGCCAATCCTGTGTATGCCCTCAAATACTTTGACAAGGAGTTTTGGCCAATACAGCCACACCCACACACAAACATAGGGGCATTGTTCAGACGAGCTCACGGCAATCTCTAATTTAGCTAAATCCAATAAGAAACTGACATTTTCAAGGAGATGGGGAGAGAAATGGAGGTGCATTGGTAGCAGAGACTTACGGTCTGGAACTGGACACTCTCCTCTCTGGTGGCTAGCTCCAGGACAAAGAAGGACCTGTTGTGACTCATGTTGTTAATTTCATTCCACCTACACAGCCAATTAAAGCATGGGGGCAGAGAGAAAGAGGAAAAACACATGATGTCATGGCGGCCACAAAACGTTGCAGCATTTTTTTTAAAGGAGACCGTGGCGCTGCTTTAACAATGCATAGTAATAAACCACACACATGTAGGAGTCAATCAAAAAGATATCTAGAACTCATAAAGGAATGCAGATTGATACAATTCAACCAAGGTCAAGAATGTACACTTACTCACTAGACTGATGCTCCCACAAGCCTGCTCAGTTAATATCACAGTCTAGCTGACTCATTTCCTCTTGGGACACATTCAGGCACATAACAGAAGACAAAGTCACCCAAGAATCACTGAGCTGTGCCACAAAACTTTTTCGCTACAGACAGGATTGTCTGATTCAATACAATTGGTGCTCAGTCACACTTTACCAGACAAAGCTTTTTGTAACGGTAGATTATATTTCAGGACATTTAGGTACTGCGGTAATAGTTAAACAGTCCCCAGTTTGTTTCGAGACTTACCTAAATGAAAGCGGCCTGCCATTTTTATGCTTGACAAAGATGCCATCGAGGCAGGATCCCATGGAAACATCTGCTCCTGTACTGTCCTGTTTAGATTAAAAGGAGAGGATAAAGACATTCAGAACCGTCTTTCATGTGAACGAATCCAGACAGACCATATGCCGTTTACGAATTCAGATTCTAGTAAGCGGACTTCATACTTCCTCGACGTTTGGGCTAGACCACAAAAACGTACCTTGGCTTGATAGCTTTCCTGGCCATAGCCTTCCATTTTCTCCACCTCCTGCATGTACAACATCTCTGCTTCAGGGGCTGATAAACCCCTAAAAAAGACAAAAAGGGCAACAAAAACATGATAAAACTACCGTCAAACAGGAGCCTAAATAAAAACCACTAAGAAGCGAAGAAACACAAAATCTCACGATGTTGCTCTTATTAAAAAAAAGTCTGTGTGCAATCCAATTTGTTATAATGATTACAAGTTGAGTAGTAAATGAGATGGGATCGATGGAGTGATAATTAGGACAGAGTGGCTAAAAAAAGGGTATGGTATAAGGCTGGGTGTATTTGGGCTATTCAGCCTGTGCAAGTGTAAATCACAAGAGATGGCTTACATATGACCTTAGTGAGATTCCAGATGATGACATAATAATAAAGTAGATTTCCCTCAATCAATAGATGCAAACGGAATGCGTTTGTCTGTGCAGTATGCAAAGCTATTTGTCTGTTGATCCACACACAGAACAGGCAGACAGATGTTGAGAACAGCTGCTCACCTGAAGGACTGATAATGAAGAGCCACTTTCTGAGTGGCCTCTTCCAGCACTCGCTCATCCTGGATCCAGTCCTGCAAAGACAGAGTCGGGATTGATACAACGCTGGTATGAAAACACAAATGAGCACAGGACAGGCACATTTTTCCTTTCACATGTTGACCATGCAAAATAAAATGCTTACAATAGGGAACAATGCAAACTTCTGGAGGAAGTCCTGGGAATCATATCGGTTGAAGTCTCCAAAGTCAGCTGTGGAGAAAAAAAAAGACACAGTAAATGACTTGATGCAGCAAGGCATACTCTGCTCTCTGAATGAACTCTATTTCACATCCATTTCTACATTTAGGACAAGGCAAAGCAGACATCTAAGAATTGCAGTATGGTGTAATGCCTTTTGGAAAAGATGTTGACAAGATGGACTAAATTTAGGAGAGGAGGGGCTCGTTTGTTAGGAAAGGGAATTGCTTCAGCGTCTGACAGCATAGAGGGCCAAAACAGTTACCAGCTTCAGTCTGCCTGCTGGCAACATCCACAACTATGTTGGGTATCCCAGGCATCAGCACTGCTCAAAAGCTAAAAACTGCCCTTCACTCTAAAATATCCGAGCCAGGGACAGAAAATAGGAACCACATAACAGCACAATTACAAGTTTGCATGACAACTTAAGCAGTGACTAAATCATCAGGGAACTTGCTAAGTTTCTTCTGGCTTTTCTTCAAATGGACATATTGCACGCTGGCTAGTCATTCGAACATGGCTGCAGCAGCAAGTGATCTCAGCGGCTCTGCTATGCTAACGCCCAGGCCAGTAGGTTGCAGTTCCTGATATAACTTTGCCAGCAGTGTTTGAGATTCTTCTGGCTAGGCAAAAGTTGGAGGATGTGTCAGAGCTAAAGCTCATGCAAGGGGAGGGCACAATCACACACAAACACACCCATGACCCCCCCTGATTTTAATAGCCTAGTTTATGTGTAATGCTGCTTGCAAGGAGCTGCATATAACAAGAATCATGAAATTGTTCTTATAATTGTTCTCGGGTAAGTGATTGAACAAAAGGTTTGAGACAAATTTCTGTGAGCAGCACACACACTTGAGTCCCAGTTTTCTAGCTGTGTTTTCAGAAATGCAAGAAGAAAAAAAAAAGTATCTTGCACTGATGGAGTTTAAAAGGCGTTTTGGAGTTTACTAAAAACTTAACCCTAGCAAACTTGCAGAGTTTTGGGGAAATGATATTGAACTGGCACAAACGTCCTGTCGAGATATCATAGAAAATAAGTATAATATTTCCAATTAAATTGTGCAGATGTGGGGGAGGTGTAGTGTTAAAGCAGTAATTACTTTTCCTGGGACTTAAATCTGTGACAGCAGAAAGGTTTATGCCAAGAGAACACCAGGCTTGTCAAACAGCGAGTATTATACATTCATATTACCTTGCACTGCCAGGCTAGCTAAACGAATGGCTTGTTCAAGTGAGCATGAGATCCTGCCCTCCAGAACATCCTTCTTCAGTTGTAGGTAATACTGATATCTGTGGAGAAACAGAGGGTTACTTAGAAGTGGCGAATAGACAAGCAGCCAACAAGCAAACATGACGACTTCATTCAGGTTTGCAGCAATGTCCGAGAGGTCATTAAAGAGCAAACCGTCTCAAGTGCAGCACTATTCAAATAATGTACGACATACTTAAAAGATGAATACTTGAGACCGCTCTGCTTGAATTTAAGTATGAAAGGAAATGCACCGGACGAGGTAAGAAGACATCACTATAAACTGGCATTTGGTTCAAGGGGTAAAACTGCACCTGAGCTGCTGCTTTAACTTATTGCCATGCAGGCCACCTTAACCTGGACAAAGCCTTTTTACCGACACAAAAAAACAACTTTGTTCCTCTAAACTGTGCTTGGCACTCATTTCATAAATACAATGTATAACTTAAGTCACTAAGCTAGTAAGGGGCTTAGACAAGACCCCTCACGTCACTGATGGAACATCACCTTGTGATCTCCTGTTGTAGTTGGGCGACACTGGGGATGTAAAACACGACTCCAAAGTAAACGGTGGGCTCCAGCCCATACTTGTCCAGCTGCTTTTTCAGTGGCTTCTCCAAGTCAATCCATCTCTGCTGGTGCTGCTTGTTGTAGTACCACAGGCTGAAGTATGTTATCTAACAAGTGCAGAAAGGAAGCACAAACATTACACCTGAACAGCACTGATCAAGGAAATTCTAAGACAACTAGAATATCTTGCACAACAATATAGGTTTGAACCTAAACTAGACGGAATGCACATTCACATATATGACATATCAAACTTTAGAACAATATTATATCACTGCTTGAGATCATCATCCATTAGTGCACAATTAAAATTGCTTGGAGCTTTGAATACAGTGCAAAGCTTTTGTTTGTAATTTACAGAGCCATAACAAACTGAAATAATTGACCGTTTCATACCAGTCTCATAAAAAGAAAGTTTTTGGACTGAGCAATGTCGAATATTAGGCTCTGGGCTACCATAACATGTGTTCTTTCAGACTATGTGGAAAGAAAACAAATTCACTAAGCCAGAAATCTATCTATCTATTCTGAAGGTTGTTACATAGGGATTTGTTCATATATATTGATATACCATGATATTCCTAATAGCATGGCTTCTGCAAGTACCATCCTCACAGAGCTTTTCTCTGCCTTCAGGCAGTAGAGATAAGGCAGTGGGAGCACAGTGATTCAGCTGATGAAAAGCTTCACCATGTCGCCATAGAAACCCCGCTCACTTTAAGCCAGTCACACATTTATGGAAAATCAAATGTTGCATTGCCTTGGTCTTTTAATACACATCTACAAAACAAAACATTTTCACCAAGAAGGATTGACTTGAGAGCTAAGAGACCAATTTCATGCAGTGTGTGCATATTAATACTGTAAATAGAGGTATGCACATATAATCTAAAGTATCAGCAATCAATGTCACGTCTCTCCTGTTACACATCTGGACGAGTTCTCTAAATAATCCTTTTAACATTCAAAACATATGTAGACCTGAAAACTCAGCCATGAGAAACTCATATAGATTTATAGGCGGTTGGCCCTCCCTGTTCAGTCTTGTGACTGTCTGAACATCTCACAATGAACACTGGAAATAAAAGTAACCCCGAGGCTCGCTGTTTATCAAAGACAATTTAGCTGAAAGAGAACTGTTGTGATTTGCAGCCACACTCAAACCACAAAGAGAAAATAACATGACTGCTTCACACTAGACAGCATTGGTTCGCAACTATGAATAAATATTATGTCAACATTACTCTGGTGTTTTTATTCATTTTAATGTAGAGAAAACCCAGAGAAACGTTCAGTCATCTAATTTCTCGTAAATTGTCTACATTAAATTAAAACAAAAATGATGGTCCTTATTAAACGGTACCAACACCAGGCTAAAGTTGAATCAACATAGATAGTCAAACACAGGATATATTAACCCATGTAGCTGTGGTTGAAGGATGAACTTTAGTTGTCTGATCACTGAAAAAAAAATTCCATTATCTATTACAACAGAACTTGAATAACATTCCTACCAAAGACTGACAGTGCAATCATGTGGTTCTCAAACAACCCCTGTGACATCAAAAATCAATCAATACGTTTTTACCCTCTGCATACAAGAAGAACTCTAAATGAGGGTGGAGGCCTGTCAGTGGCACTGTTAGGCAGACCAATGACAAATAAAGCCTGGCTACACTACCCAGCAGAATAACAGTCATATAGTGCAAGTTCAGACTAGGCCAGGGTGCCTGTTTATTCAGCAGCCTCTACTGTTGATTTGAGGTGCAACTGGAAATGACAGCATCTCTTTCAGCTCATGTCCAACAGGTGGTTTTCACTGTGTGACCACAGCGACCAAATGCAGACGTGAAGCTCGCTACATTATTACAGCCTGACTCAGAACTACTTTTCTTGACCATGTTAAGGTCTCTGTGAGAGCTGGCATGCTTGGGTGAAAAAGTTCCAAACGTGCATAATATATTTGCTATATCTGCACAATGAGTTGGCTACATACATGTATTCACTAATGTAGAGTATGTGATTGACACATTTCTAAATCATGTCATACGCAAGACAGAGATGAGAGATTGTATTAATTAAATTAACGGTTGTCCGGCTTCTCAGTGCCTTGTAAGAATGTGACCAAAAGATAACTGTGTTCCCGTGGTGAGTAACGAAAAGTCTATAAGAGAGAACAATCAGCACTTGTATTGCATAAAAATACATACATACCTCTCTTAACTCAAGTCTCTGAGCAACTGCCTCCAAACATTCCTGCCCGGTGCTCTCCACTGAAAGTGTAAACTCAACAAACTCTCCATTGAGCAGCTGAATCCGAGTGACAAGACAGCTCTTGCTTGAAACTGTATACCTTCGAGTCCTTTTGAGTTTTAAGCCAAATGGCAAGGGCATGTTTCACACTTCTTCAAGGAGGAAGGTTTTCACTTAGTCCAGAGAATGTATTCTCCTTGCTGTCCCCTCGAATACGGTGTGAACGTCACAGGTCAAAAGGTTCATCATCAGACAGACAGATCTGTGGGGTAAATTAGAGAAGAAACACCTCAATGCATCTCTGAAACACGACAATTCCCAAGAAAGGCTGGCGGAAACAGAGGGGGATGCAAAACCGGATGAAAACTCATCAGTGTAGAATAAGCTAAAACACTTTTGTATAATCTTCGCACCTGGTCCGTCCCTCTGCAACAGACGCCTGACCAGACAAACAACAAGTAACGCTAATCCTCTTAAATGCGGCGTTTGGTTTTTAATTAACGCTAAAGTAGCTACCTGACTTGGCTCTCTCGGATATGCTGCCAAAGTATTACAACTTCTTTCAAAATAAACACTCTGAAAAAATACATTAAAAGCAATTTACTAGTAGTCGGCAATTACTAGCAGGTTATCTAATCTCTGTAATTAGCACTGCCGGATTGCAAGCCATTTTCCAAGATTGTGGCAAGATGAGTCCCCTTCCAGTAAATAGTCTCGTCCGAACGACCTGTTTCCATACGCAGCAAGCTGACGTTACTGTCGACCACTGCAAAATCCCTGCTGCTTTCCATCTCAAACATGCATCCATTTTATTACAATGCATCTACGTTATAAATTAACTAACTTAGCGTAACTTTCATTTAAAAAAGGAGACAAAGTTTGTTCCTAATATTGGATATTTTCCGGCCGAAGGAGCTACTTTTCATCGGAAGTTTGAGTGAATCCCAAACTTCAGCCGTTAAAAAACAACCAGCGCTAAATTAGCTTTACCGCTAGGACGCTAACGTATGTTCCAGTAAATAGACGACACCCTTGGGAAGCTGACGTAGCCCGGTAAATATTTTGGGGGTAAAAAAAAACGTTAACGTTACCGTTAGCCATCAGATGTAAATCTGTAGTCCAACTAGTAGTCGGTCCTGAGGGATTCCGCCATCAAACTCAACGGATTACCATCAAGTTTAGATATCGTATGAAGTGGAGACAGCCCAATTGTCAGTAGTTTGTTTGCGGATCCAAACTAACGCAGCGCCCCATGCCTCTTGGTCCGACACTTCACTCAAGTTCCGAGCGTGTTTCGCTTCCTGGGATTGGAAGAGCAACAAGCGCATTCTGTATCCATCCGCGGCTCTATAGTTCTAATAATGACTGCGCTTCAGCAAGGGACACCTCACCGATTTATATTGGAGTATACTCTGGCTTTTGAATATATATACAAAATATATGATTTACTACACTTTTTGGGGGAGAGAAGGAGTAGGGAGAGGGGGGGGGGGGGGGGGGGGGGGGGGGGGGGGGGGGGGGATATAATATACTGCAAGCTTCACAATGCCGTATAGTGCCTCCGTGGCGGAGGGATACATGGAAGTTTTCAGAGCCATGACATCAGACAGCTGGAATGCAGAGCGGTGAAAATGCCAGAAATGGGACAGCTGCCTGGACCTGCTAGTCGCTGACCTGTCTTTTTACCTTTTACATCGACTGACAGCTGTAATCTCAAACACAGAATATAATGCAATGATTAAAGAGTTTAGTTTAGGTTTCAATTTAGACTCTAATTTGGTTTCCCTGAGAGGCGATTGGATCATTGTGGCTGCTAAGAATATAGCATAATAAGTTGAAAAAAATTAAAAACAAAATGAAAGAGACTGTGAAGTCATAGTTAATAATAAATAGGTCTTCACGACGAAAATGGAGAGTTTGCTAGAAACAAAGTTCTCTTGACTTCTTTCTTTCTCTTCCTTTCAGTTATGTTTTCAGTTCCACAGCAGCTGCATCTGGCCATCTGCATCAGCGAATGAGAAGCTGAACATTAAACATTTTTTGCACACAAGAATATGGTTAGAAGAAATTGCATGTGTTCTTCTCATGCTTAGCAAGGAGAGCAATATATTGCTATTATTTATCTTTCTCTATGTATTTTTAGTAGTTTATAGGATACTGTTTTTTCTCCAGATGATTTGTGATTTATGATATTTATATTGATGTTTATAGTTCCTTTTTCATAGAGGCATGCTCTGTCCCCCATGAGTATCGACAGCGTCGTTCCGCTCTGCTGTTATTGGGCCAGATTGACTCTCAATCATGCAGATCACAACCTGAGTGTTTGTGTCTGCCGCTTGTTCTGCTTTGTAGTGGTGATTTGATAATGCCTGGCAAAGATCTCCATTAGTGCGCAATTAAAATTGCTTGGAGCTTTGAATACAGTGCAAAGCTTTTGTTTGTAATTTACAGAGCCATAACAAACTGAAATAATTGACCGTTTCATACCAGTCTCATAAAAAGAAAGTTTTTTTTGGACTGAGCAATGTCGAATATTAGGCTCTGGGCTACCATAACATGTGTTCTTTCAGACTATGTGGAAAGAAAACAAATTCACTAAGCCAGAAATCTATCTATCTATTCTGAAGGTTGTTACATAGGGATTCATATATATTGATATACCATGATATTCCTAATAGCATGGCTTCTGCAAGTACCATCTTCACAGAGCTTTTCTCTGCCTTCAGGCAGTAGAGATAAGGCAGTGGGAGCACAGTGATTCAGCTGATGAAAAGCTTCACCATGTCGCCATAGAAACCCCGCTCACTTTAAGCCAGTCACACATTTATGGAAAATCAAATGTTGCTCACAGTGTTGGGGTAGTTACTCAGAAAAAGTAACTAGTTACAAGTTACTAGTTATTTCTGAAAATTGTAACTAGATTACTTTACTAGTTACTGCATTTGAAAAGTAACTTCACTACTAATTACTTTACTTTCCTTTTTTTTAAGCAAATGTCCAAATTAACCACAAAGATACCTGGACAAAGATCATGGCCCTTTCATCACTTTATTTTCAATTTTCAATAAAGGGCATCTCTTAGCCTTTCCACATAGTGTATTGTAATTGTAAACATGTAAAACAAAATGGCATAAACTCAGACATTAACTTGAACGAACATTAACCCTGTTCACACCGTCTGACCAAAGAAATATGCCTCACTTTAAAATCCACAAACAACAGGATACAAGAGGCTGTATATGGTGGGGACATTCAGGTCAAACAGCATAACACATTAAAAACAGGCTTTTGGAAACATGAGACCCCACTAAACCAAATGGGGCCGACTCCTAAGAACAAAACCAGCTTGTTATAGGAATCATTGTAGTGGTTTAAGAAAAATATAAAAATTAATGGCACTTTTTCCCATAAAATAGAAACAGAAATGCACTTAACCCAAAAAATAGAAACTGAAAATGCAATTAAATAAACAGAAAATCCACTTCATCATTGCCTAAATAAACAGAAAGTGCACTATATCCTATGAAGTTTATCATTTTTCTCTACTCTTCAAAATAGCGATTGTATCGCATGAGTAAAAGTCTCTGGAATATTTTATCCGACAGCCTGTTCCTCCTTGGGGTCAGAACAATACTGCCAAGGCTGAAAAGCCTTTCGACAGTGTTGTAACTTGTTTTATTACATGATTTACTCTTATTGTGAAGAGCATGTAAACAGGAAGATCTTTTACTTTGAAGGCAGAAAGTACAATGATACGTGCTTGTTGACGCTAACTAATGTTGATGTTACGTGTGGAAAATATATACATGTCGGGTGCAAGAGCGCGTTCTCAATGCTTTAACAGTTGTAATACTGCAGTTCACCAGTAAAGTGATTCTGTTCATACCAGACGTGTCCTGTCCTCATTAGAAGCTCCACTTCATTAAAGACAGGTGCACTTGATGGTATTGGAGTGTTGTATTGCTTTGCAGTATCCTTAATCCTAGGGAACCTGGAGAGAACCTCCCAGTTGGATCCGGGAACTCCGTCTCATCCATTTCCCGCTTTCACTCCTTCTACGCACCAGCAGCTACGTCACTCAAATCACTCAGATCGGAGTTCTGTGATAGGTTGTTCATGCAGGAAGTGTCGCGTGACTCGCGCGCCACTAAAAGAGAACTTTTCGGACTGGTAAAAATGTCTTGAGTAACGCAGGAACGCGCGTTACTGAGGTCTAGTAAAGTGGTGTAGTTACCAATATTTTGAGTGTAATGCGTTACTTTACTTCGTTACCTATTATAGTAATGTCGTTGCTGTAATCCGTTACTTTGTAACACGTTACCCCCAACACTGGTTGCTCATTGCCTTGGTCTTTTAATACACATCACATCTACAAAACAAAACATTTTCACCAAGAAGGATTGACTTGAAGGCTAAGAGACCAATTTCATGCAGTGTGTGCATATTAATACTGTAAATAGAGGTATGCACATATAATCTAAAGTATCAGCAACACTGTCAATGGCAAAGACAAACACAGCAACTATGTCTCAATAGTTGGAGAAACCAATGTCCTTCTTTTTTGAATCCCTAATTGATTGCAAAATGGCTCAAGTTACTGTCTTCAAACGCTAATATTGGTCGTTTTGTTGCTGGCCGCAGGTTGAATAGTAACCCGTTTGTTATATAGTCTCAATAATCAGAGACAAGAATCACAAGAATAGAAGATTTATTGCAGTTGTAAAGACACTTTCTGGCGACAGTCAACTAGCAGCTACATCTCAGAGGCATATGTCAAATAAAACACACTGATAAATGAAAGTTTCCTTACAACAAAAGCATTTTTTTCTAGAAATCTGGAAATGTAAACAGCAGCTGCACACATACTTAAAACTGACTGGACACACCACTGCAATCCACTCAAACTAAAGGATGCCACTAATCCCACCGTATGACATTAGTGTAGAGCTATGGACTATCCTTTGCAAAGTTGATAATCATACTAGTTATCTTAGTTTAGAAAATATATAGAGCATTACTCTGTGGGTCAATTGGAGCTCAACCACTACGGTCAATATGTTTCTCTGGTGTACTTGCAAAAAAGTTTGCTTATATGAAAATGTCCTTATGCTTATGTAAAAATATAAAAAAGCAGATTAGAACTACAACACTATATTGGTGGGGCTTTTAAAACATGGAATACACAACTTGTGAATTCCCATTTACTAGACTTTCAGTCATTTTTTGTTTCATTACATTTCTCTCTAGAAAAAGACTCACATGGTAACAAAAACATTAAAAAGGACCTTTGAGCTCTGAATTCAGCAAAGCTCAGAATTCATCATCACTGTCCGAGGCAACTGTATCTGTATGTTGCTCAGTGGCCGTCTCCACATTGTCGCGGTGTGTATTGCTAGACACATGAAGCGACTCTGACAAACTTCTTCCAAGATCCTCAAGCTCTTTAGTTTGTCCATCATAACCAACTTCAGCTTGGTCTTGATGAACTCCTTCTTCACTGGTTATAGTGTTGTATTCATGGTTTTCATTGCTGACATCTTTGCTCGTCTCAGTAGTGCCAATTTGAGTTTGATGGTCCTCATCACTGATTCCTGTATTATCAGGAACATGCTCACTGAGCCAAGGAGAGCCAGTGCCGCTCTCCCGATTGTCCTCTATGCCTTCCTCTTCCTTTGCTTTAGTTGGTGAGACCGCAGTCGTCTCAGGAGAGCATAAAGGTGTAGACACCAGCAGGGGATCAGCATTATCTGGCGAATTGCAGTGTGTGATTACTGATGCATACGGGAACAGGTAACTGCCCTTTTTGGTCTTCACTTGTTTCCTCCCTGATTCCAGATGTGGTAGGAATGAATCAAGTATATCATTCTCATTTTTTTCAGGCTCCGTACTAGAGGTGGATGTGTTGGTTGGCTCTTCAAAGTCTTTACGCAGCACTTCCAGAAGGTGGCGCATTTTACCCTAAGACCAAAAACAATGCAGCTTGAGAAGAAATTGAAGAGTCCTTTGTAACAACCTTTTAAAATGTTTTCATGTCTTTACTTCAAGCTATGACCCTAACACTTAAACAAGACTTGCTTGACATATTTGATATTCTGCATGAGTTATATAGGCCACTCACCACATCAAGCTGATGCCGATTCATGTCGATATGGCGCTTTATGACCCGGTCTAGGAATCTTGCAGAGGACAAAAACACAGACAATGACACTAGCAACTGTTTAACCATATACTCCATGATTGTACACTTATAGCTTTTAGGAAAGTGCCATTCAGGCTGCACGTGTGCTGTAAACCTCTGAAAGCTAACATAAAGCACAATCTTGTAGTTCATAGTCAGAGTGTAGAAAATAGTCATAACAAAATGACAAACCTGTCAGAGATGTGCGCCCTCGACAATATGTCCTCCGTTACCGCAGAGATAAATTCAAGGTACATTAATTCTTCTTCACTGTTTAACAACAGATGATAATAATTAAATTCATGGAGACATTATTCATTCTATGGTTTTTAAGATTCAGTATTGTCAAATCCTTAAACATGGTAATAGCTTTCTATCATATGAATTGAAAGCAGTATGAGGATTTAACGTGAGCAAAGAGGACTTACTCTGCAGATACACTCTTCATAAAGGGAGATTTCCTGCCTTTTGGTGAGAGCCTAAACAAATTAAACTTACATTATTGTTTCACATTATTTTTACATTATGCTTTAAATGCAACATTGTAGTTCCCCTTCATGATTTTACCTGGATGAGGAGTCAAAAAAATCCTGTTCTCGGCTCTGGTTTGCTCGACTCTGTTGCCGAGATGCTGAGAAATATGTGCCATTGAACTCATCTTCAGACCACTCATGCTCTGTATTAAATCCCTGTAAAACAAAAGGACAGCAAAATGAGACAACATTGTCAAGGCTGTCTCATGAGCAAATTATTTATGTGGCCTTTCTTTATGGTTTAAAGGGAGAATAAAACCACACAAGGATTCCTGACATAAACAAACAAGTATACTGCACAATCTTTATTTGAATGCTGTGCCACAGGTTGTCATCGGACTAAACTTGTTGCACTCATCTTCACTAAAATTATTATGTGACCATAAGGCAAGGATCAGTGTTTAGGCCTTGCATAAACCATATCATATACAGTATATATTAAGTGTTTTTTGAAAAGTGCAGTGAAAGCACCAAAGCCATGATTATTTATCACCAAAAATGTGAGGAAACACATTTGAATATGCATCCAACCACTTTAACAAGATTAAAAAAATATTAGTCAATACATGGATAAGTTAATTAAACAGTAAAGTGTTAACACTGTCTTGCTATTGTTAGATGCATTAGAAAATCCTCAAATTTACCTGAGATGGCTCAGAAATGTCCTGTGTGCATTCCTTGGGTTTTGTGCTGCATAAAAAGAATATAATTAAATTTTTTTGAACACATTAGAACACACGTTGCACATCTATTGTTGTAACACTGAGATGTTTGGTAAGTACCTTCCATGATATGTCTCCTGTCGCATTAATCTTGAGTTGGTGCTATCCTGAGTAGGTTTCCTCCGTGGTGCTCTGTAGTAGCGATATTGCGACAGGTATGAACTCTTTTCTGATTTCAAGGTCTTAGGGGTGAAAGGTTTGTCATGGGTAAAGTGCTGTGAATGTTTCTGGAGCAAGTCTCCGCTGTACGTCTTCTGGCCAGGGTCCTGGAAAGTCTTGTAGCAACTCTGATCTCCTGAAGCTCCCAGTGAACATGTTGACTGCTTCCTGTGTGATGTTGCCTCTGGGCTATGGTATTGTATTTCTGATGCTGGGTGAATGTGGTGAGAATGGTTCTGAGAACCAACTTTGAATGATGGATAAACTATCTCCTTGGCATGGAAGGAGGAGATGAACCTTGGGCTGGAGACCGTGGAACTCCTTGAGCAGAGGTAGGGTCTGTCATCATATTGCACAGATAATCTACTCTGAAAAGCAAAGATGTTGTATTGAAATAATCAAGTTTCCTGGTCAGGAGGCAATGCCATAGTTTCTGTATAAGATCAGCTGGCATCATATACGGCAATGAGAAACACACAAGTCTTGATTTCATACCTGGGATGAAGAGGAGGAGGCTCTGCTATTCGTCTGTGAGAGAGAGTGGGCCGACTGAGGACGCCCCCTTTTCCTCAACCGCTCTTGTCGGATCTGGTCATTGTCTGTAAAGAGGCAATGACAAAGTGAATAGACACAGAAAATAGTCGAAAATAGGCAAATACTCACTGCACACCAGAGCGATTGTGACAGCAGACATTCATGTCTTCAACTATAGTGAGTTAAAAGAGACACCTGAGACACCAATACCTAACTGTTAGTGGTTACATAGAAAGCATTTAAAGTAATTATAATTGCGATTAAAAACCATTGCAGGTGTCCTAAAATGAGTCATGAGTCATGGCTGGAGTCATCATTTAATATTTGACGAATGAGTACTTACACTTGACATTGTGTATCAAGCTTTTGGGTACTGAGGCATCAATGGCAGCTGTGGAACAAGGCAAAGTTGGAAAATCACAACAGATTTTTTATCAAATTATTATGCAATAGAGATATAGGTTTTAACCACTCAAGACATAGGATATTATATATCCATGAACTGAATAGGTGTGTTCTACTGAATGTCAATGTAAAAATCATAGTGTATCCCTGCCATGTAGCTCACCTTTAGCTGAGTAAACCTTTTTGTAATGAGACACCATGTGGTCTTTAACGATGGACTGTGTCAATTTGCTGGAGGAGGGAGTGCAGAAAGCTAAAATTGCAACACAGAGAACAACATACAATATTCCGTAAAACTCAGTAGACTTAATTCTCATTATAATATCAGCACATACTGTAATAATACTTACGGCTACTTTTTAAATTCTTGTCTCTCACACCAAGGCTGCACCTAGATCCAGACGATACACTCCCTAAAATAAACATAGATAGATAGATATGGACATGTCTACTCCCATTGTGGAGTAATACAATACAACAATACTCAACCGTTTCAATACATTTATGATACTTATTTCAATTATCAAGCAAACATTTGGTGCATAAAGCTTCATGTCATTTACTATGTTCACCTTTTTATATATTTGTAAACGTACCGTTCTCACGTTACCTACATAAAGTAACGTTAACTTTAACTGAATCATAGTGATACAATTCACTGTCTTGGTTATGCATTTTAAAGTCTTGAGAACAAGCAATGTGAGTAATGTAAAAGGCTGACCATTGTCAACATGAAATGGAAGCCATATCAGCGAGTATATCTTCAGATAACAGCCGAAACAAGTTGATTGTGTTTCCTGCTGCTGCTTAACAGTTAAGCTAGATAGCTAGCTAATGCTAATAGTAGTTGCATACCTATTCTGGATTCCATGGTAATGTTAAACTCATCGTATCCCATTTTCCGCAGGAATATTGTGGAGCAGCGACGGCAGCGCTTGGATACATCGAGGAACAACAGTGTACTTAACTGTAAACATGTTAACGCTGAAAGATAATCCAGTAACGGAAAGGCGACAGCCTAAAACTAGCTTATAAGCAGCTGGGCGGCGAAGCAAAGCTTCTCCGTCGCCATGCTGGTTGCTATGATTGCCTTCGTCATCACGTTTTTGCGTAAGGAAAGTCCCGCCTCAAACCACCTACCCCATCTCATAGCCACATACACACACCTGCCACTGAAATACACACACAAAAGTTAACTGAAATAACATGCCAAAAATATTTGACTCAGAATTCAATAAAATCCTATATGAATGCTTATTAATAATAGTTGTCATCCAATAAATGTGTGGCTTTATTTCATCCAAGTGTGGACTTGATGTTTTTGGAGCCACCTTTTGAACATTTGACAAACAGGTTGAGGCCTATAAACTGCAGGAAAAAGCCATTGTCCCAGCTGGTCTTAAACCCCAATGTCATGTAGGCCACTGGAGCGCCTGTGTTTACCAATTAAGAGCAGGGTTAGACAGGCTTTACCTGCACGACATTCTATACAATCTTCTTCCTAATAATGCACCAGAATCTTCACCAGAAGAGGTGCTGAGACATCAGCTAATTTCAGGATTGAAAAAAGATTTCAAGGCCTGTGGAACAGAAACATGTATCTATCATTATAATTGTGTGCCATCCATGCTCCATAGGGTCCTACATATATACTGGTACCTATATCTTGTTTATTACAGGTTTGAGTAAACACCCACCATCTGGCCTGCTGAAAAACAAAACCAGCAAAGCAATAATGTGAGTGTGTGAAAAACTGACCATTGTGAATGACACAGAGTGCAACAAATATACATTCTGATTCAAGTGTGTCCACCACGGAAACATTCTGTCAGCAGCATATTGTTAATTCTGTCATGGTCCTTGCATTGTTTGATAGACCTTTTAACCCCTAACGTCATTCACCAACAAACGATTGTAAATGACCTAATGGTAGTGTGAGTCTTTGAACAGTATAGTTAGCCCCAACCACAAATCAATTCATGCTTGTTTTTGTCAGTGTTTAAGAGTTTGATTTGAGAAGTTTAAAAGGTACAAATGATTGTAACTTCATCTATTAATACCCCATGCTGCAATAATGTCTCGTGCTATTAAGGACTTGTTAACCCTAGTGGGCTTATCCTTGTATACAGGAGTAAAACAGGGCTATAGCCTATGTTTTATTATGATGAGCTGAAAAAATAGTTGACTGAGACAATTAATGTCAAATTGGCAAGGACCAAAACGTATAGTTTGTCAAATGTAAACCTTTTCGGTTCCAAAAGGATTTCATGCCATTTTGCTGCCTGAATAAATGTTGTTACCCTGATCCTTGATCTTGTTTCTTTATTGTTTCCAAATTAATCAAATTCAAGGAGTTTTTTCATAGCTTGTCATAACAAGCACAGGTGGAACTATGCTATTAAATATGGCTTTATTGCAGCAATTATTGCAATGCAATGCAGTAGAACAAATTCGTACCAGTTACATCTGTCTAAAAGTGTAGTAAAAAACAAAAACCTATTCAGATTTAGTTTAACTCCACATGTCACATGGACACATGGACAAGAACCAACAGTTTGAGGCCACTTTAAAACGACAATACGAAGAGCTTAGCTGAGATGCATCAGAGCCAGCAGACAGAAGTCCAGCTGATGCACACAAGAGTCAAACAGATGCAAGATGAACTGGCCAAAGAAGTCTCTTCATGTGAAGAACGACAACAAGGTTCTCGAAGACGTCTGTCTCCAAATGAAAAATAACCTCAGCTTCAATAATAAGTCTCTAATAATACAGACACCGAGCTCTTCAAAGATGAAAATGTCCCCCATTAAATCCACAATTTCTGATCCCACGACCATCGCAGTATAAAATCATACGTTCTTTTATCTCAGGCTTTCAATTTAGAGCCTGGCTTCAAAATGATTATCCAGTTTGAGCTATTTTCTCATGTTTACATGGGGCAAATATGCTATTTTGCTGGTTTCTATGATGGGCATTGCTGCTGTATTATGGAGCTCTGCAGGCCAGTTTATACATACAATAATGTGTGTGTATGGAGAAATGTGTGTGTGTGTGTGTGTTTGTGTGATTTCATATTCATATAAGCCAAGAGCAAATGGCTCTCATGGCTGTTGTTCAAAGTGATCTTGTAAACTATTGTTGCTTTTTGTCTAGAGCCAAATAAGGAAATAGGCTATTAGGATGTAACAACTTTGAAGGGTTTTAATAATTAGAAGCCTAAAAAAAGCAATCATGCTTGGACTATACATTAGCAGCTAGATTATTTAATCTAATACTGCACACAAAATGTAAAAATATGACTGACCACTGTGAAGAAATACAAAAAAATGACATTTCTGCAGAGCATTTATAATACGGTAATAATGAAATGTATGTGTTTTTTTCATTTAAATCACATACATTATTACATACATTCAACAAAAATTAGACAGAAATATGCAAAACAATAGTATGGTTCTTCAAATAAAACTTAAATTCAAACTGGAAAACGTACAACACCTGTAGGACGTTTTGGCTACATAATCAATACACAATTGACACGTTTTGAGTTATAGGCAACACGCCTAGGGTAACTCTGAAATGTATATCCTGATTTTTTTTGGGGGGGTATAAATTGCTTCCAAAAATGGTCAGTCACATCACCTGACTTAGTACAGGGGGTCTGACGGGATGGAGGAGGTGACTTATCCAGAGATAGAAGTTCATAAATAATGCACTGTTACATGTGCATGATGTCATGGTTTAAGTCTGCTGCTGATTTGGCGTACAACTCTCACTTGACGCCCTGCGCCATGTGCTCCGTCGCCAGTTGCTAAACGATGGGAGGATAATCCTGTTTTGGGGATACACAAAAGAGTGAGTATTCAAAAACGGATGATACAAAATTGTATTAAAATGGCTGATGCAAAGCTAGAGGCAAATTTCCTCCAGCTAGTTACAGTAAAATGCAGATGGAGTGTAGCGCTTTGGGAATGGAAGGGAGGAGAGCATCCACCCCCGTTGTTCTTGCTGCCGGTGTAACGCATTCATGGGTAGAGTTGCTGCTGTTTTGGACACACTGACTGGTGTTTGTGGACCGGACCGGTGTGGGTGTGTGTGTCTGTGTATGTTTGAGTGTGAAACGTGATGTGGGGTGTTCCCCCGAACGGTGCGACAGTGAAATGTCTCACCAGTATATTTAAGACAAACACCGCGCGTCCAAGCGAGGTGGAGAAAAAAAGGAGGGGGGACAGCAGAGGCAGACAATGCGGTTTTGCGATGCGTTCATTCCTCCGTACAATTTACGCCCACGTCCACGAAAACATGTTGTGCCGAAGATGTGGGAGAATTCCTCGTAATTTGGCTAATTTTCTTTATTTTAAAAATTGGATTGAACAAAATTTCCTCACGATTTGATTGAGAACAAAAATAAAGATGAAATTTCCAATAGAAAGCCCAAGGAAACAAGTTAACTGGGACCCCGAACAAGGTTGGTGAATACTGCTTTCTTATACTGTCTGATAACTTTGGATAGGCTATTTTAATGGGCTACTCCTGATCTCAGCACCCTCTCATGGAGATAGCATGAGGCACAATACATTGCAACATGCTGCATTATTCACAGGCTTGAACAGTTGTGTACAATTTCGTATTCATTATTTTGTTCAGTTGACTTTGTGGTTACTCTTAATCTATGTTTCTATTTTGCAAAAACGAGACAAAGCGGTTGGAGGGTATTTCTTTATTCTCCATTATCTGTGCTCAGTTGTGCAGAGAAACGCTGCTGGAAACAGAGGTTCAAGCTGGCAGGAATAACCAGGACAAAACCGGAAAATGTGTTAAAAATAAAAGCACTTAAAGTTGTTGTCTAGAGATTGCGACTGCCAGACATGGGTTATTTTCAGAGACTACCACGTACTAAATGAATTATAGCAAATAGTATATTGCCCTTCATCTGTGCTCTCTAATATTACACAATAAGTGTTTCTATTTAAATTCATTGTACTTCTTCAGTTTTATTTTGAAATTAGTTTTTGTGTAAGGCCTTCATGTGTGATTCAGAACAGGTGAAATTTGGTTTTGAGTCTCAGCTCGTGAGTTAATGCCTACAATATATCTAGTTCCATATGACACAGGAGCCGACCTGAACCAAACCAAAATGTGCCCTCATGTTTATCATTACGTCTACAGTGGGTAAATAATGCGGTGTACACACAATATGCAGCGGTCATGCTGAAATGTTGACAAACTGAGTATTTCCAGTGTACCACCGCAAATGTGCCCGTGTCGTAAATGGTTGATGCAACATTGTATTGCCGTCATCTAAATCCTCATTAGCGTCCACATACTTGGTTTCCATTTTTGTATGGACCTGAGTCTCCAGTCATACACACATGTTGAAACAGAGAGTGAGGGCTGAGAGAAAGAGAGAGAGAGAGAGAGAGAGAGAGAGAGAGAGAGAGAGAGACAGAGAGAGAGAGAGAGAGAGAGAGAGAGAGAGAGAGAGAGAGAGAGAGAGAGAGAGAGAGAGAATCAGATACTGCGTTCCACTCAGGTCTTATTTAATTAGGAAACATCAATATGAAGCAAATTCACTAGTCTGAAAAGGATTTGAGATGAATGCCACACAGCCTTTAAAAAACCAGAAATGCAACACAAATCATGTTCATCACAATTTAGATTTGGTTTTAAACTTAGATATACACATATATTCTTTTATTTGTGATTGTAAGTCTTGTAGTTTTTGTTTTTTTTGACCACGTAGCTGGACTAAAGTTAATTTAATCCACCTTTCTGAACTATCACAGGGTATATCTGCAGCTGCCCTGCTGCATAGAGCTGATTTATTGCATTTCCCTCACGCACAAGAGGAGATGAAAGGCACTTAATGTCTCAGTAAGACTAGTTTTGGCCTCAGTTCAATTTGTCAACAATGACTGCACCAAATACAGAAGGTGATATTTTTTGCTGCTTCATCTCTTAATTTTCTAATACATCCCATGTTCTAAAATTAGCCAGCCACCACACTTAAAGGCTTGCACCATGAATTGAAAGTGGCAGTTTTGCACCTTTCAGGGCTTTTGACATCACTTTGCTGTTATTGATTCACTCAAGGTACTCACTCAGGCAATAACAAGATTCATAGCGCTTGGATCAGACAATGAGACACTTCCTGGATGCCCTTGACTCATCAGGGTGGGAGATGTGCATACATTTTACTTAGCATATCCCATATGTGATCCTATCCCATTAAACAAAAGAAAGCCTCTCGAGAACATTTCTATTGTGTATTCCTATATTTACAAGAGTTGCATCATTGTAAACAACAGGCTCCACCCATGACTCTGAGGCACGCCATGCTTTCCAATCTGAGAGTGAGAAGGGGGCATCAGGGGTGAAGGCCGGAGCTTCGAATAGCTCATACAATGCTTTATACACATTACAGAATTCTAGATTTGGCAGCCTCCATAGTGCTGCTTGCCACTTGGTTGACCTGTTCCAGCGCCCATGTATTTTATTATGAAACCAATGCAGAAGTGGCTTTTACAGTCTATTAGAAAAATGAAATCCTGCTTCTCAGTAAAAGGATGACTACATTTTCACCTCCACCTAGCAATACTAGAAGGGTTTTGAATGGTCCGTGTTTTTAAAATATTTATTCTTACTTTGCCTTATTGTGCATGTACATCCATGTTATATACATACAGTCATTTGATTATTCACCCTAATTCACGTTTTTAAAGGTTTTTCATTCATTACAATAATTAGATCACAAGGTTTTCTGCATTGATGTCTGAGGCTTCATTTAGCAGGAATAAAAGCTACTATGTGTAGAACCCAAAACATATTCTCAGCATGTGAAGATGTTGAGATGGTAGCATTGACAATGTAGGCTGGATAACAAGCCTTTTAGCTGATAGCTGAGGAGTATCGGCTTTGGGAAGATCCCTTTACTAGTTCAGAGTAATAGAAGGAAATCACTTTCTAATGCTTTATGCAGGAGGATATAGACGTTCCATGGCTAGCAAGCTTGTGTATATGCATAGTGTTCAGTGCAAAACAGACTTATGTCTATCTTGTCCTGGTGCTGAGCCCAAACCCGGGCTGTGATTTCTGCTATAAAAGGACTCCCTTTAAAATATTTCATAACATTTAGTAAAAATACAATGTTTTAAACTCTTCCTCAGGTACGGAGTTACGCAATCAATTTTGATACTTCAGTGCCTGATGATTTGGGTTCGAAACATTGAAAAGTTGTATAGTTGTACTTTTTAACGAGTACTTGTAACGAGTGTACCTTTGCTGTTTCTATATTTGTTACTATATTTGACATGCAATATTTTTATTGTAGTTAAATTCATTTCATGCATTTCTCTTCTCAGTTATTGCACAAATTATTTGACAAACACATACGGATTTGTAAACACATGAACATTGTTTAATCATTTCAGACTCACTTCAAAAGCTGATAAAACTGGCGACAAAACAACATCTCAGACAATTTTTCTCTAAACTCAGTCTGCCTTCACATTTTTCCTATTCAGTCTGTGACAGATTCAGAGCCTTCAGCCGAAAAATCATTAGAATCACTCCATTAGTATCCTCTAACAGAAAGCCAAACAACAGATAAATGAATCTTCTCTTTTCTCTGACTCTTTCCTAGTGGCGGTCCAGACCAACTTGGTCCCTCCCAAAAAGGTCCAGTCTGGCATGGCAAAGTCGAGTCTGGTCCAGGCCAGTGTGGCCACCATGCAGAACCCCATGGGCTGCGAACCTAAGGCCAATGGTCATTGTCCACTGCCACGCCTGTCCATCTCCTCCCGCTCTGCCAGCGTGGTGGCCAGCATGGATGCCAGCTGCGACGGCGTGGCCGCAGCGCTCCACTCAGTGATGAAGTGGAAGACGGTGCTGGCGGTGTTCATTGTGGTCGTTCTCTACCTGGTGTGTGGAGGTCTGGCCTTCAGGGCACTGGAGCAGCCATTTGA
This sequence comes from Taurulus bubalis, assembly GCF_910589615.1. Classification (NCBI taxonomy): domain Eukaryota; kingdom Metazoa; phylum Chordata; class Actinopteri; order Perciformes; family Cottidae; genus Taurulus; species Taurulus bubalis. Next base: position 9,145,115 of record NC_136589.1, on the reverse strand, counting down.
GAGCAACCAGAAGAACAGCATCACTCTGGAGAAGGCGTTGTTCTTGAAGAAACACCACTGTGTTACTCCCGATGAGCTGGAGGCACTCATCAAGGTGAGATTAGCTTTTGGAGTTTCCGATGAAGTGAGACATTGTATTCCCATTTACATTACATCCCTGGAATTGTACATTGCATTTTTTTTAGTCTTTTCATCATTGTCCAGATTAATTTAAAACTGGATGGAAGATAAAGATGAAATCAATGAAAAGGATATGATGAATAAGTGTGTCATTCCATTTGATTGGTAGATAAGAAGTAGAGAGTAAGATAAATTACCTTAGTAGCAACAGTTTTCTAGCTGATGATAGCTATCAGGGGTAATTAGATGGTCTTGGGCTAATTAAGTCTGGTTTCATTAACTTGCTACATGATCTTGAAAAGCTTGGATGCCAATTGTATTATGTCCAGATTGTCCTTCAGCAAATTCAGCCTTCATCGACTGCTGCAGAATTTTGCTGAATAATAGCTCACTTCCACATAAAACGTGTTATTCAACATCTGTCATGTTTGTTTTGATACATAACACATGTTGAGTAAAGCATTTTTAGTTTTTAGTGGACTCTTTTAGAACAGTTTTGATTTCAAAGATTATTTATATTCTATCTATGATAAACTAGCCTTGACTTGAATCAGCTTGAATTTATATTTGAATAACAACAATGTATGAAATATCAATGGGAAAACATTTGTCAAAATGAATAATAATGTTGCTCCTTAATTGCTATGTGGCTGCCCACAAGTGGTAAAAAATATGTTATTGCAGGTTTAAAGCGTTCCTTACTAGCTCTTGGTCGTCATCAGCGAATGGAATAGCTCAGGGTTCATCGCATTACTGTAGGAACGTCAGAATCAGAAACCGTTTATTAGCCAGGAATGTTTACACAAACAAGGAATTTTTCTAGGCGGAAGGTGCATACATTAGACATGAGACGTTAGACGAGACAAACAACAATCAACAATCAATGACAATCAACAGTGCAATGATATTAAATCAAGTATTAGATAAAGTCACGTGACAGTAAGCATTGATGATGACACCTGTGTCTATTCCATTCATTAAAGAAGAGTATGACATGCAGTTGAAAGCTCAGAAAAGCTAATAAATCAACCTTTGAGTCAAGAACAAGGCCTAAAGGTCAAGAATGAACCTGGCTGGTTTGTTTTCTCCTTCAGGCATCATTATTACTGATTATATAAGCGTTAACTTGGGCTGGTTAAGTCTACTATTCAGCCACTCTACTACTGTAAAACAACCCAGTTCTAAGTTGACAGATGAGTTTACAGATGAGTGGATGTATCTAATGGTTTTCAAGTCTCGTCAGCCCCCAGCTGGATTGTTGTATTGTACTTCTCATTTTTTTTTTCTTCTAATTTGAAGGTTTAAAGTGAACTCAGTCAAAACCTTTTGACTAAAAGTGTTGTCATTGCACTAATAATGCGGATTCATAGACATTATATATGGTATGTGTCTAGTGACTAAAGCACCATCATAAGATATTACGATGATAAGATACTACTCTCTGCCACCCTGGATGAGGACCATTGATGGGGAAATGTCAAGAGCAGACTTAGAGGCAGGTTCCTCCTTCAGCAGGAAGCACATTAATACCTTCAGGGTCAATACAGAGATCCCCATAATTCTCTGTGACACTTCACATCTGTTGGGAAACACACTGTACAGTACATGCTAGCACGTGCAGTTTTATGTGACATAACAGGATGGTAAAGTAATATTGAAGGAAAGGGCAAAAACCTGTCTGGATGTTTATCCTCAAAAATAAGGTCAGTCAGCGTGACCTTTAAGCTGTATTGCAGCTGCAGAGTGGATAATTATCAAGGAATTGTGTCTTCAATTCATGTGCAAACAACCTACATTGTGTATTACAATAGCACAATAGGGAGTTATTTTGGATGAATGGATGGATACATTGAATGGATTCAATTTGAGTCCTGTAAACCAGGGTTACAATGACCATACTGCCACAGTCCTTAGTTTTCGCAGCAGGTGGAGACACTACTTCTAGGACTCTGAGGCGGAGGCCTGGGAAAAGGAGGAGCTGTCTATCTCCGTCCCAAGGTGTTGAAATGATCCTGAGGGGTTGGAAAAGAGGTTGTTGTTGTGGGCCTGGTTTCTCTCAGCTCCAACAGCACAGCTTCTTGGATTTTGGTGATGTTGAGCACGAGGGAGCTTTCCTGAAATATCGGGACAAGGTTTTTTTTTACTGCCTGATGGTATTCAGACAGAGCATTGGTGACGGTCACTGGACCAGGAGAGAGTTGTTGGCGAAAAGAGAGAAAATAATAAAGTATAAAACACTTTGGGGTGCCCTGTGTTCAAAATCAACTTACTTATGGATTTAAAACTATTTACAAGCACCTGTTGTTGCCTGTCATGTCAAAAAGTCTTAATCCAAAAAACAGTGCCGTGTTGACCTGAAGCTCCACTATGCGGTGCAGTAGGGTTGTGTGTATTAAAAGCAGAGGATACATCCATGAATACAGTCTGAGGGTGTGGGAAGTCCAGGTGTCTAAAAGAGTCAGACCTAAATCTTCTGCTGCACATTTTGCTTTGGAGGCAGGTTTGGGGGCTCTACCCATCATAATGTTTAACCCCTGTCATGCCTCCTTTGTACTACACATTTCCACTCCATCTTGTCTTTGGCCTTTCTTCTGAATTCTCCCTGAATTCCTTCAATTAGTTTGTCTCCTTTTTCTGAACCAGGCAGATTTCCATCTCCTTGGTGACCCATTTCTTGTTGGTTAGATGAAGAGTTATTTGTTTGGATGGGAGTGATAGTCTCCTCACAGTATGAAACATACAAGGTCACGGCATCGCTCAATAAATAAAGATCACAAAATAAAAACAGAAAAATAGTGCTACAACTGTTTCCAGGCCCTACCACATACACCACTCTTTCTGTTATCCGGTAGGTATTGAAGTTTGTCTGCTTCCTCCACAGGTAATCATAAAAAAACAAATTCCAGTCAGTGAGATCAACACAACCCCTTAGTTTTTCACTGGTCTCTTTATTGAGATATATATATATGAATGCCATGTGCCTTCCATAATAAATGCATTAATACATGGAATTCCAGAGCGAGGCCTTAACACCCACACGATTTAAATAAAGAAGCTAGTTCATGGCCACAAGAGCACTGTTGTCTTTACTGAAAACGTTTGAAGACAAGTTTCTTTGTCTTCTACCATAAGTGTGTGTGTTGTATCTTCTATTTTAACAAGACATTTAGTCAAACTTAAGGGGTTGAAAGATCAAGGACTATTTCAGCAGCTGAGTGACCCTGATACTTGTTTGATCATGAAATACAAATATTTCATCTATAAGAATGATTCATTTTGATCTCAGCTCAAAACATGACTGACAACCCTCAAACTGTGGTTAATTTAAGATGACCGACCTGAAGCATGCTGTTTCTGTTCCACATCACCAACATGGCATGAGAAGCTTTTATTCTCAACCAATACCTAAACTGGACCAGATAACGAGCATATCGTGAAAATAAATTATAATTCCTATCACATCATGACTGTACTGCGCATGTCTTTTCATGGTGTCAGCTGCTTTATCACACAGGGTATGCGCCAGCTTCATACCCCTCTCTGATATCACACCTAGAATGATAGGTCGAGATTTCATGGTCACTACATCAAGCTAACATGTGCAACTGGAAGCGGGATTGGAAAATAATTGGAGATTTGTCAGTCGTGCAGTTTGCTGAGTGGAAAGTTTGATTCGTCAGGGAGTGCGGTGATAGAAGAAAGCAGGGCTGAGCTCAGTCAAACAACTCTTTGCAGAGGATGTTTAACGAAAAGAGAGGAGTATTCTGCAACAATTTTGGTTATTTGCTTTGGAAAGTAAGGGTTTGTGACACAAAGACTTAAGGGCAAATCCTATTTACCGACAGTAGTACCCAATAATTTGCTTTCCATGTTTTTGTAGTCTGAGAATAGTAAATAAAAGATGTGCGTTCGTGCCACAGTGGACGCCTCCTATTATCTTGAGCTTAAAATCAACCAAAAGAGTTAACCAACCACACGGCATATGGTGCACTCCACTTTTAACTGGAATGGCTCCGTTCGACAGTAGCTTCTTCAATGCTGCTTCAGGGAATATTGGATTGCCTCTCTCACCTTCTCCACACCCACGTTTGCGGCGTTATTTTTTCTCAGAGAAGCATCATTTATTTTTCTTCTTTCCCTTGTAGCGCTCACCTTTGAACCACAAAAGTGCTATCATGAGTTTGTAAAATAAGAAAATAAGAAAAATCAATGACAGTATTTCCTGAGGAGACGTGTGGAAATAAAACCTTTAGCATGGTGGGCCTGTGGTCCTGGGGGAATCAATTATTCATTGCACAGGCCAGCAGTTGCAGACCTACTGCTGCTCGAAGCAGCAGCACTAGTAGCAGCAGCTGAATCATAGACCAGACTGTCTCCCGGACAAAGACACAAGACATAACGTATGACGATGTGTCCCTAACCCTAACTCCCTAACCCCTAACCCTAATCCACCATGTTTTCCCAGAACAAATGTTTAATATTACACCTGCTCTGACAAATTAAATGTATTATGAGAATACTTTGTCATGTTGAGATATACACTTTTCTGCAAAGAGTTAGATGAGTTAGACGCTCCCGTTCAGCAATGCGCTTTTACGGAGCGCTATTCTGGGCTGGGGGAGAGACCAGGGGACCGACCCTCGAAGCCACTTCAACACCCCGCCAAGCAACGTACAGTTACCCAGCAGAGCCTCTCGGTCGTACGCCTCCAACCTCGCCTCGGTGATGTTGTGCGTCCTGACTGACACACCTGACCAGCCCAACCCCTTAAAACAGCACCATAGACACATCAACACAACACAACACAAAAAGATGCTGTTCATTAAAGACAAAGTCCATCCGCTCTCCTTAAAAAAAAGTTCAGCGATGCTGTTGTGCAGTTCCAGGGTGTGTACTGCGGACTGGCCATAGGGGACACCGGGGAAATCCCCGGTAGGCCGACGGCATTGGGCCGGCCCACCTCCGTCATCAAGCGGCCCTGCCTCTGAGATCGCCGGCCACGACTATATTCTATGGCTCAGAGAAAAGGTTCAATTTACTCTGATACATGATGTTGATGATCACTGACTGAAGTATGTGCCAGACTCTTCTCTGGCTTGGAACAGTGACTTATCCTCCTGTTAAACCCCAACTTGGTAATTTTTACAGTTCTGTTTGTGTCCAGATTAAATGATATACAAAGGTATACAATTCGTTTTCGAGGTGCTGGTAGGCAGATTTTGTTACCTGCTGAATGTAGCTTCATATTTGTCGCAAGAAAGTGCATTTCCCAACATTTAAAAAAATATAACGATTATCATGCCATGTGTGAAACTCAAACTGACAAATAACTTTTTTCACTCTGTGTGGTGTCAAAAAAAGGCCTTAAGGACATGCTTCTTCACAATAACTCCATCAAAGAGTTGTCTGGTCTTTTAACATGTTCTGTTATCGGTTTGTTCGTACTGTGTCAAGCCTGTCACTTCGACGAAGATCCTCCGCGGTGACACAGCAGCGGTGACTCACTGTTGTCGAACTGTTTGGTGGACGAGTTGACAGAAAAATGGCAACCGTGTGTGTGTGTGTGTGTGTGAGGCCAAAGACAAGAAAATATCCTAAAACTTTGCTAAACAACATGTTTTGGCGATGTGTATGTGTGTCCATGCACGTCTGTTGACCTCCTCATGTCTGCTTCAGTATCTGCGCTGTCCATCTACCCACTGTGCACCCACCAAAGCAGCAGACATAATTGGCTTTTCCTGCGCCCTCGGAATGACTCACACTTTGGCTCAATGTGAAGCTGCGCTGGTATTGACACCACTCAAGCCTCATTTATTGATGAGTCACTTAACTTGAAATGCAATTTTACAAACACTGAGCTACCTGCAGTAAATCCACGTCAGAACACGCAACCAATGTCCTATTGTAGTAGGTAACGCGGAATCAGCTCCTCAGGGGTCTACACAATGTGCACCAGCAAATGTACAGACAGGTGTACATCATAGACCCTTATGTCTTCAAATGTTTGACCAGAACATGTTAGGAATGCAACATAATGCATCTACTCATTTAACTATAAATGTAAAGTACTATTTCAAGTTAAATATTATGCATACATATATTGGACTATGGGTTTTACGTACAAATAAAACCTAACAAGTTATATAGTGAGTTTGCTGGTAATGCGTCTGTGCTTCTAAGTAACAAGAATTGTGAAACTAACGTGTCTTCAATGTCAAAACAATGCGATATGTTTGTCTCAATTTCTCATTTTGTTTTTCTTCTGCTCACAAACAGTCTTGATCAATTCAAATCAGTCATTTTAATGCTTCAAGGTGGTTAGGGCAAAGCATTAGACATTAGTGATGGTGAGAGGGTTGCAGAGAGGAGGGCTTGGCACCATGCTGGATGGATCACTACCGTCACCTGCTGTGAGGCAGAAAGACACACTGAGAGGGTAAAGATCTGTCGTGATTTAGCTGGCTCTCTAATTATCTCTAATAATCCTGAAATGTAACTGAAAAACCCACGTTAGCCAACATTTGGTGGTGATTGTGTGTTTTCATCATTGTCTGTGTGCTTATTCTTCTGTGCAATACAAATAGAGGAGAGCCCCTGTGAAACAAAAACACCATTTGTCGTCCTAATTAACACTTTGCTTCACATGTCAGTCAGCATCCTCGTGCCTCAAAAGTGCCTGTGGAGGAGGAGGATTTTCTACATCTCTAAGGCAGTGTAAACTTGGCTGTGAAAAAGAGGAGAGACAGAAATAGATCTTCGCATGAAGTATTCAAATGTATTGTGAGGCTATTTTCAGCTCTCCCTTGACTCCAGATTGAGGCTATTTGAGGTTTATGACATAATTACCGCTCTGATTTCCCCCCACAAAGTAGCTGTTTCTACTAAAACCTATGAAAAAGCATGATGGCATAATTGGCTAATTTTAGATATCAGAACCGATGGAGTTGAGGTAATCACATAAAAGATTATGAGTAGACATGTGCATCGATGTGTGTGGAAGTAGTCCTCCACTGCTTTGAAATGTATGTCACGAGAGTAGATACATATTTTATTAGATGGACGTACATCTCACTAACAGCTTGCATGGATAGATTGGGGGGTTGCCCTGAATGAAGATGAAGACCAGGAATGTTGTTAAATGCACCAAAGCTATTTCTTACCAAAGGCATCCGTCACTTTTATGTCAGCAGAGGTGATGTTTATTTGAGCTCAGAGGTAAAATACTAACTATTCTTTTCCACGAAGATTAAAATGACCATAAACAGGGAATTTAGAAAAAACACAAGATCGTAGATTAGCTTTTCATTGCTACATAATGGTGCTTAGAAGGAGATCATTGAGAATAATGATGCAGTAAACGCAGATCATTGTGGCTTCTAGTGTTTCCCTTGACAAGCTGGGGGTACAAATAGGAAGATTTGGGGACTGAAGAAAAAGGCTGACACAGAGAAAAAGGGCGATAAAGGGCTCTCTGCTGCAAATGAAAATCAATGTAGATTTAGTCAGCGTGAAGTGTAAAAACATGCAAAATGGGTGAGAATTACAAGTGGAGAAACAGTTCCAAGATGCGATCCAGCCGCTGAATAATGTGAACACATCTTGTGCTCGATGTTCATGCATACCGTACCGACTGTATGTCCGCAGGAGGAGTGTTTTCATAGATTGACATTAAAGTGGTTCATTTTGTTGTGCAGATAATTAAATAGTGTATTGCAGAATACTAAAACTTCTTCCACATATTCTTATTTCAGACAGTGGATATTTTCATAAATAAATACAAAAGACCAGACTCAAGGACAGTGATTGCCAGCATGTGAGTCTGGACTCCCACAAGAGGAAGAAAGAAAACACATTTCTGCTGCAAAACTCGCTTTTCTCTCGTGAATCACAAGATAATTTGACATCTGTATAATGTGTGTGCATATGTAAAATGTAATATATTGGACAGATTTAATCAATTGTAACCGTATCCACTCGGTTCCACTTGTAATCACAGTTTTGTGTCAAGGATTATTAATGGATAATTTATATTTCCCTCCCCCATTAATGTTGTAATTTATTCATGTTTCTCTTTGCAGCATGCCATAGATGCAGTGAGTGCTGGAGTGAGTCCTATTGGAGACACATCCTACAATTCCAGTTACTGGGACTTGGGCAGTGCCTTCTTCTTCGCTGGCACTGTTATCACAACCATCGGTAAATTTTTAAATAATCCACTCTTTAATGCCCTTATACGAGTTAGATATGCTGTTGTTATGTTGCATCAGGTATTATCACAGAGGTGTGACCGATTCATTAGTCTGTAGTCTAATGTTGATGGCAAAAATCAGTAAAATGGGAATTATCCACGTGATCAGAAACTATGGAAGCCTAAGTGTTACATTTTGAACAAATAATAAATGACATCATGATGTAAGTAATTATAGATATAAATGAACCATCATAATTGAGTTTAATTAATAATTTAGCTTTTGTTATAGACATTTTTATTTAATTCAGAATTTTATTTTTCATTTCTAATGAGTTGCAAAATTAGCTCACTAGACCTGGAAATAGAAATGATGGGATAATATTTCACTTTAATATTTTAATTGTGATATTGTGTGATTTAACATCCTGTGAAGTTATAAAGGACACTGACAAAACAGACACTGCTGACGTAGACAAGGCCAATTTACTTCATGTCAATGACTCTCTACGTACCATTTCTCCTTCTCCAAGACAAACAAGTTATTAACAATCTGTAATTGATAAAAACAAATTAGAAAATGAAAGTGAAGTGACTTTGGGTGCCTCAAAGCCTTGAGCATTTACAATAAATGTAGTTCCATTTAGGGGCATTTGCTAATACACTGCGGTGCAGATGCTTTAAGTGGCTTAATTTACTTCTCTGTCCAGGTATATTCTGTTTAAATATCAGAAGTTAGAATACATGAAATAAGACCTCCAGCTTCAAGTTACGTAACTGTTTTCTCCTCGGCCTCTTCATTGTATCTTTGTCACTGAAGGGCCATAATTAATGACATTTTCTCCAAGGGGAACCTAATTATAGTCTCTGTAGAAGCTTATTTACTGCAGATCACTGCAACAGGAACTGAGAAGTATAACACATGGGCTTCAATTGATTATGTTGCATAAGAAAGTCTTGATCGCCATCTTACTCTTAACAGTCTTCCTCCTCCTCCGCCTCCTCTTCATCACGTCTGCTCTGCCATGTTTCTTCACTGTTTTTTTCTTCTCCTCTGCTCTTCCTCGTGTTTTCCTTGTTTGTGACAGGTTATGGAAACATAGCTCCAAGCACGGAGCGCGGGAAAATCTTTTGCATCCTTTATGCCATATTTGGCATCCCTCTCTTTGGTTTCTTGTTGGCGGGGATTGGTGACCAGCTGGGCACCATTTTTGTGAAAAGCATATTGAGGGTTGAGAAGATATTCAGGGTGAGTTATACGTCTAAGCTAGTTTCTCTTTTATTCGTATTTACCATTTTTTAATGTGATGTTTACCCCTTTCATATTTGTTTCATTAATAGTCTTGTATTAGTTCCTTTGGCCACACTATCACTAGATAATTCTTTTGCTGGCATTGTTCTAATATCATCTCCTGTTTGGTTTTCTCAGCAAAAACACAAACAGATCAGCCAGACGAAGATTAGAGTGACGTCCACCATCCTGTTCATCCTGGCTGGCTGCATTGTTTTTGTCACCATCCCTGCTGTCATCTTTAAACACATTGAGGGCTGGACCGCTCTGGAGGCCATCTACTTTGTTGTGATAACACTCACCACAGTGGGAATAGGAGACTATGTGGCAGGTAGATCAATGCGAGGGACTGTTGTTTCTGTCATGATGTAGATTAATACTTTGTCAAACAATCAATACTTATTTTTGGTACTTTTCTTTCCCCCGCAGGTGGTAACAGTACAATCCCCTATATGAGCTGGTACAAGCCTATGGTGTGGTTCTGGATCTTAGTGGGTTTGGCGTACTTTGCGGCCGTCCTCAGCATGATTGGAGACTGGCTTCGAGTACTGTCTAAAAAGACCAAAGAAGAGGTGAAGTTCCTTCAATTACACCGCTCAGTATTAACTTAGAGAGGCAGAAAATGTAAGGTTACTGAGTTACTGCGTCCTCTGCATCTGCTCTCTTATTTGGCTATTAATTGCTGCCGAGATTTTGCCAGTCTGTGTCCAGACTGAAGACACAGAAGAGGAAAATATGTACAGGGCTCGCAAAAATAAGATAGCCTTTGTCAAAAGCTTCAATCACATATTTATTTTGTTGATTTTGAATTTTATGATATGATTATGACCCCATGTGCTTTCAAGATCTGTTCCTGATCCTATTCTTACTCCTGTCTTTCCCAGGTTGGGGAGATTAAAGCTCATGCTGCTGAATGGAAGGCAAATGTTCGAGCAGAGTTCCGTGAAACACGGCGGCGCCTGAGTGTTGAGATCCATGACAAGCTCCAGCGAGCTGCCACCATCCGCAGCATGGAGCGCCGGCAGCTCGGCCTGGAACAGCGAGCTCACTCCCTGGACATGCTGTCTCCAGAGAAGCGGGCCTTGTTCGCCAGCCTGGATGCCGGCCGCTTCAAGACTTCCTCCCAGGAGAGTATCGACACCAAGCTCAACAACCTGAGGCTGAAGGGGGCCTGTGAGCCATACGACCATCAAGGGAGTGGTGAGCAAACGCCACAGACAGCATCTTCCTCTGAGGAGAATCTCTTCAACCTGCGCTGTGGATCCATCAACAAGCTGGCCAGACGCAACAAGAACCGCGAGCTGCGGAGGAACATTGATGAAGATGTGCGACGGGCTAGTGTATGTGTAAACAATGGCAGTGCCATGCTGGGTGAGGAGAGGACGGAAGAAGAAGATGGAGAGCCAGATGAGGAAAACAGAGAACGGAAAGAGAGAAACACCAGTCTGACAAACCTGTCACAAAACGCAATGGAGCGCAGCAAGTTGAATAAGTTCACACCAGTGCAGGCCAAAGATAGCGATCGACTAGGCATTGAATGGAAGAGTGCTTTCGAGACAGAGAGAGAAACAGTGTGAAGACAGAGACAGACACAGAACAAGAGTGCATGGAACTTTTAGATGTCAGTAAATGTGCCTTTCTGTTTCCCATGCTTCGATTGGAACTGCTCCCAGGAAATTCAGTCATCATGCCATAGCCATGGGAAGAAAACGTGTTGCCAAAAAATTGAAGAGACAGAGGAAGCTGTATTTAAAATACCTCATATAGGATGTTGCTGTATGGGCAACTTGAAAACTTTCCTCCCTACAGGAGCTATCTTTCCAGCTTCATTGTCCTTCAGCCTTGACTCTTGACGCTTGAGAGACACTTAAGCAACGGCTGCCTGTTAATGTTAAATCTTATCTTCTCACAATGTGGGCAGGACATACAGAGAGCTAGCTTCAGGTCATCCATCTTCAGAAACATTATGGATCTCCGCTTTGTGGTGGCTATTTTTTAGCTCAGCTACCAAAGGACTAGAATGTGAAATGAATGGAAGATGGGAGGTTTTGTTGCTGGATCAATAGACAATACGAACATTTGCCTTGCTGACATGTACAATTATTCCTCGTATGTGACTTTGGAAATGCAGCCTAAGGTTATAAACTCATGCCACCAACGAAGAGCTCATGAAAACAAACCATAACCTAGATTGTGCATGGTTATTAAAATAAAACCAGAGCAGGTAATGTACTTACTTGAAGCTTGACATGACAGCTGTAATAATGTTTCTTTTTGTTTAAAAAAAATTAAATGTACTGCTTTCGTTCACATTTTGTGAAACAAAGATGTTCTTCAGTCATGATTGCCACCATTGTGGATCAACACCGAGCTGGAATTCACTTAACAGACATGTTTAATCACCTTCGGCAAACAGATTGTCACCCATGTTGAAAACACTTTTTTTGTATATGACATTCACTTTTATCACTAATGTCTTGAGACTTTTTAATGAATGAATGTGATGCTGTTCATTTTGTACTCATCAAGCATGTTTGCATCCATGTTTACTCATTTTTGTATCAGCTAAGCGCTTGAGTAGATTTTCCATTGAAATGTAAGGTATGAACTAGTCATGTCATGTTTCATGTTTCTTTTTTCGTATTTCTTTTCGGATACACGGTCAAACATTGTGGATTCAATCATCTTCACACTGAAATGTGTTTTCCTGTACTTTCTAGAGGTTGACTCTTTGAAATGTTTGACACATTTAAACTTTATTTGCTTTTTACAAACAGGCCCTGCCACTACTACCCGACGCCTTCTTCACATTTTCAAGAATGATTAAATCATTAAAAACTAAAGTTTTATCTGATATCCTTTTCATGACCTGACAAGTTTTTTGTGTTTTAAAAACAGATCACATTAAATGTAGTGAGTGCCTTTATCCAGATAATAAACATGACAAAATTAATGTAAAAGGTGGTGGTTGCTATACCAATAACAGCATCAGCATATTAATTAATTATGCGCTGGTGTATTGCCTTTCCAAAGGCATTGCTACAACATATATTATTTTCACTGCAGATAGTAAATGACTTGTCAGACTAGAAAAAGCACATGTGTAACTAGTAACATCATGGATGGCTTCGTTCACCAGTGAGCCATATGTGTATCAGCATGCACAGTAACAGGACCCTGAAAGTGGAGCAGCTAAATGGGATTTAGCCATCATTAATTTGATTATTACTATCATGAACTGTGTTTGTAAAGATTTGCTGAGTGGGGGACGAAACAGATGCCACAGCTAACAGCCTTAGAAGCTGTACTACACCATGCAAAGAAAGAACCATGTTTGCTGCACACCTACAACATATATGTTTGCTATATTTGCTGGCTGGGTGGATTAAATGCTAAATTAGAGACTAGTGTGTATCTGGCCAAGCAGCTCTACAGTTATTGAAAATATACTAAATGCTATACTATACTATATACCAGAAAAGAGAAATATTAGACTCATACTTAACTTAGAATATCAAATGTTATCAATTATGTATGCTAGACTTGTTGACCTTAAAGAAACACACACACACACACACACACACACACACACACACACCTTAGGCACACACCTGCTTGACTGCACCTGTCTTAATTATCCAGCGTTATCCTGCTGTAACTTGTTGTTATGCTCTGAGTTGAATCAGATTAATTTATTGCCAAGAACATTGCACATACAAGGAATTTGACTATAGTGGAAGGTGCATAACAATAAACAATAATCAAGTAATCATTTAAAAATAAATATGTAAACAAACAGGTGGAAGTACGTTAAAACAAGTATATGTTATAAAATAAGTGGCAAGTGTATTTTATAATATTTAAATCAAATATATATTTATGTGCAAGGGTGATAAGAGTCGGAGTCAGTGGGGGTCCTGGGCTTTGTTGATGAACCCGACTGCAAAAAAAAATATGATATGAATGTGCTTTGATGCAGCTTTTGGGTAATTAAATGCCATAATTAATGATGATCTAACTGACTCCTTGCTGTTACAAGATGCAGGAGCCCAAGGTCTCCCTCTGTGCTCGTCTGTCACTCGGTGACTCAGTCACGTGTGTCCAAGTGTGTTTGGCACCCAGGAAAAAAAGACCCAGCTGACAGCCCCGCAAGAGAAATTAATCAGGGAGACAGGTTAGTAGAGGCAGAGCTATAAATTGCATGTAATATAAAGGGTGTGTGTGTGTGTGTGTGGAGGTTTTCCTTTCAAGGTGGAAGTGACCTCAACCAGCTGCTCTCTCTTTTGCCTGTCCCTCGTTATTTTTTGGTCCCTCCATATCTTCATCTCTGTCTCTCCCTTTTTTAATTAATCCACCATTGTGTTTTATTAACTGAAATATATATATATATATATATATATATATATATATATATATATATATATATATATATATATATATATATATATATATATATATATATATATATATATATATACAATTTATTATCATCTGTCATCTGTGTGTGCTTCATTAGTCTGCAGTCAATCAGAGTCATCATTATAGAAGAGGCTGGTTGAGTATAGGTTCTACTACACGGTAGAAGACAGAAAAACGTCTCTTGAAAAAACACGTCTCTCAAGTATTGAGCTGTGAATCAAATTGCCATTAAAGTATTTTTGGACCACATACATTACAGTAATATTTACATATAACCTACAATTGAAAAACTATACCTAAAAGAAAATTTCTGAAAATAATGATCTGCTTCTCTCTCTCTCTCTCTCTCTAATTATCTCCCAATCATCGGACAGGTCTCCCTCCCTTCACTGTTTATCTGTCTTTGTCCCTTAGCTTTTTTATTTCCTCCTTTTAAACAAATAAAAACTATTTCACATCTTTCTATAATATATTTTCGTTCTGTGTGCTTAGTGCTAAATCTTCCATATCAACTGTCTTATTTTACGACCAGCAGGGGGGGGGAAGTAACCATAATAGGATGCTCCTGACATCTGATTGCACCCGAAGGCCTCCTTTTATAAGTGAGAAGGAAGAGTTTGACCTTGATGGAATGTTTTTTATTCATTACCTCCCTAACTTCCTCGAGACGAAAGACTGCATCTGTCTCATTGGCACATGCAATTTTATGTGCAGTTCAGATTAAATTGCAAATCTTATGAGATGTTTGTATGCAACAGAAAAAAACAAACACATTCATTAATTTGATACTGTGACAATGTATTTTCATCTATCTGGCCTTCATAAATCACTACCGTTCGCGTGAGTGAAAGAAACTGAACATTCCTTTCTTAGAAGCATTATTATCAGTGTTGTAGCTTTACAGCTCTTAACAAGCCACTAGAAAGGTGAGCAATTTATCCAGAGGGCTGCTGTAGAATCACAAATTCCTCTATTAAGAATTATTTGAGTGCGTAAGAGAAAAAAAGGCTTTTGTGTCTCACCCAGAGGATGGCCCAGCATGCATGAGCACACATCCTAATCTTACCTACAAGTGCTCTCAAATAAAGACAATATCAGGGAAAGCAGTCTACAACATAACAAATCCTATTTCTTTTTTTTATTTGAGAGCCACAAGGAAGGCCTCTGCTGGGGTTAACTCATTTCCCATGTTTGCAGCTCTTATTAGACAGCAATTGGTCTTGGCTCCTTTTTTTTGGTATAACTGGGATAAAGCATTCTTCTTATGTTCTTCTAAAGAGTTCTACTTTGCTGAACTTCGGCCAGCAAAGTTCCGTGACTCACCGCAGCTGTAGATGAGATTCACCAGGTGGTTTCTCCAGAATTCAAAATGGAGGAGGTATTGTTACTATTCAAAGTAATCCCAGAAACACCAACAATAATCTTTAAGGCTGAAAGGACAAAAGAGGAAGAGCAGAACGGCTATTGCATGATAAAAAATATGATTTCATAATTAAAGAGTGCTGACCTGAATCACTGGCTGAAATACTACATAATGTTATCCCACCACAATTCAACCCTGTGAATTCAGGTCTTGGGCTGCACGGCAGTGTAGTGGCTATATAGCACTGTCACCTCACAGCAAGAGGGGCCAGAGTTCGATCCCCAATCCCGGGCGGTCCTTCTGTGTGGAGTTTGCATGTTCTCCCTGTGGCAGCATGGGTTCCCTCTTGGTTCTCTGGCTTCCTCCCAAAGACATGTAGCTTAGGTTAATTGGAGGCTCTAAAATTGCCTGTAGAATGTGAGCGTGAATGGTTGTCTTTCTCTATATGTGCCCTACGATATGGCGACCTGTCCAGGGTGAACTCTGCCTTCGCCCATGTCAGCTGGGATCGACTCCAGCGCCCCACTACCATAAATAGGATAAGCGGTTCGGATAATGGAATTCCGGTCTTAATGAGATGTTGGCGTGCAAGCCAACATTTAGTCCATTTTGAACTCTAGTGCAGTTTGTTTGGGCAGTTGGACAGTAATCCTACTCTAGTTTGGAAAAATATTATGCAAGAGGTTGTCTTGGACTTTTTCCAAGCGAACCCTAGTGCGGCTCGATTGCAATGAGAACAAACTGACCAGTGGCAGGATGTGAACCAAAGCACAGGTGATTATGGGCTACCTGTGCGGGGGCGTTTGTTGAGAGGGACACAGATAAAGGACAGGTTATCATGAGTTGGAGACGACTGAATAGGAATTCTGTAGTCCCTTGTTTGTCTGACATGAGCCGAACAGAACATACAGAAAATGCTATATAGAGTCGACATAAATAGTGACGTTAATGAAGTAATTTGAAATAAACTGGATCAGAAGGCATTTGAAGGCCCACAGAAGATCAATGCCAAGTCTAAAAGGAAAAGCTTTGAGAGCAATATTTCAAAATCAAACTAATACAATCAATTTCACTCTGATTTTGACCAGCCAAATATATTAAGGTTTGTGAAAGCACAAAAAAGTAAATAAAAGTTAATTTAATTTCAAAAGAAAGCTTTAAATTAACGAACGAACACACACACACACACACACACACACACACACACACACACACACACACACACACACACACACACACTTGTGTGTCAGGAGTCTTTAAAACAATGCCTCTTCCAATTCCAACTTTTCTGGTTTGTCTTGGTTGCTATATTCATTTTTAACTCGGCTTTCAAAGATGCCTTTTTTGAGTCTAAATTTAATTATTTGGTCCAAGATGCGCCAGTAAGACTAATTTCACCAAAATGAAACCCTGAAATGCCATTGAATACATTTAAATAAGAACACAAACGTTACTGCATTGTACTGCTGATAATTGCTACCCTCCTTTATATGATTACAATGTCCCTACATTGAAGATTTTTGGAAGTTGTTGCTCGAGCTGAGGAAAGTGTAAAAGCGCTGAGAGCGACAGTGAGGATGATGAAGAGGAACTGTTGGAGGGAGTGTCAGTCACCTGGAGGAGCCCAGGGTGCTTGACATCAAATGCAATGAAAGAGATGTGAAATCTGCCTGACTACGTTTGTGAGAGACTGAAGTAAAGAGAGGTGCAATATGATGTCATCTAAATAAACTGACACATCAAGTACCTCATGTGACACTGAAGAGGGCTTCAGCTAAGGCCAGGAGTTGTGTTTGAAGACAGGTTTTGGATTGAATGGGTTTGACAACGACACAATGTCAATTGTTACTGGTGTGCTGGTGCCCCATTGCCTGGGAACCAGACAAATCTGAAAGCTCATGTTGAAGTTACTCTAATTCACATTTGTGATTTGGTCTGGTCTATCACTGTAAAGAATATTGTAGGAGCTATTTATTAATATCATAAGTTATTTCTATCCACAAGTAGTATTGTTTAATTATAGTTGTTTTCTTATTTGGGTTCGATTTTGTTGATGTATTAGGAACGTTTTTTCTTTTGATAGTTGTTTACTTAGTCTTTAGATTGGTTTGTTAATTGGGTAATGCTGTGGGCACCTGGTGTACTTAAAGGAGTAGGCGGGTATAGGACCGGGATGCACCTGGGTAGGCTTATGATTTTTTACCAGCGACAGCGTCAGCTCACGAGGGAGAGGCAGCATGGGGGGTTCTTTGTTCTTTTGTTTGTTTGTTTGTTTGATAAGTTACAAATAAATATCAGTAAAATCAGAATCCCGCATGGACCCTGCATTCGTTTAGCTGCGTCATTTACAAAACCTACGGTGCATCAATGGCTTTTTGATTTTGGTTTATTTTCTTTGATTTATATTAATTTCCTGTCAACTCATAAACTGCCCACAATCAAAAATAAAGGAAAAAAAATGCCTGAAAAATACAATAAAAACATATTAATTGTGAACTGAATCTACTGTGTTTTCCTCCACATTTATGCATATGTAAGGGGGCGCAATTTACCGTTGGAGCAAAATATAAGTACAGTTATCTCATTGGGACACTTAATAACTCTAAGACAAAACTGCTT
The DNA here is from genome assembly GCF_910589615.1 of Taurulus bubalis. Lineage (NCBI taxonomy): Eukaryota > Metazoa > Chordata > Actinopteri > Perciformes > Cottidae > Taurulus > Taurulus bubalis. The sequence continues at coordinate 9,127,115 of NC_136589.1, read as the reverse complement.
CAAGAACTTTACAAGAATTGTATGTGGATTAAGCTCAAAATGTTTCCCGCTCATTGCAAATACCGTAGTTAGGTCAGACCAAAACTTAAAAACCTCTAAGACTCTAAAACTAGTTAAATTCCAGGATTGTCAACCCAAAAAAAGAAGACAGACTTACTAAAAAGAGTGTCAACGAATCGTTTCAGAGATGGGAAGAAAATGTTATAGTTTATCCCTCTCCTTGCTGTAACCAAATACTCAGTTAACAAAGCAATATGTTTCTAAAAGAGATTTCATCCAGAATATGATGAAAAATCGTCATCGTACATACACATGCACTTTACATATAAAGAAGGGTGTCTGTTTCAGAGTTAAGGTCAGTGGAAGGTTAGAGGTGAGAAGATGGGTATTCAGATGGTCTGTATAGCCTCCAGCTGCTGATGAAGATTATTCAGTATCAAGTGAAGCAAATCATCTGACATGGATAGATGGAGGAAAGTGGCAGGCACACAAGGACTCATGGAGAAGCACATGTCTTTGCCAACCTTTGTTGTTATGAGGGCAAAGTGTCAGACACCTGAGAAAAAAATGTGGGATGCAAACTCTTGCAGGTTGTCATATTATGTATCAAAATAAATCAATATAAAGAGTTCACATGTATAGCACATTATTCAAGCTGGTGCCCACATGGTTTATCTTATCTGGTCAGTGTGTGTGTGTGTGTGTGTGTGTGTGTGTGTGTGTGTGTGTGTGTGTGTGTGTGTGTGTGTGTGTGTGTGTGTTGCAGGATTGTGTATGTGGTTACTTATGCAAATGCAAGAAAAACAAACACGACAGACCAACTCTGAGGTCCTGTGTATCATGTTGTTAAAATAGAGATAAAAGAGGACAATGTATTTCTGTGTTTAATTGCAGCAATAAAACACTACATGTTATGCAATAAAACAAGAGATTTTAATCTGAAATGATCAACTATTCCAAATGTAAACTGTGGAAACAGATTGCTGAACTTCTATGATTGACCACTAGAGAGCTTCAGATATCCACTTTCAGTCAGCCACACGGTAGACCAGCACTAAAACGTTGTTACTGAAAAGGTTCTTCAGTAATTTTGTAATTCACAGCATTTAAGATCATAATGTGTTGGTAGTGAGTGATTAACAATCCTAAAAATCTCCCGAAGTAAAATATTATGGGATTATGGCACGTATGAAAAGGCAGAAATCATGTTTTGTCTGTTAAATTAAAATACACATCTGAATCACACTTGTCTGATCAAAAATACAAATAGCTGAAGTGGAACCACATTCAAATGTCATCATATACTGCATCATATAGTCACAGGGCCAACTCACACTTTATTGAAATGATGAATGATGTCAAATTAAAATACCTCTATTTTCCTTTGGCTTGTTTAGAGAAGGTTTCACACAAGAGAACAACTGTGATGTTTGAAAAAACCACGAAGCAGCTGTTCCACATGAGTCACTGCTGATGCAGGGATTACAGTATCTTGATATGCAAGCAAAGTAATGTGCAGTTTGATATCAAGGCTTTTTTCAAATTAACTAACTAACTAACTAACTAACTAACTAACTAACTAACTAACTAACTAACCACCTCTCACTTAACCAATTACCTATTAACTATAGTATTTACCACCTCTCACCTAAACAATTACCTATTAACTATAGTATTTACCTATTAATCAACTAACCAATAACTAATATAACTACATTTCAGAGGCAAATATTGTACTTTTTACTCCACTACATTTGTCTGTTACTAGTTTCTTTCCAATTTAATATTTTTCCCTTCCTGTCCAGTGGAAACCACTCATCTCCACATTTTGGGATTTAAAATGTTTGTTTATTTGTCGTTGAAATTCTCCTATTTCTTAAGGTAAATAAAGTATTTAAAAAAACCTTCTGGAAAATGCATCGTCACAAAGCTGAAAGTGTTTTAAATTGGTCTTTTAATGAGATTGATTGATTTAACTTAACTATTCTACTGTTTAACGTCTGAACTGTTAAGTTTATTACAAGGTTGTTCCATTTTTAGTCCCAACTTTATTTAAATCTAAACTACATCTTCATCTCTGCTCCTCTTCTTTACCTGGAAGAAGAGAACAACCTGATTGACATTTTCCTTCCCCGTTCTTGTAATGAAGCAGTAAAGGAGAGGGTCTGCGAGGCAGTTGAGGCTTGAGATAGCTATGCTGATCTTGTACGGATAAAGGAGCCATGCAATATTCCTGCAGTCCTCCACTACTGTGTGGAGGAGCATCATGACGTGGATAGGTCCGAAGCAGAACAAAAGCCAGAGCAGGACTACTGTCAGCAGCTTGGAAATCCGTTTACGTTCCTGTTCCTCCGTGGCCTGGTTGGATTTCACTGCCTCACAGATTCCCCAGGTGGAAAACACCATGAGGAGAAGGGGAACAATGAAGCCCAGGATGAAGCGTGCTACATTAGCCCGAATCAAGTTATCTGACATCGGGAGGACGATATCAAAGCACACTGAGACCTTGTTGTTTTCATGGTATGAGTCCTCCCAGGTGATGGTGCTGGCGTTGAAAGAGACCACTAACACCCAAATGGCAACGCTGACCGCTGCTGCGGTGCCGACTTTCCTCAGGGAAGTGTACTTTAATGGGTGAACCACTGCCAAGTAGCGGTCAAGAGCAATGCAGCAGAGGAGAACATCACTGGTGTAAAAATTAGTGAAGAGAGAGTAGACAGATAGCACACAAACGTAGCCACCATGGACCCAAACTCCTTTCCATAGAAAGTCCAGCCATAGGGAAAAGCCGATGGTGAATGTCAGGTCACTCAGGGCCAAATTGAATAGATACACACCAAGTCCGTTCTTCTGTCTAATGTGCTGCCAGGACACGTACAGGAAGAAGATGTTGGAAGGGATGGCAGTGATGATGATAGCCAGGTAGAAAAACAGAAACGACCTCCTCCTGGATGAACTGTCAACGGAGTAACATTCTGAATCATTTGTGCCCAGCGTTAAGTTTTCCATCGCAGACGAAGCGTGCTCACACCTTGAAAAGAAACGAGGAAGGACATTAGGAGGGAAACGGAATTCATTCAAATTCTGTTTATCCATCAGAGAGTCCTATTCATTCAGCCTGTGGAAACACCTAACTAATGTATTCTGTGGTGACAACCAACAACAAACAATGTGGAGTTTGATAGACAAGAACATTTAGAAAACAAAGATAATTTACTGAAAGATGCTTTTCATCATGGGCAAAGTAAAAATTAGTGATTTTGGGGCTTGACTAATGCTTGAGACTAAAAGTCAGGATATCTTAGCTTCTGCTACTTTGATATTTTGACATTTGACATTTAACACACAACCTCCAATCAATCATGTGATCCCCTCTATTAAATGGAAGTGGCATACTTAATACCTAGAGTGGAGTGTTTAAAGTGCAAGTCAGGGAGTTTTACTCGTTTTAGAAAATTTTTCACAAATCGCTTTACTTACTGTTGTTTTTTTTTTAGTGTTGATATTTTTTTCTTGTTCCAGAAAATGTATGGTTTGCGTGCATTTCAGTAAATTTGGAAAATCATCTTGCCGGGTGGAAAAAGTTGAATCAGCTGTTTAGCCGCTTCCAAAAACCTCTGATTACACAATACATCCTTCATCCCCACATGACAAAAACATGGTGGAACAAAAGCAATTGTTGATCAGATCGGTTATCTGAGATGGAGTCTTTATTGAGCACATTTTAAGTCGAAATGTAGGTATTTCCACCTTGCTAAAAAAACTAGGACATCATTTTTAAATATGAAAAACCTGCGCTAAGGTCCTTTTAAGTGTTCAAGTATCAACCATAAACATACTTTAAATCAATAAGTATTTTATAAGAAAAAACATACACTCAACTTAAGTTATTTGAAACCTACTTACTTTTTATTCAGTTTGTTTTTCCGCTCCAAAGCATGTCCGTATTATCTTTTATCATCAAGATGAAAACATTGAAACAGATACAGAGTGGATTCATTCAGTTGTCTCGTCTTCGCTGCTTAATCAGCCGGCTTATAGAAACAGGAAGAGTCAGCAGCTGCCTCCTTGTTGTCCCTGACTACCGCATGTCATTTACTGGGTGACAGGCCATGACAGAACAAACTACCGGTGTTGGAGGACAACAAAGCCCATTTAAATTGGGTACTAAGTCTATATGAGTCTTTGTGTTTGGTGTGTCAATATAGACATGGACTCAGGTAAAGGTGAAGCTGATTATTGTCTGATAAAGGAATACATATCTGCTTGACTAATTGTTTCCATAAAGTAGTCATGTTGTTATGGCTAGGGCTAAAACTACTTGCTCCTAAAAGATATAGACAGACATATATGTGTACAAATACGTATATGTACATACGTATATATACAGTCCCCTCCCCTTCTCTCATGCCTTTCCTGTTTTTCAGGCAGAAATGACCCCTCAAAAGTCACAGTCCTTATTCAAAAGTTATTGAGCTTTCAACAAAGAGACAAATAAATGGGGATCTTCCAAAGTAGTAACTAATGTCCTCTTTGTGTTACTCTCCCTCTGCTTAGTACACAAACACTGTTTGTGGAAGCACAAAGAAAGAAATGTGTACTAAAAAGACCAATACCTTGTTCAATGTATATACAAGACAATGATGAGGAGGCTATTTTAAATTTCTACTGCTCAACGTAATCAATCATCAAATCAATTTCATTATTTAATTTGGGTTACAAATGAAACCAATAAATACATATGTTGTTAGGAAACTAACTGAATTCCAACAGTCCTCTCTAACCCTTTCCTCCTCACAAAAACTCCCCAAGCTTTCTTAATCTCGTTCTGAGCACTCGCACTGATCAAACAGTATATTATGGGGTCCAGAGTACTGTTAATGGTGGTCATGGCTACTGTGACCAGGTACGGATCTGTGAGCCGCACAGCCCAGACGCAGGCCCCTGTCTCAAGTGTGGCCCTGAGCAGCATGACAATCTGGTAGGGCATACAAGCCACTATGTAGGTAAGGAGAAGGAAAAGCAACAGCAGTCCCACTTTCCTGCGCTCCTCTGTCAGGATGGAGGTGCTCTGTCGGAGTGACCGCATGATCTGCTGAAAACAAAAGGCCATGATGAAGATGGGCACCAAGAAACCCAGAGTGAATCGTGTCAGGACGAGGTTGGCATCTTCCACCGCCATGGGTTTTTGCTCATCACACAAGTCCTTGGAGGAGAAAGCTCGCAGCGCCCCTATGTGGTGAAGCAAGATTATGCAGATGGTAATCTCCAAACTCCAAACAGCAATACACACAACGACAGCTGTCCGCAACTCTCGAACCCAGTGGAAGCGGAGAGGATAGACCACTGCCAGATAGCGATCCACAGAGATGCAGCACAGGAGGCCTGAACTGACGTAAAAGGTGTTGTGCATGAACACAACGACTAAATTGCAGAACTCACTCATATGCCTCTGCAGGGCCATCTCAATCCACGCAGGTAGAGAAAATGTGTAAAGCAGGTCAGAGACGGACAGGTTGAAGAGGTAGACCGCTATGTTGTTTCCCTTCCTCATCAGCATCCAGGCTACAAACAGAGACAGGCAGTTGGACGGAAAGCCCACAATAAAAAAAAGAGAATAAACAGTTGCATAGATCCGCTTTTCGACTGAGGACTCCATGATGCAGGAGGTAGATGTACTCGTGTTCGTCTGGTTGAGGAGAGCTGAGAGCATTCTAGCACGATGATGACCAAACCCGAATGTGGATGGAAATGAAGGGCTCTGTGTTTTGTTGAAAAAAGAGATAAACTCTGCCATGCAAATCGCTTCTGGTGAAACATGTTCTCTCATGCTGGAAATGGAAACAGCATTCAATGCTTTCATTGTGGCTGTCATTTCACTTCTGCAGTGCTGAATGTCAACGTCCCAAAGATTACACTTTATCTGAATTTTTTTAGGATTAAATGCAAATGATATTGTTTTGTCAGTTGTTCCACCAAAGATATATTTCCACTTTAAAACTCCCATTTGCTTTTATTTAAACATCAAATAGGAAAAATGGTCCAATATTTCATAAGAAAGAAAACTTTAGACAAAAATTACAAAATTGTTCAACATAATTATTTTGTGGTTCTTTCATATCTCACAAAACCTCTAACAACCCCTTCGATTTATCTTGTGACCTTTTGGAGGGGGTCAAACTCTATACTTTGCAAGAACGGTCAAAAGCTATTTATGCATTGATGCATTAGAATCAATAAAACAAGTTATTAACATAATGTAAAATAATATCTCAGTCATAAGGATAATTTTTCTGCGCAGTGAATGATTTTACTTTTGTTATTCTTGTGTTTATTTAGCTGATAATACCTTTTATTTATATTTAAATAGGATTGAATGCAGGACTTATAATGGAATATTTTGTGGTATTGACTTATTTTCCAGGATATTTGCATATCCTATCATTCCCCGCTGTGGTGCAGTGGAGGAGTCTATTAGTTCAGTTGTGTTTCATTAAGTTGAAATTTGGCAAAGCATTGTGAAATGTGGTCAGGCAGGCACAGTAATCATCATCTGGTTGTATTTATTCTTTTGTACATTGGTTGTTGAGATCCAATGTACAAAAAAGGAAAACAATTTGCACATTCCAATCTGTGTGACACACCCAGTCTTTCCTATGTGAATGATTAAGAGATCACTGTGGATGCTTTTCCTATTTCTTATAATGTTTTTTAGAAGAGTATTTCAACAGTTTATATTTCAACTAAATACACATTTCAACAAATACAGATACAAGGTGAGGCTGTGTTAGATGTAAACTGTAGAACCTGACTACAAAAAGTCAATGATGGGTTGAATTAAATAGATTTTCCTATGACTGTGAGTATTCCATCAATTTAGAATTGCAAAAACAAAATGAATGCAGAGGAACCAGTGTAATACAATTATTTTTTTGTCTTTGTCAAAAGGTCCTTGCATTTCCCACAATACAATTGAGCCACCAACAGGTTAAATTGATGATTCGGGTGCTTAATGCTTGTGTTGGCTATGTGGATTCTCTTGTGGACGTGAGAAAATGAGGAAATATCAGACTTTGATATGCTCCCTCTGGTGCCATACAACGTTTTTCACATAGTAGTAGTCCCAAGGCCTTTTTGGGCCATTTTACTAGTTTTGTCTCATATATACATTGTCAATAAAACATTATACTCACTGAGTTAGTTTGCTAAGATCTGGGAACATAGCAATATTAGTGAAATATTTAGATAACTTAGCAAGAAATACAAGCTATCAGACAATCATACTGTTTCCTGCAAAGTCTGACTTATTGTTAACAACTGTTAGCTTTCCTAGTTGTCAACATCCACAGGGATTAATTTAGTGAATGCAAATTCATCACAAGAGAAAACCAGTTGCAAACACTTTACTTTAAACATCCATTGTAGTTTACACACTGACATCCGAGTTCAACCTGTATCTCTCTTGTTTTGTGTGAAAACAGTTTTCCTGAGCAATGAGGGACTATTGCCAACATTTTGGGTGAACTCACTTTTCATTTAACTTCAAAATATTATCATTACACCTGTTCAACCAGCATGAACTAAAAGCAAAACCTAATTAAATTGGCTATGTCCGCGGTCTTTCATCCACCTCTGCTATGTTTAAACAAGCACAGAACACAGGCTTGGCCAAAATCTTTTTAATTTTTTTAACAAACAAAAACAAAAGCTGTCTTTATGTGGTCTGTTTAGCTTAGTTTGTTCTTGAAAATGTCTCTGCTTTATCTGCAATAAATCAGCAGATGGAGGACAGAGGACAGGAGGAATGATGTATGTTCTTGATAAACTTCACTCAAATGTGTTATTTATTTTATTAACATTTTCGATTTGTTTCCAGTGAGATCTTCATGACTTCTATAGTGACTTTGCTGTTGTAGACATTACTGTTGATGCTCTAGGAACAATATTTAGTCATATACGTATACATACGTTTTAATCTTGTTGTTGATTAATTTATATATGTTTTTAAAGGAATTATTTAGTCATAAAGAAATACATAGTATTGATAAGAGTAGCTCCTCATAGTAAAAAAGTCCTAAAGATACCTATGGCTACCTGAAGGGCACTCCAGTTCTCCGACATGCTTGGAAAGGGCATCTCCCTTTCTAAGCATGTTGGAGAGTTGAGCGGAAGGTTATTTAGTTGGTTGCAATATGCAACCCACCACTAGATGCCACTATATCTTCCACACTGTTCCTTAAACTTGGAAATAACCATAACCAAGAAACAACATCTTCAAAGAACAGATACTTACATAATAATATTTGTGTCACGTTGAAGAGAAAAACAAATGAAAGCATGTCTTTATACTGTCACATAGGTTTATTCATAGATCAGCATAAGATTAAGACTTTGCATGCGGATTTGCCACTCAAGGTGTAACATTACATTGATGATGCAAATAGTTTCACAATTGTAGCAAAGAGGTTGTTCCATCAACAGTGATGTTTGTTCAAACTGTAAAGAAACACCAGCATGACTGAGTATGTCACTACTCTTCACACTATGGTGACTTTGCATAGTAAAGAAACTGGACAAAGCAACACACTGTACATTCATGCAAATGTCTGCACAGTGCTTTCTGGAGTTAAAGAAAGGATACATGAGTTCCAGCGTCAGAAACAGGCAGGAAAATACATGGTTATAATTTATGGCAGTTTTCTTTATGGTTAACATTAACACATTAAAATATTATATATAAAACATTTTTAAATGAAAATTACACCATACAGTAGAGAGAAACATATTCACACACATATCCTGAGACATGCACACAGACACGAAAGGAAACAACTTACCATTAACGTGTCATATTAAGACTTCAAACCATTGCTGCACAGAGACACGGAGTCTGTTTCCAGCTCATTTGTACATTACTTACATTACCCCAGTAATGTGGTTTGAGCGGGTGCATTACTTCTGAAATAAATACAAATCTAGTAGTGCTGTTTAATTATGTAGCAGTGTTGTTGTATAATGTTTGAAAGCATTTCTAATGAAACAACAGTTATAGGGCACAAGTGTTGGAGTGATATTGGAAAATACGGTAAATTGAGTCACACGTTGTCATCGGACACTTGTTTGTCATAGGCTGAGAGCAAACAATCAAATGTTTATAATATATCTTAGTTTAATTATGTGAAATTGTAGAAGAAAAAAACTCGTATCTCAAAACAAATCCTGCAGATCACCTTGAGGCATTGCTAGTTTGAACACTTCGAAAGATTTTTGAGCGTGTGGACATGGTGTTGAAGGTTATTGTTCTCTTGATGCTCCACTGTTTGAAAAGTTCTCGAACTTTTTTGCGAAAGTTCTTTCCTACGATAACGTAGAGGATGGGGTTAAGAACACTGTTGAAGAAGGCTATATAAATAAACATATTGTTGCAGATATGTAGGATGCGGAGGAGGGTACAGTCTGTGATGACTTCAGCATACATGAACATTGTGAATATCTTGACCACGTGGAATGGCACCCAGCAGATCATAAACGCCAGGAGGACCGCCAGCACCAGAGTGGTGGCCTTGTGCTCCGCCTTCTTGGTGTTTAACCCAACAATTAACCTGTTTTTCAGTGCTTGAATAATCCTGACAGTGCAGAAGGAAATAATGGAAATGGGGACGAAGAAGCCGAACGTCATCTGCATCACATCACACACAAGATGTACAGTGAAAGTTGGGTAATTAAGATAACACATATGAACATTTAAGAAATCAACATATTTCACTTCCCTGTAGACGAGTGTGGGGACATTCAGAAACAAGCCGAAACACCATACCAGCAGACAGCCCAGTTTGGCATATTTTGGCCTACGCATTCCATCCTGGGACAGCGGGTGCACCAGTGCCACATAACGATCTATGCTAATCAGAACAAGGAAGTAGATGCTGCAGTAGGTGTTCATGCTGATGGAGAGGCTGACCAGTGAGCACAGAGGATTACCCAAGGTCCAGTTGAATTTGTTGGCTACGTACACAGCCCAGAAGGGCAAAAAAGCCATTAGGATGAAGTCAGCAGCGGCCATGTTGCTCAGGTAGATCTCAGCCATGGTGCAGGCCTTCTTATGAAGGAAGAAAACCATCAATACGAACACATTCAACACGATTCCCAGCACAGCGATGAGAAGGGAATACACTGGTATCAAAGTGATGTGCCATTCGTTCAATTCTAAATCACACTGAGTGTAATTTGTGTCGTTTTGGTCTCCATACATATCCGCAGTGCTGAAGTTAGCAGGGACGCTGTGGAGAGTTAGAGAAAAAGAAGACAAAAGATCAAAATAGACAATTTGAAGGTAACTTTAACATTGTCTTTAAAATATTGTCATTATCATGATATGGAATATTGGGAAACACTGAACACTGTGAAGTGCTGAGAATGCTGAGAATAATCAATACTGAGTAGAAATAGTTGTTTGCCCAGTAAATGAAGTTCCCAGAGAAGCTGATTGTGGATAAGAAAGGGTTGCAACGTTTGGGCTCAATATGAGTCAGTTTTACAATGATGTCATCTGGCACAACACATCTTGTAAAACTCTGCAGGCAAAAGACATTTGCAAATGGTCGTCGGTTTGAGACACTAACCGGACTACATTTTTCCCCAAACACTTAATGGATAAAGTAAGAAATAAAGGAATGGTATCTAAATGAAATGAAGTTATGTGGCATAAACAACTGTTGCATTTGTTTCGTACTTTTTAGCTTTTTGGAGATAAGCCATAAACATGCAATTTTGCAACTTGTTTGTATAGTATTCACAAATGAAGTACTGCATACAATTATACTATTTTGCATGTAATACATAGATATTTTTGTGTACAAAACACAAACAATTGTGGCATTTTCTATATTATAAAAAAACATTTAAAAAATCAGAAGCAGTTATAGGACATTTGTATTGGTTGAACACATGCAGCAGCCTTTCTTAGCCTCACTTGTGTGCTAACACTATGGTTGAACTTTTTCCTGTGTATGACTTTTAGAGGAACTCAGATCCTGTATAATAAATGGGCCTGTAATTGTAGAGCGCTTTTTTAGTCTTCCAACCACTCAAAGCGCTTTAACACTACTTCACCCATTCACAGACTGATGGTAGGGGCTAAGGTGCCACCTGCCCATCAGGAGTAACTAACATTCACACACACGTATGTACCGTAGGCACAGCTACGGGAGCAATTTGGGGTTAAGTTAAGCCCAAGGACACATCAACATTGGCTAGCAGAGCTGGGGATCAGACCGTCAATCCTCTGCTTAAAGGACGACCCTGCTCCCCACTGAACCACAGTCGCCCCTATCTAAGTAAATCTAAGTATATAAGTAAAATTAGCAAAAGCAGTTTATGCATACTCTATACTAGTTACAAGTCATGCATTCACATTTTTTACTTGAGTAAAAGTAATGTATGAGCGTCAAAATATACTTAAAGCACCTCAAGTAAAAGTAAAAATGTGAAATGGCCCATTTCAGAATAATACAAGTAATATTATTGGAATGTATCTATTGTTGCATTAATTTGCACATCACTACTTTGTCTGAATAATTTCCCACAGGTATCAATACAGTTGTATCCATCACTTTACATCATAATTTAATTGCTTATTATATTTTGTATTTTATTTCTGAATATGCAAAGAGTAGAAGTATACATTTGCAGAAAATGAAAATAGTATAAGTACCTCGGGAATTGCAGTGCTGTAGTTGAGGTAACATACTTTGTAACTTTCCACCACTGATTATTATTACAACGTAATGCTTTCAATTTCTTTAACCCTTCTTTCTATATTCCTGTATCAGAGTAGTACACACAGTACAACAGTTTTAAATACTAGCTATCTAAACACTGGGGCTTAATCTCATTGACATGTGTGTGACTAAATGTGTTGAGGCAATCTAGGCGTCAACATGTTGAAACATGTGCTGTGCCTCGTCAAGTCTAGATTGAACCATTTTCGGTTTGACTTTATATCATGAAAATGAATACATATGAAGAGTCTGTATACTGTCATTCATTGGTAATATTAGAAAGTACACGGCAAAGTAATATACAAGCCAAATAAAGACGATACCTTGTAGGCAGCAGAGCCATTCTTCCTGAGTAATTCCAGATGTAAAATCCCCAGACAGGCTACACTGCTCTAGTACCTCCTTCTATTCTCTCTCTGTCTTAAAGGAGAAAGGAAACGGTAATGTCCCCTCCTCCATTCTGTCCCACTTCAGTTTTTTTCTATCCCATCTTCTAGTAGCATTGCATGCACTATAGACACATTATCTGTCTGTTTGCAGTAAAGTTAATGTCTAAGTCTCATTTTTTATAAAATGATCTCAGAGATGTTATTTTTTTAGCATTATATTCAAAAGGTGCTAACCCCCAGGTTAACACTATTAGCTTTGTCAGCACTTTTACTGTGAGCAATGTTGACATTGTTTGCTGCAAACCAACAGCTCAGTTGTCTCAATGACGAGAGTCGTTCAGAGGCAATAGATAGATGACTCTGAATCTCAAATTTAGCACCTTTTAAATACAATGCTAAAAAAAGAACATCTTTTAGGGATCTTTTCCTGCAACTGGACAGATATATGGATTAGTTACATATAGTCCTTCAATTCTCAGCTGTTCTTTTTTACTTTTCAGTACTCGCGCACAGCGACTTTCTCCACATGCCTGAGACAGCAAGTCTCTGCGTAATGGGAATGACATGGCTCCGAGTAAATCTCTGCCAGCCAGTGCGTCGACAACCAGTAAGTAGCTATGAGAATCACTTTCAGCGATTCCAGGTAATTTATATGAGACGAGAGCATATGAGGATCCCAGGTCCCGTTCACACCTCACGCTTTCCTGCACAAAATAAGGCACTCCCTGAGTCAGGAAGCCCTCGCTCCTCCATGGGATGAAGGCTGCTGAGCAAGTCACGATGACTCACCATGTGAGAGCAATGAAGACGTGGGTTTAGCAGGAGGAAAGCCAGCCAACGTTGCATTCCCTGCATGTGCAAACGTCCCATCGGAACCACCTCCAGGGCTGAGGTGTGAGGAAACTAGAAAACTATGTTTAATAGTGCGCCTAGCGATTGCTGTTATGTATTACATACAATGAGTTTACATGTTGGAGGGTCAAGACAAATAAATAACTCTGTATGTATAGTTACATTTATCAAATTAATAGCACTGTATGTATTATGCATTGGTATCAAATGGTATCATGTTCAAGTGTTATGTGGAAGCCTGAGGACTGTTGTTTATGCGGACAGGGTTGGTTTGACAAATGGAGGGAGTGATAAAGAACAGAACGAAGTCTCGTCCAATCGATGGACTGGAAAAGGTGCTGACCAGATGGAGGTGGGCCTGACTTTAATAAGCAGACAAAGGCAGAGACAGTCCGAAAATCAGGAGATCCTTTGCCAACTGCCGGATGGGTAGCCGATCTATGCCGGTCTGCCCGGTAGTGGGCACTGGATCTCTATTCCATGGGATATATTTCATGTATTTCTTAGTGTGATTCAATTTGTAATTGTGTTTGCTATACTTTTCATATAAATCATTTTTTATTGTAAGTGAAACCATCGATTCAATGATTTGTTGACAGACCTCATGGCAGAGGGAGCTCTCCTGAGGATGGCCGAACACGGCAGAGGCCATCAGCCCTAACAACATTTGGCAAAGCCCTAGAGACACACATTTTCTCCTGCGAAAAAGAGCTAAACAGTCCCTGAATGTTAAATAGGCCTATAAAAGAGATGGTCTGACCAGGAATAAGAAAACTCTTTCACTTGATGTATTTTGAAGGCCAGATTTACCGAATGTTCCATGAGTAACTTTGTGTGATCTGCTGCCCCCTCGCGGGAAAACGCTGCATTAAGGAAAGTGTTTATACTTTCGTGGGGTATTGCTACTCTTAGCAGCTCAGGCTCCTGTTTTGGTGACAAATCCGTATGAGCGGTAACTCTCTAATAACTGAACAGACCGTGAACCAAATGCCCGGTGACCAAGTTTTCACTCGTCGTGTCGATGGACAGATAACTTAGTTAGTTAAAAGTTCAAGAGATAAAAGGTTGGAATTTATGCTCGTAGCGAGAAGAGGTTTATGAATGACTGGCAGTATAGCGTCAAGCCCTTTTATAGGGGGAGGGCCTCCACCCTCCTTCACACTGACGTGCTTAGATCCAGCCAATCCTGGTTGGCAGAATGCAATAGAAGCTTCTGATGAGGTCAAAACAAATGCTATGAAAGAGAACTCCTGAGCTGGAGACATACACAAAACACATTAGGGTGTTTGGCCACCAAACACGACCGCAAACACCAACACAGAAAACTCTCTCCTTTAGCTGAATCTCTTCAGTCAATTTGAACTATCACACCATTATAACTTTGTTTGTTTTTCCCCCAGCTGTCGACATGCATGCCTGTAGCACACCAGCGCCCTTGTCCTCCACTCTCTCCCCTCTTTTTGCGCAAACGTGACATTTTTGAGGGAACACTTTCCAGAGAATCACGCTATACAGAATCTATGATGAGATACCAAATCTCCTCCTTTTTATGAGGCCTTTAGCGTGATTGTCGATTGACTGAAAGAGCAGTGATGCTGCGGCCTTGACTCAGTCTCTTTGTGGTCGCCAATTATGAGGAAAAAGGACAACGGGGATGGACCCAAACACAGAGAGACACGGGGAAACAGAGGGACGGTTATTTTAATATTCAAGAAACTGTTCAAAACAAAACTTGCAGGGCAGGGGAGTCAAAACATGTGTAACAAAATCCAAAGTAAACCAAAAAAGGGCAAAATAACAAAACAAGGGATCAGGAAATTAGAAATTTGGCACGAGGGATCCGAGCACTGTAGCAGGGAAACATACTAGGGATCAGGGCAGAGCAGCTAGCAGGAAACATAGCAGAGCAGAACAGCAGGGAGCAAAACAGGGATTGAAGCAGACGATCCAACACAGAGACAGGGGAGGACAGGGTTTACATACACTGGGGAGGTGCAGGTGATTAGACACAGGAGGATTCAGTCAGGGGCAGTGCAGACAATCACAAAAGCGGGAAAACGTACAAAGGCAGGAAGTGAAGTGAACACACGACACAAGAAGCAGGGGAATTCAAAAATAAAACAAGAAACTAATTAAATGAAAACCGAAAACCGTTAAATTTGAGATAGCGACAAGTAGAGTGATGACAGGACAGAGCTTCTGTTTTAATGATCTTTTTTTATACCCAGCTACTCTATTTACTACTCTACTCTATTTACAACTTTTGTAGATTCAATGAAATACTTTTTCATAATGCCTTTTAAGACTTTTTAAGACCTGCGGACGCCATGCAGGATATGAAGGGAGAGAGGAATGAAGAAGAACATGCAACACAAGTCAGCTGGATGCGAGCCTGGAACGTTGCAGTTCATGGGCAGCAACTTCATAAATAAGCCACCTGAAATTAGAATCTAATTAATTTAATTTCAACACTTGATTTTTTGTGGATCAAATTGTCCACAGCAGAGATCTGTTGTTTTCAGTAATAAAACATGTTGGCACGAGAGGAAAAGTCATGGAATACCAAAATCAACAGGCATCATTTTCTGAGGAACTTGAATATCTGGAGGAAATTGAATGGCAATCCATAAAAGAATATCATCCAATACATATCCATGAATTCCTTTAGAAATCATAGAAAAGAGACACTCCCTATAACTGTGTGGCTTTTCTTCAGTATCAAAGTACAGACATCGCTAACAGGATCTGCAAATAACTGACATTACAACAGCCCATTTGATGAGACTTTATGGTGTTATTTTTTCTTTTGTCATATTGTTTCTCAAATATGCCGATATGCATTTGTCAGATTATTAGCAAAACAATTTTTTGACTGACTATAATTTCACACAAAATGTAAAATGTAGCATTGTGCTGATAAAGAAGGGAAAACAAATTATATGAAGTGATTCATTAAACCCCTTTTTGGTGGACTTCTAGCGTGGAGGTGGAGGCAAGAAAGCTGCAGCGACTTGCAACTCCGTCCACGCTATTTCCTCACCACACTCCTCCTCCTCAAGTGTCCTTCTTCTTGTCAATCTGACCGAGGCACAAGGGGAGTCAAAACCCAGAGGGAAATGTCAGAGTCATGACAATGAGAAAAGTAAGGTACCCAATCCAGTTGAAATTAATCTGTGCTGAAAAAACACCAATGTTAACACAAATTAAACAACTGGAGAACTCAGAACCTGTGTTGAGACCTGTGTATTTCTGAAAGAAAGAAAACACATGCTTGCACGTGCAGCCCAACATGTATAGCCTTCCTCCCTCTGTAAAATATACTTTTGAGTCGTTTCAAAGAACGTTGAATGAGACATATAACAAGCTGCGGGAATGGGATAATTACAACAATGCATGGGCATAAACAAGATTGAAACAAGGTCTCACAGTAATTCACTGTAATTGTTCATGTTATTAGATTTTGATCATTAGGCTACTGGAAATTTATGTCAATTTGGAACAAACAGCAGACCAAATAGCTGACCTCATGAGTTACACATGAATATCTCAGAGATGTATTTATTTTTATACTGTTCAATTTTAAACTTCATTTCTTTAGTTAGATATTGGTGAAAAACTCGTCCATTAAGACATTTTAATAATACAGTACGGAAACTTAAAAGACATGTCTGGACAAGCATCACAAAGGTGAGAATTTCGATTTTTATAGTAATATTTTCACTGTGACACTTTTACTTGAGGAACGATTTTTTTATAAACTGGCTGGGCAAATGTGTCCCGTGTAAGCTTCCATAAACCCAATAAAGAGCAAGACAAAGCTAATATCATCATTTACTGGCTCATACTGGATGTATCAATTTACTAAATATACTTCAACAAACTATATGTCAAACTTATTTTGGTTGCATGTGGTCAGAAGGTGCCCTGTGTGGTTGATGCGCGGGTCTATTGCACCCGTAGCCGCACCCAAAAGTGATACCACTGTGCATTTACACACCCTGGAGTACATCTGAAATGTTAATTTTTCAATGTTAAGATTTTATTGTTTATTTAATTGTTTCAGGTGTTCAATTGAGTTGATTATACAAATACACAAAAGTAGGTAATGAGTGTTTATAAAAAAGTGGAACTTGCTGTGTCTGTCACAGCTGAATAAATATTTGGTTTACATGCCATTATATACCGTACAAAGTGAATTAAGAATGTAATTCTACAAATAAACCATTTGTTAAACCATATAACAGCATTATTATTGAGAAGACAACTTGAGACTCATATCCTGTATATTGCATTGCTTTTTCCAAAGTGATGGATGTCACATTTGATCCTTTGCATTAAAAATAACCACAGCCTTAATTTGCTCCGTTCTGTTAATGTAAGTGGACACAACAGAGCGTTGATATGTCGTCATATCTGATCCTCTGCGATTATATCGAGTCCTCGTGTAGATGGCGCTAACCTTCCTCTTAAAGTACTGCCCTGAGAAGACATACAGCAGTGGGTTCAGGGCACTGTTGAGAAAGGCCAGATACACTGAAACCTGTCCTCCTATATCGAGAGTGTGAGACCACAGCTTCTCGTCCAGCACTTGGACATCACAGAGTATGTCGAGGAAGGTGAAGATATGGAAGGGACCCCAACACAATAAGAATAGTAGAGTGACAGCATACACCAGTGCTGTGGCCTTTGTGTCATTAGTGTCATGAAAAGCAACACTCTCCCTCCTCTGAATTAAAACCTTGATTATGTTTCCACTGCTGAAAACAATGACCAGAACAGGAAGTAAAAAGCCCACCACATTCATCAGAATCTGATGGGCCAACTTCCAAGCGCTGCCGTGACTATAATCCAGTATACAGGACATTGTCTCGAACTCGTTCAAGAACGTCACCTTTCTGTGAACCATTGTTGGCAAGCTCAGTATGACCGCTAATATCCACAGGATGGAGCAGATCACCTTGGCATAGAGTGTCCGTCTCAGCCACCTGGCCTTCATGGTCTTCACAAGTGCCAAGTAGCGGTCAACGCTAATCATGACCAGGGTGAAGATGCTGGTGTAGAAATTGATGATGATGATGGAGTTGACCAGTTTGCATAAGGCCTCTCCGTATGGCCAGTTATAGTCATTGAGGATGGTCATCCCCCAAAAAGGGAGGCCACACAGGAGAATAAAGTCAGCAAGCGCCAGGTTGCTCAAGTAGATCTCCGCTACTGTCAGTCGATCCTTGTGAGCGAAGAACACCGCCAGGACAAAGCTGTTGAAGAGAAGGCCGAACAGGGATAAGGTGAAGATGTAAGGGGGAATGATGGAGCGGACCAGTTCCCATTCTGCAGAGACTGGAGACTCTGATGGACCGGATGGCAGGGACACACTGCTGTTTTCAGACCACGATGTTGTCACAGATACAAGCGTCATTGAGTCCATGGGCTAGGAAACAAAAATAAGTGAAATACTTTTATTGTATTTAAAAAACATGATACGTTTCTATTGTATCAGTGATATAAAACACATATTAGGTTTATGTTACACACGATAAAACAAATATAACATTTTGTAAAATTATATATGATTGAAGGATTGCCTCAACATGGGGACGGCTGAGCCGTGGTTAAAACGGCATTATCTAAACACTGTATAAACGTACTGCAGAGACTCACACACACTCACCTTTGACTTCATGGGCTACGTAAACACAGCTCAGCGAAGAGCGGACTACATCTGACACAGAGGAGGTGTGACTTGAGTCTCTGCTCATGATGACATTACTCCACTATATCTTTACATATCAAATAGTTGTTTGCTGCTATACTAACGCACATATTAAGGCAGGAATTTGGAATTTAGTGCCTTTAACAAGTACATTTATTTCCCGTTAGTTTAACCAGACTACCAGACCAAGCTACATTATTTATGTGTAGCACCTTAGTGGTCAGTACTTTGATGCTAAAATAAAAGAAGAAGAAAAATAGGATGGAAAAGGGAAAAGTTCTTACCGTTCGTTTCATGAAAATGTTCCTCTTATGGTCAAAATAATAACAGACACGTCTGAAACAGGGCTCATGTGTGTACACTGAGCTCCTGGTCAGACTACACAGAAACTTAGAGGAGAGATCTTCTACGGGGGATTTTGTATATAGTTGCATTCTTCCGCACCCTTCGCCAAGAAGTTCAATATATCAACTTGTTTATAAAAGAGTCAAAATTTGGTCGGTGCACATATTGTGAAGCTGAAACTTCAGTGCACAAAATTTCCTCAACTTCATCAGCAGTGCTGCAGACTATTAAAAAATCTCAAGAAAGATAGCACTGCTTTGGCATTACTAATGATGTATTTTAAACAAAGTATTTTTTTACTTGAAAAGTAGAATTATCACTTAAGATTCCATTAATTTCATGCAATCATTTTAATATTCCTTCAGGAAAAAAGGGAAGATTACTTGCAGTTCATTTAAATGTGGTACCATCCATCTGTTTTAACTGATTATCAGGATTATTGTCTCTTTATACAGTCTGTAGTACTTCTGCCCATGCTTTGATGCTAAGAAATAAGTAATTCAAGATTTGCTTTAACATTTCTGAACATTTCACTGTTTATCTAGAGTTATTACATGTGTGACTAAATAATGGAAACTGATTCATCCATAGAACAATTAATGGTAAATGGACTTGCATTTGTATAGCACCTTTTGACAAGTTGAATAATTTCCCTTTAGTTTAACCAGACTTAAAATATTTGACAAAATGAGCTACATCTTTTCTGTATAGCACCTGTTAGTACTTTGACGCTCAAAAAAAAGGATGGAAAAGGGAAAAGTTCTTACCGTTTGTTTCATGAAAATGTTCCTCTTATGGCCAAAATGATAACAGACACGTCTGAAACAGGGCTCATGTGTGTACACTGAGCTCCTGGTCAGACTACACAGCAACTTAGAGGGGGATTTTGTATACAGTTGCATTCTTCTACACCCTTCGGCAAGAAG
This sequence comes from Taurulus bubalis, assembly GCF_910589615.1. Taxonomy (NCBI): domain Eukaryota; kingdom Metazoa; phylum Chordata; class Actinopteri; order Perciformes; family Cottidae; genus Taurulus; species Taurulus bubalis. The sequence goes on along the minus strand of NC_136589.1, from coordinate 9,107,113 downwards.
TTCAATATATCAACTTGCTTATGAAAAAGTCAAAATTCGGTCGGTGCACATATTGTGAAGCTGAAACCTCCGTGCACAAAATGTCTTCAACTTCATCAGCAATACTGCAGACTATTAAGAACATATCAAGAAAGAGAGCATTGCTTTGTCATAAATAATGATGTATTTTATCTAATACAACCATGGCAAAGGCTTTGGAAGCAACTTTAGGATAAGCGTCTTTAATGCATGTACGGACCCATGTGTTATACTGTCTTAATCTATTCTAAATTCCATGCTAACTCAAGCTGATGAAATGGTAACAATAACAAACTTGATATGGCTTACACCCAAAGCACAATAAAAATGGACAGAGCAAAACAAAAACAAAAATTGTCAGTATGCAGTGGGAAGTGTTATCTAAAAATGACTATGAGCTGCAGCATTCCTTATATGGTCAAAGTGATAATAGCACATTTTGCAGTCCATGAATACATTCTGAAAGGGAATCTGGCTCATTGTTATCCTGTCTTTTCAAAACAAAGACTCTGCTTCTAATAGTAATAGATAATATTTTATTTAAGACAAAAAACACACACATAGTTGAATTATCTTGCAAAATAAAAGTTTTTAGGATATTGATAGTGCATAAGCAAAAGCTAAATTTCACTCTACACAGTGCCAGCATGACACACACACATGATTTATTTTTCTTTCAAGAACACAAACTCCTTCCTGATAGTTGCTATAGAAACAGAAAGCATAGCCTCGTATAACACCCACAAATTAAACTTTTTTAAGAAAGCCAATGGCTTTGTTTATTAAGTACAACTCAAGTGGAAATGTTCTCAACGGAAACTACTGTTACAATACAATAATTATAATCACATAAAATTTAGGATTGACAAACAATACAGAGTACAGTATGATGGCAAATATTGAACAATGTTAGTTTTGGAGGTTGTTTAACAAAAACATGCTTTATGTACATGTGACAAACAAGACATATGTTAATTAGTCATCTTTAGAGATGCTGGTAGCCGACAGACATGAAAGTGGTATAAACTTTTGTTATCTAACTTTCTCAAGCAAATAAGTGTATTTCACAAAATGTCAAACTGCTCCTTTAAGTGGCATTAGGTTAGAGGTAGGGTTGGCAATCTTTACAAAATATGTTTGCTATGTTGATTTAAATTATCATTAGATCTCAAAAGCAAATAATAAATCAAATGCTTTGAAAATAAAAATCTGGTTTCTGTGGCTGTTGCAGGATTTTAATAAACCTGCAAATGGCTCCAAACCAAAGTCTTCCACAAGCTGCTGGATTGACAGCCGTGGGTAACAATAGCCATGTTCGTTAACATTCATCAATCAATGTTCACAATGATAATTTTGAGAGAGTGGCTTTGGAAGGAGGGACGGGCTGTCATGTTGCAACTTGGCAACTTTCTTGCTAGATTTAGCAACGTATGAATCTAGGGCTTGTAGCTTAATTTCATTGTAAAATAGTTGGCAACACTGGGCTGGGTTTTTCAGTTAGATCATTTTAAAATCTATCCTACCCTTGCTAGTAAATATAATGTGACTTACCATCTGTTATATAAACAGATTTCTTTAACAGCTGTTGTAGTTGTATTACTTTTTTCTATACAGTATGTGTTGTTGATTTAAAATTTAGTGCTCTCAGTTTGTTTAGTAGAGTTGAGATTGGCATTCGAATGGACGGACTTCCTCCACTGCCTTTTCCTCCTGCACAGCACCAATGTAAACACTTCCCTTGCCCTCTGCTTAAAGTGCTTGCCCACGATCACATACAGGAAAGGATTCAATGAGCTGTTGCTATAGCCAAGGTAAGTAGACAACTGGTTTCCAATGTCCAAGACGTAAGCCCACGTACATCCAGAGAAGACTTCATAATGATCCAAAGTGTCCAAGAAGATGAGAATCTGGTAGGGCAGCCAGCAGAGAATGAACACAGCCAGAACAACAAGAACGAGGTACGCCGCCTTTCTTTCTACACTGCCTCTGCTGCCTTTTCTCAACTTCTGGCTGCTCTGAAGGACTTTAGTGATGTGGTAGCTACAGAAGGACACAATGGGGACAGGGATAAGGAAGCCTACTGTGCTGACAGTCATGTTGTAGCGCAGTCGCCAGCCTTCATGGGGATACGCTAGGTAGCATGCATCAATGCCCAGATGAGGGAAGAACTGAACGGAGCGGAAGAGGATAGCAGGGAAGCTGAGCAAGACCCCAGCAATCCAGATACTGAAGCAAATCCCACGCGCCCAGAAGGCCCGTCTCTTCCTCCCCTGGGTTAGAGGTCTCGTGAGGGCCAGGTATCTGTCCACGCTCACAAGCGTAAGAAACAGCACACTGCAATAATAATTCATCCCAATGACAATGTTGATAAGCTGGCACATGACCTCCCCAAACCTCCAGTGGAACTTGTTGACAATGGTTGCCACCCAGAACGGTAGGCAGGAAACCATGAGGAGATCAGCTGCTGCCAGGTTGCTCAGGTAGATGTCGGCCACAGAGCTGCGTCGCTTCTGGAGACAGAACACGCATAGCACACAGGAGTTGCCGATCACTCCAAGGAGGCAGATGATGGACATGTAGGCCGGCTGCATGGTGTAAACCCAGTCCCATGCATCTGTGTGGTTGCAGACGAGCTCAGCTCTTGCGGCACTCTCCATCAGTAATGTGAATCACTGTGAAGGCTGTTGCAGAGTAACAGCGATTTTAAAAGGTAGAAAAATGAGGTTGTGTTCAAAATGAATACATATACCAGTGAAACCTTTTAACTGTGTCAACACAGGTGCATTGTCTCCGTCTCTATACCTTCACATCTTGATTTGGATAATTGATGTAATGGAGTGTTTGTGACTTAATGGTGGTTTATCAGTCAGAGCACACAGCACGCAAATGCCAGTCGTCAAAGTGGGGAGTCTTAGCAACTGTGTGGAGCATATCTGTGATTGAAAGAACCCAGGCCACACATTAAAACAAATTTAGACTTACAAATAGTTTGATTACATACATACACTATGATAATTTTAGTCCAACTGAAACTCATTTCCTTACGCTCTTTGTGCCGGGTTTTTACAAGGAGACATGCTATCACTTCCATGGTACACTACTGACAGGAGTACGTTATCGTACTATATTGCATTCATATGTCCCCCGCCCTTCCACACACACACACACACACACACACACACACACACACACGATTATGTTTCTATTCTCTGAGAAAGTGAAATTTAGCAAGATAGGAACCATAATCCTGACAGGCAGACAAAAATACACATGGAACACGGTCAAACTGGGTATTTTTGGCATGCATTTTACCCTTTGAGGTAACTTTGTCTGCCTGCATGCTTTTTTGTTCCACAACAATTTCCAGCTCTGGCAATGGTGGAAAAGCCTGACTCCTAACAAAGATTTCCTGTTTGGCACAACATGCCTTCATTTTGGATACTAATAAGGGTGTACCCTTGCCCACAGCCCACAGCCCACAGTAAGTCAACATTAGCCCATCAAATGGGAGTAGGGAGAAATGTAAAATGAGACAACTGATGTGCGTACAGCCAACAAAAAGGAACATGTTTGTGTGTCACCACTGGAAACTTTTTGACAGAATCCTGTTTTTAACTCTGCAGACTATGAGTCAAAAACACCAGAAAACACTTAGCAGGCATGTTGCTGTGGCTCTATTAGAGTACGTTTGACAGGATGGAGCACACATGTGCTCAACGAAACATTTAAATGCATTAAGAATATGCATCCATAAAAGCATCCATAAAACCATATGTATGTTTTATTTGACATACTGGTACTATTTACAATCTGAGTGATCAACAATACAATCAGAATATGACAACGGTATTTACATTAGTAATTTTACAGCAACTGGGTTGATTTATATCACACCACCTGTACATCCAATATGTTTGCAAATGTTTGTAACAAGAGGCCAGCTGTTGTTTATTGCATGTGGTGAAACTGTTTAAAAAGGGAGAAACTAATCAAGTCTTGTATGGCCATACACATATAACCACATCATTTAAAAATAATTAAAGCATGTTAATCTTTTTAAAACGACCAAAGATGTCAAAGATTGATTTGAGGAAGGGTGACTTGGTCCCATTAGGCCTTCTACACAATTACATCCGCTACAAATCTAATAAAGAATAAGCTTATCATCGAGGACTTACATGTACACAAGACTAATACTACCGCTACAGACATGTTTCTACAAAGTAGATTTTGAAAGGGAACAGTGCTTTTGAAAGCAGTATTTTATACCAAAGTCTTCAGTGTAGAGGAGAGGTTTGATGAACGTGAGGACTCAGACGTGGCTGTTTTCTTTATCTTCCACTCGTGGAATAGTTCACACACCTTTTTACGAAAGTTCCTTCCTACAATAACGTAGAGGATGGGGTTAAGAACACTATTGAAGATGGCCAAGTAGTTGAAGATCTGATTGCAGATTCCTAGAACAGACTCGAGGTGACACCCTCTCAGGATGTCAGCTCGTAGGAGCACGTCCAGTGTGGTGACCACGTGGAATGGCACCCAGCAGATGAGGAACGCCAGCAGGACCGCCAGCATCAGATTGGTGGCCTTCTGTTCTGTTTTCTCAGCATTGAACCTCTCAATCACCTGGATCTTCAAAGCCTGAATAATCTTGACAGTGCAGAATAAGATAATGGAAACGGGGACAATGAAACTAAAAACTATCAACATCCCATCAAAGAACAGCTCTGCAGTTAAGTTTGGGTACTCCAGATAGCATGCAGTTACGCCATACTCGGGAATATATTTCACTTCCCTGAAGACAATTGTGGGGACACTCAGGAGCATGCCGAAGCCCCACATCAGCAGACAGCCCAGTTTGGCATATTTTGGCCTACGCATTCTGCCATGGGACAATGTGTGCACCAGTGCCACATAGCGATCCATGCTAATCAGAACAAGGAAATAGATGCTGCTGTTGGCGTTGATCTTAATGCCCAGGTTGACGACTTTGCACATGAACAGACCAAAAGGCCAATTGAAACCGTTGGATACGCTGACGGCCCAGAAAGGCAAACAAGACACCAGGACGAGGTCGGCAGCAGCCAGGTTGCTCAAGTAGATCTCAGCCACAGTGCAGGCCTTCTTGTGTAAGCAGAAAACCATCAGGACAAACACATTGAACATGATTCCCAGCACTGTGATGAGCAGGGTATACACTGGCTGACCAGTGTAGAGCCACTCCCAGTCATACAGATCAGGACAATTTGTGCCATTAGTGTTGTTATGGTCTGGGACACTGTGGAAAACAATAAACAAAGACAATTCAACATTGACATTTAAACCAGGGATGTTCCAATAAAGCTGTATTGCTCCCAATCATGATCCGAGTCATTTCATATTGAGTATCTTCCTATACAATGTCCCAATATGATACTTATTTATTCCTAAATAATACAGCTACACAGTGCTCACTTTAACTAGATTAAATGTTAATGCTTGACAGTTAAATTAAGAAAATCAAAGCTGTTCCTTAATGATTTTTATTTTATTTTTTGAAAAATAGCAAAGTATAAAATATAAAACTTTTTGGCCTTGTTGCTGTCTCGAGGGAAGTTCTCTCTCCTATAGGTGTCCTCCAGTGTTTGTTGCCCCAGTACGGGCTTTAAGTTACCAGAATTGACTTAATGACGTCTTCTGTTAAGTGTTTATTATCGTTGACCGTACATCTATTGCTCAGACTGTCATACAGGGGTCACCATATTCCAATAATGAGCAACATGCTTGGCTCTGTTCTGTCCTAATTACCCTGGGGGTATTTCACTTTGCTCTGCACAATATGAGATATCATCTTCGTCCGAGTTTCTGTTTTGCACTGAAGTGTTACGTCAAAGTCAACAACATTTCTAAATGATACACAAATGAGAATGTTTTTAAATGTATTGGGAATCAATAACAATCAGCACAACTGGCATTTACATTTAAGAGCATAGGTCTACATCAAATGTGTCACAGACAAGATTTTTATTTGTATTACTGTCAGTAGTAGATACCAGCTCTGTGGCACTGTGCAAATTCAATGCATATACATATACTTTCCAAAAATGTTCTATAAAGTGTCTGACTTTCTTATCTTCTTGGCTACAACTGTGATATGATCTTTATTCAATCAACACATTTACAAATTGTTTTTTAATATTATGATAGTACAAACAAAACATGTAATATATTTCTACTGGTAGGCTTTTTAATTTCCTGATTTGTTCTGCTTTATTTCACTGTATTTTTCTTGTACTACATATCAATGTATTCTATAACCCAACATATCTTGATTTTTGATGAATCTAAACCCATTACAGTTTTATTAATAGGTTTCTGTACATAGTTATTCACACAAAATGATTATAAAGCACAACACTCTAAGACATGTTCAATGGTAAAGTATAGATAATGTATCAATGCTAATGTTTATATTTCCTAATATACAATAAACAACAAATTAAGTCTGTATATACCTTGTTGGTTGGAGAGTCATATCTCCTGAGTAAGTCCAGGGGTGAATGAATGAAGTCCAAATGCCTGCTATACTGCTTCAGCAACCCTCCCTTACTGTCCTCAGTTTGTCTCCGACTCGCTCTCTTATGGGAAACTGTAATTAAAATGATGTCTGGCAACTTCAGGCTCTCTTTTGGGCTTTCTCCTGCACTCCCTCCTCTGAGTCAGATCCTCCACAGCATGTCTGTGTTTGTGATTGGGCATAGTTTATGTTTTTTGCTTCATATGCAGCCACTTGAGCTGGGTGTTGACGTTTCAAATGAAGTGGGTGACGTCTGCCTTTGAGTCCAAACATAGGTATTATTGACAATTTCATCATAAACAGCATTTTTGAGAAATTATTGGAAATTTAATTGGAAACAATAATGATAGTCACAATCATTTCCCATTAATAATGTGAGCACAATGTTATATCCTCAACATTAAAGTGTAGTACATGTGTGCTCTGACTATACTGAAAGCCAGTTATTGTATATGTTCATGTACTGCCTGCTGTACATTAGAGACAACATACTTAATTTACTGCACTGCATTTAGTTTATTGTAAGATTATTATTCCAGTGAATAACTTTGCCTGGTGTGCCTGAGTCTGGTCTGAAGTACAACCTTTTAATGGCTTCAGAAGTGCATCATAACAGGAACAATTTTAGGCAGTGAAATGTTTGGTTACTGAGGGAAACCTGCCTCCAAACCACAGTGAGAAGCAGACATATGATCACTGCGTTGGTGTAGTGCACACATTCCTGACAGATCTCTATAGTGGGATTTGTATATTTCTATTGTTTATTCTATCTTATGGGTATTTTATGGCTAGTAAGCGAGACGTTTTCTGTTGAACAGTCAAAAACAGCAAATCAAACAATTCACTCATTTGGAATCGTCTTGATGTGGCCCATCATGCATCGCTGCTCTCCTGCTGTTTAAGGACTCAGACCCATCCCCTCTCCATGATGTCAATATTGACCCTTCAATCTCTGTCTAATCTACTAAACTAAGATTTATAATAGAAACATTATCTGATTTTCTACACTTTGTGTGTATCACGGGGCGTCAAGTTGGCTCAGTGGTTAGGATGCCTGTCGTTCAATCAGAGGATCAGCGGTCGAGCCCCGGCTCCGCTAGTACATAGAGCAAGTATAGAGTATAGAGCAAAAATGTAAGTCACTTTGGATAAAAGCGTCAGCTAAATGTAATGTAATATAATCACTGATAATGCAGGAAGATGGACTGGTGGCTCAATCATCAAGCCTGTGATTATCAGCTCTTATCTGAGGACAGATATTTTCATTAATCACAGACAACAACAACATTACAATTTGAAAGACATAAAGTGCTAAATAGGGAGAATGCACTTTAAACCAAAGACCATTTTCAAGTTAGCATTGATCAGAATACGCAATAGGCTAAAAGGCAGTCAATAATGTGTGAAAAATGATCTGGTGTGTCATATTCATATGATTAGAGAGCAGTAAATGATGACCATTACTGCGATCTTTCCTTGAAATTATGTTGCAATAATGAATTTCATTTGTGCCACTTCCTGTTGTAGAGACATTGAAGAGCGACACCATGATATTCGGAAATGTATACCTTGTGTAGCTGCTATTACACATGTTTTTAAAAAGAAACTCATAATCGAGTGGTACTCTTGAAGTGACCTCCAGCAGGAGTGAGCCCGATAGTCAGGTGGAAGCAGTTTCCACTTGGTGCTGGCGCCATTCCCTCCTCCACCATTTGTTTTCCAGGTCAGGTTGTTTATCATACAATCTACTCACAGCCAAGTCATGAGACTTCCTGATATAGTGTTTCCTCCTTTTCCCATCCACCCTTGTCCTTTGTTTTCTTGAGATGATAATCAAAATGATATGTCTTATTTGATGTTTTTTTTTTTTATACACTTGTATGATTGATGTAAACTGACTGTATTGTGCAGTCACAACACTTTTCAAAGACATTTCCTTGGAACCAAATGCATAGTAAGGGAAAGAAACACTAGAATACAAGGTTATGTAACACTGTTTTTAAAAACAATGGAGGTCCTTGAATGGCCGAGGTTAACAAGACAATATAAACATTAATCAAGTTATTTTAGTTGCTTTTATGAAGTCAACTCTTTGAGAGACTTTCACTTCAGACTGTGCTGCTCTCACTGGTTTGTTCTCACAATATTTAAGAATATTTGATCTTCAGCCAACATCCTGCAGACCTGCCGGCTTCTCCGGTCACCTTGCTTGATAATAACATCTGGTTTGTTCATCATCTTCTCTCTGAACATCATTCAGTCTCTCTATGTGTTTATGTGGTTTGTTGTCCATATTTATTTGACAAGACTTGTCTTCACCTGAAATGATTGACATTTTTATTGTTGTTCATAAAGTCTCTTGAGTTGCTTTGCTCCTCCAATGAATCGCCACCTTAACGTGGTGGAGGAGTTTGAGTGGCTCAGTGATCCTGGGAGCTATGTTGTCCGGGGCAAGCAGGTCTCGGGGGAGAGCCCAGACTAAGAGCGGTTCAAAAAACCCTGATGAATAGCAGCCCACGGTCTGAAGTTACCTCGCCCGGACAAGGGAAACCGGTGCACCCTCCCGGAGCCAGACCCAGGAGGGGAGCTCGTCGGCGAGCGTCTGGTGGCCGGGCTTTCGCCCATGGGGCCCGGTCGGGCTCAGCCTGAAGAAACAGCATGGAGCAGCAGTCAACCTGTGGACCCACCACCCGCGGGGAGAATTATCGGGGTCGGGTGCTATGTAGACCGGGCGGCGGGCCAGGCAGGAGACCTGGGCGAGCCGATCGCCGGCAGCATAGACTAGCTCTAGGGACGTGGAACGTCACCTCACTAGCGGGGAAAGAGCCGGAGCTGGTGCAGGAGGTGGAGCGGCACCAGCTAGATATAGTTGGGCTCACCTCCACGCACAGCATGGGCTCTGGAACCAAGCTCCTGGAGAAGAGTTGGACTTTGTCCTTTTCTGGAGTTGCCCAGGGTGAGAGGCGCCGGGCGGGAGTGGGGATATTCACGAGCCCCCGGCTGAGCGCCGCTATGTTGGAGTTTTCTCCGGAGAACGAGAGGGTCGCCTCCCTGCGCCTACGGGTTGCGGGGAGTAAGGCTGTGACTGTTGTTTGTGCTTATGCACCGAACAGCATTTCGGAGAATCCGGCCTTCTTGGAGTCGGTGGGAGGGGTCCTGGAAAGGGCACCGCCTGCCGACTCCATAGTTCTCCTGGGAGACTTCAACGCTCACGTGGGCAATGACAGAGAAACCTGGCGGGGCGTGATTGGGAGGAACGGCTTGCCCGATCTGAACCCGAATGGTGTTTTGTTGTTGGACTTCTGTGCTAGCCACAGTTTGTCCATAACGAACACCATGTTTGAACATAAGGTGGCTCATAAGTGTACCTGGTACCAGAACACCTTAGGCCGGAGATCAATGATCGACTTTGCAATCGCATCAGCTGATCTGCGGCCGTATGTCTTGGACACTCGAGTGAAGAGAGGAGCAGAGCTGTCAACTGATCACCACCTGGTGGTGAGTTGGATCAGATGGCGGGGGAGTCGGCTAGAAAAACCTGGCAAGCCCAAACGTGTAGTGAGGGTGAACTGGGAACGTCTGGCGGAGGATCCTGTTCGGGAGGTCTTCAACTCCCACCTCCGGAAGAACTTCTCACAAATCCCAAGGGAGGCTGGGGACATGGAACCCGAGTGGACCATGTTCAAAGCCTCTATTGTGGACGCGGCTGCTCGGAGCTGTGGTCGGAAGGTCATCGGTGCCTGTCGTGGCGGCAACCCGAGAACCCGGTGGTGGACACGGGGGGTGAGGGAAGCCGTCAAACTGAAGAAGGAGGCCTTTCAGGCCTGGCTGGCCCAGGGGTCTCCTGAAGCAGCTGACGGGTACCGGCAGGCCAGATGGGCTGCAGCTGCGATGGTCGCGGATGCTAAAACTCGGGCATGGGAGGAGTTCGGGGAGGCCATGGAGAAGGACTTTCGGTTGGCCTCAAGGAAGTTCTGGCAAACCATCCGACGGCTCAGGAAGGGAAAGCAGGGGCTACCCCAGGCTGTTCTCAGCAGGGGGGGGGAACTGCTCACCCGGACTGGGGACATCGTCGGGCGGTGGAAAGAGCACCTGGAGGAACTCCTAAACCCGGTCAACATGTCCCCCGGAGAGGGGGCAGCGCCGGAAGACTTTGGGGTGGTTTCACCCATATCCCTGGCAGAGGTCGCTAAGGTAAGGCAAGGCAAGGCAAGGCAAGTTTATTTGTATAGCACATTTTAACAACAAGGCGATTCAAAGTGCTTCACATAAAACCATTAAAAGCATCAAAACATAATGCAGATTTAACATTTTACAGTTAAGAAAACATTAAAACAGTCAAAAAGCCAAATAAAAAATAATAAAAGTTGAATAAAAGTTGCAGGTAAACAAACAATGGGTCAGACAGGGATCCTGACAGTATCCCACCCCCCTCAAGGGACGGATTACAGACGTCCCACCAGGACAAGGGCCCATAGGGTCGGTGGAGGGGAGCCGGAGGAGGGTCTAGGCATGGCACAAGCAGTCCGAGGGGCTGGCCGGAGGATGAGCACCAGACGGGCAGATGCACTCCGGGGGGCGGTAGTCAAAAAGCTCCTTGGTGGCAAGGCGCCAGGGGTGGATGAGATCCGCCCTGAGATGCTGAAAGCGCTGGACATTGTTGGGCTGTCTTGGTTGACACGCCTTTTCAGTGTCGCATGGGGGTCGGGAACAGTGCCCATGGACTGGCAGACCGGGGTGGTGGTTCCCATCTTCAAGAAGGGGGACCGGAAAGTGTGCTCAAACTATCGTGGCATCACACTGCTCAGCCTCCCGGGAAAAGCTTATGCCAGGGTGCTGGAAAGGAGGCTCCGACCGCTTGTCGAACCTCAGATTCAAGACGAGCAGTGCGGATTCCGTCCCGGTCGTGGAACAGTGGACCAGCTCTTTACCCTTGCAAGACTACTGGAGGGGTCCTGGGAGTTTGCCCAACCAGTCTACATGTGCTTTGTAGACTTGGAGAAGGCTTTCGACCGGGTCCCTCGGGGGTTTTTGTGGGGGGTGCTGCTGGAGTATGGGGTGCCGGACCCGTTGGCACGGGCCATTCGGTCTCTGTACGCCTGCAGTAGGAGCTGTGTTCGTATCCTCGGTAATAAGTCAGACACGTTCCCGGTGGGTTTTGGCCTCCGCCAGGGCTGCCCTTTATCACCGGTCCTGTTTGTGACCTTCATGGACAGGATATCTAGGTGCAGCCAGGGGGCGGAGAGGATCCGGTTCGGGAGTCTCGGAATCGCCTCTCTGCTGTTCGCGGATGATGTGGTCCTGGTTGCCTCCTCGGACCGTGACCTCCAGCATTCACTGGGGCGTTTTGCAGCTGAGTGTGAAGCGGCAGGGATGAGAGTTAGCACCTCCAAATCTGAGGCCATGGTACTTTGCCGGAAACCGGTGGATTGCTCCCTCCATGTGGGGACAAACTGCCTACCCCAAGTGAAGGAGTTCAAGTATCTCGGGGTCTTGTTCACGAGTGAGGGTAAGGTGGAGCGGGAGATCGACAGGCGGATCGGTGCGGCTGTAGCAGTAAAACAGGCGCTGTACCGGTCCGTCCTGGTGAAGAGGGAGCTGAGCCGGAAGGCGAAGCTCTCCATTTACTGGTCGGTCTACGTTCCAACCCTCACCTATGGTCACGAACTCTGGGTCGTGACCGAAAGAACGAGATCTCGGATACAAGCGGCCGAAATGAGCTTCCTCTGTAGGGTGGCCGGGCTCAGCCTTAAAGGGGGGGTAAGGAGCTCGGAAATCAGTTAGGAGCTGGGAGTCGAGTCGCTGCTCCTTCGTGTCGAAAAGAGTCAGCTGAGGTGGTTCGGGCATCTAGTCAGGATGCCTCCTGGACGCCTCCCATTAGAGGTTTTCCAGGCACGTCCAACTGGTAGGAGACCCCGGGGAAGACCGAGGACACGCTGGAGGGATTATATCTCCCGGCTGGCCTTGGAACGCCTCGGGATCCCCCAGAATGAGCTGGAAAGTATTGCGGGTGAGAGGGAAGCTTGGGTCGGCCTGCTGAACCTGCTGCCACCGCGACCCGACCCCGGATAAGCGGCTGATAATGGATGGATGGATGGAGTTGCTTTACAGTAGGTTTGTTTTATTTCCAATTTTGCTCCATATCTCTAATGCTGAATCTAAAATGAGAGGTGACAGATGTCTGGATAAATTATTTGATATGACTGAAGTATCATTAGCGCAGTGAAAACTATGTTTAGCAATATTGTAATAGGCTAAATATATAAACGCTAAATGAGGCAAATGAGGAAAAGAAAAAAGATTGGAAAAGGTGGCAGCTATTCCCACAAACAACTGATCCAAATAATTTTTTGGGCACTCAACACATACATAATTACTGCACTTCTGGTAATTACCTTAGCCGTTAAATGAATTGCTCAAACGGTCAGGTTACAGATATAAAATCTCTCTTCCAAACAAATTTCCTTCGGCAGCAGTTGTGTTTATTATGTGATTTTTACAGAATAATCTGTATTGCTGTCTCCCAGAAATAACTCTTGTGATTGATGCTCTAAATAGTTTTACAAACAATTTATTACTAAAACAGTGCCAATAAAAACATTTATGGAGATTTACCGTGGCTTATCACCTGTATTATTATCTAAGTATTTTGCATGTTCCTGTTTCCTGCTGCAGTATATTATGGGCTGTTGGAGGACAAAACGTAAAAAAAAATGTTATAGCTTGCCTGTATAGTATTATAGACAGTTCTCATGAGAAACTTTTTTACTGAACAAATAAAAAAAACAGGATGGTCTAAGGTTTGTTTTGACTACAAAATGCATTGTTTCTGGAAGGACAAGTTGCTGTTTTTCATCTGTAATTTCCATGAGCACCACAAACATAATGGTTATCTAAAAAACCTAAATGAATAACATCTCAATGTGTAAAAAAATATATTGTTTTGTAATATGACCCATTAAAACACTATTTCTATATGCCCAGTCATAAAAAAAGTTAGATTTTTCAGCCTAATATATGAGATTTAAACCTCTTCCCTGGCAAAAACTATTCCTAAATGTATAGAGACACTCTATGAATCCTTTACATTGGATTCTAAGTGGTGGTTAATCTGTTGTAAAGTAATTCATCATAGCAAACTGAAAGGAGCTTGAGTAATCACGACAACAGACTACAACTCTGTCCGTTGCCGTTAGTTATGTCTCCGTGGTGTGTAATGAGGTATGTAACAAATGTCTGGGCGAGGGGGCGGAAGGCTCATGCTCCACTTCGAAAATACCCAGCTCATTTCCTGTCTCCTTCTGCCTGTCTGCTTAACGTTTTTTTCAAGGCTGTGCTCTATTACTTGGTGCTGATCCCGCCCCGTTCCCTCTTTCATCATAACTCCTTACTGACTGAAAACAGCAGGGGCACAGCTCCTCGTGTGTGGGTTACATATTGTTTTCACAGCTGTCCAGTACAATCAGGGCCTTTGAAAGCAGAGTGAATGAGACCTCATAAGAGATGGAATCATACCAAACCCCAGGGTCTGGCACTGGGAGTGCCTCCTCTTCCCCCCGACTTCACGCCTAGGCTCTTGTCTGAAACCACTAATGCAACTTTGTCGAGCTCTGTGTGATACCACTAATGCAGCCAGCCGTGGAACAACAAGCCATTTCTTAAAAAAAAGAAAAATGCAACCCCTTCTTCTAATGCTGTACATCTGACTGCTCAAATGTTCCTGGCAGAAAATACATAGACCACCTAATATTGCTTTTTTTTTTTAGAGACTTTAAGTTCCTATAAAAGGCTGAGAGGTTCTGGAAAATGTGTGTCGTCACTCGTATGTTTCTTTCAAAAGTCTGATGTATCATTTCCATCTTGCTTTAAGATAAAGACAACGCAAAATGACCAAACAAAAAACTAAAATAGGATTCAATTTCACATCCCTTTTTTCTGAATAACAAACCAGGCACCACGAGACATTATGCAATACAAACTACCGGTGGGCGGCAACAATCCAAACATCTGCTGTCTGAATTTAGTTTATTATGTGTTAGATGTCAGAAAAAGAACAACATTTGTTTTAGCTATGCCAGGAAATCTGCAGTTTGTGGTGAAATAAATGTGTTTATGTGCAATGACCACGCCGATGTCTGGCTGTGGGCGTTAGTGGTTTAGAGAAGAACTGAGTGAGGGGTAAACTATTTGGGAGAGACCACTTGATTAGGAATTAATATTTGATCTCGTAGAGTGGCTAATCGTGGTTATGACTCCAAATGATCTCATTGAACTACATAACTTCGAAGTAAGCGTTCATCTTTGTCAACATCTGAAAATGCTGTTGAGAAATAACAGAATTTTCCCAAATGCATCAGACCAATTCCTGCAAGTTTATATTTGCCTTAACCCACCTGAGCAAATCATTCCAACCTTCAACATTTTCTAAAAAAGCATCTGTAATCAAGTCCATAGTGGAACATATGACACAAGAAATTACTTTTTATGAAACAACTTGAGATTTTCCACCATTAAAGAAAAGTTTGCTAAATTAAAACTGAAATCTTGTGCAATTCAAACAGACAGGCAGACAAGCATGTGTTGTCTTAGCCAGTCAAATGTTTTCTTTTTAGTCTGATGTCGACTGACAAATTACAAATGTTAGCCTCAAAGGGACAAAGGAGACGACAGCATGTTTTATTTAATGACTTTTGACAGTATGGTGAAGCTTACTGAGAGGATTGTTACTGCATATCACTAACATGTCTCTTTAAACATCTTTAAAAAATAGAATGTTTTACTGATGTAATGAAAGAACAACATGAAGACACATTTTGTTTCAACATCAATCTTAATTTAAGGAATTAAGTTGTGTCTTAGTCATGTAATCAGACTATAGAAATACACTACATCTTGAATACAATGCTATTAGAATAAAAATAATTGAAATTATGATTTGTATGTAGATATTGTATATAGAAAAGAAAGAAACAAATGTCTGAGCATATTGTATACATGTGTATATATGTGTCTAACTTATCACACTATATTATATTGAATTACATTTGATGATATCTTGGCACAAGCACGAGTTAAATTCCATGTATATTTGCCCTAAAGTTGGTTCTGATTCTACAGTATACAATACATAATGCATGTACTGTTTACCCTCTTCATCTAGGAAATACTACTGTATTTCTGAAAAAAAAGTAATTGATATGGAGCCCTCTACTGGATGAATTATGTTATATTATATAAGAGTTCTGAGCCCTGATAATTCAAAAGACAAAATAGAAAAAGTAACAGGGCAGCTGGCCCTCTTGTTTTGAAAACACACATACACATTAGAACGTGGAAGAAAATAATAATAAATACTTTTGTGTCCAAGTGATCATCAGACATGATCAATGATCAGGCCTAGACTGGGACAAAAATTCGGCCCTGGACTTTTTGGTCCAGACTGACCCACCACAATCCACGCGCAGATACTATGCCAACTCGGTCCATTGATGTACTGTACATATAATCACACAAGCCCTTAATAACACTACTATACTGAAATGGGTCATTGTCTCCTTGTCTCTTATTTGATGTAATTTAATCTGAAAATGTTTCATAAATAAGTGTTCAAAAAAAGAAAAGCATGGACAATAAACCATAAACACTGACAGAAAAAAATAGGTAAAGCATATTTGAACAAATTGGAGCTTAAAGAAAGTATATTGATACTTAAAACACTTTAACTCTGGTGACCTGATTTGTAATTATAAAAAATGTGAAAAAGCAGATCTGCATGCTCAAACCACAGCACCCTAAAATAGTGGTTAATTAATCAGGATAGTATATCATTTTCCAACACTTTAGAACTAGATTTATTCAAGTAAAGTTCATAGACAACGTTTCTGAACATTTAGTGAATGAGTGTTTATCCACAACATGTTAGCTAGCACACTCACCTGCTCCAATCTCCTCCTCCCCCTCCTGTATGTTGTCACTTGTTTTATTACATTATTTACTCTTATTGTGAAGAGCATGGAAACAGGAAGTGCTTTTACTTTGAAGGCAGAAAGTACAATGATACGTGCTTGTTGACGCTAACTAATGTTGATTGTTACATGTGGAAAATATATACATGTCGGGTGCAAGAGCGCGTTCTCAATGCTTTAACAGTTGTAATACTGCAGTTCACCAGTAAAGTGAGTCCGTTCATACCAGACTTGTCTTGGTGCTCAAGCTCCACTTCATGACACTGTGCCACCATGGCAGCGGGAGCCTCATTTTCACTGTCCGACGACACCTTAGAGGGACCCGCCGCGCCCGCGCAGCCAAAGCCCCGGAGCCGGAGGCTCCGCCACCGCCGCCGGCCCCCGCAGCAGCAAACATGTTTATTATATTTCTGCTCTCAGCAGCATCAGTTGCGAGAGCTTTTTTTTCTTTTCCCTCAGTTTTTCTGCACCGCCTTTTCGTTTTTTCTCCATGTTTGCTTTCTCTTCTCTCTCACAGATTGCTAATGATGTGTCATTAGCTCATCAATAAAGGTCATTGGACGAGGGGGTCTGGAAAATGCGTGGGCGGGACTACTGGGCCTATCATAGGGCCACTGGGCCTCTTATGCGTCTTTACATAAAAAAAAAAAAAGGTCAGCCACTGCCGGCCCACCGGGAAAACTCCCGGTACTCCCTATGGCCAATCCACCACTGTCGATGATATAATTCATTATTTGGTTTGTCATGTGAATTCAATGTTTTTATTTTACCAAAAATGTACCTTATCTGACCCTTCTAAAATCTAAAACATGCATTAGGTACGTACATTCACTAAAGAAGTTATCTGCTACGTTATACGTTAGGTAGAATATTTGAACAGAATAAAAGTTTCACCGGAAAGTGAAAACCTCAAATTGTACTTGAGTACATTTGGTTATTTTCCACTACTGTCATGGACCACTCTGCATAATACACCTTTTGATACTTTATTTTGATTACAATACTTGTGTACTTGGCAGATAAAATAATTGCCAATAACAGTAAGCAGTGTTTCAGAGTGAGCTAGAGATGACAACAAGCAGCATCGATCAACCTCTGCTCTGAGAGAACACTTGTCACACATTCATCACAACACAGAGGAAGGGACAGAGATTTCCACTGTTTATCCCGACCCTTTTTCCTCCCCATTCTCTTGCATTTCTGCTCTTCTCCATCATCCTGTCATTTGCTGTCAACCGATGCATCTGTCTATCTATCTGGTTGCGTGTCTCGCTCTCTGGTTCAAGGTATCCCCCATTAACCCCCGAGTGGTTTCCACTTTAATTTTGGCCAGCAACCGAGTAAGTGAGACTCAACTGTGTCTGCCAATGGGTGCGCAGGCAACCGGAGTGATACATGTCAGTCTCCATGGTGACAGGCTCCATGTTCTGCATGCTGATATCCAATCGTATTCAGAGTAGCGACAGAGCACTGGCGGTTGTCTGCTTAGTTTCATGTTACCTCCACTTATCAGAATCAGAATCATTTATTGCCATGTATGTTTTCACATTCAAGGAATTTGTCCTGGCGGGAGGTGCATAAGATTTAACAGTTTACAATAAACATTTAACAATAAACATTTAACAATAAACAGAGTGCAATAAATGGGAGCATGACTATTCACAATTGAATCTACAGTAGAATATAAAATGAAAGTTAAAATAAAGTGCATGTAATGTAAGTGTTATGTGAAAGTGACAAGTGTAAGGATAAAGTGGCAAGTGTATTTAAATATGAGGTGTGGAGGGATGTGCAGGGGAGTGACCAGTCGGAAATTGTCTGTCAGTCAGTGGGCATTATAGATCGAGCGTCATATCTGCTGGATGATAAATGATTGAGGGAGTTGGCCTGTGACTTGCAAGTGTTGCGTTGTAGCCAGCAGCATAAGAACAGCTGTGCCGGTTGTAATTGCAGTCCAGGTACTATTCAGTAGTATTAAGTATCATGCAGACATTCATGATCCCTAAAAGGATGAATCCTGCTTATTTAGGGGCCCCTGACTACCCCTGGTTATCCTCTGACCTTTCCTCCAATGCATCCAGCATATAAAATGTTTTCACTTATCCAGAGCAATATCTCAATCTTTAAAGAATGGCATGGCAAACATTTTTCGTTCAATGTTCACAAAGAATGAGTCGACTCTTGACGCCACTATGAGGTTGACATTTGTGGTTTTCAGTGAAATGTCTTAAACTACTGCATGGAGTGCTAGGACATTTTGGCAAGGGGTATTATGTTCCCCTAAATATGTGTAAAAACGTTACTAATACCTCAGTTCTAGCTTGTTTTAATTGTAATGTTATTGTACTCTCTCTGGTCTAACTGATGTATTTTGTAAATGTGAATTGCCTTGTAGTTTAAAAGGTGCAATACAAGGTTATAAATACACTTTAATTACCCTAACGTTTCACCAGTTATGGTTAATACCTGCAAAACTAAAGAAGAAGAAGAAGAAGAAGAAGAAGAAGAATCCCTTATTAGTCCCACAGTGGGGAAATGTATTCTCTGCATTTGACCCATCCTTAGTATTTTAAGGAGCAGTGGGCTGCCCCTAGTGAAGGGGCCAGGGAGCAACAGTGTCTTGCTCCGGGATACTTCGACATGCAAACTATGGGGAGACTGGGGATGGAACCTTGTGGTTGCAGGACGACCACTGAGCTACAGCATCAGCCCCAGTTTAAATTTATGTTCATGCTAGGTAGCAAATGCTAGCATGCTAACACAATAAACTAAAATGAACATAAGCCTTTTACAGACAGTGCTGCCGTTGCTGTTGCTAAAGACAACATTTTAAATATACCACTATGGCCCTGCTCTATATCAACTGCATTGATAAGAATGAGGGTTATATAAGAAAATAATAAAAGTGATATGTTTAATATGTTCACGATTCAGCTCAGGGCACAGGTGGGCAGCGCTGTATCTATCTTGTTCAAAGGTCAGCTTCCTCATGAAATGCCTTCTCTTTCTAAGGATGTTTTCTATATGAGGTGACAGGCAGAGAGATATACTTTGTCTCTCTTCTCACCTAATGAGAGAGAGACAGAGAGAGAGAGAGACAGAGAGAGAGAGAGAGAGAGAGACCCAGCGATACTAAATAAAAAGAATTGGGCTCCTGCCATTTGGATGACGGGTGATGCTGAGCTCACATCATGGAATAACAGTAATGAAGCATTTTCACCGAGGCTGCAGCAGCGTCAGTGGGTGGTGGAGCCCCCGGGATTGCATTAAAGAGTCTCTGTTCCCTGTTGCACATGCCACACAATACCATGCAATGGGAGGTAAAATAGAAAGCTTAATGCAGAAATGGATTATATGATTTTTTTTTTTACATTTTGCCTGCATCTTGTTTCCTCATAAATACCAATTAATCAGTGCAAGCTTTCAATTATGAGGGATATTAACAAATGTAATCTTATTGAGGATTCACATCATCAGTTAACTACTCTGTATCAATTCCTGCAGGATGCTCGCAGGGCTTATCATCTTGTTTAATCGTTCTGCTTAGTCAGAGGTAAAGGTGCTGCTTCGTGAGCTCCTCATCAGAGGTTATTAGCTATATTGACTAGCATCGGTAATGAGCAGCATCATTAGAGAACGTTTTTTGTGCGGGGGACAAAAAAGTGGAATGAAGAAAACCCAAGACAGAAACAAACACAATCTAGGTCCAGAAATGGCTGCCACAAGCCAAAGGTGCTGTCCAAAACCATTACAGGCTGCTGTTGCCATGGTAGCAGCCCACCTAAAATAATTTTCTCCCTACCCGTTCTTCCCTCTTGTTTGCTACCAAGAGATATTCAAAGCCAGTTGGTAAAATCTCTGTAAAGTCTCTGATAGTGTGACGACAGCTGTCAGTTATTCACGACAAAGATTGAAACTTCATCCTTCATGCTATCTTCAGAAACATCGATCATTCCAACGTCAGAGTCGATTACAGGCGATGCAAACACAGTATGATTCATGTTACACTCTAATATCTCGTGTCATATCAGTGCCTGTTTTGATCAGAGTTTAACAAATATGCTGTGGAGTGGAGGCAGGCTGTTGATCTGACGGCAATAAGGGCTACGGTCCAATAGTCATTTTTTTCTGAGGAAGGTTCTTAAATAATTCCTAATAAACCATAACAACAAAACAGTATATGATACATTGTTAGTGGGAAAACATATTTAATTCACCATGTTTTAGCTTTGTACTGTGCGTTTATTTGTAGTCCATCTTCTGAATGTTGTAGTTTCACCGCTGCAGAGCCACGTCACTAACATCCGCCTGCCGTCGCATCATAACTACGTAGCTCAGTGAAAGTGGAGTCGGATTCACTAAACTTTCCTAACTCCTCATGAATTCTCCTTCCCATCTTTCCTTGACCCTGTGACGTTTTCCACAGTCAAGGAAAAGTAGTTAGGAATAGACGTTACGTTACGAGGTAATTCTTGACTAAACGACCGCAGTAAGCACTCTTTCTTATTCCTCGAACTGACCTCAAGCCGGAAACACTGTGATCAATAGCCCATTACTGATTCTGATAACAACCTAATCCTATGAGTCAGAAAACCAAATTAATTTACCTTGAGCATCCTAATGTATCTCCATTATCCTCTATTGCGGTCTGCTGCAATGAGCTCATCCACCCGGGGACAGTCATTACACTTTTGACCTCAGGTTCCTGCTGCACAACAGAACCCTTCTCTTGACTGACTGCTGACGACAACATCATTACCGAAAGATTGTTCTGTCTGATGCATCTGTTGAGGTGCAAAAGTTAGAAAGCTCTCAATTTAAGCCTGAATAGACCAAACTAACTTTCTGAGTGTTTGGTGTCAACTTCCAGGACAGCACTGTAGGTAGCTCTGTCAGCTCTGTGAGCATATAATATGTTAGAAAGTATGATGTAGTGTGTCGCAATACACAATTCAGAGTACCTTCTTACAAGGTGCGCGGAGAAGGGAAATAATCCTGAGAAACACTACATCATATCCAGATCCAGAAACACTTGTAGTATAACCTTCCTCTTGTGTTAGGGTCTGCACTGACCCGTTTTAGGGTTTCAAATGCATAAAAGAACCACATAAATTGTTTATTGCATCAAGGCTTTGTTTTACTTGGTCAGGAACCTCTATTCCAACAAAATGAAAGCCCACTAAATTATAAAATGCTCTGGTTGAAATTATGACCTTTGTTTTGTTAGGGTCGGTTTTGGCCCAGTTATAAAAATAAGATTTGCTTAAATTTTTTTTTGGACCTTGCAAACCTATATGTTGTGTTATGACTTGTTCGCTTTTCATGTTGTGTTTGTATTCAAGTTCTTTTGCTGACAAAAATACTTTTTAGTCTTTTTCTTGAAGTAAATATGCATGGGTCGAAATTGACCCGTAACGCCGTAGATGTTACTATAGTTAATAATATTAAAATGAAAAAATAAATAAAACAAATGTATTTAAGAGATGTGTTCTAATACCCCTCAGTAATAGTCAGGTAACACAGCAAGCTTTTATTTATTGATATGATTATCTTGAGGTTCATTTTACAATGTTTTTAACTGAAATCGAAGGGTATACTGACAAAGAAAAGGCCCAGCGGCCCACAACAAAAATATTAAAACACACAACCATATTTTCATGGATTAGGAAGCCTAACAAGGTAATCAAGAGATGAGAAACAAATTGGATGATAGACAATTGTTTTTAGTGTATTTTACAGCTGATTTAAGACATGGGTCAAAACCGACCTGTTAACATAAGAGATGGTAACAGAAAGCTAACACAAGAGGAAGGTTAAAGGACGACTTTATTGATCATAGATGGTCTGCAGTCTTCTTAAAACACAAATAAACACTTAACTGTAACAGCAATATCTAGTAGTAATTGCCCTATAGACATGTATAAATAGTACAAGAAGGAAATGTACACATGATAAACACAGGTTTAAACATAATTGTGCATTTGCAAGCATATGTTTAGTATGACATTGAATTGCTGTCTATCATCTTGTGTTCATATTCAGTATCTACAGCTATGTTAAGTGTATGATCTTATAGCAGATGTGGCCACTAGTGGGCGCTGTTTAGACAACTGGAGGTCATAGGGTCTGAGTTAGGAGAAAGATAGAGAAGAGAGAGAGAGGAAGGAGGAGAGGTTGGTCGTGGCTTGTCTGGTTCGGTGTTGGGACTTCACTAAAGTTAGAAGGAAAACCCACTGGACTGATTTATTCCATATCATACACCCACGGCAAAACACACTGTAATGTTGTTGGAAGATTTTTTTTAATGTTCACTAGTATACAATATTTGTCATCCATCATGATGTCTCCTTTTTTTTAAGACACATTTTGTATTATTACAACTGTGCTTTACTGCAAGAGAACTACCGTTGTCTACGCAAAAACAGGAAAATGTTTTGTTTGTCCGTTCTGGGCCACTGTAGAAACATCCATCCGCTCTGTATGTTGATATGAACATCTCAAGCTTAGGTCACAAAAACATGTACAGTTGTATTTACAGGAGATTATACTCTTAAAGCATACATATTAATATTATATTCCATTTCTGCCTAAATATATTCCTAAATGCTACAACTTTCATGAATGAATTATCAATATAAATTCAACTAACCATCCAGGCATGGAACTGCTTTAATGTCTTATTCTTGGGGTTTTAAATGAATGATTATTAGGTGCCAGTCCTCTCATGAGATAGTTGAGTGATTGGTTGTCCCAAAAGCTGGTCCAATCATATTATAATAAGTGTAGACATCATTTTAAAATAAGAACTATTGAGAACAAAAAGAACCAATACTGTTGTGTATTTGTGTTTTTCATTCCTGCACAATTCTGTCTTCATAGAGAAGTGTGTGTGTTGAAGCCCCGAACTGAAAGATGATACTGGAGAGCTCCAGTTTTACTCACACCCTCATATAGTGTGAACACAGACACTTGCAAGATGGACGATGGAAACATCCTCTCTCCTCTTGTTGTCCTCTTGTTGTTGCAATGCTTTGTCACATAAAACACTTTGCTCTTATGGCATGTTTATGAGACACGTTATATAGATGTATATATTGTATGGCCTTTGTTAAGTATAGACCCATACAATACGTTCTCAAATGTCTCTGAAGTGACAGTTTGACAAAAAGTCTCTAAGCGGCTTGGCATATATTAGCATACCCAGCACCTCATCACCAAGCTGTCACTCTAGACTGGACAGGAGTTGGGCTGAAGTGTTACATCCTGTGAGACTAGAGGGCTAGAAGACCACCTCTCCTTACAT
This sequence comes from Taurulus bubalis, assembly GCF_910589615.1. Classification (NCBI taxonomy): domain Eukaryota; kingdom Metazoa; phylum Chordata; class Actinopteri; order Perciformes; family Cottidae; genus Taurulus; species Taurulus bubalis. The sequence goes on along the minus strand of NC_136589.1, from coordinate 9,083,271 downwards.
TCTCCTGTTTCACACTCTCTCCTCTCCTCCTCTTCTCATACTTTCAGAACAATTAATCTCATTCTGGCTTTAAATTAACGGTATTATCTATTATTCACAGGCAAGGCCATTCTCTTCTCGCATAGACTATATCAATTAAACCTTAGCCACTGTGGATTTCTCACAAACCATCACCTGAAAGTCTAATGATTACTATGCATTATCATAGATTAGACCAGGCAAGGTCAATGGTTATCCATTTTACCCTGCTCTGTTTGAGGGATTTTTTGTGACTCCCTCACCTCTCAGAGTTGCCAGCTGTGGCGACGCTCCTGGGACTTTTTTTTTCTTCCCACAATTGAGTCGCTTGATCGGATAAAGAGGAAAAGCACAACAAGCCAGGGAAGCAATGTGAAGGTTGTTGCAGCCGACTTACAGCTCTATCTCCTCTGATCGACATATTATGAAAGCCGGCTGCCTTTTCAGTCTCAAAAGGGTTGATCCAGTCTGTAAGGTGGTATAAAGGAAGAGCAGAGCAGTTTCATGGAATTATGAACGTGATCTCTAAATACTTTTGACAACACATCTCCCTGTGGTGACAGGGATTTGCAACCACTAACTTCTGTGAGTAAGCCACTCAGGATACATCTGTTAGAGTTATAAGATCACGTGTGATGCTGTGATTATTTCAGTAAAGTTATGGAGTCATGATAGAAAAGTCAGATTACTTTATCATTCATCCAGTAATTTTGGATTGCAGTGGATATCATTCTTACTGGACAAATGTATTTTTTGGAGTAGACTTAACCATCTTACATTGTTTTACCATATTGAGGTTTTTCCAGTCGAATACTTTGGTCCAGATTGAAGTATCCCAAGAGATACAGTACTGGTTGTTTGCCATAATATTTTGCATAAACATTCATATCCCAGAGGATGAATCCCTATGATCCCCTTACTCTTCCTCCCAGCAGGTTGACATTTTAGGGAAAAATGTCTCAACTATGGAATGGAATACAATTTGGCACAGATTGTAACACCCTGTGTATTCTGTGTGTGTCTTACCAGTGTTTCCTGATTGTTTATTCCCTTCACCTGCTCTCGTTCCAGACTCCTCCCTCCTTGTGTGCCTTTCCCCTGTGTGATTGTAAAGCCCCGCCCACATTGTTTCCACCTGTGCCTCTTGCCTGTCTTCCCCTGTGTATTTGAGCTGCGGTCGAATAGTCAAATAATGACCTCCTAACGTCTAACCCTATGCACTTTTCTTTAACCTCTGTGGAAAACGTCACGGGGTTAAGGTAAGATGGGAAGGAGAATTCATGGAAGGAGAGACTCAAGGAAACCATGAGAGGAGAGAAGACGTGAGGAAGTATGTTTTAAGAAACATGAGACATCCTTGCTTCTGAAGCGTCACGTGAAGCAATGTCGGTTTCTGATGACTGCCGCTGATGTCAGTTGGCCTTAAGCGAATATTCCACGGCGGGCCATGGGGTTTGTACCTCTGCCCTCAGTGGATTAGCTGCTGCTCAGGGAGCGTGTCCATGGAAGCCTGCCCTCTGGGCTCCACCCCCCAGAGCAGAATAAGAGCCATGGGACGGCCGTCAACATGGCGGCACAGAACCATTTCTGGATCAATCGAGGGGCGGGGAAACGACAATTTAGAGACTTGGGATGCACCCTGTGTCTTTCCTTTGTCAGTTGCAGGATTGTCTTCTTTGTCTCCCATGTATGTACTTTGCGTTCGAGCTGTAGTTGTAGCTTTCTAGTGGTTGTTTCCTGTACCAGTCTTTATCTTTGTTTGTGACGTTGTTCTAGTAAAACATCTTTTTTATTTTTGCCCTTCACCTGGCCTCCTGTCTGTGCCTCTCACACCCGGTCGTGACACAGATCCATGGCGTTTAGTGAAGCCTAATGACTTTGGTGATACCCTGACTTCCTTCTGCCGCCATCAACCGGTCAAAATGTATTCTGTGAACCTCTCAACATCTTTGGATTCCCAGAAAATTTGGGAGAAACATTCATGTTCCCCTCAAGATAAATTGTCTAGTGCCACCATCACGTTGAAATATGCACACGCTGATGTCTGCACATAAGAACTTCCAACGAAAGGATATCAACTGTATGCAGAAATACACTCATGCATCATCTTGCATCATTTTAACATGTTTGTTTATCTTCTCTCACAGTCTGTTGCTTCAGCAAAACAAATATGAAGACAGAGAGCGATAGAGGGGAGCAGGGGACCACAGAGGATTAAATCCAGGTGGTTGTTCCTGTATCAAAATGACAGATGGTGCCATCTAAGTTTAGCATCAACCTCACCTGATGGCTTAGCAGCAACTAGTGCTGTCTTTTAGTGGGTTGGCTTCACCAAGATCAACGCCAGGTGATTCAGGCAGAGAGGAGATGGAGCTACAATACCTTCTCGCATGACTAAGCACTGTGAACAAAGGCAACGGTTTGCATTGTTTCCAGTAAATCATCCTTCCCTTAACGCGTGAACTGTTTCTGTGCCTCTTTTGTCAACAGAGAAAAACTCAAATGCATTATAACAGAAATTTTATTAGCAGCATATGTCTTTACAAAAGGAGCATTGTGTATGTGGTTTACAACATGTCTAAATACAGTATTTCTCCATCAACCATTTAATAAAAATAACCGGCTTGAAAAGTCCTTCTTTGAACATTGCAGAAGTCATAAGACTACATTGGTACAGTTGATACAGTAAGCAAGTATTGTAATCTGCAGTGTATTGACATTTGAACATGTACGGTATTGTGTTTACAAGACAGGTTCATATCTTTTAACCTAAAGCATAATGATTGAGTCACCCCTAAATCCCAGAAGAAATATGTTTGCCAGTACCCTCTTTCTATTTCTCTCTCTCTCTGTTTAATATATAGATCACTCAGTTTCTCAATAAAAAATAAAATGATTCACTTACTTCACATTCAGAAAAACTTAATTATTATATTATAATATTATTCATTTTCCTATAGCTTGCATTCATAAAACAAAATGTAAATAAAACAGTGTTAGCAAAGCACAATGAATTAACAAAGTAAAAAAAAAAAACACTGGTTTCCAGACTTCATATTTGTGTAAATGCAGTATACGTTTACTGTGATTTTCTGTGTGCAAGCAATTTTTAAATGCTCAGAATAAAGATCACAAATTGCATTAGTGGCTGCAGGTTGATTCTTGAGCTACAGAGTAAAGTTGTTGCATCCAATTAGGACAAGGATTAGTTGCCATGGAGACAGCTGCCTCCAGATTCCCCAGTAATACAAAGCAAATGTACTAAACAGTGACAAATGTAGACAGCTTGATGTATGACTACATTTAATTTCAAAATGAGTCATCCTCTCCCACCTCACATTGCTATACATTTATCACAAAGTCCATTACGTATCTGGTCAGTGTTAAATTACTTTTGAACACATACATTTACGAATCTGCCCCGTTGACAGTATTAATTCTGAGTGATAAGAAATACTTTTACAAGCTGTACTTTTAGAAAACAAACAAACTACAAAGAATAATTAGGTGCAGTCAGTAAAGTAAGCTACGTCATATTGTGCTTTAAAAAAAATTGTATTCATGTATACATGACTCAACAGACCATAGCGATGCAATTTCTTAAAATCCCTGGTGAATATTACGGCAAGTATTTGGCAAATAGAACGTCCATTTCAAAGGGGCTGACTTAGTTTTAGACCATGTATCTAATCATAAAGTAATTAATTGCATATAACTGAGTTAGCATTGCAGAAGCTATTTTTATGAGATTTTAAACATGTTAGTTTTTGGTTTCCTGTCAGTAAAATAGTTTAGATGCTATATGCACTGATGATCGGTGTCCGTGTTTCATCCACAAACTAGTCCTTAAATGATCTCCGACGTTCAGGGCCTCAGGGCTGCCTGGCATGAACATAATCCCGCCACTTTCTAAATGTTTTAAAACAGCCGCATAATTAAACAGCACTGCCCTAAATTGTTAAGCAGCTATCTGGAGGATGTTTAAGATGGCCTGGATCTACCCGAATCTTAAGCCCCATTTAATCTCTATTCTCCTCTCTGCATTGTAAATAGGGTGTTGTCTAAGGAGAAACATGGAAACAAACTTAGCTGAAAAGAAAAAAAACATGTTCCTTTTGATTCTTGGTTGAGAGCGCAGGTCTGATGTTTCTGTTTTTAACTAAAGAGCTGTCGGAAACAAACGCTACTTTTCAAACTGCTAGTTGAAGCATCCAAAAAACACTTGGTGCTGACGAATGCAGCCAAGTCACAGTCTTCCCCTCTGATAAAGAAATATAGCAGTCTTATATGTCTTTGTCTAGTATCACAACTTCCATACCCTTAGGGACTCAAACTGATCCAAAAGCCAAAAAAGAGAAAGAGAGAGTGAGAGAGAGAAAAAAAGTGTCTTTCTACAAAGCTTTGCTTCGCTCAGGGGTCCAGAGTTCAACAAAACTCAGGGTGTGTATGTGCGCATTTGTCCTTGTAAGCATATATTCATCAGAAAGTGCAGGCGTAGACAACCCCAACCACCACAATGTTTCCAATGGTGGCGATGATGGCGATCCATAGCCAGATGGCATCGCTAGACATGGACTGTGACTCATCCTGCTGGCCGTTTACCGAGGCGGCACAGGCAGCGGCGTGGACACTGGCCGAGGAGTTGAAGAGTGAGTGCTCGCCGCTGTAGTCGTCATTGGGCGAGGAGTCCATGAAGGCTCCCGTCATGACTGGGATCTAGAAGGGGAGAAGAAAAAGTCAAGAGAAAGGTTTACATATTGTCACTTCTTGTCAACCTGCATTTGAAGGAGAGAGTATACGGAGAGAAGTAAGACATTGCACATCTGTTGTTTCATGCAGGTTTGGCTTTTCCAATAACTGGCTATTAGGGCCGTAGCTACTTAGGACACTGAGGATATGTCCTCTGTATTTTTTCAAGGAGATTGGGAGTGTAGGGGGGTTGCATCCACAGTTAAAAAACGTAAAGTGGTGGCAGGCTATTAATGATCCTGATTCCAGTACTTATAGACAATGATTGGACTACTTTTCGGCACACAACATCATGGATTCAGTATTTCTTCTTCATGATGTTGCTCCTTACAGTCGGCCTACGGAGAGAGCTTTGAAACATCATCAGATCCAGGTTGACATTTTGCATGACCAACTATAGGGGATAAGAAAAATCACAATGTGGGAACATGGCAAACATTATACCTACTAAACATCAGCGTGTTAGCATAATATTAGCATGCTGAAGTTAGCATTTTGTTCAAAGTGCTGTGCCAGATCTTAAAGCCGTTAACATGGCAATAATGTTTTCAATGACTTCGCTTTTTTTTTTTTTTTTTTTAATAATTAATTAATTAAAAAACACTTTACAGTCCTAGTATAGGGAGTAACAATCTTGCCTTTCCTGACAATCATAGCACGGCAGATTGTTTCATACAGGCGTGCAATAGCAAGTCTGAGTGCTCTATTAAAAGAAATGAGAGGTAGCTGCATCACGACATCATTAATGGTTACAAGGTTTCCCCACACAGGCATGCAGGGTCACACCTCTGAGTGTGTGTGTGTGTGTGTGTGTGTGTGTGTGTGTGTGTGTGTGTGTGTGTGTGTGTGTGTGTGTGTGTGCGTGCATGTATTTGCAAGTGTGTGTGTGTGTGTGTGTGTGTGTGTGTGTGTGTGTGTATTTAGGAAGCAGTGCTTGATTAACATGGAATGAATATTTTAGATGTGGCAAGTGAAAATTATTTATTGCGTGGGACATTCGGCACCCTGTGTAGCTTAGCCATTCAAGCAACTGAATGCTTTCGTGTGTGTGTGTGTGTGTTTTGTGAATGTATTTTCTGTGTGTGTGTGTGTGTGTGTGTGTGTGTGTGTGTGTCTATGGGTATGATTGGCGATGAGAAATGATGAGAGACCCGTACCACACTCAGACTGGAAAACAGACTTTGCTGAAGATGTTGAAAAATAATGCTAAAAATACCTCGGCAGAATGAACACAGAAATTATGTCTTTGCTCACCTTCACTCCCTCTCATCTCTCCCTCTTTCTCTCATGTACACACAAAGATGTTAGCACACACACACATACTTCAGGTCTTCCTCACACAGGGGAAAACACTGTTTAGAAAGCTCTGTGCTGCTCTCCGTTCATTGGCCCCTGGTGGTGAATAATGACATGACACATCCTGTTGTGCACTTGCTGTTCACATCAGCATGATGAAGTCCAGCAACCTGGGTCTCCCTGTCCATGACCAATTAAAACATGTCTTTATTATGAGCAGATTCTTATAAAATAATCAAACGCATTGCCCATGTAGATAGTAGGCTATTTGAAATTTGAGCATCAAAGAGAAGAGTCTGCACACTGATGTCAAACCACAAATGTATTTAAATGGACAATATCGTATTTCATGATTCTTGGGTTAGATACCAGTTCATACCAGGTGTATGATGGTTCGTTACCTGTATTTGCACAATAACTTATATAACAAAAAATTAACTGATCTTATTTAAATCCTATTGGCTCCTGACTCAAGCCCCTGCTCTTGGTATCATAGTAAAGGTAACACTTGTGAGATGTCTGCAGAGGTGTAATTATCTGCATATATATTACTGGGCATATATATACTAAAATGGATTACAGCATAAATGAAAGAATCTCAGAAAACCATAATCCATTGGTCTTTTTTTTACCAATGTATGCCTGTATTGAAGGAAATGCCTTTAGGATGAGTACAGTACTCCAATTTATCCACCAGGTGGAGACATAGACGATGTTTTCACATGGAAAGCTGAGATAGGTTGTTCAATGCTGGAGGAAGGCAGGGTGGAAATACTCCTCATGCTGTGTACATTAATCCAAACAGCTGGAATCAAGTCAAAGATGATACAGTGATATTTGAGTAACAATTAGCAGCATTGATTCGTCATCGAACACAATGTTTGATCACAAAACAGCAAATTGAAGACATCATTAATAATTTTTTTCAATTTTTTGGTGGTCTTGGTTGTAGAATGATCAGATTTATACCGTTGGAATCTGTGGAGTCTTATAATGACGTGTTGGTCATGTGTTTGTTTGTGTGGGTAGCATTAAGTAGCACAATCGCTATCAGCACTATGCGTGCATGCCGCATTAGTGTGTGTATGCTGACTTAGCGCTTTGTGTTGGAATCCTGTTTAGTTTAGTTAAAAATGGTTATGATGAGCTTTAAGCCGAGTCTCTTCCAACATATGCAGCATGAATAGGTTGCTACATGTTTAACATATCCTTATTTAGTGTTTGTTGTGATTTCCGCAACTGCCCCAGGATAGCACTTGAGCTGAAGAGGTGGCCATTAACATAAAACAACTGAATAACAGAAAACATTGTATTTTAAACTTCCCTCCAGTTCTAAATACTGAGGAAATTTGCATTTGACCAACTTGAAGAAGAGTTGACATTCCTAAAAAAAAATTGACATACAGTATATTGTTGCATTGAACTAGACACTTAACTCAAGCTGGCAAACCCTCTTGTCTTAAAAGGTTATTTTAGAGCAGGGGTGTCAAACATACGGCCCGTGGGCCAGATCAGGCCCACCAGGGGGTCCAGTCCGGCCCGTGGGATAATTGCTAAAATTATCGGGCTCGAACCACTAATCCTCTAATTGAAAGACGGGCATGCTAACCATTGAGCCACAGTCGCAATTGATTGGACCACTGACATTACTACAGATATTGCTCAACTGCGAGGAAATCTGCAGAGGAGAGCCCAGGCAGGTAAACAGTGGGCTGATGTCTAAATTTTTGGTCTTTATGTTTCTAGTTAATTGTAGAATACCTTAAAATAGGGTTTATCATCCAAAAACCTTCCCCAATGATTTAAACATAGAGAAATGTCATTATGTATACGTTATTGTGCTATGATTTTACTGGTCCGGCCCACTTGAGATAAAAATGGGCAGAATGTGGCCCCTTCACTAAAATGAGTTTGACACCCCTGTTTTAGAGTCTAAGGAACTCATCTGACCAATCTCATCAACATGTTGTTGATGAGATTTCTAATTTATCAAAATCCCACCGTACTGTGATCTTGAGACACCACAATGTTGACAACCTTATCCTGCATTCAAAGCTGCATCTAGCTTAATCTAACATTCACTCAGACAATAACTGAAGCTCTCAACCCTGTCTGCATTCTTTATATTTAAAGGTTTTATTTATAAGTAACTCATTGTCAAGGAGTGAGCTGTTTTCATAAATGGGGAAGTATACCATATAAAATGAAGTGGATACTGGGAGTGTGTGTAAACATATTCCAGTAGTAAGACTGAATCTAAATATTTGATTTATCACTATTTTTGGCAGAGATGGTGTTAGATGACATGTCAGTAGAATATCATCATTTTTCAAGAGACATTTTTTCTCCTCCATCCAGTCATCCATGCTCACATCTCCCATGTGGATATTGCGGAGCGAGCGGTTAAGTGTTAATGGAAAAGAGGGGAAATAGAGACCGTGGTAAAGAGCATCCCAAAGCATCTGAGTACTTATGCATTCCATGACGGTCATACCATAAGCATTGCTGACAGGAAACTCATGCTCATTGACATACACGAATGACTTCAGTAATAAAGTATTCTGCTGACCAAAGTTTCTTGGAAACCGTACACACATTTCCAGCGTAACGGTAAACTAGTGGCGGAGAATTGAGCCTCCTGACCAACATCATGCTGGTACATTTTTAAACATTTAGAAAGTGGCGGGATTATGTTTATGCCGTGGGGTGACTGTGGCTCAGTGGGTGAGCAGGGTCGTCCTTCAATTAGAGGATCGGCGGTTCGAACCCAGCTCCGCTTGCCCATATCGATGTGTCCTTGGGCAAGACACTTAACCTTATATTTCTCCCGTAGCTGTGCCTATGGTGTATGAATGTTAGTTAGTCCTGATGGGCAGGTGGCATGAACATGGTAGCTCCTCCCATCACTGTGTGAAATGATAAAAAAAGCTGCAATGCATGATTAATTGAAGTAGATACTACTCATTTGTTAAGTATTAGTTAAGTATGTTCTGTGACCTAATCAAAAGTGAAGACTATCTATGCTTTACAAAGCATTTATAAGCAGTGCCTCAAAGCTAGCAGAAGTATCAGCTATCTTCTCAACAGAAAAGGGAAATAAACACAACACAAAGTGATAAAGAACATTAATATGATGGTGATGGGGGGGCCATACCCGTCAGTGGCAAGAGTGTTCCATAGTTTGTTGGCACATAGCTACATATTATTGATTATGCTAGCTATGGCTAGCTCGCTAGCTAGCGGACTACTGACATGCATCGCCTAACATCAACTAGCCGGCACAGGTCACAGTGGTGACGTCATCAACGTGGGACATGTGTTTACGCTTTAGGTGGATCCCATGTGTCCCACGGGTCAGAAAGTCTCAGTCCCATCATCTGACCGGAGTTATTGCTGACCGGGCACCATGGTGGGACACACCGGGTCCTTTTAGAGCGTAAACACGTGTTCTACGTTGATGACGTGTCACCACTGTGACCCGCGCCGACTAGTTAATGTTAGCCGATGCATGTCAGTGGCACGAGTGGTGGCACGTTTCTCAGTTTGCTGGTACAAATGATTGATTATGAGTATCTCGCTATCACCTAGATTGGTCTACTTACAACTGAGGTGGCATGTGCCGGTGCCTATCTCTGGACCCGTAATAGGGTGACCAGACGTCCGGATTTAGGACGGACAGTCCCGATTTTCAATGCCCTGTCCGGCGCAGCATCAAGCCGGACGTGTATTTGTCCTCCTTTTTGAAGTTGCACTGGGCCTAAAGAGCTGCGCGATAGAATATTTTGCTGGAACGCAGTCTAACAAATGATCCGTTAAAAGTGTTGTCAAATAAATATCTGATAGGTTTAGGTTAGGTTTTAACCCTATGTCATTGGTTAAAAACGTAAACAAGGCTCCGTGTGCTGGCTACATCATATCTACGCTGCTGGCTACATTGACAGAAACTTAACACATAGAAGAAAACATGCCAAAACGTCATTCAACCCAGAATGGACAAAAGATGAATGATTTTGAAATGATTTTATTTCAAAAAGCAGTCGAGGCTGATATGTCACTCTTACCTGTCTTAAAAACTGGTGAGGAGGAAGGCACCAAGATTTTGTGGAAATGTTTTGGAGCAGAAAGCACTGAAGTGTCTGAGACATTTTATTTTCCTCAGTCACATTTTAAAGATGTTTTCAGACAGCATTGAAGCACTTGAGGCCAAATCATTCCGCATTACATCTGTGTTTAAGGTAATGACTGAATTGAAACAGAAACTTGAGTGAAGGCTGAAGGACAGGTTCTTTGGCTTTACTGTGAACAGCAAACTCAAGCAGCTACCAGCTTACCTTGCAAAGAAATGTGAGACAGATTTTCTTGGTTTCTATGAAAGAGCAAATAACTACATAAGTGACAGATACGACTTCTCTGAGACCAGCTTTCATATATGGATGGACTGTATGAGGAATATGCCATGGTGGAAGCTTCCTTCAGCTCTCCAGAAATAGAAGGTTGCCACAGTGAGGAGCGATATAATAATAATAATAATAATAATAATAATAATAATAATAATAATAATACATTTAATTTATATAGCGCTTTTAAAAATGCTCAAAGAGGCTTTACATAGGACAGACATAAACAGAACAAAACAAAAATAAACAAAAAATAGAAATACAATAGAGCAAACAAAACAAACAAACAGAAAATGTTGAATGAAAAAAAAAGAAAACTGGAGAAGCTGCAACAGAATGAGTTCTATAGTGGAGGGTAGGGTGCAGGGGTTAGCAGGTGAAGGCGAGTTTGAAGAGGTGTGTTTTGAGGGCTTGCTTAAAGGATGATAGTGTGGGAGCCTGACGGATGTGGATCGGGAGGGCGTTCCAGAGGGGGGGTGCAGCAGCTGAGAAGGTCCTGTCACCTCAGGTCCGGCGCTTGGTCCTGATGGTCTTCAGAGTGTTTGCATCAGCGGACCTGAGGCAACGGGTTGGGGCGTGAAGGGGGAGGAGGTCTGAAAGGTAGGAAGGGGCCAGATTGTTTAAGGCTTTGTATGGTGAGTAACATTTTAAAGTCAATCCTGTATTTGACCGGGAGCCAGTGGTGGTTGCGTAAAACCGGGGTGATGTGGTCATAGCGGCAGGTGGAGATCAGCAGTCGAGCGGCAGAGTTCTGAACATATTGAAGTTTGTTGACAATTTTGTTGGGAGAGCCGTAGAGGATGCTGTTGCAATAATCAAGTCTGGATGTTATGAGGGCATGGATGAGAATTTCAGTAGTGGCAGAGGACAAGGAGGGCCGGAGACGTGCAATGTTCCTGAGGCGAAAGAAGGCAGTTTTGGTGATGTGGTGGGCGTGGGGTAGGAAAGAGAGGGTGGGGTCAAGGATGATGATGAGGTTGCAGACCTGGGTGGAGGGGGTGACGATGGAGCCATCAATGTTCAGAGAGAAGGTCTGGGCTGAGCAGGTGAGGGAGTTAGGGCCGATGATGAGTAATTCAGATTTATTGCAGTTGCTTTTAAGAAAATTCTGCTGCAGCCAGGAGTGGATGACTGAGGTGATGGTCTTGGAGGAGAAATATAGTTGGGTGTCGTCAGCGTAACAGTGGAAATCATTTTCATAAAATAATGCTTTATAAATGATGAATTCTGTGTTTATTGATGCTTTACTAATGCTAACTAGTGTGTACTTATTATAAAGTGCTACCAAAAAGCCCTCTACAAGTACAGTCTGTTTACATCACTTAATTGTGAAGGTAGCATTAGCACAAACACTGCTTTTAGAAATCTTCGAAAGAGACTCTTCTAGCGGAAGAAATTAGTTCAAATTAAAGCTATTGAGAGAAAACAGCTTTTTGTTGTCCAATCCTTTTAAGTACCATGGCCCCTATATAGGGTGAAATTTACACATGACAGTTAAACTGTGTAAAACATTACAATAATCATGAGCAAATATATGTATGTTACACATCAAATTAAACAAGAGAACCTGGGCTACAATAATTAATCAGCCATTTTAACACAACTCAAACACCAACTAAAATAATTATTAAAATATCATAATCACAATTTTGTCATGAGTCAGCCCACTCGGCATGTTTCTGGAACTAGCAACCCCTAGCTCGGTGCCATCGGTGAAAAAAACAGTGAAATGAATGGGATTAAAAATAAACAACTGGTTCATTCAATTGTGTGTTGCAAATGGAAAACAACTATCTTCCTTTTACCAACACCAGAGAAAACTCCTGACTTGCATATTTCACACCTCCTTGGCTCTGAGTGATGCACCCGTGCAATACTCCACAAAGGAAAACCCCAATCAATGGAAGACAATACAGTGAAGCTCTGTTCAATGTACAATTCCACCTGCTCTGCTCTCACAGCTTTGATTTATTCGTCCCAGCTGTTGCTGCTGGTTATTCGTCGAGCTGTGCCACACGGGTGATCACAGTAATTGTGAAATAGAATGGACTGTAATTGCCTCCTGTGGGATATCGCCACCAGTCAGTGCTCAGCCAAATGGCTTAGGAACAAACAAGCAAAGCCCAAATAAATGTCTTTGGGTAGTGGAGAAACCAAAACATATACCTACCCACAAAAGCATTGGCTGTTAAGACGAATTCAAAGCGAACAACTAGTTTTTCTGTACTCAGATATTATGAGGTCAAATCACAAAATCGATACTTGTGTCCTTGTGGAGGAGAAACTTCAAGGTGTTCTCCAGAGAACAAATTGTAACGGCAGGCACAGAGAGGCGGACCCCTGCTATGCAAAGAAGGAACTTTGTGTTTGACTTAATTCGTACAATCAGCGAAAACACACAGTTGCTGATTTTTCCAACTGTCACAACCATCTCTGCTCTATTGACTGCTTGGTGTTATTGTGTGCTTCAGAATCAGAATCAGCTTTATTGGCCATGTTTGTTTACACACACATGGAATGTGTCTCCGGTTATACGTTGCTCTTACACACAATATACAATAAACAAGATAATTATAAAAAGGACATTAAAGACAACACAGACAAGAGACAATTAAAGACAACAGTATATGTGATGTCATCTTTGTTTTTTATGGATTTTTATCTGATTTAGGTTTTGAAATCACACTTCAGCCATGAAGCGCATTACACTTTTGGAGACAGTGTTGTATAGTACCTACTGCAAGTGTACTGATTTCAAAGACTTTTCTTCTGGAATTATCTTTGGTTTTGAAATAAACAAAACCCACAGCTGTTATATAAAAAAGTTCCCTATGTATCAAATTAAGGACAGTACTTTCCCTGTTTCGAGAGGAGTTCACTCTCAAGGGCAAAGTTTTCATCCTCACAGCACTACACAGTTGTATTCATGCTGCTGTCCAGACTTATCTGTCCAGGGATATCAGTGGTTTCACAGAGTGGTAAATTAACTGTGGCTTATGCAATTTGGAAAACATTTATGATCACTGCTGCAGTGCTTTGAAAAAGACTTCTGAACTACACCATGATTGTACTTTTTCAAATAAATGTGAGGCAGTATATTTTATTTTTATATTTCTTTTTTTGCATGCATGCTTTAGCTCAAATCTGTCTCGGTCATGCATTGTAATGGCATGGCTTTCCTTGTATAATGCATTTTTTACAACCTTATTGATGCCGTATCACCACTGTCCCAACAATATTCATTAAAATAATGTTGCAAAGACAGCACACATGACAATCTAAAAGCAATGACTCAGTACACTAAGGAGCCATGATAATATTGTATTAAACACATCACCCTCAACACATTAATTGGCCCATTTCACAGCAGACATTTTGAGCTGTCATGGTCGGAAAAGCACAGGTGTTACTGAAAACAGTAACAATGGCTCAGCTTTATGCAAGTGCCTCCCTGAGCCTTGACAATGTGACAGTGAGCCAGCATGCACAATACCAGGGCCCTGGAAATAAAGCAGTTAAATGGAATTCAGCCATCATTAATGTTATTATTTATACCTGTGCTTTTCCTACAGAGGACATTTTGACATGTCAAAATGTCCTCTGTAAAAACAAAAAAGGGTATCTAATAATATTGAGGTCTAAGATAATAATCTAAGTTAAAAAAACGAAGTGTTTCCAGGCACACGGGTCAGGTAGGTACATGTCATTGCAGGGAGAAATATTATATTTTAAAACTCCTGCTGTTAAGGGCTGTGGTATCACAGTGGTGTTGTAAGAGAATCACTGAACACAATATCTAATGTTTAATTCATGTGTGGACTCTGGAGTTAAGAAATCAATGCTTTTTGAAAAATGGATGCATCCTGCGCTCGTCTGGTAGATGCTTCTCTGGTGTTTCCTTTACAGCCCTACATCATCCCAAAAATCAGGGAAATAAAGAAAATCGGATTAATCCTGTATGTGGTGAATTAGTGGTTTGAAGAAATTAAAGTAGACGGTTCTTTTACACAATAGCGACCACTTGGTGAAAACAATAGATTTGGTCTGTACCATACTTTACACCTAGTGTTGACATAAATGTGGTGGGAGATTTACAGAGGTTTTAAGGAGGCTTGTTCACCCGCGCAGGAGTGGTAAAACCTGCAGTTTAAGGTCTGGTTCTTTCTGGTCAGATTTACAGCTGTGCTTTCATTGATTTTCACTGTCTCAGCAGCCCAGCAACATTTTTCAATAAACCTTAGAATTCAGTCGAACAAGTGTAGCCCAAGTGATCCTTGCTTGACACGCATGTCAATCTGTCAGCTCGGTGGAAATTGAGAAGCACAGGGGAAAGTTTATTATATTTTGGGGATATTATGAATGATAAATGTATCATCTTCATGCTACATTTCTCAGTGGTGTACCTGACCTCAATGTGATTTTCTTTGTTCCATTATCGGCACTCAAAGCAGTACAACACATAGAAAAAATGAATAAAGGCATGTCAAATAATATTTTTTTTAAACATGACAAGTGGAGGAAATAATGCATGTTCACCTCTGGAGCTGATACCCACTGATATATGCCACTAATTAGCAGTTGCGTGATGACTTGAGATTTGATATGAAACTAAACTTGTCAGCAAACATTAATCATTAAAATCCACCACAAACAAAGAGTCTTATTCCTGCCAGGCGAGAGCGGATCAGAGTGCCAGATGATCCCAAGGGCCCGAATTTCAAGTGACAAACAGGAGTGAAAGGGACTGAGGATATGTGTGTGTGTGTGTGTGTGTGTGTGTGTGTGTGTGTGTGTGTGTGTGTGTGTGTGTGTGTGTGTGTGTCTGTGTGTGTGTGTATATATGTGTGTGTGTGTGTGTGTGTGAGTGTGTGTGTGTGTGTGTGTGTGTGTGTGTGTGTGTGTGTGTGTGACTGCAAAGCTAACGTTCCTATTGTCCTAGCGTCTCACTCTTGACATCTGTATGTCTGAGTCTGTAGTGCTTTACTCTGTGACGCCCTGAGCTTTAAAGACTCAGTTCACACAGGAATAAAGATAGAAATCCTGAAACCAAACATGACAACTGTCAGCAGCATCTCAAACTCAACACAGACAGACAGGAAGAGGGCAAGGAGTAAGTGGAGCTGGAAAGATGAAAGACTTTTACATTTTGCCAAGTCAAGATTTTATCGTTATTCCTTGTAGATGCATCAACATTTTCTCTCAAAAAAAAAAGGAATTAAGCAGCTCAGATCACAGATACAGTGTCAAACTGTCAGCTTTAAAAGTATTTCCAAATGTTTTCAATTATTTAGATGACTATTTTGGTAAATACCTCTTCAGGATTATACTGCTGAAAATCTGATCAAGCTTTCTTCTTTCTTTTAAAACAGAAGAAAAAAGCAGGACAGTGACTTAGTAGCACTTTCTCAGAGTGCTTCTTAAAGAACTACAATCAGGAGAAAGGTCATTCGGGCTTTTAAACATAAAGTTACTTGATACAGCAACATACATTACAAGAGAATCAAAGATATGTCACACATTTCCTGAGGCGTATTAATTTTTAACAGAAACTATGGTGTTTAACTCAGTTTACAGGTTGATGAATCATGAAAAGGCTTCTCTCGCACGGCCAAATCCCTGCACTACAATGCATCCCTGTTTTATTTCGATATAAGTTTAACTTGATTCATTAACCATTCCACCTTCATTTTGAGATACTTGTCAAAATCTACAGAAAAAATGCTTTTCACCAAAGCCTTGGGGGCATTAATTATTTATTAGAGCAGATATTTTAAATATGCATAAACTGGATTATGTGCAGCAGCATGTGTTCTATGGTACAGCTTACACCAAAGAACACGTCATGCTATAGAAAAAGAGATTTCTTGCTGTGCAATGTCGCACACCACTTCAACATCTTCATGCAGAGCTCATGTATTTTACATTGTGAGCAATTTCAATTAAAACACACCCAGTAGAGTCACATGTTAGATCTCACATGTTCATGGCTGGTAAGAAAACTGACTGTAAAAATCAGTTTTCTGAATAGAACCTCACAACATAACTGCAGTTTTATACTGAACTCGAGAAAAATACTAGGTTTCATGTTTTCTGATTCACCATCATGATGTTCTCTTCATTATCTGTGCAATTTTCTGTCCAATCTTAACCCTTTATAGGGCACTCATTGAAATACTTTGAAATTCAAAATGTCAACCCTAGAGTGCTATTGGAGGACATAACAATACTCATTTACTGTTGTGACAATTACATTTTATTTAAATTTTTAGATAGAAAATTAGCATCAACGAAGCTACCATATTTGGTTAGTTGCCCGTTTGTGGTAAAAAATAAATACAATAAATATATATATATATAAAAAATACCAGACATACACATACAAGGTGAAAGGAACATGTATTTCATAATATTATAACATCACTTTTAGAAGATTAAAAGAGTAAAACACCTGCTGGTACTGGAATAGTCAACATACACATCAACAACATTAGGCCTTCATACATTAGGCCTTCTTCGTCGTCATCACTGATGGCAGGGGGGCTGGCACGAAAACAGTCTGCCTCCTCTTGCCATCTACAACACGACCCAACACTTCCTCAATATTTAAACACATGCAATAAAATAGGAGTATTCAACTAAAATTCTGCGAGGTCCAGTTCGAGAGAATTTCCTCATGCAAAGGTCCAGAACATCACAATAATGTTGAAAAATGTGACTATAAATTAAATAAAGTCCTTCATTTTAGAAAATGTAACTGAATTGTCATGCAGCTTCAAATTCAGTTTATTCGGGCATCAAGTGATATCAATCAGGGATCACATTAATTCACGTGTTAGGGTTCTGATCACATTAATTCATGTGTTAGGTTCCTGATTACATTAATTCATGTGTTAGGGTCCTGGTCATATTAATTCATGTGTTAGGGTTCTGATCACATTAATTCATGTGTTAGTGTTCTGATCATACTGGCCTCTTTTCTGTGCCTTAATTTCAGATGTGAGTCGGTCCGTTTGCTCTAAAGATGTGTGCTTTGTCTCGTAGCAGCGCTTCACATCGCTGCTTTTAATATCGCTGAACATGAGACATATTGCTTTTGAACTGGTTGTGTGAATAATAAACATATAACAGTCTGTCCATTCGTGGTTAAAGGCTCTGGTTAAGCGGTCCACATTTATCTTTTTGGAGTGCCAAGTGAAATAACTTCTCTGACTGATCGGATCTCTCCTGAGTCCTGTCGCTTCCGTGTGTGTGAATAAGGCACTTGAGTTCAGGGCGGGGCTTAACGGAATACACACATGTGATTGGCCGAGTAAGATCAGTTGAGAGGAATTACAAGGCGTTTGATTGGATGGTGTGTTTCCTAAACCTCTGAACGAGAGCCGTAAAGGCAGGAAAAGCTGCGTCGGTGAAATAGAAGCGATCCATCAACAGTTAATAATTTGGTAACAATAATTGGTTTTCGGGCCAGGGTCCAGAAACAACGGTGCCTGTTAGTGACCCCTGCAATAAAACATAAAACAACTGTTATAAGGTCATAAACTGACAAATCACTCAAATTCACTATTTATAGCTTGAATATTTCTAGAAATGGGTTGACATTCTCTCTGAATCACTATATAGAGTTATACAACACTTTGGCAACATTAAAACCTAAGCTGTTGCCTTATTTGTAAAGAAAATGCATTATATGGCTTGTTAGCTGCATAAGGCATATGTCAAAAAATGGGCACTCTAGTTTCTACGTGAACGGGTGTATGATCAAATGTGGTGCCTACGTTTTTCATGCCGTAATTTTACTAATTTCACTAAGTAGTCCACAAAAAACAGGCATGTAATCACTTAGTGCAATTATTCAAGCATACCATGTGTGAGTTTCAACAGCCATGGTTAGTTTAGTCGTTTGACCTGTAATTGTAGAGAGAGTCGCGCTGCAAAACCGTCTTTTACGCGATCCAGAAAAAAGAGAAAGTAAAATGCGCTCCAGGTCTCTGCTGATTGGTCAAATGCCAGAATGGCGGGTGGTGTAACGTAGGGTGATCTTTGCTGATTGGCTGGGTGAAGACCATATGATTCTTGAATTTACTGAGGCTGGCCATATGGATGCCATATGTACAGCGTGAGGAAGTTACCATATATGGCTACTTGACCGATAAATTAATCTGTACCATAAATAGTATTATAGTAATGGAGAGGAGTCTGTAATATGTCAGCAATAAACAATTTAAGTGACTTTCTTAAATCCAGTCACATGTGAGGCTGAAAATCCCTGTGCACAAACACATTTGTGAAATATTTACATTATTTCCAGAATTCTAAAACATTCTAATCATAACCTGAATAATGTAAAAATTAATTTACAAACAGAATATCAATGAACCGAGATGCAAATCATTATTAGATTAAAAACATGCATGCCATGTGATCATAGGAGCCAAATGTGGATGCAATTCATAATTGTCATGCACCCCCTCTCTGTGGAGAGCTTCTCTCTGCAGGAGCCTGAGGGTAGAGTTGATGTTCCTCATGAAGATTCTGCTCACCTGCGCTGATGACACAAAACACGATATATTGCAAGCTTGTGGCCGTGAATCAGTCACTGTTTGTCTCCTGGCTTACAAACCTTTTGTTTGGACGTCTCTGGTTGTCTTTTGTTTATTAACTCGTAATTAAAATGCGCATAGGCTCCAAGTCAAGGCTCTACTCTCTTTGTTCAACCGTGGGCTGAGTTTTGACACAATGTGTTGAATTTAAAACCGTAGTAAACCACTGCTGTAAAAGACAGTCAATGTCCCTGAATTCTAGAGTCTTTAGATCATACAGAATGAAAAATACAAATATAGCATCAGAGGATAGTGTGAAGGATGTCTCCTCTTTAAGCTAAAGAAGAAGAAAAGAAAAAAAACGTTATCAGTGACCCTGTAAACAAATTGGTCAAAAAGAATATATTGAAGTGAGAAAATCATCTCTGAAAGCAAGCTGGGAAACAAAACAGAAGGTCATTTCAGATTTTCCACTACAAATGGTTGCAGTGTTCTTTAACTTGTTGTGGCTAAATATAGTAAGATGAGATAAGATAATCATTTATTAGTCCCGCAGTGGGGAAATTGTGGGATTACAGTAGCAGTGCACACAGAGACACATAGTAAGTAAAAAAAAAATCAAGTAATATAAATAAATAAACAAACAGTAAAACTAATAAAAACAGTAAATAATAATACAATAGCAATATTATAAAATAATTATAATATAAAACCGAATGGCCTTAAAAAAAATGGTTAAAAAAATGGTTAAGATATCTAACTACGCATCTTTTGATTGCAGAAGATTTGTTCTGTAATAAAATCAGTCAAATGATTGTCGTTATTAAACCTGAGGGCGGTAGTGTACCTGTTGTGAGAAAGCTGCCTGAGTGGGTAAAAAAAAGATCGCCATGTTTTCTTTTGTATCTGCTGGTGGCGTCAGCTGCTCCTGCCGCTCCATCCATGCCTGCTCATTCACTGTGCAGCACAGATACATTTCAGGCGAAGAGATGGAAGCCCTTAATTGAATCTCCACTCATGTAAGAATTTGCTCAGGGTGAGGTGCAGCAGGGTTGGCCTTGCTTTGCACCTTCTCTTACTAAGCATAGCAAGCAGAAAACACCCCTATGGGAAATGAAAAGCTCTCATTTTTGCTCAGCCATCAACTAAATCTTGTTTTTGCTATTGAACTACCAAGTTTATTAATCTAAATCTGTCTCACTGTTCAAGATATTCATACAATATTTTTAAATCTACAATCTGTGTCTCATACAGTATATACATATACATGTAACAGCATCAAAGTGTCAGCACAATGATGCTTCATGCTTGGAGGGACCAATCCAAGCAAAGGGTGATTATATCTAACTACTTCATAATGCAAATATTTCCATTTGCTCT
Source organism: Taurulus bubalis (assembly GCF_910589615.1). Classification (NCBI taxonomy): domain Eukaryota; kingdom Metazoa; phylum Chordata; class Actinopteri; order Perciformes; family Cottidae; genus Taurulus; species Taurulus bubalis. The sequence goes on along the minus strand of NC_136589.1, from coordinate 9,062,891 downwards.
GCAGACTATTTTCAGTATCTCACTGTTATGCACGTCCTTTGATTTAGTATTTGCAAAGAAGAAAGCTACTGTTTGAAGGATTTAATACATTTAGCTCTATTAATACTGCACAGCTAAAAGTAGGATTAAAGTGCGTCTTCCTCACAGCTGAATTTTAAAAACGACACAGACAGAATTTTATCATCACAATTAACAGAACAGCAGCATGAGCATTACAGCCAAACCTCAAATTTACTTCACAACACTTTTCTCACTCCAGAACCCTGCAAGGCCCAGTAGAGATATGCGCTCCTCTCCAACCTTTATGCTTCCAGGTCACGGTTCTGGGTGCTAGACCTCACTTTGTTGTCTAGCGTCTCTTTAGCTTGTTGTGGTCCGACCTTGTTATGTCTGGCCTTACAACTCGCCCTCATCTCATGGAGGCACCTCATGTTCACTCTTTCCTTTCTGAATTACATCTAGTATCATAACTTTTCACACTATTCAATTTCTATAACTCTATAGAATGTTTCTTCCCGTCTGCACTTGGGCTCATCAACAGAGCCCTGGACGCCCACTGACTCTGACTCCTTCATCTCCAGGACAATTAGACATTTACATATCCCTGCACAACTATTCACTTTAATTATACCCTTCACACTTAAATAACAGACTTATTTTAATGTACTCTTAATTAAAAATATGTTTTCACACTTTATTTTGTAATTATGTCTTATACTATTGCACTGTGTTTATTGTTATGCACCAAGCCAAATCCCTTGTATGTGCAAACATAATTGGCAATAAACCAATTTTTGCAGATTTAAAACGGCCCCCGCAGTATCTTCCTCAGCTATGATCTTCTTGTCAACAGCTAAAGTCCAACTTCTGCTCTCTAATTTTCCTTAGAGCAGTTGCATGGGCCATAACAATGATTGTACTAGCCCTGGTTTCTTTTCAGCCACAGAGGCGTCTGCTGTTACTAATGAGACCCTTTCATCTCCCTCTCTTGTGACAACTGGGTTTGGCATCAGCACATAGACGTTCTGCTCCTCACCAACCCTGGGTTGAGTCGGTTTCTAGTTTTACCATTACCACAGTGTGATGTCACTATCATAAGATCACCTATGCCCTGTGTCTCCACCTCCTCTTTGCCTGTGGTGTCTGCAACATGCTCTCTCTGCCTTTCACCATTGCAGTCCCCAAACCAACAAGCTGGAGGCCGTGTTTGGTCCTCTTGTAGATTGGCAGTCCAATATTTCCTTTTTCTGTTGTTGGTAGAACTACAACAAATGTGACATCGTGGTGGACATTGCTCACTGCATAATATGAAAATCACCCACACGCCAGCCTCATGTTTAACTGTCTCTCCCTGGATGACTTGCTGATGACTGCCATATCTCTATTCCTCATCTCCAACCTTACTACAGTGTTTTTATGTGCTCTTATCTGTATACAAGGCTCCATCAATACACATGAGCATCACACATGGAATGGTAAGTCCCAAACGGTGCAAACGCCTCAATCAACCCCTTCTCCGCTTATGGTGGGTCTTGCCAAGAAGAGAAGTGGGATTCTTCTTCTCAGTTTTTTTCTTGCTTTGTTTTCTACTTTGACTACTTTGACTGATCCTTCCAGCCTGCCCGAAACACCCTCTATGGGATATTGTGTATGTGTGTGTGTGTGTGTGTGTGTGTGTGTGTGTGTGTGTGTGTGTGTATATATACACACAGTATGTACCTGTAAAGTTACAGGGAATAATACTTACTTCTTATGGCATGCATGTAATATTTATGAGTACAGTGAAAAAAGTTATTGTTATCACAATCTGTAAAAGCATCTGCATCTTCTGAGGCTTTATTTAATTAATTTTTTTTGGGAGGGACAATTTGTATTTACATCTTTCTGTAGCTCTCTCCTTAATATGCTGACTGATTAATCTGTGTTCCATAGTTAAAGTGATCTGCATGACCCCACATACCATTAAATATTTACATTTACATTTATAGTATTTGGAAGATGCTCTTATCCACAGCAACTTGCACTGTAGTGCTGTGTCTTTCTGTACTGTAAGTAAACTCCACAGGGAAATGTGACTGAAAGGTAGCAGGAGTGATTCAGAAATTATAGCCAGATGGAAGGAATTTCTCTCACTCCATCTTGCACATACATCATGCATGGATAACATGCACACACCCTGTACTATGTAGACATAATTATCTGCCAACTGTTCTGAGTCTGTTCAGTGCATATTATTTGCCATTTTTTTACTAAATCCAAAAACACAAACTTTGATACAAACACAGAGCAGACTTTTAGAAGACCTGCAAATGGGGAAACACTCATTAAGCACCATCAGCAAACTTTCTCCACTGACTTCTCTTTAATCCTGTTTGTGTGTGTGTGGAATACTGTACGTTTGTTATTCATGAAAAGCCAACAACTTTTCTGATCAGCCAATCAAACACAGCAGTCTTTCTTGTTGTGCACAGTGGGTGTGTACAAACCTCAACTATTTCTTCTGACCCCTCTGAACACTCACTCTTCCTGTCAAATAAAAATGAAGCATAGCACTTTCAATTCCTCAGGGCCTTTATCCCTGTATTATTTTTTTTTCACTCTATTTTTTTACATATGACAATTCCCTTACAATTATTTCCCCCTTGTTCTGTTCCTCTCTTGTGTAATAAATAGCCTGCGAGCAGCTGCCACAAACGTGCAATCTCATGGAGAAACATGATTAATTATCCCTTCTGTTAAAGCTGTATCCAACTCCCATGCTCATTCCAAGCAGGTTTAACTATATATTTCTGTTAACAATGGAAAAAATTAAGAAAAAAAAATTCAATATACTCAAACGTTAGTATGCATATTCAAAACTGCTTAGGTTTATGCAGGATGACATCACCTGTCAGTGCATGTAAAGTCCCAACCCAGTCTCATGGCAGTTTGTGAAAGAGTCACGAAATGTATTCTATTGATTTGTGTACGTGGGCATGAATTAGCTAGAAATGTCTACCTAACCTAAATGTCAGAAACCCGTCAATTCACAACAACAACACTTTATGACACAACTGGTCTTGAACAATGGTCTCGACTTACCATTGGCACTGTTTTTGTGGTGCCGACACAGAATTTGAAGACATTAAGGACTCCACCATGTAAGGCGTTAGCAGGTTGTGGCCTTTTCAAGTATTTCTTGAGACCAGGCTGTAAGTCATGTTAACTCTTCTTGGTTCATGTTGTAATACGCCAGTGTACTTTTTCTTTACTGGCCATTTATCTCAGCCAATATGATAAAGTTCATTCAGTCTAAATACTCTTTCACTGCACTCTGTACATACATAAGTGATTTCAGAGAATGTGTGGCATTCCCCACTTGTCTGATGAACATATTTTATAAATGGTTGCGTGTCATGAGCAGGGAAAACAAATTAAATTTAAGTTTGAATATGATACAGAAATAAAATAAGATCTAAGACAAACCTAATAACATTCTGTTTACCATATTGCATACTTTTTATTGCCTGATTTCGGCACATAAATTCATACAACAAAATAAGATATGTTCAGGAGGAATATGTCCTTGCATAGCTTTTGTTGATGCCAAAATCAGTTATTTTGTTTCTTCGGTGTGTACATTCTCATCAGAATAACAACACAGCTGCTGTAAAATTGAATTAGCATCTTACAGCTTGCACTGGTGTAGCTGCTACAGTACTGTATATACCGCTGCAGGTTGGCATCAGCATTTATGAATGGTTGCTGTATGTATTTTCCCCGTGGGAGGAGGAGGAGGGGGTGCATTATGAATTTGTCACGCGAGTGCCATGTTGGCCTACATAGTGTTTTCAAATACTGTAACAGTTCAGCATGTGCTCCCTAACTCTGCTTGCCCTCAGTCTTGAATTAATCTGATGTTCACAGTTTGTGTCCATGTATTTAGGCAAGGGTGTGCATGTACAGTGTGAGGCATTAAGGAGAAACGGGTTTGGTAGTTTATGGATGAAGTAACAAAACACATGTGCGCAACAGCAAAACCATATGTGGATTATTCCTTTACAAAGAAAAAAAATCCATGTTTGTATGATAACATGTTTTTACAAGCACAGACACACACACACACACACACACACACACACACACACACACACACACACACACACTTGCTATTAAGGGCGCTGCATGCATTGTTTAGGCCTTCTGTCCACAAATCACAGCTATAAATAATTAGATGTCTGTGTCTTTCACACTCTGGAATGGATATACAATATATCACAGGTTGTAATGAGGTAGGTGCCAGGAGACAGAGCCTTGCCTGTACACATGTGTGTGTTTGTGTGTAAGCTGTTGGCATCACATAAAAGCCAAGACTCAGGTGTGAAATGCATCAATTACAATGTGTTCAGTCTTTGATTAGTAATTGCAGCAATAAACAATATAATTTGGTTCTAAATGATGCAAGTGTTTCAATGTTGTTGTTTTTTATACTCAAGTGAGTAAATGGTAATCCCACACAGCATTGACCCTGGGGGTTGTGTAATGCGTACAGAGTAGCTGTAAACCCAAATAGATATGGGATGTACTGCACACCAGTGTGTTGCGCTGGACCACAGGTTGCAACATGGAGATGCTTGATACTCAGTCACTCACTTTGACTGGAGCAAAAAGCCTGAAATCATGGCAAAACCCACATAAAGTAATGTTTTGTAAATAGCTCAGGGGTGCATCATAATGCATAACTAAGATTGGTGCATTGATAGGACTGAAACTATGGTGAAAACATTAGGGGAGGCCTATTCAGCTCAAAACACACCGACGTGTCTGCAAAAATAGCTTCAAGCTCTAGCTGCGAATTGATTCACAACTCCTTGTAAGCACCATAAAAAATTCAACATTTTCAGAAAAATCTAAGTTAGTGTACTTCTCCACCACTCATGCATACCAGCGGGCATTCCAAATGATTTCCATGCGTAATACAACTGACTGTAAGTGCCCGATTCATCATCTGGCCATTAAAGTTGCACGCACCCGAAATGAGAAGGTCACAGTCAGATTTGTGTCATATAAAACATAATAAGAGCTGTAGAGCATTAAGCGTATTGTATGATGAAAATAGCAACTGTAAATTAGATGATGTAAAATATCAGCAGCAGCACATTATACTTCAGCTCAGAGGACATGTGTAATCTACATTTTGAGTAGTTCATCAGCAGGGAAATTTAAACTTGTCCAGTTGTGGCCTAATAATCAGATGCCAAATTATCTATGAGACTGAAATACAGCGAGTCCTCATAGGAACGGTGTTACATAATCCATTATAAAGAGATGCTGTGTAGATTCAGTCAGATTGTTCCCGAGCTGCGGCTCCATGTGGAGACTGCCATTGAAGCCCTGACGTCTGCCTTGGACTCCAAACTTAAGATTCTCCTCTAAGGGCAACAGTATTTATTGTGGAGTGAAGGTACATTATGTTATATAACCTCAGCTTCTTTGCAAATCGAACAAGTGAGCGAGAGGAAAGGAAGGAGAAAAAAGGCCTGTCCGAACATTGTCATTAGTTTCAGGGGAGCTTTCTTTAAACAAAGCCCAAGGTCAGACTCAAAGGGTAAGGCCCGGTGAAAGGGATCAAATGAAAAGCAGGTTTTGCTGTTGGTGCTATTATAGAGGTATTTTATAGAAGCCACTAGGGTTTTAAAGCTGAAGGGGGGAAACTGACATACATTGTGGAAAAACTGCACGAGAAATCCTGTTGTCCAAAAATGCACAACAAAACAAACTAAAATCCCCTCTTTGAATTATGTCTGATGAATTTGTGTTTAAACCAACAATAACTAATTATTTTTTCACTATCTGTTCTGTAGTCACATGGATTATTTACTGAATTGCACACAGGGATGAAACATCTTCTGGAAAACTGAAAAGGCTGTGTTGAAGACTACCTACATCACTTGATCATATAGTTTTATTACTTTATGCTAGGCATGCTAATGTTTAAAAACATGCATAATGAGCTCATGAATTACAGCAGCTGTGGTGATATTTTATTCGTCTCTGCTTCCTCCTTGATGGTATATAGTGAGCTTCTGCCATTCAGCTTTTTGCCAGCCTTCACAAAAGCGAAGCTTATTGCCATCCTTCACACTGTTTAACTCCCATCCTTTCATTAAAAGAACCACTTCTGAACTGTATTTGATGTGCGCTTCAATGTAAAAAAACACCGTAGAGCATGTCAATATCCATCAAAGTTAACCCTAAAACATAGCTCAGTTTAATTAATAAACATATCAATACAGGGATAAAGCTGCTTTGAAATGATCTCAGGGTGAGTTAAAAATAGATTATTTATATGAAAATACATAATTCATACCTGCTGACTGTCAGAGCCATGGTTATATGGGAAGCAGCATGCAGTTAGGGGGGTTAGGTCTATCAGGGAAAGATGTTATTACTTCATACTTGGCTGTCACAGTCCATTAAGTCTCCCTTTCATTCTCCCCATGCTTCTTTCAATACGCCATCACTCTTTTCAGGTGCAAAAAAGATGGGAGATGTTTGTGTCTGCAGTGCAAACATGTTGTAAGCAAAGATAGCATGAAGACACTGGGAAATTACTACAGAGTAATGTGGCAGCTGAGCCACATCATTTTCATCCCTCTATTCTGTCAAGTGCCCCCCAATCTAACCAGTAGCTGCATATTGGTATGCCTTGCCCTTAATTGCGGTTGCTACGGCTGTCAGGTTCTTTGTTCTTGCACGACACAATGAAATTGGTAGCAGGGTTACCCCTCAACAGATAGGGTTGTTTGATTTCAGAGAGATGCAGACAAAAGATGGGTTCTTATTTCCAGCCAGAGATTGTTACATTTCATTTTTCAGGCTGAAATGACAAAGACGCTAACAGATTTTATCAGCTACACCTGGCAAACTAAGCTAACACCTGATGTGCCTGCCCTCAAAACATTAATCTTCTCATAAAATGTGTTGCCTTAAATATATGAGCACTGGACAGGATTGTTATTTGTTGTGAGGCGCTAGCTGTGCCTTTTCCTTCGTTCTAAGCCAGGGGTCGGCAACCTTTTGATATGAAGTGACATTTTTAAAGCTTCTTGTTAATATGTGGCATTTCATCATTATGGTACATTAAGTTGAATTATAACGGCAAATCAAAATTTTCATTTTTCTCCCATAATTAGGACATTGCAATGATACACGAGCACAGATACAGAATGCTGATATCTCTCAAATCAATCAAAATACCCTAAATAACAGGCAGCACAATGTCAAAGGCTGTGAAAGAGGTAATTGGACATGCGGATGTACCATTGGTTAAGCTACTGGGTGCCAACGGTGGCACACATGCCTGAGGTTACCTTCCCTTGTTCTATGCCAACATTAGCTCAGAGAGTTGGCTGAAAACATTGTCTCTGACTGACGTTTTAATGTTTCCAGCTGACTCATTTTCAAACAATAAAACCCTGTGAAGAGATGATAAATATCCACTAGTTGGCTCCATACATGATATTGTGCTAAAAGACAAAGGATAGAGCTGTTATGTTAAGAAGACCAACTGCTTCTTTGGCAAATGTAACGCTATCTCGGATAATGAGTTTGGCTGTTTGGAGTGTCAACTTCTCCAAATCCAATAACAAGTAAATAATCGAATAAACTATCATCCAAAACTTTTATATATTCAGTTTTGTTCTTGTCACATGTCCGCTTCATCTTTCAGAGAAATCCCAAACTTGATAGTCCTGCTCCGCCTAGTTACTGTTGTATGTTATGGTTGGACAATCTCTGCTCGGGCAAGGGTTTAGCAAACAGTCAATTTGTTTAGAAGGCAGTTTGGCGCCTGCTTCAACAGTTATCAGAGCCAAAAATAGAGACCTGCAGCGTCCTGGTGGTTCGTCAATTGTTTCCAATGAGAGCGTTACAATTTCTCATTTTAACAGGAAGAGATTGAACCTGGGGCTGTTTGTTCAACACGACTTTCTTATCAGCAACAGCTAGTAAACATAAACTGTTACTTTTCAATACGTTTTTATTTTTATTATAGGGAGGATGAGGTAAAACATCAGTCACCCAAAGCAAACCTCCAACCAAAGTAGTGTGTTTGTTCTAAATGCTCCTGCCTCCAGTGTGTGTTCTCTCTCTAGATGCAGTAAATCCATCAAGTGAGAGTAAACCATGAAGTAGCCCTGCTGTGAAAAGCAGGCTTACATCTTCATCACTTGAAGGCTTCAGTATTCTCCTCATTAAAAGGGTTTACTTTTTAACATTACATACTGGCCTTTCACAGTCCATTTATGTCTTTGAACGCTCCTGCTGGCTGTGTGAAGTCACACATATTCATATTCTACACACAGACACAGAAAAGAATTATTCACACTAACTGTGGATTGATTTTTAACATTATTTTGTAAATTTTAGTTTGATTTATCTGAACGATGATGGACTTATGCATCAAGGATTAAAATGTGATGGTTAAAAAAAAAAGTATGAACAACACTGAAATAAAAAGGCATTGAATCGTCACACAGCTATTTCTGGGGAAGCTTCTAAAAATAAAACGCAGACCTAACAGAGACAGATTCACCTGCTTTTTGTGTGTTTAAAGCATTAATTTTCCTTGTGCATACAGCTCTTTCGAATTGGTTTAAGGTAACGGTTGTTTTTTCAACCTGTTTACAACACTGCAGGGTCATGAAAGAGGAAGGCAGCTGAGAACTGGGACTGTTGCAAGTTTCTCACAATATAAAACCAATTGCTGAAAGGGCAAACTGAACACCAGAGGGGAAATGAACTCACAGAGATGAAAAGGATGGTCTGCCATTATTATAAGCCTCCACTTAGAGACCAGGAGATTTATTCTTTAAACAGGAGAGCCCGGTTATGAAGAATGCACAGTGAGATAACATGATTATGTAATTGAATTCTTTATGCAATTGAGCACAAAGATGGTCGTGATATAGGCCTTGTGGCGGCTGCTGTTTTGCAAAGTGTGTTTAAGAGGAAAATAATCTCATCTGTGAACTATTCAACTCCATTTCCATATCTGGCTTCTCATCAGCGGGGCAGTGGTGCGCAAACACGTCTTCTTGTTGCCACGGTGTCAGCCAGTCTTTCTGTCATATATATCATATGTCACTTGTATGACAGTTCATTTGGTCCAATTGTTTCATTACGACGTTATAATCAAAGTAGCCTTTGCAAATGATATCGCAAACGACAAATACATTCTGGTTGGAAACGGCATTTGTAAACTGCATGAGAGTGTGGAGCAGACTGCATCAGGACAATCTAAACACATCTACTAACTTTAAAATAATCTACTCTGATTTAATACTCTGACACTTATTGTATTGTGCTATCGTGGCACCAAAGTGAAGTGTTTTGGCCTCTTCCTGTTCTTGTTGCAGTGAGTAAATACAGATGGCTATGTTTGTGTTGGGGCTGTAAACCACTCCCTCCATCATCATCCTTTCCCTTTCATCTGTCCTTTCTAAAACGACTGAGATTGACAACCCTATCAGGTAGAATGACTCAGAGCCACAGCTTCACTGAATAAGTAATTGAGTAATGAGAAATGCTGATGGCCTGTCATGAAAAGACAAATCATCTGAGTTGAGACTACAGTATGGAAACAATGGAAACAGACCTATCGCGTTCCATTCAAGAGTTCACTGTCCAGACATGAAAGTAACGTAAAGGAAATATATGTGCAGAGTTCTGTGCTGACATTTCCTTTCTGCCTTTCTCTAACACATGGGGATCAAATGTCACAATAATACAATATTTTGTGTGTGACGTGCATGCACGTGTGTACATGCAAAACTGAGTAAAAGGCCAGAGCCAAAGGGGTCACTGTGTACTGGATAGACAGAGCCTTAAGGGTTCTGCTTCCCTGTGTGGCAGATCAGATCAGCTGAAGCATCTCTGAGACTGGCAAAATGCCCAGGATGGCTCCGGAGCCAGTCTTCAACACATCAAACTTGACCCAAACATCAGTTCGTAACCAGCGAACACCCTGGCTCATTTTCCTATGCCTTTACATCTGTCATTTTAATCATGTCGACAGCGACACCCTACTCAAAGTGCAAAGATGTACACAGTGTGATTAACAATCACAGTAGTTGGTCTGCAAAAAAAAAAAAAACGTTTAAGTGAGTGAAAGTTAAAAATAAATCTTAATATCCATTTCAATGGAGCTAAGGGAAATTAGTCCTACATTGCTAAATTCAGGCTATTTGAAAATAGACAGAACAAATTGCCTTCAGCTTAGTATTCAAAAGCTTCACTGTGATTGTCACCTATTAATCCATGTTTTGCAATGCTTGAGGATGCCACCACTTTCAGCCTAATGAAGTATGCCCTTTTTCATTTCAAACCAGTCAGGCATTGCTGCCAAATGCAAATCATTCACCAAACACAAAAGCATACACATTGTTCTGCAGAGAGCTATTAAGAATTGCTTCTGTGATATCGTACCAAATCATTTTAGCAAAAAGAAGAGCGGCACATGTAGCAAAACAATGGCCAATCGTGGTACACACATGATGCATGTCCTTATCTTGAAGGATGTTTTTGCTAAATGCCAAGTTTAGTTGCTTCAGGAAATTAAATTCAGAAAAATATATAAACTAAAGAGTTTAATGTGTCGTCTTAAAATACACTGCAACAATAACGACCAGTACATCCTCTGAACTCCTCATACTTCGTCCTCAGTAACCAAGTCCTCTGAGTTAGACTTCTTTAAAAAACTTTCCCCGTCTTTAGGAGAGAACAGTTATGGCAGCATCCGTCATCTTTCAGAGAGAAAGTGATTTGCAGGCGGCAGAGCTACGCTGAGATGAATGGGCAAAAAAACATCCATTGTGAAGTCAATGTTGAAAACTCCGGGGACATTTGCCTGACTTCATTCACAGTCACCATTACAGAGTGACTGAGGGCACAGGAATGAATTTCACCTCAGTAAAATTAGCCATTAGCTTTTTGATAGAGCTGCATTCTTGAAGAGGAGGATATGGACTCCTGGAAGAAGAAAAAAACTGGAGGAGCAACAAGAAATAAGTAAGATGTGATGGGGTCATGGGGAACTGGAAGCAAAACCCCATTCGAGTTATGACTTCTTGCTAAATGGCTGTCACCTGCCACCAAAACGGCCGTTCCAGACTGAACACGTTGTTGACATCCGCTGCTCACACGTCTCAAGGAACAGATATGCTTCCATTTCAGTGCAGAAGAATCAATCACGCTGATTAGGTGCCAAGTACATTTTTGTTGCATTAAGTGAAGCATAATCTGCATAGACAGACAAATATCCCGCTGTATATGTAAACTTATTAACCGCTCATGACATGAAGTCATTTTTTTTTTTTTTATGTGTTAAAACAAAGTAGGACATTAGTGGGGAGTTTTTGTTGCATTACCATCTGCTCTGAGCACTTTCATCTCATTTTATAGACTAAATATGAATGAATCAATGTAAATTAATTACAATGATCTTTCACAAGTGGCAATTTAGTTTCCCTGTTACTGAACACGTTATTTTTTACAATACATTTGATCTATTTTTGTTTATGTATAATGCCTATATCATTACATGTGTTGGACAATACTGTTTTCGATGTTGCACAATTGCTTGACTGAAAACATCAAATATCAGCTCCTTGTCCTCCACCATTACTGACGGTTTGTTTAGCTTGCTGCTGTGCATCCTCATCAGTGCAGAAGAAACTGGCTCCAGCTGAGTGGTTTCAAAACACTGTGGTATTCAACCATTCCCAGTTGTGAATATGAGTAACTGACTGCCCACATACAAGGCTGACAGTGGTCTGCCTCCTTCACTGTGCTGCTGTCAGTAAACCTGGTTCCTGTGCACTAATACCCAGACAAAGTTTCTAAGAACACAAGAGGACAAAAAGTCCTGTAAAACATGGTTTCACCATTGTGACATTAAATATGTATTATATTACTCACTATAAGTTTTCACAATGATAGTGAATCGTTTTGACTGTGTTGACTTCAAGGTTAATGCTCTCCTCCTTTTTTTTATTTAGGGGTATCAGATTTTAAAAGATTTGAGAGCATTTGGCCCACAGAACAGCCATTGGCAGCAACATTAACCCCTTGAACCCTTTCAATGGCAGTTGTGCATAAAATGGCAAAATAGATGGCACCAGACAAACCATAAGCAGCCAGACACTGGGAGAGCGGAGGGAACGATAGGCTGCAATAGAAGCTTCTTATAGAAACAATGTCCAAAACAGATGCTCAATAGTACATGTTGTATCTGGAAGCCAAGATCAATTGACATCAAAATATATGCAAACAACAAGTAACACAAGTATTTCATATGGTATTGGTCCAATCAAACTAATGTAAATAAAATACAACAAAATAAGAATACAAAATAAAATGTAACTTATAAGTTGTAACAACGTTTGTTTTGTCACACAGAGTCCTACATTGGATTCTGCCACAAAATCACACACAAGTACAGCATGTCCATGTCGGATATAACTATGTTAACTACAACAAACCTAAAGCCATATATATATATATGCTTATAAAGGATTACTGTCAACTATTTACTAAAAGACCATTAGAGGGGGGAAATAAGATGCCACGAAGTCCCATTATCGATATGGAATTGATTTTCAGTAAAGCAGAACTACATTTAGTATATTAACACATCTAGATTATTAGAGGTATAGAAAATGTAAAATTTTCAAATCGCACACATGAACTTGTTGACCGGCCACGCCCATGCAATAAATGAACAAATGTAATAAAAAGTTCGGACGAGCCAAACATCTTTCGGCGAATTGGAGGAAAGATATCTCACCTGCGCAGCCATGAATGACAGATCCATAGTGTTGCTCCGTTCAATCCAAGGCACTCAACGAAAGATGCAAACGTGCGTAGTTTCTTCTCTTATTCCCCGACAGAGCATTTGCCTTCTTTTTCTTTCTTAACTCGGCATCCACAGAGCTCTCTGCAAGTTAGCGGACCTCACGTGAGAAACATGTCGAAGATGAAGGCTCAACATAAAAAAGGAGAAAGAAGGAGGAGGAGATGAAGAGATGTGACCAAAAGAGAAGCGAGAGGAGAAGCTGAGCAGACGGAGAAATGAAGAGATGTGGCTGCGAGAGACAGCAGGCGAGGGAGGCAGAGGAGGCGGCTTTGGAGCTGGACTGTCACATGTACTGACTCTCTCTCTCTCTCTCTCTCTCTCTCTCTCTCTCTCTCTCTCTCTCTCTCTCTCTCTGCTGATCATTCAGACCCTTTTGTTGTTGTTATATTATTAATATCTTCCTATTGGGATCGACACTATATATGTGGAGGTGCATGAGGTGTACATCTATGTGTATACATTGTGTACGTTTGACCTGGGCCTGTTTCTCATGGTTTGGGGTCTGGATCCAGTTTTTGTCTCTGTTATCATTACATTCAAGTCACAGTGCATCAGTTTCTTTTCAGTATACTCTTCTTGAAAATGACCTTGCTTGTTTTGACACAAAAATATATATTTATTTATCATATTTGAAATACAAAATAATAGAAAGTATTATTTAACTGATTATAAAATGTTTTAATCCATGTTCATGTGATACATATGTGGGACAAATGTCATGTATGGCTAATGTTTGTTTTCTATGTCTATATCTCTAGGAAATCGAGTGTCAACTTGAGAAACGGGTTCTTTGTTTTTTGACATTATTTTTCATCCAGGTAAGAAATGTTTGAGCAAGGCCCCTTGCTCCCTGTAATAACTGTTTCTGTTTTGTTTTTGAGTGTTTTATTTATTCATCTGCTTTTGCTAGGGCTTTGTTTTCTTTTTCAAAAACTGGATAGCACCAACACTGTAGGCACCTCTTGTTTATGTACAGGGCCCTGAAGGGGTCAAATGAGCCAGTTTCTTTTCATTGTTTTGTTTTTTTTGTTTTTTTTTGCTTGCTTGCAAATGACTAAAAAATCACAAGAAAAATCCCAAACTTCCTTCTGGACAATATACGTCTTCTGCCAGTGTAAAATCCAATGTCTGTGATGCATCAAGGCCTCTTGATATCAGGTTATTTTATGTATGACACTAACTGAGAGAAGGGCCCGACCTAAACTAATGTGGTGTAACATGCAGACATATAGTTGTGTCTCTAAAGTCAACCAGGAACCCAACAGGTGTGTGATTGTGATGTTCAAAGGTAAATGTAATCTGTAGATGAACAAATGTCAATGCTGGGAGCATGTGTACTTGAGCTTTCTTTCTCCAGAGCCCTCCCAGAGGCTTGAAAACCCTTTGACCTAAGACTAATGGCACATTCTTCAACTAGCCAGGCCTGCAGAATAAAGGATGCTGCTATTATTCATTGGAAAGCCTCTTCAAAAAGCCAATTAACAAGCCCTTACAGTATGAGGAGTGATTCATTTAATAGTGACCTGGCCTTCACTGTGAATACTAAAATGTATTCCTTGGATGAGTAACACCATAATCTACATACAAGGCCATTTTAAAGAGCCCAGACAGCTTGCACTTAAAATTTCTTTGGGTCAAGAATCACAGACATATTATATTTCCCTTTTAATCTTAAACTTTTTTCTTTTTTTTCCTCAAACGTAAAGACAAAGTTATTTGTCCTTTCAGAAAGATACAGAAAAAATAAGTGGCAACAGTTTAAGTGATTGTCCCTGGAGGAAGGGGGGAGATACTGATGGGCACTGGCTTATGTTAACATCCTTAGCTTGATACCATGTTGTGTTTTTGATAGTTTTCCATAACCTCTGTCATGGAGGGGATGAAGCAGATCTCCTAGATCAGCAGTTAAGACGCCATCGACATGTCTGCTTTTTTGCTGAGCAGGCGTACACAACATCCTCCAGTGGGGGATTTCACTCCACTCCAGTTCACAGCCTGACGTCCAGCTTCTGAGAAGAAATCTTACAGTTCCTATATCAACTTCTGTATTACAGTGGATTCATGTCTAATAGAACATAAATCACAGTCGTAATCCCTCCTGCACATAAACGTCATCAAAGAGACGGCACTCATACAGAATTACTTCGTTACAATGTCGAGTTTCTCATGGATCAGTACATTTATGTTGATCTTTATGGGTCATATTTTAGGTGTCTTGCCGCTTTGAAATGAAAACACTATGTAAATTACTTCCTGGGTTATTACTGTAATTCATGGGAGTGACACTTTCACACTTACATGCTTTGTTTTAAGCAATCAGTTAGCATACACTAGCCCTTTGGTCTAATGTAGTTCATCCAAGATCTTATTAAAATGTTGTTCCCACTATTTAAAATCATGCATCGCACGACCTCAATAAACTTACTGCTGCGTTGCAGCTTCTCACAGAGATTAAACACAGTCCAATAGGGAAATTGCCGAGGCCTTCAAAAACAAGGATAAATCTCCTTTTCACAAACAGGAAGCTCACAAGATTAACAAACATGTGTATATAGAACATATACACATGTTTGTCAGTGAAAATGACGAGTTCTTTATTTATAGGGTTTCATTGACTGTATCTATCAGTGCCGAAAGCAGAAAGTTGTGAAACATTAAATTAAATTCAACTGAACCTCTTGGAAAGCAAAGTTTGTGATGCTTTTTTTTATTGGAACAACAGATAGGCATGTGCATTTCCCATATTTGAAAACAAGATTAGCTACAGCTGTTGAAGCCTTGAACGATTTCCCCATTGGGATGTGTTTAGGAAGCTGCAGTAGAGCTGTAATGTTATCATGTGCTACACAGTCAAAACGATAGCAACGCACTTTGATAAGCCGTGCTCTGAAAAACAGGCATTTAGGTTTCAGCAGACAAGGAATTCAAATGTTGTATTCTCCATAATATTATGTCCATTTGAGGATTGTGAGATGGTGAATACACTTTGCCTCGAGTGACTCGGTGATCCAGTTAGCAAAACAGTACATATTCATATTCCCCACTGATGCTGTGATTTATTAGTTG
This sequence comes from Taurulus bubalis, assembly GCF_910589615.1. Taxonomy (NCBI): domain Eukaryota; kingdom Metazoa; phylum Chordata; class Actinopteri; order Perciformes; family Cottidae; genus Taurulus; species Taurulus bubalis. Next base: position 9,046,930 of record NC_136589.1, on the reverse strand, counting down.
CAGAAATATCTTGGAATTGAGTTTACTGGAAAAATTAGTCTTAGAAATGAGATAGATTTAATGATCTAAGACTGGTGTAATGCATGTTAGAGTTACAATTAAGTTTTCTTTAAATCATAACCTGAACACTGATTCCAAACATTGTCTTATAAACAGACTTTATTCTCATAATATTGTGCCTTGTTTTTCACAACATTACAATTTTATTCTCAATATGTCTATGTCCTGTTACATTATATTCTCGTAGTAAAGAGTTTTTCTCATAATATTATTATGACATTATTCTTTGACTTTATATTCCATGGAATCCTTTAAACCTTGATCCAAAATGCTTTTACATTTAGTACTGACTTTAAGTTAAAGTCTGTTAAACTGGTTATTAAATTGAATATCCATCTGTGAAGTGTTAAAACACAAAAAATAGCAAATTTGGAGAATAAGTAATGTTGATCAGGTTTGTCTCACCTGTTCACATCGCCAATGTGGGCTAACTTTATCAGACCCGTGTTCATGTTGACTGGATGAGTCAACACATTGCAAAGTCAACTTCATCTGTGCTTTGAATGCAAGAAAATTGCAGCCACCAATCTTTGTGGTTCTCCATCTTTGTTCTGCAGTCTCTTTTATTTTGTGATGGACATGCCACTGGGCATTCACTGACCCCGATTCACAGATGAATAATTGGGGTAAAAATAGATTATTAAGAACCATCAAAATGGGTCTTGTCATGTTACAATATTCCAGGTTGATGGTAATGAGTTGGAATACTATCATGCAACCTACTAGGCTGGCCTGCTCACCATTTATGAGTGCCTATGGTGTGACTGATGTGGTCTGTCACACAGGCCTGCATTGCCCAGAATGTGTGTTTCCATTTGTGTGATTTTATGTATTTATGTATACCCTGTTTGCATGTGTACTTGTGGATTCATGGAAGATCGGTAATGCTCTTTGATTAATCATAAATATCCTGAGTCTTGGGAGACTTTTGTTGTAATTTTGTCTGTGACAGCTGCATGTCAGAACCAATGAATAGCATTACTGCAGTCAATCAAAAGGAAACGTATCAAGCATCAAATGAGGGGATTTTTAGCGAACACCACAAGGGAAACAATATATAATGAGAACCCACCCTCCTCACAGAAGACATGAGGGAATTCATGCTCCTCCCACACGTCTGCACACAAACATCATGCGACACACAGACACTTTTCATGTGCTGCATGCACTCACCGTACAGTATGTCTTAGTTTGCTCCCCTCAACTAATGCACAGCCAACAAGGCAGGGGATTCATAATTATTACTCAGCTAAATATATCAACATTCATCATGTGTGTGTTTGACCATGAGTAAAGCAGGGATGCCGTCGTAACATTGCCACACCACGTTCCTCTCAGCATTTCTCACATGAGTCGCCTACGAGTTTATATTCCAGACTTTCAGTCAGCAACTGATAGCTTATAAGTTGTTGTTTCTTTACTGGTATGTGACCCTTATATGTGACCGGAGTCTTCTATAATCAGGGTGCCTTTTTTCAGTGTGTTTCCACTTGGCCAAGTCCGTTTGATTTCCATCAATGGAGGAGCCTCTCTGTGCATCTGCACACCACATCTGCTCTGGCTAAATGAATCCTCTTCAACCATATCACGGTCCAAAATTGCAATAGCCTCTCTGGCTTTGTTTCTCTGACAGAGGCTGTTATAGACCGGTCAGATGTGATAAAGCACATTTCTCAATGCCCACAGTGAAAGAGAGTCGAGTATGTGTGTTTGCATCATGCACTCATGCATATATGCTGCAGCAACCACAAGCCAAAGCATATTTCTACTGTATTTGTATCATGCTTGTGTATGTTACTTAAAGCTACTATGTAGAATTGCATTCTGCCTTTTTTTCTGCTCTGTCTTTCTGATTCTACAACACAAATTTACAATATTTCCTATAAGTTCCGAAAAGGCTTTTTTTGTGTGCTTGCTCCTCAAATGTCGAGCAACTCATGTTCATTTGTCTTCACAGGAAAGTACTTGGTTAGGTTTAGGAAAGGACCTTTGTTTGGATAAAAAAAACTAAGGAAGTGGAGCTACGTAAATTACGAAGGTTTTTTGGCAAAAAAGAAAAAGTTTTGTTCAACGGTCCTTGATCAAGTGTTTTTGGACCCACCCACACCCCCAAAGCGCAACTTGCAACAAAACTAACGTATGTATGTTTAGGCAACAAAAACACTTAGGTTTTGGGAAATGCGTCACGCACATAACGTCTAACAGTTTGGGACCCAAACAACCTGTCCAGTGGATGAAAGTCCTGTTTGTTTAAAATTCGAATTAAAAGACCAGAAGCAAGTCTGCTTAAGTTCGTTCCTCGATACTTTCCAACTTCCAAATCCCATCTGTGGCACTCGGCTTCAAATCATTTGGTTCCTTCTGTAGATGTACATACAGTAGTATATTATTGGTTTTGGCATTTATGTGATATTTGTTGCCACAAATGAAAATACAGATTTGTGCCAGCTTGATATGTTGATACTATGCCACAAAAAAAAGGAGTCAGTTTAACCGCTACTTGGCAAGTGTTTGCCCGAATATTCTTACGGAACCTATCCTGAGTAAATACCTAGTTTCAGGTTGTATCTAGAGTTCCAAGAGAGCGGACACTTTGTGCCCTTTTCCCACTTTGAAAGAAAACTAATCTGCGTAACACCATGATCCTAGCTCCCTGTGTGCCACTGATGCTTTGTTTTGCTTTAATGCTACCAGGCAACTTCACAGGCATGGGGGAGATTACCAGTCACATCAAAAGACCCAGCTGCCAATCTCAACCTGATGAGAGCAAGAGAGCTTCTCCGCTTTTACTTAATGGATTCCCAGAGGTAATCCTCGAACTTTCAACATGTATCTGTGACCAGAATATCTTTACTTGTATGTATGTATGTAACATAACATAATGCAGTTTTTAAATGAAAAATTTGATGATATATATTTATTCAGTTGATGGAGCCCTCTTATGTTTTTGGTGAGCCAAATCGGCCGAATCCCTCGCAACATTAACACTTGCATTATGGTGAACTTCATAGAAATTGTGATGCTTTACAAGGTAATTGAAAGTTTACGCTAAAGGCTAATAGTACACATGCTGTATACCACTCAATTTAGTGATGGTGGAGCAGGTAATTGTGAGCGCATGTGTGTGCGTTCACTTGAGATGGAGGAGGAATCCACACAGTGGTTTGACCCCTGTCCATTCACCCTTCAGCTCTCATTGCATCAGTCCTGCCAGAAACACTCCTTTTGCTGCAGCAACATCAAGGTTCCCACATGTATAACCATGGCCCATGACAGCTGGAATAGGGACACACACACATAGGAATTATGGGTTGTGTATATCATATTTATACCAACAGAAGCTGGTCTCAAAGTGTTTGGAGCATCCATGAAAATGAAATAATTTTCTCTTACTAAAATCTTTCATTCTTACAGCTTGGTCTCTGATCTGTCCGTCTGCTCCTATTCTGTCACATTCATAGCAGAGTTACTGGCATTCACTTGAAGGCGATGATCGTATCTCTTATCCCAGATTCAACCTTTATTGGCCCAACAGTAGCTGAGTGATAAAAGTAGGCAGAGAATGATTTGACAGTCCCATACTGTGGGTGCGATGAGTTGTAAAGCCCTGGGGTGACAGGTAGCGGACCAATCGGTGCACATAAAAGTGCTATACCACGTGCTTGAACTGTCAACATTACCTCATCATGGAGGACCTAAAGATGCCGAGCAGCACGGTTCGCTGCCGATCGTGTCGCAATATAATTTGTCCGGTCCCTGTGGTTGTGACTAACAGGCCTATGGGTATATATCATAAACAAAGAGTGTAGAGTATCTGAAGAAACAGCCTGTGGCAAATATATCATTCCACAGCTTCGACTCACATGTTGTTGTGCGTTATATTCAAAGCTCAGGTATTCAGTAACTGCCTTGGGCAGCACAGTGACTCAGTGGATGGAGAGTGAAATATTTTGCCTGGTTTTGCAACATCTGGGTGGGTTTCCTTTGGGTGATCCAGTTTTGACGACGTTAAATAAACTCGTTATAATTTAGGTTTGGGAACAAAGGCCATGCCTCACTCTAATCCACTCTCCCATAGATTTCTCCTCCTCTGCTTCCTCTTCTCTCTTTTGTTACAGGAACCGCAGGAACATGTCTCACTCCCTACATCCCTCGTTAGCACACCTCCCAGTAAATAATCAATTACCATTCATCCCTCCATGCTTGACCCTGTTTAATCACATGCCTTGCTATTCATTAATCCCCCTTCCCATGTAATAATATACTAATTTGACCACTTGAATGCTGCTAAATTGTAAAAAATAATCATAAAGTGTTTAAATGGGTCAAATACAGCGAGATCCGGGATCAATAAAGTATGATTTATATGAATAAATGTTGGGTAATGATCAATATTTATCGACAATATGCACAGCACATCCTGTTTAGACCAAAGGTTTCTTTTTTATCTCAATCTTTTTAGTGCTATTCCGATAACATCTACTTTTTTTCATCCACTGGAGCCATATTTAATACAGCCTCAAAAGTATCTGCTTCCATTTAATACAAGGCTCATGACATCTTCATCCCCGGGAAAGCATGTGATACAGCAACACTCATTTATTTTATAATTTCTTTGGGTCCTGGCTCTCACTCATCCTAAATAAATGGAAAGAACTCCTTCTCCATAATCTTCTTCCATAATCACCTGAATAATTTTGGTGGGATATTCATCTTAGCCCGAGGCTCAACTCACCCCCCATCCTCCAGTATAAATAAAATTGACTTTCAAATGTCCTCTTGCCATTTTTGTTCTCTTCCTGGCACTGATGATTTTTCCTTTTGTGATAATACATTTAAACCGAAGTGGACCTAAATAAATTATCAAAACAAGTTTTTGCAACAGGTTTGGTTGCATGCACATGCAGAAGGTCTGTCATACCTGAATGCACACTGCCACTCTGTTGGTATGGGAAAATGTGCACATGTTTGAATCTTTTTGGTATTCCCTCAATCTGTGAATGTTAGTACTTGCGTGAACATTGTTTTAGTATGAAATGAGAGCGGCATCGGACAACTGAGACATCTTGGAGGCTCAGGTGGCTCAAATGCATGTCATGGAGCTGGAATGTCTCGCGTGGGAATTTGGCATTGGATCATTGTGGCATGTCCTCCGCCCCTCACTCTCTCTCTCTCTCTCTCTCTTTCTCTCTCACAGGTTTATCTCTCCTATGAAATATCCAGTATAGGCATTGAAAAAGGTACTGAGGACACTGTCAAGCAGCCCACTACGCTTTGATATAATGAAAGAAAAAAATACAGCAAACTACACTCCCTAAAAATGACTTGCATGTAAATACTTCAAATTAGTTTCTTTATTAGCAGCAAACACAATACATGACATTGATCAGGTAAATGTTGTCTCAGCGGTGAACCAGCCCTCTCTTCTGGAGATCTTCATACCATCAGATCAAAACAAAAGTTTAACATCCTGATGTTTGTGCACATTATGTTTGTCTGGTTTTATTTAGAGGGTTTACCTCATCTTTTGTTCTGGTTCCTGCCCTCGTGTGTTTCCCCACCTCCATGATTGTCCACACCGGCTCTCAATCACTCACCTACTCCTGAATAGCCATTTTTCCTTCTTGCATTTATGCCCCTACATCCAGCATGTTGTAAAAGGCTGCAAATGGTCATTGCAAGGTGAGGTGTTTTGGGCTGCACATTGAGATAGCACCTTGTCTACATGGCTCATTATGCCATTTTAGAGCATATTATTCATCTTACTGTGAGAGTGGGTGATTTAAAAAAAATCCACTATCTTGTTGGTAGTAAAAGACTCTAAATGTTAAGCACCACACAACGGTTTACACCTTTCTCTCAAAATAATAGAATCATATGTCTAATTTTGAAAATATAGGTACTGGATTATTGCACAAATATTTGGTTATGACACTGTATGACTGATTAAGTGTTTGACAGAGTGACGGCCAGTGGAAACTCTCACAGAATATTATGACCTTCACTAACCGAGATGACACGAGTGCATTACATTGTACCAAAACACACAACCCCAAATAGTGGGGTAAATAGAGATTTTTGGAGTGAACCACTTGGAGTCAACCAAGTTATCAACATGTTTCTATAGCATCTGTGGGACTTAGTTCGAGAACATAGTGTTTTGTCGCCGCTCGGACTATAACTGACTGACAGGCAGCCGTTCCTCGACCGCCTGCTGCCAATGTATTATTCCGATTTTACTCTCCGCTGAGTTTGTCTTGCTTCGTATGTCATTACTATCATCACGTTATAGGCTTCCCTTGTGACCTATAGGAAAGCACTCTCACAACACTCCCAGGTCAAAGGTCTCACTGAAACATGAATTGCATTCAAGGACAATGGGTGATTCATATATCTGATGAAATCCGCTACAGCAAATGTTGTGTACTATTTTTTGATTAGAAGTCCATTTTTGTATCAATTTCATTTATTACGTTGTGACCTGCTCAAGGTCGTTTTATAAGAGCAAGATTTTTAGAGGCTGCAAATAAATGTCAAAGCACAGTGTTCAGTGTTTAATGGTTTGATTTAATATACACTTCTGTAAATAGTAGACTATACTGCGTATCATCATTTCCAAAAGATGTGTAATCCCATGTGAAACCTTGGTCACAATAATACAGTTAAGACATTCAATCAATGGAGTGAAATGATTTGCTTGATAAAGACATTTAGAAAATATACAAGCAAATATATAATCTAATAGTTTATATAGTGAAGATCAGGCAACAGTAAATCCCCACAAAGACAACTGACAACAAGTAACAACAAGTAATTGCATGTTTTCCTTTACACCGTCATTAATCAAAAACATCACATTATCTTAACTCCTTTGATTCTATTGCCTCCAGATAAGTAAACACTCATGTCATGTAGTTTTGTCCCTTTATTCTAAGGATTTGGCTTCACTCTAAATCATTGTGACGGTAGGATTAAAGATGCTAAAGATTATACAGTCATTTTAAATCTAACTTAATCAGGTATTTGAAGGCCTTTTCCTCTGAAGGAAAAAAAGGATCAAAACATCACTACACATTTGTAGCTTGCAGAATTAGAGGGATGTCACACAAAAAACTAAGAAAGTAAAACCTGGGAACTTTATTATTGTTGAATGCATGGAAAATGTGTCTTTTTTTCCCCTCAGACTATTTCAACAAAAATATATGCAATGTGGAAAACTCATATGAATATCACATTGACACCACAACATGAAGAGAGCATTAAATGTTACTCAAATTATTTAACATGAATATCAGAAGTGTGCTGCCTTCTAAAAATATACGTCCACTGCGGCTCTAAATGGATAAAATGAATGTTTGTACAGGAAACGAGTCTTAATTTTCCATTTCTCAACCTGCTGTTTTTGATTGTTTCTCGAAACAAAGTGTTGATAAAAACTAAGATTTGTTTTGTCTTTCTCTTGCTACAAGGCCTTATCCCCAGCAAGACAGGGCAGTTTATCCAATAGAGTCACACTTATCCTCTGGGATTCAATACAAGTAGCGCGGCCTGTCCATCAGCAGGCAACCACGAGGTCCTCGTCAGAGCGGCTTTGTCCTTATTTCCTGCTGTAAACCCCAAAAGCAGACATTTCTCAGAGCTATAACGGGCACCTGCCAACACATATCCACAATACCCTGCTGTGCTGTCACCAGCATGCCCGCAACTTAACCTTTCACTCTCTTTCTCAGGCTTACCATATTCAGATTGTTGCCTACATATACCGTGGTGAATGGGGAAGCAGGAGGTTATGGCTTTGTGCTGAATGATATATTGGCCGTGCAGTGTCACGAGGCCTCTATGGAACATCTGGAGACGAGAAGTGACAGGTGCTGATGTGCCCACTCCCGAGGTTGTGCCCTCGAAAGAGTGTATATGGGTCAACTCTATTGTCTTGCTTTGTTTTCAGCACCATGCATCATTATCATGTCATAACTCCTATTTGGTACCTGGAATATGTTTTCAGGTGATATCAGGCTTCCTTCAATGCCGCAACTTGAATGTGTGTGTGTGTGCTCATGTGCATGCCTCGGGTCACTGACAGGGGTCTTATCCTCCCCTTGAGCCTCTTCTTTGGCAGACCTCCCTGTAGGGCCACCTTTTCCTTTCCACACTGTTGTTTTTTTCACTTTGTGTGTGTGCCTGGACTTCTCACTTTCACTTAAAGCTGCAGGCCATTTCAGCTCTGTCGCTTTGATACTGTGCACCTGCAAGCCTGCTGTTGTTGGCCAAATGGCAAATACTAAAGAATAGAATGTAGTAACTTAATTTGACTATTTAAATGTACAAGCTTGCATTTTGACTCAAACTTACACTTCAAGCAGACACGGCACATCCTTAACAGTTATTTGGAGCGATTGTCTGGAAACCTGACGTATGTTCGCTGTCCTTTTAGCTATTTTGGTCGCTATCGACTACTGAAGGAAATATCTGGCTTTTCAGCCGGTAAATTCTCCACCAGCTAGTCAATAGAGCTTTTTTTGCTAGAAACAGCTGCCTGTGTCCAACAACGATGAGAGCGATTAGAGTGAACCAAAACAGGAAAGTAGTTTGCCAGACGGCTAAACAATGAGCTCAAACTCACACATTGTCAAATTATTTTCATATTGTCATTTGATGCAGAGTTATGAATTATTTATTTATTTATTTTTGCTATAGCTATTTTGGGTACTTTAATTTGTAACAATGCATCATTTTTTGAAGTTCATCATATGTTTTGATATTCCCTCTGAAATGTGCTGGAGTAGAAGTATTGATGCACTTTACTGTTTGTAGATACATGTATAGATGATGTTTGGTGTTAACACATTCTCCTTGTTGCACCTAGAGTCAGATTAAACTCCAACCCCTGATTCATATTTCTTTATGATCACATATAAACAATGTGGTTTATTTGTGGACATAAAAGGCCCTCCAAGGTCCAATGCTTCATACTAGCGGGCCAGGTTTAGGGGTCAGCGTGTGAATTGGAGGATTTTCTTCCGATGGTGTTTGTGGGCAGAAGACGTGCTATGTAGCATTTAATTAAGAATCCTTCAACCTCAATGCTGAGACATTTATCAGCACCCTGGGGTCCCTTTGATGCACTAACTAAAACTATGCTTTCATAATGTGCGGCTGGTGGTTCCTCCGTGCTCCTTCCCTCTGATATATCACATCCATCAGCCAGTTACTGTATGCATTGTTCTCAGAGTCACAGCAGCGACCCGGCTTAGTGAGTTAGGATGCAATTGGGTGATGACGTCTGGGGGCAGCAGCAGAGGCCAGTAATGAGCTTGTATGTCGGGGCTGTAATCTCATCTACATGTAAATGTATTCTGGTGCACTAATTTATTCATCCAAATGTAACTTCATCAATTTATCCCTCATCTCGCCATCAACGCGCAGCAAAAAGCCGCTCTGAAGAGAAGTGGGGAGCGTGGACGTCTGATTCCACCAGGAGATGTTGTTGAATATTGAATTCCTTCAAGCAGGGGAAAACATGGGAGAGGAGAGGAATTGTATTTTCTCTTCAAAAGCGAGATTGAGAAGCAATGTGGGTTGTGTAAGGCTGTGTAATTGTTTCATATTTAATATGACAAACATTAGGCCGGGTGGGTGAGAGGCTGGCTCAGACGAAAGGAATGGTTGCGTGCTCTTGCTTTTATCCTTGTCGACCTGTTTCTGGTATGCACTTCTCGTGTTGGCTGCAGCGGTGCATGAAACGTGTCACCGGATGAATGTGGCCAAGCACTCACAGTGAACCTGTCTCACTGGCGTGTATGTGCCAACGTGTGTGTGTGTGTGTTTAGCGGAAGTTGGTTAGTCATGTTAAATCGGTCTTGTCTTGTTGCACTGAAATGTACTTTGACTATTTTTAGAGGACTTTTTTTCATGAATCTCAGTTGCTTTTTCCAAATGCTGAAAGTCTGTTGGACTGTTGTTCATTTGTTAGCAGCACTGTTGCCTTATGGAAAGAAGACCCTTGACCCATTGTGGAAAGAAGACCTGCTGGTCTTTGTTGTCTTTTCCAGTTCATCTTCAGGAAGAAGGTTTCCAGCACACACCTGTCACATTGAGGAGGAACACTTTCATGCAGAGTAACGCATGCACGGCCATCTCTCTCTGGGTTGTCGTGGTCGACAGCATCCAATGAAAACTGCCTACGCTGACATTCATCACAGCAAAATAATTCCATTTCTAGGTATTAAAGGGTAGTTTGAGTAAAGGCACCACCAGTTGTTGCTTGCTATCGGCAGCTCAGATTCTGGAGGGTCCCTGCCGGCCATATCCTGCATGCTGCCGCTGTAGCCTCGAGCTGCCTCTCTCCAACTGAACCCGTCTGAAATAGGCAGAATATCGGAGTCAGCCAAAACACTCTCAAATCTACATTGGCAAATCTACACCGTATAATGTAGAGGTAACTCTGTAAAAACTCCTCATCCATAACATCCTCTGCGCTCTAATTTCCGCTGATGGAAACAAGAACGTCTTTGAGTACTTTGAGCACTTTGCGCCCCACAGCTAGAGGAGCAATATTTAGTTCTTATTCAAACCAAGTGTGTCATTCGATTTTGAAGCTAGGCTATAGAGACAAAGAGAAACTCGCTCACAGAACAGTTCAGGATCGGTTTTAAAGCCTTTCAAGTCTCTCAATCTATTGAATGACCGACCGTGATTGTCTCTTATTTTCGTCCGATTGTTTAGCTTTTCTTTTTCTTTTTAGGTCACTTCTTTCTTTTTTCTCTTCACTGATCTTGCCCCAGTATCAGCCATTTAAAAAAAATCCTGCTGCGACCTTTTAGTTGGCTTTTATTTGCTGCCAACATTTGTCTGTGAACATGTAAGCATATATAGTGCCCCAAGCAAGTGTTGTGTCTGATATCTCAAATATCTAGTGACAAGCATTACAAATAAAAATGTTGAAATGGCCCATCTTCTCGCTGATGGTCTCGTTTGCTTATGTAGGTCATATAGAAGCATCAGTATTAAATTGAAAAACTATTTGTAGAAATAGTTCCTCATATGATTCAAGCTCCCACTAGTGGACTCTATACTTTCCATAATGCAACTTTGTATCCTACATTTGAAATGACTTGCAAGTGGCGGGCTGTCTGAATGCCCCAGTGGCTTTAAATCTCTGTTCGGTTAGACATCTCACTTGTAGAGGAGGTAGAGGTACAGACTCTGAAATGGGCCACAGCTCATGTGCGATCGCCCTGTCAGAGACTGGTGTCTGGTCCAGAATGAACCCCACCTCTTGTCAAATACAATATAGACTCCTCCTCCTTATGAGGCATAAGGTTAACTATCTCTTCTTAACCAGTTAAAAAACAGGTGGATTTAAGACTGTTGCTGCCCGAATTTCCTAAAATATGAATCCCTACTACTGAAATATTGATTTTGTGTTTTCTTGCTGTCACTGGGCCGTCTGGGGACAATGATTCGATCACTGTGTAGTTTCACTGGAAGGTCTAATCTTGTAGACCAGATGAATGGTAAATGGTCTCTAAAAGGCTGTCAGGGTTTATTAAATGATAGCTTTCTGAAAAGGTCACCAACCCTGTCTGTTCACACACACACACACACACACACACACACACACACACACACACACACACACACACACACACACACACACACAAACGCAACCATTCCCTCAAGCAAGGAAGATGTGCAGTGTGAGACATCACATTGAGAGATAACAAATGTTGTTCTGAGCTCATACGTCATGCTTTCATTTCAAATATTAATGATGAATGATGATATATGAATGTTCGCTTTATTTGGCTGATTAGGTGGACAATGAGGGTGTTTATGTAATAACAGATAAAAACAAATGTCAGTTTGCGATCCTAAAATCTCCAACGCATTACAAAGTGCAGCCACACTGTCAACTGATTAATCTCTCAAAAACATCAGTAGGCAGTTCTTAAAATATCAGTGTAATTATACCCTTGCACACGATATTGCACTTGCAAAATCTGTGATCTGCATTATTATTATTTTTTTATTATCACTGATTTGGTATCCGGGATCATTGTTTTTGATATCAACATTTTAAATAATCCAGACTCATTGTTTTGGGCTTTTTTCTGAACGTGAATTTAAAAAAAAAAAACAGCAAAGTAAAAAAAATCAAAATGTACAAAATTCCATCTGCAGTGAAAGTATGTAGTTTGCCTTTTGAATTTTGATCATCTCTCAACTTTATTTTAGTGAAAGCTGATTCTGAGCTGTCCTCATCACACAGGGATCAATGTCTTCTTGTAACAGGAAACAGCAAATGGGAATGTTTGTGAAGATGACATCAAGGTGGAGTCAAGGCCTCAGAAAAGCAAAATAAAATATTTATCTTCATACACATTTTCATATGCTCCTTTAATCATCTAGTAGAGCAACACATTTTTGCTTGGATGAAACAGAAAAAGTGCATTGCTAGTTTGACAATTACATCGCGAGAACTCAAAAAGCACCACTTAAACATGGCATCAAACTGATAAATGTGTGGCGGTATCAAAACTAAAACACAATTGCACAGCGCTTTGCTCCAAAATGGAAAAGATGTCACAAAATACCACTTCTTTAAAGAACCCTGGACCCAGACTCTACTGGGCCATGCTCGTTAGGCCTGTTATATTTTACAACTGCTTTTTATTAACATTTTTCTTTCCTCCTTATTCCAAGTTATGTTCCCAAATCCCAAAGAGTCCAAGATTAAACGTGTAATAATGTGGTTTCTTTTTGAGGGTTGGATGAGGTCGTGCAATAGTGCAATTAACGATTATGAATTATTCATGTGTACAAGAAGATGCAATACATTAGCCGTTCATCCCCAGAAGGTGACACATTCTCGGCCCAAGCTAATGGAATAATTGTCTCTTCTCGTTTTGTCAGTGGAGTCAAAGGAACAGACACTTGAAAATTACTGGCTCCAAAGGTCGTATTTCATGTTGGACTCGTATTTTAGCAGCCATTTAAAGAGGAGGTGGGACAATTCCAAGGTCATGTCAGTTTGTAGGCTCCTTAAGAAATTGGTCTGGTGTTACACAGTCTGTATTGACGACATATTTACTGTCAGTATTAATGTTTAAATCTCATAACGCTCATGTATGTTTCATGCCCTCTCTTTTCATTTTTACCCTGCAACGCATTAAGTGGTATTAAGAAGGGAATTGCCTGTTAAATGTTGCTTTGACACGTGTGTTAGTCTTCGGTTTGTTTAACAGCTTAACTTTACATGTCTTTGTCCCTTCATTTTGTGATAACATTTAAATAAAACATGTTCATTTAACAATGCTAAAATGCAGCATGTGGTAGGTTGGTTCTTTAAAATGTAAAAACTCACAAAATCAATTAAATGAATAATCAGCTCTTTACAGGTTCTGTTTAAGCTCTTTTCACACTCATTGCATTATTCTCTTGTTTCTGTGCATGTTTTTTAAGTCTTTGGATTCCTGATTGTGAATGAAACGAAAACGGATTACCTGTAGGATGAATTCAGCAGGGGGGGCTGAGTAAGCCGCTGTCTTGACATGATCGCCTGCGACGATGGACAACTAGGGGGGGGGTCCTCAGCATGCTGCCACATCCAGTGGATAGAAGCTGTCCTGGAAGTTTGGTAGTGTGATTTATTTTATTTTTTTTCAAATCCCTGCCTGAACTATAATATTAGAATACAGAGATGAGATTTTGTCCTGAATATAGCACTGTCTGTTTAAATCCCCCTGTTGAATGTCAATGGCCAAGTGGAGTGGACACCATTTGCAAAAGAGTGAATACAGATCAGTCGCAAAGTCACACTTTTAAAGCTCTGAACAGAATATAACCTGTGAAATAAGTCGGCAACAACTCATGCAGAGAAAAATACGATCTCCCTTCACAGTATGGTGTCTTGTCATATTGCATCTTCTTTCTGTTGGCCTGGATACTCTTTGTTACCTCCTGCTCAGCTAGATGTCACCAGCTGACAGTCTTTGGAGGGGTCGCATATTAGAGAAGACCACAGTGAAATGTTGGGATGACCTCATATTTACGGACAAAAATATCAGAAACACAAGCACTTTACTTTCCAATCTAATGTAAGCAGTCTATATGTGCAAACCAAACTAAAAGCAACACCGCAAATGACTGTTTTTATGAATTTAGTTCTGAATAAAAAAGGCTTTTCTTTTCTCTTAATGTTATACTGATTGTGTAGCCTTCAATGTATTGAATTATTGACTATTGTATTGATTAAACTATATTTTTATTGATCCTAAATTAATATATACATGGAATACAATTATAACAGCTTTAAATATGCATCTTGAACATACTGATTGACTCCCCTCTCTCAGTATTCACCAGCAGGGGGCATTGTGTGTCCTCTCTCCTTCGCTCTTCTCTCCTCCGTAGAACAGACTTGTCTTTTGAGCTGTGAAATTACTCTGGCGGCTCAAATGAAGACATCCCCTCTGTTCCTTGGCAGTCATGTGCATGCTTGTTCTGTCTGCCTCTGTATCCTACGCCTGTCCTTACACCACCGTTTAATGTCAAACAAAGCAACAGTACAGCTCTGTGTTTTCAGCCTGACAGAGGAGGGTGCTCAAGTCCAACATGCAGACAGCGGCTATGATGATTGTGACCCCATTAAAATATGACTGTGTGCCAAAGCTGGACTGGACTGCTGCTCAAACACCTGACGAGAGGATTCCTGTATTGCAAGCGCTGATGAAGGTGATTCACAATCATTATTCATGTTGTAACTCAATATAGTGTTGTTTTCCATGTGTGTTTGTTGTGTGTGTGTTTACAGTTGCATATATTGTTTAAGCTTACATTTATCTTTACAGTATTAAGTCAGGTTATCAAAATGTGTTAAAAAAATAATAATAATACAAAAATACTGTTAATACCTTAACTTTGGCTGGTGAGCATGAAGTGCTGTGGCTTACTGTGGTGAGGATATCAATCTTGTTATCCCTCTTGCTGCAACAAAGAACCCTGCACAGAAACTTCAAGACAAATCTTATGATTTGGGTTTCGACATATTCACTGCAGGATGCTCACTGTACTTGCTGTCGGAATATGATTCACTTTCTTATGTAATTCATCCCTTTGTAGGAGAAGTGTAGTTCTTCAAGTATGGCTTACATCAGCCAGGGGCATTTTGATCTGCACTATAGTGTGGATTTCTGTCTTTTGTTTTAGGCAATTTATGCCGGTTTTCACTGTTATAAAAGCATTATACTGCATGAACCAATGTGGGTTGAGAACAATCTCTTGATCCCTCATATATGGTGTTTATAAAACCTAAAAACCCACTGGATACAGAGCTGAAAGCTTCAAGATATATAATTAGGATAATTTTCTAGAAAGAACCTTTTGAGTTCATAGGTTTTAACTAAACGCAATTATTTATTATTAACTAATCTTTAATTCAGTTGAGCTATTTAAAAACAACTTTAGGGTTGCTAGGTAATAAAACATTTTTTTAAACATACAGGCCACCTGGATAGATCTTATAAGTGATCTATTTATAAGCAATAGTATATTATTTATTGACAATCAATGAAGTCGCTACAACTTATAAACCCTTTATAAAGGGTGCCTTATTGAAATGAGGACTACACTCGTAAATATTATGTGTTTTAATAAGCTAGAGCTGTTTCCCCAAAGAAGACTAAATACAGAACTCGTATTGTAATTGTGCAGACACAGTATGTTGTCATTATCATGTAAAGATTTTGCACTAGTGCAAAAATCATACAAACATAAGATGCTCCTGAATATACCGGGATGTGCTTCTAACAGCAGGAATGAGTGAATGAGCATTCAGCAGCTGCTCGGCGTGTGTGCCACCTCAACAACCGGACAGATTGAAGTGCACTGGGGTGTTTCAGCCCTTGAATACGACTGTCTGGTCATGTGGCTTTTTTTCTGCTTAAAACGTGCCTCTGTCTGGCCTTAATCATTTGGCCAGGGAGTTATCCATTCCTGTCCTCTGGGTACAAATCAGACTCAAAGTGAGAAGTACAGTAAGAGCAAAACCCGTTCTGCTGAGCTTTTCCACTCCAGTCTTAGCGAGCATTGATTTCACACCAGATCAAATCTATCTTGTACTTTCTGACCAGCAGTCTTTGCAGTTTAATGCTGGAGTTCCAATGCAAAAAGAAACAAATTAGCTTTTATTTTAATCAATAGTTTTTTCATATATGCTGTGCTTATAAACAGACATGTTCCCATAATAGCCAGTTTTGCAGAAGCCCCACCGTTTGCACTCTATCGATCAGCTCAGCAGTCTTTGTTTGGACAACAGTGACAGATCCTGTGAGCTGAGCCGTCCAGTCTCAGCTTGAGACACCACATGTATCACCTTACACTTTTCCTTGTCCTCTACCCATTAAAGAAAATGCATGCTGGGATCCATCCTTTCTCATGCAAGCAACCATTTTTTTATTTTTACTCCAAAGTTTAAATAGCCATCATATTTAGTCTTTCACAGCAAGATCATTCAATGTCATGACTCAATGAAGTCTAATTTGTACATATTGTGTTAGTTATGATTGATTAATTAGCTCATAAACGATGTCATGCTTTTTAAGGCGAAACCCTTGAACTTGCAGCACAGCGTACAACAGAGTTTAGCTCAACGTAAACTATACCAAGGAGTTTAGCTCAACGTAAATTATACCAAAGAGTTTAGCTCCAAGTAAACTACACCGAGGAGTTTAGCTCCAAGTAAACTATACCAAGGAGTACCATCATACAATATTTATTATTCGATAATTAAGATGTACTTGAAATGTTTTTTTTGTTTTTTTGTTATTCATGTTTTTCTTCTTCTATTGAATGGTATATTTGACACTGAACTAGTTCATCTTTATCTCAGTGATAGTGTCCAAATTATCATAAAATATCACTGGTTTGTAAAACTACACAGACAACAAAATAGATGTTAATGTTGATCAAAATCTTATTCCCTTCTGCTCAAAATAAAAGAAGTAAACAACTCAAAAGTTGACACTTTCAGGTCCATTCTCCATCCATTGGATTTGGGAGTGACGCGGATATGAAAGCTAGTTTATCCATCTTTCCTTTACAAGCAGGAAAAGTATCTCTCTCTTGTTATTTGAGAAAAGTTCATATTTGTGTTCACTATGACCCTGAAATACTGTCTCTTGTGCTATCATATACTGAATGAATGCAAGCAAAACTACAGAGCAAAATCACACTCTTCCTGATTGAACCAATCTATGAACTGTCTGAAACAATGATATCCGCGGCCCCAAATGGGGCCCAAAAACAATTGCCAGACATACCAGTTCCCTAAGGGCTAAGCATGTGAATCCTAGTAACGCCACTGATGATGGATAGTACTGATACAATTCAATCCCAACCCATCAAATACTGATGACTGCTCAGTGCCTCTTGGTGTCTGATATTGACACACCACGCTTTCAATAAACTCTAACGTAAACACACCGCATCATTATTAGACGTTAGACATCATAAGACGTCATTATCATGCAGTCACTACAATTGTTTACTAAATACTCTATCCTACGTCAAAATGCAACTTTCCAAACAGTATTGGACTTTATTTCAGTTGGACTTTAAGGAAGAGGGAAATACTCCAGTACATCGCTGCTCAAATCCATTGTAAAGTATATTGGCTGCACCTCCTCCTGTAACTTGCTAATCCTCTTCACCTCTCCAGTAGACCACAATACATTGAGTACTCCAAAAACATTTGTGATCCTTAGCAGCTATTTCGGCCCAACAGGTTGATCTCCATCATAAAATGACTGAAAACATTTCCCATGCAAAAAAATAAAACAGTCAAGCTGAACCTGACACGTTGACACTTTCGTCTCTTAAATTTTACATTTATATCAGGATTAGTCATGGCTTTCAAGCTCGTTCCCCGATTTTGATCACAGGATTTATTTCTCTGCGTGAATGAATGTGAAGAAAAGCAGCTGGATATGCGCACCCTTTGTGACAGGAAATCTATTTCACATCTGTTGGGGAAATCCTCTCAGATCTCTAATTGTGGGAGGATTTGGGATTCAGGGAAGTCACGACATTGTTACTTCTGAGTGAACTGTGACCTGGTTAGGTAGAAAAAGTGTTGCTTTGTTTCCTGATGTTCTTCAAGCTTTTTGAACGCCACTGACTGAGAGTGCAGAAGGTTAATGGAAATCGGCATGATTATATTATATATTATATTATATTATATGAGTACCAAATAAATACCAAATACCCCCCCCCCCCTAGATACCCCACTCCTACACATTTCTATTGCTGGTTTATAGTATATTCCAGGAGGGTTCTGCATTTTACCTTCATGCTGTTTCCTCTCTCCTGCAACCTGCATCAGCTTCAGTTAGTGGTTTCCTACATAATCCATCCAAAAATGCCTTTTGACAACCCCGGAGAATGTGCCGTTGTACGTGTCCGGCTGTTGGGCCTACATGTGTCAAGGAAAAGAAAACAACAATGACAATGATTTTACGGGTGAGGTGGCCCTGACCCCAAAACTAGTGCTGCTGTTTTTTTCACTGCTGGAAATATCTACTGGCCCAGGAGTTCAAGGTACACTGCTTTTTAGTATTGTTTGATGTGATTTGGTTTTTAGATTAACTTATTTTTCCAATGTTTGTTCCATAATATTTATATTGATGGAAACTACACATTTCATATTTTAAAAAGTCCTTCATTTTGTGTTTAGAAGGTTAACTCGTTCGTAGTGGCCATTAAACGGAGCTCTGTTGCACTGAGGAAGCCACCCTCTGCTTTTACTTTAACCCACCATTTGATGGAGATTATTGCTGCGTTACCACATTGATGTTGCAGGGGTAAATATGGGGGAGCAGTAACTGAAGATGCAAGGTGGCAGCAAAGTGCCTGATTTACTCTTTAACCCCTTTGACCACAGTGTGGTCAGCAATAGCAGAGTGGAGCTGTCCATATTTCTTTTTTGTGGACTCCACTAAGCAATTCCAAAAGCAATGTTTCAAAGTTTATGACTTATAGTAACTTGCTGTAAACTTTAGCTGAACCATGAGATATTGTTTTCTAGTTAATGCTCAAATGGAAGTTCCTATAACCACTCGGGTGAGAGCATAGCAGTGCAGTGTGTGTGGATTTTATTTGTCGGTGAAAATAACAACATCGACTCAAGATCCAAGCCAGCATATCTTGTTTGTGTTTGCCACCAGGTCATTAAAGTGAATGTGGTTATCACCGGTGTTAGCAAGTAAACAACTCTAGCTCAGGCGCACTTAAGGTGGGAATGACTTTTAAGGTGGACCAACTATTCTCTTTTGAGTGACAAGCTGCTACAGCTTTATTAAATTTGTATTTTAAAAACTTTTTTTTACAGTTTAACGAATATCATGAATCCGTCAATGAATATATGGTTCATTATTAACATCCCTAACTTGTGTTGAAGGAATCTGCCCACTTTATCTGCGGTTGTAATTCAACCTTTTACGAAATAGTCTTACTCACTTTTGTAGTAGAGATAGATAAACAGATTGATATCCCTCTATACAAAATATAACATTGTTTTGTGTAAAATGTCCCAAAATCAAAGGGATAAAAGTACAATTTATGCTTCATGTTGGCATGAATGACTTCAGTACAATGCAGTACATTTATTATTTGTATGGGTGGTATTTCTCTTCTTTTTAGAAAAAAAGTGAGAGAGAGATATCACTTTAGATAAAAGCACTATTTTTAGCTTTATGTTGTAAAGCTTCAGCCATGAAAGCTCATTCCATTTTTTTTCATCCATTATTATATCCATGTTTGTCAGCGATACATTTTCTAATGTTAAAATAAGAATTTGACAACATTTGTTTTCTTTTTAGATTCAACACACTGTTCTGATTTAATTACAGCAAAACTAGTTATTGCCACAACAAAAAAAGATTACACATTTGACCCTTTTCCCAGTCGAGTTGAATTATTTTCACATTGGGTGTGATCATGCTTGAAGGGTGGTGTTTTGTAATGAAATAATCTGTGTTCTGTTGATGTGATTATTGGGGAAAACAACAGTGGGTTTGCGTCCAATACTGAAAACAATGCTTTTCTATGTGGCATTCAATTTTAATGTGATTTTGCTGCCACAGGTTGAAATGCTTTTGAATAACAACAGAAGCAGCCTGACGCTGCCAGCCTTGAGTATGTCTTGTTGATTTGGTGTGGCTTGTGCGGTAGATGGATTAATCGCCCGCACAGCTTTTCTGTGAAACCATCAAAACGATGTCAGCTCAGCTAGATGGAGATGGAACGTCTGCGCGGACAATCTGCTCGCTTGAATCATCCATCTGCGATGCTCCACAATCTCCTGCACATTGTTCACCAAGCATCTTTCAGCTTCAAAGAAGGCAATGATTTCGCAAGGCTGGGCTGGCTGGCTCCTGGATCCAGGTGAAACAATAGCTTAAAGCGGGCTTCTGGGCATGTGTGGATTTAAGCAGCTGGGGTTCCTCAGACAACGACTGTTTTTTTCTTGGTTCATTGCCTAATCCATTATATTTAAAGAAAAAGTGTCGACAAGCTTTTTTTAGTCTTGTTTTCTCTCCTTCAACAGGATTATTCCAGTATGTTACCAGTCACAGATCACTCTTAATGGAGTGGGAAATTATTCTGACACATATGATCTAAAAGAAAAAGGAGATGGAATACAAATTAATATGTTTAGGGCGATTTGGTTTCTGTGTCTTTGTCCGGCTAGCTTTGTGCTCTGTTTTCTCCATCTTTCAGATCGATTTGCGGCGAGACCGAGAAATATGTCTCGCAGGATGTAACGCTGTAGCCTCTTTATTGAGGTTTGGTTTATTCCTCCATCTTTTTCTCCAAGGCTCCGTTGTAATTTTACGCAGCTGTCAGATGCAGGAGAATATAGATTTTCTTCTATTTGTTTCAGTGCTAACAGTTTCCAGCTAAAGCTTTTTATTTCAGAATAAATGTTACTGAATCTTTCGAAACGTATGTATGTATGTATGTATATACATTGCAGTTAATGAATGTAGCTTGTGTGCATCGATACTAGAGTTGTGTTGCATACATCTTTTAAACCAAGACAAAACACCCAAATCCAATCTGTTTCATTTAATGTTTTTTAACCAAACCGCAGGCTGAAAAACAAACCTTTCCATTTGTCACCCACAAAAGACTATTCAATGCGTTTAAATAGATTTAGCATACACATAAACAAAACATAATGAATTCAGATTACATAAAGTAGCTTTAAGAAAGATAAGTAAACAATAAAGATAACAGGATTAATACTAATAATATTAATATTCATAACTTTTACATCAAATATGAATACATTCATAAGACTTGTCCATGTGCTTACTAAGTTTTCTTTTTCCTTATTCTGTTTCACAAGTAGCACCTCCCCCAACACAACTGACTTTATTAACTAAACCATGAAATAGAAATCCAGTCCCGTCCTTCTTCTTCCGCTCTCCTCGCTGTGTGGCGGGCGGCCTCATGAAGATACTCTCACTGTTTTTCTTTTGTTTTTCTTTCCTTCCCCTCTTGACGTGAGGTTGAGACGCTTTGATCTCAGGCACTTTCTGAAATCATGAGGTGGTCGACTGGCAACACAAATGTATTATCTTACACATAATGTAGCCTGTTGTTGTCTATAGCCTTACATTCCCTAAATATTGTACATCATTATTTAGAGGCATTTTATTTTCTCTTATAACCTTTCAAAAGTTATTTAATAGCAATTGACATTTTGGGAAATACTTGTATTCGATTTCTTGCTGAGAGTTTGATGAAAAGACTGATATCACTCTCCTACCTGCTCGTTAAATTTGAAGCTACAGACAGGAGAAGATGACAACAATTTAAAAAATAACATGATGCAAGACACTCAACTGTTGCACCTAAAATAGTCAATTATTGAGGATTCAACAGAAATATAAATTGTACATAGATCTAAGTTTAAAATTAACAGGTTATTGTTTTACAAGGTGTTATGCACCAGACTATTTCTTGGCTGAGCACAATTACTTCCAACAGTCTTGTCATCACTGTGAGGTTTCCCAAAATGTTGAACGATTCTTTTTATGCATTTTAATTAAATTAATCTATAAATGAGAGTACCGGAGAAGATTACTACAAGCAGATCATTTTGCAGTCAATTTCTGTTGAGACCCAACCTGATTCTATTTGTACGAGTTGAAACATGGTAGCCCAGCCTCTGTTCAACCTATACATATGAGGAAATTATCTATGTCACTCTCTCTGAAAATGTTTTACCCTCGAGTACATAGATGTTGCCTTATTTCCAGCCATGGGTTAAATCAAATGTAGCTTAAGTTTGCATCCTCTGCCAAAGATACAAAGTCTAACAAATGACACAGTTCAGTCAATCAGGGAGGAAAATACCAAATGTTACTCAAAACATTCCTGTGGTATTGTAAATGTACCAACAACCACACAGTTGTCCAGTGTGGCCAAACACACTACTGTCTATCCTTATAGAGAAGGATACAAATTAAGAAATGTTGGCCCAGGTCTGGAAATGACTCAAAGTCCACATTTCCGAGTCACAAATTAAGAATTTAAGAAAAGATTTTGCAGGGTACTTTAAGAAAATGACCCAGTAAATATTATTTCAATATAGAAACAATATGACATTGGCATTGCATTCTCTATATGTACACACACACACACACACACACACACACACACACACACACACACACACACACACACACACACACACACACACACACACACACGCGAAACCTTTCACAAAGTAGTAATAACCTGATCATTAATACATCATGGAAATAGCCATTTCCTCATGTTTTAAGGCATACAGTCATTATGCACAAGTCTAAGTTTTGAATCAGTGGTGCACAAACTGAGTTGGATGGCTGAAAAATGCAGACTGTCCTAAATAATATGTACACTTATGAGTAAAGCGGTTACAGTGTGATCATGTCCCATGTACAGTATATGTTTGTAAATGTGCATGTTGCTATTGTCCTGCATTTTGAAATTCATGGTAGAACTCAGTGTGGACCTTGGTAGCTGCATCTGGCTGAAACACCTTTTTCTTAGTTCTTCTGAGAAGATGCTTCCAGATCTTTAACTTTGACAAATATTCAAATAATTTCCGCACAAATGGATGCATCTTATCTTGGTGTTGATGACCCTCAAGTGATGCATTTAAAACTTGACCCTCAAGTGATGCATTAAAAAGTAATATAGATAATCAAACCATTTTGTATTGTTTTTTCTGATCTCTCACCATTTTATGTCAAGCAAAATGTCAAGTGCACCCATTTTAGCACTTCAAACTGACTTTATGCCATTTACGATGTTCGTTTCAGTAAATGCACACTAAACAAATTGTGTGACTGTAACACCTGACATAGTATCTAGGGGAATAAAACACCATCAAAAGTAAATTTTTACCAAAAACAGTGAGAAATACAGTATAAAAACCAACATTAGATCGAGCTGAATAACAATTATCTTCACTATACTCTGTTTAAGTCTCATATAAACGGATGTATGTTGTGTTTTACTGAGAGAATCTTTGATTGCAGACACCTGTGTTTACCTTTTCTGTACATCCTCATATTTCATCCCATGGAAGCATTTCACGTACTTTCCATGTTTCACTTAATAAAAACATCTGAAACATATTTTCCCAAGAGGGTCCGCGCTCCCTCTGTGAAGTCTTTAATGTCCACATGGATGAGAAAACTGCATCTTTTAAACATCTCTCGTCAGCGTCATGCATTTATGTATAAGTTAAACGTCACCAGGTATTCTGGATAATTCTACCCATAAAGGAAATAGGATTGAGCCAATTTCTCATCGTCTTAGTTGTTTGAACTGATGCAGGATGGATGCCATGTGGCGAACACATCATTGTAGATCCAGTTCACCACTGGGGACGTTCGGCCTATTCCTTGCTCCTACTGTCTTCATCTCCCAATCAGTCAACATAACGTAGCTGCAGCGACATAGATGAGCTCTGATCTGCCCGCTGATGAAGTAACGCAAGAGTTGGAGACCTACAAGGTGGTGTAGATGTAGACGAAGATGATGACTACCAAGTTGAGAATGGTCCCAATGATGCCCAACATGGCCAAGATGCTCTCCTCCTTACTTTCTTTGTCTTGGATTCCCTTTTCCTCATCACTGTAGAGAGTGTTTACCATTTTCCCTGGAAAGGTCTGCAGTTTTCGTCTTAGACTAATCTGGAGGGAGCAGATAAGAGAGAAAAGAGAAACAATCCGTGAGTTAGTTACTGCAACTGATTAACTTTCGTTCTTTTGAAGATGCTCTTTGCACTGTGTATGGTCGACAGCGATAATGCCAATTAAATTAAACTAAACGAAATGTGTTGGTGAGCAATAAAATATATGAAAGTAATTAACAAGGGATATTTTTTCTTCTATAAACATCACTATGTTTATATGTCTTTTAAGAAAATACTTTGAACTTTAAATGTACTACATTAATGCATGGAAAACAGCCCAGAAATACCAGCTTACTGTGGTTTTAGTGACATAACAGTTTTGTGAGTGAAAAACAGAAAAAAAATGTGTTATAATTCCATGTCATATCCTGGACTGTATGTAAAATGATGTCGCTGGTAAAATAGTTAATCTAAAATGTTCACCCTTTGGACAGAAGATGGGCAGATGTGTCCCATAAGCACAGGCCACATACACACATAAGAAGACTGTAAATGTGTTAGGTCGCCTGTTCTGCTGCTCTCTGCATGTTGCACCAAATAGCCGATAAGCTATGTTTTATTCAAGAATATGGAAAAGATTTTCCATCAAAAGTAAATTACTTTTCTCCATTGCTTCCTTCAGTTATCTCCTGGGTTTAAATCTGGGGGAAAAGAAGTCATTGAACACACAAGTTTTAGAATCAGGTGTTGAACCACTAAAACTGTTTCATTAATGTGAAATGAAGATTCAAAGTACTGGATGATGGAAATCAATTTGCATTCTCAGGGTTATACACTTTATAAATAATCGGTGTAAAATGCATTCATAGTTCCTCAGTATGTGCCCTTATAATAAAGGTGTGCTTTATGTGTGCTTTAATCCAGTTTTCATGCAGTGCACTCTTGACTTGAGTGATATAAATCCCCAAATACAAATACATTTATTTTCCGTTTGAAATGGATGTGTGTGTGTGTGTGTGTGTGTGTGTGTGTGTGTGTGTGTGTGTGTGTGTGTGTGTGTGTGTGTGTGTGTGAGTGAGTGAGTGAGTGAGTGAGTGAGTGCGTGCGTGTGTATTGATTGGTGTAGCCTGAGGTGGATTATCAGAAACTTGCTGCATGTATTCAGCCCGCAGGCGCAGCAGCTTGTGCAAGTTGGCATCCAAGTACTTCTCAGGAGAAAAGCGCTACTTTTGCGGGTTTTATAAGCCAACGAGCAACAGCAAGGCATGTAAATTAATGCAGACTAAAAATAAACATTTTACCAGAGAACTGGGCCCTATTCCTCATACATGGTTCAACAAAGTCGATCAAATGTCCTATTTTCCATCTTAAATCACAGAGATGATTGACGTCAGGCTAACTCAGCTCCCTTAAAGGCTGATGCGCACTCAAACGGTCTCATTAATTCTAACCAGATGTCAATCATCTGGATAATTGCGCGTGCCCGTTCTTCTTCAAAAGGGGAAATAATCGAGCACAGCTTACATGATCTTCAAACGCTACAATGGCATAAACCCAGAGGAACAGCCTCTTTTGTCTCCGCTGAGAAACAGGAGATGATCATGAACGCATATGAGGAAGTCAAGTCCATAATCATGGCAAAGTCTTTTGCTGTGAACGCAGCATAACGCCGCCCCCGCTGCGAGACATAAGCGTCGCAAAATATCAGACAAGTTAAATGTGTCAGTGTTGGCAAAATGTATCGGCTAATTTTAAGTGCCTCATCACCCAAATCAATCAGATTATATTTATTTAAATGTACCAGCTGGCAGATGTACACAAATGAATATATACTTGTGAGGCTATATGTATTGTATGTGCGTATGTATCATATAAGTGTACATACATGTATGTGTAGATTACCATATAACTAGGAGTTTGAATATGTGTATGGGTGGATCAGTATGTATATATTATTCATTATCAGAAACAACACTGTACAGAAATGTACCACTTGCAAAAAAGCGCAAGGCAATGCATACAGCATGTGAGACGGTCGATGCTCTGCTGCGCCGTGTAGTGTTCAATGTAAGGCTCGAGAAGGTCTTGTAAATAAATGAGTCCTTGTCGGCAAAATCGATAGCGCTCGTACAGGAAGCCATGATGATGTGAGAACGGATCTTGGCGATCTGGAAGAACTCTCTCCCTATAAAACTAATATAACTAGTATCGCTCCTTCATCAATGTGATGTTGTCCACTCACATGATCCCAAATTCAAGTAAAAGAATACATGCAATATTTTATTTTCCTGGTGATGAAGCTAACTTTACACGATTGTTTACAGTAATTACTTTGCAAAGCTCACTTTATTAAAAACTGTTAAAAATCTATTTTCCCCTGTGTTTGAGTCGCCGTAAGAACCCCAAATTAATTCCAATACTTGTGTTTATTGTATGTATTTTTTCAGCAAAGTCTTGGGAAAAAAATCTGCAAAAAAAATCACTTTTAAAAGATATTTTGATCATAACTATGAACATCCAGCATGAGTATGAGCAAGGTGTATCAAAAAGCACTCCTCGAGAGCTCCCCGAGTTTTTTTTCTAATAGTGCACCTTTTAAAAAAGATTAAGACCTAAAGCATTGAAATCTGGAACATTAAACACAATGCAGAAAGCATTGGCATGTTATGAAGCATATTCAGTCAGAAAACCGTGTTTTTCGATAAAAACATGGAAGAATTACATACTTTGTGCCAAGACAGTGTCTGAAGTCTGAAGTCAATCATTTAATAAGCGCCACACAGGGCCATAGCTGCATCAAGTTAAGCATAGGAATCCTAAAAAAATCAAGTCAACTATAAAAAGACCACCATCCAGCAATGGCTTATCTTTATGGATTCCTATAAGTTTATATAAAAGGCCTTTCATAATGTTAAAGTGAAAGGCCTTTTGTTCAGGCCTATTTATATAATGTTAAGAGCATGAAACTGATTGTCCTTACTGAAAGGCCAACATCCCACACGGTGACTCTGATTGATAGCAATGGCCAATCATCGGCATGCATTGTACTCTTGACGCACATAAACACCCCATCAGGTTGTGATTCTGTGTTAAAGTGCGCCCTCCTCCTCGGATCTGTAACAGTGCTTTGATTGCCTCACCTGAGGAGCACTGTAAACGGGGCTTCCATCAACATGAATGGAGATCTTTGTGTGGCACGCTAGATGTGCCCTCAGGCATGAAGACGCCTGCTCGCTGCTACACATTTTCCCCTCTAAACAATTTTAAATTATTGTTATTTTTTGTTATATTTCATGTAAAAAAAACAAGTCTGAAGGCCTTCAGTGCCGTGTGTCCACATGAGGTGTAGACTGGGGAAAAGTGTCCCGGGAGTTACTGTCAGACCGACCCGTGCGTGTATTGAACACGGCGCGCTACCCACTACATGACGCGTTCATACAAACTGTCATGTGTGGACAGCAGACGCTCACTCTGCTATATGGCCGTGTTTTTTTTTTGCACTATTACGGGCATGGAGGGAGGTGTGGACCGACCTGCGGAGCTATTTTAACCACTTTAACCACGAGAAAAAAAAGCTGCTTTATTAACAGTTACTTTACATTGCTGCAAACATAGGTCTCTTCTCACAAGGGTTACGGTATTGTAGCAATTCAAATGAAGTCAAACAACCATGTGGTTGTGGTGCCGTTTTTAAAACCTTTTTTTTTTGTCAGAAAATGAGGCGCTGGGGGCTTGGGGCCCTCCGTGGAGCAAGCCTCCAACCTCGCCGTTGCTGCGTCATTAAGTCCAAATCAACAACCAGTCATAACAAAACAATCCAACAAAACCTGAAACACTGCACACACAAGACATCACCGGCGCAGCTGCGCACCTTGGCGAGGGGAGAGGCGTGGCCCCGGCTCGACCAGCAGAACAACAGCGCTGTGGCTTGTTTATGATTAAATACGACTGCAGATGTAAAAAACAGTAACACAACCAGCAGTTAACTCACCACACCCCCGTAACCCTCTGTGCGAAAGAAAGTCTGTTTCCTCTAGCTTTGATCTAGCTCCTAGCTTCTTCTTCTTTTTTAATGCCGATGGCATCCAACAAAAGGTGCATTAACGCCACCTAGAGCCGCTGCACCACTGACCAATCACAGCGCATGTTAATGGTCACGCTGGGCCCTGTGGCGAAACACACTTCCAGAATGCTAGAAGGCCTCTTCATGTAGTTTAAGCCGCTAATCTACCAGAGAAACAGCGGTGAAACGTGATTGGATGAGGGCTCTTAACCAGATCCTTAACCAGCGGCCACGCAGCGGGCTGGAAGCTGCAGGCTGAAGGCAGAACAACAGAGGAAGCTGTGCAATGAGAAAATAAGCTAATAGGGAAAAATAATTATAATACATGTAGTGTATTTGTGAAAAACAATTATATTATAAATAGCTATAACTTTTAATTATAAAAAAAATTTAAAAAAGATTTAATTATAAAATAGCTATAACTTTGTGATTCTGTTTAGGCCTTCAGAGAAGGCTTAGCAGGCCCTGACGGCCCGCCACTGATGCATCCAGGGGCCTCCGTGGAGCAAGCCTCCAACCTCGCCGTTGCTGCGTCATTAAGTCCAAATCAACAACCAGTCCCATTTAGTTATAACAAAACAATCCAACAAAACCTGAAACACTCCAGAATAATGTCAAATATAATGTATCTTTCACAGGGGATATTTTACTGCAGAATAAGTACTTTTACTTTTCATTTAACTACACATATTACTAATAATATTTAGAAGAAGGATTTTAACCTGTTATGGAGTATGTTTGAATAATAATTATATGACGAGAGGGAGGAAGGATGGTGGAGTAGGAGGGTCCAGGCTCTTCCAAAAACCTGGGTGCTTAGAAAACAGCTTTACCACAGAGTACACCGCTGTGCATCACACAGCAACCCTTCTGGACGCCTTCCAGTGCCTCCTTAACCAACGTCTCCAGTGTTCAACAGAGAGCGTTTCCAAATGGCAGCCAGAGCTGGTATCCTGCAATGTGCCATAATCGTTAACCGCCCATAATGACTCCCTGTGTCTGTTTAACACTCAGGACATGCTGAAGAGGAAAGTCACAGGAATATACTCACATACAGTGTGGCATATCAATTGAAAGGAGTATTAATCAAGTCAAGATATAGTACACAGTCTCCAATTATCCACCTCTTATTGATTAGTAATTTGACTGTGCTATTCTGTGATAGGATTTAGTTCTCTCAGTATTGAGTTGTCAAACAAGAGCTCATTTCCAACACTTCAACTGCGTCTTAACTTTCCTGTCTTTGATCAATCTGAACAGGTCTGTCGCTATCAGGGCCACTCATGATCCAAATATGATACATGCAGCATCTCTGGACCAACAATTTCTCATTCAAAATTTTAAAAAAAGCATCTCCTTGAGATGTTTTTCCCGGACAAGGCGAGCTCACACCTGGCTCTTCGCCAACAGCCAGAAGCGTATTTGTATAAAAAGAGCAGACACGCAGACAGCGAGAGAAAGGCAGCGGTAGAAAAGGGGGCGATGTCATACCTGGGACAACACATCCGGACACTCCTGCTACACCTAGCAGAAGCTAACGTCCTCAGATCAGATCAGTGGAGAGTGAAACCTTTTCCCACTTGAATAATCCTGAACATGTCAAACGACATGCAGATGCTAACAGAGTATGACAGGCCGGAGTCGCTTTTGGCATTGTTATCAAATATAAGCAAACAGCTCCCTCCACACACACACACACACACACACACACACACACACACACACACACACACACACACACACACACACACACACACACACACATACACAGGTTGACGGCCATTACATGCTATGAAGCACACATTCACAAATACACTAACATATTGTGTAGTAACAATTCCTATATTTAGAGAAATCAAAAAAAGAAGAAGACGAAGATTTCACAGTTTCGTTGTGGAATCGGATGAGATTCTGCCAATTGGAGTGTGACCCATTTTCCATAACCTGAACTCATTGTTCTGTGAGTGAGACGGAAGTAACAGATCTATTTCGGATGGGACACGAATTGCATTTGCAGAGAACTTTGATAAAAAAAGATCCTGCTAAAGACCCCACAGAGAAGTTCAGACATGCAGGAATCTGCAGCTTGAATTGACGAACAAGGAATATTAAATTTGACAAAAAACAAGGTTTATAGAGTATTACAAAAATAATAATTCCAGATGTTCCATATGAGGAAAGTGTAGAAAGTCCATCCAAAAAGAGTATAGCAGAAGCTTTGATTTTAATTCAGTTGAACTATATTACAAATGGTAGATTCACAAATATATTGCCCCACATACAAAAAGCTAACAAGGGACTGCCATTTAAGATTGTCCTGCTGTTACATGAGAAGCAATTAAACTAGTTAGCAACATGCATGAGGTATCTCCCAGAGGGCCATGTGGATGTTTTTTTTCTGGACAAACACAGTATAGTAAGAGTTAAGCAGAAAATACAAAAAGAGAATGGTTTGATACAGGGTGTCTCTGCTGCCTTAATCACTGATTCATACAAAGACAACTGAGCCTGAAAATATCCCACATTTATAAAGACTAGATCACGATGTATAATAAATCCATAGCTACACTCTGGCATGGCATTTAAAAACGGTGAAAGATATTTAAATGTAATGTGTTGACATTGTACAGCTGATCTGCATATGATAATGGGTTTAATAAAGAAAAGCGAAAGGAAAAAAAAGCTCTGGATGTGTGATGACAATACAGACCTACCTTGCAAAGCATCAGGAATAACATAACATTGGACATGCTGGAGCGGGGCACCTCTCCGTAGTGCACAGACATCCCTGGCAACTAAGGTGAAAGTCGACCCCTCTCATCCTTCGGCTGTGGAGGGGCACAGGGTCCAGAGAGGGCAGGCTCGTCTTCCAGGCGGTCCAATGTCAGGGCTCTCGTTGGATGTCGTACCCTGCAGCGCTCCAGCGTCTCCTCCCCGAATTTCATCTCACTATATTGGCCAAGTTCTAGCTGCCGTCACTTTATCCTCCTCAGTCTTGTGAGAGCTGAAACTGTGCTGCCCACCTCCTCTCGGCTCTTCCTCCTCTTCCTCTGTTTTATTTACCTCGCCACCTCTGCTTCTCCTTTTCTTCTTCTTCTTCTTCCTCTTCTTCTTGTCTGCGAGGAAGGACGATGTCAAGTTGAAGAATGAAGTCAGTTGATGGGCAGATTGGGGGCGGAAGGGAAACAAAGCGGTTTCATGTGGACATGTACCTCCTCTTTTGTCTTTATTCCGCAAAGCTGAAAAAAGTGATTTCAGTCTTGCCTCCTTCGCCAAGACACCCGTGCCAAAGCCTTAATAAAGGCTCATTTCCTCTTTCAAACTTGTACACATGCTCTGCAATGTAAAACATGTTGAGCTGATGTCTTGGCTTTTAAATGTTTAATGCTGGAATAAAAAATGTAATAAAAAACACGCCCCTGCTGAAGTGGTGGACGCTGCTTTCTCCAACGTGATGTGTAACCTGACGCACCTTTGCTTGCGCTCCAGTGGATGAGCGCGTGTCTCTAACTAACTGAGCAGAGAGAGCGAGCGAGCGAGCGAGAGAGAGAGAGAGAGACGGGGGTGAAGGAACCCGTCACCTCACGCTGTCGCTTCACAGGAAAGAGGTATTTCCCCCACTCTCTTTCTCCCGCGCATATTAATGCGGCCACCCGACTCAGGTGAGTCACACAGAGCCTGACGACAAGAGGCCAGGAGGAGGGGCGAGGGTCTCCTCAGTTTTAGTGTAATACTGTGCAATGTGTGTGTGTGTGTGTGTGTGTGTGTGTGTGTGTGTGTGTGTGTGTGTGTGTGTGTGTGTGTGTGTGACTCAGTTATGAGAGAGGAGTCAACTGCACAAATACACCCTCAACTCTGAGACAGGAGAGCATTATTTCCCTTCTTTAATCACGATTTATTGAACAAAAGGGTCTACAATGATTAACAAACTTCAGAGGAAATAGAGCAATAAAGAGTATAGAAAAGCTTAGAACAGGCACAGCGCCCGGATATCAGTTTTGGATGGGACAAAGTAATCATGGTTGTATGTGCCTTGTAATTACAGAAGTTAGTACTGTTTGCCTTCCTTTGACAGATTCCAACTGGACGCGCTCAAACGCATACGCCAAGCTAAGGAAAGGTGACTGGCTCGTCTTGTGGATTGTGACATGCACCTAATATTTTTATTTATTGCATATTTAGTTTCCCATCCTGCCAAGGACATAACTTTCTTAATTCTACAGTTAGCAGATTTTTTATAAACATTCTTGAGGCTTGTTGTTGACACTTTGTGTGTTCCAGTCATCAAACTCTATTGTGAGCTGGAGTACATGAAGAACTGGTGAAACAGAAAGTGCATTCAAATGTTTTATTGAAGCAAAAGAAGCATCATCACAACACACCATTACTGTTAGGAACCGGACCACGGTGGCTGAACTCACAAGCAGACAACACTGCAGTTTGATTTGATTCAAAAGAGCAAGTTTTACTAAGTACACATACAGAACGTCAAAAGACAAACTCGCACAGGACAGGGAGTTGACAGACTAAATACACAGGGGAACGAGACACAGGTGGAAACAATGAGGGCGGGGCTTGCAATCACACAGGGGGGGGCAGCAAACGAGGAGGGAGGAGTCTGGAACGAGTGACAAGGTGAGTAACAGACAACACACACAGACAGTGAACACAGAACTACCCAGAGGGTCTGGGTGTAACAGTACCCCCCCCCCCAAGACCGACACCTGGTTCATCAGGGAACTTCCGGTGGAAGTCCCTGATGAGGTCTGGCCCCAGCATGTTGCTGGCCTTCTCCCACGACCTCTCCTTATTGCCATATCCCTCCCAATCCACGAGGTACTGTCGACCACGGCACCGAACCGCCAGGAGACGCTTGACAGCGTAGGTCGGGCCACAAACCGAGGCGCCAGCTTGCGGGACTCCACGTGAAGGGGGAGGTCGCGTGTAGACAGCCACACTCTCGCCGACCCGATAGTTAGGAGCCGGAGTCCGCCGTTGATCCGCTGTCCTCTTGTAGCGGGCAGAGTTCTTGAGTAGAGTCCGGCGGGCTCGGTCCCAGGTGCGCCGGCTATTTATTTATCTAAGGAAACATCATCTTGTTTGGATGATCTAACTGCATCGATATTTGTTGATTTCAGGGAGAGAGAGAGAGAGATTGACCAAAAACCAAATCCTTACATGTTTTATTTCACATCGACATCGACTTTTATTCTATTCTTAACAAAATATCTCATAAACAACAGGAGAAAACCAGGCTCAGTAGTCTATAGGCTAACAAACTGTGAACCACACTTGCATGCTCTAAACACCCACACACACGTACACACACACACACACTCAAACGCACACGCAATAGAAACGTAATGGGTGATAAATGTTGCCTTTTACGTTAGATAGGGAAACTTGTGTATCTGGTGAATTGAAAATAAAATGTATTCAAATATATCTTCTCTTAGTAATTTTAGGAAAGGCCAGTTCAACAAGTGGCCAGTGGAGTGATGTTGATCTGAAGGAAGTCGCTCTTTCTCTGTGTTGTGATCCGAGCTTCTCTGTGCTTGGTTCACATTGCTGGGCCAGCTGCAGGTGTTTGTGCGTGTAGGTTAGTGCATGTATGCGTGCCCTAGTTAGCTCACGGCTGCTGCTCTGCCCTCATACAGCTGAGGATGCCGTCTCGAGAGAAGACTTTGTCGCAGAAGTGTAGCACCCACCTTCCAGTTCCCCCTCGGGTAAACACTGTCAGTATCGTCTGCCACTTTGCTGCTGTTAGGGCTGCTAGCACAGTTAGCTGCTAGCCTCCAGCTCAGCCGTCGCCATGTGGATGCAATAGATTCGTTCTGAATTTCGTATTGAGCAAATTTAAGCCCATCTAATTTCAGAATTGGCTGTCATTTGAATGTTTTCTGTTTAGGGGGGTTTACAGCCTGAAAGTCTGTTAGGGTGCTAGGATTTGTGTGTATTTGTGAAAAAATAAAAGGTAGTAACATGTGTTTCACATTTCTGCATTCATTCAAATTGCATTTCCTCATCATGCACAATCATACACAGTACAGACCTTCCTTATCTCTATGCATCACCCAGGCCGGAACACATAATATTGATCAAATGTGAATAACCTTCGGAACATTTACTGTGCAATCCGACACCAGTTCAAACCCTCCCCAAGTCAACCGTCCCATCCCGGTCCTTTCCCTCCGATTCTGTTTTCTCACTTCACCTCTGCTAGAGGAAAGGACGCATGCTTTCAGTGTTTGAACTGCGAGCGAGAGACTTATCTCTCTGTCTTTCAGAATAAATGACTCACCCAGGTCATGCCACCCATTTCTCATTAAAAAAAAAAAAAAAAAAAGAAGCAGTTTTACGACTTGAATATTTATAGTTATTCATCAGTTGGGACTTTGGCTTTATGCAAGGGATATATCTCTCCAGTAAAGAGGACAGAATAAATGTTGCATCTTCAAATGTTTTGTTCGGACTTTTGGGGTACCATTTTTCTTGGGATTGCGTGAGTATGGACAGTTAAAATGTTTTAGGTTCCTGTGTTTATTTCAGCGTTTTTTTAAGTCACTGATTCTTGAAGAAATACATACAAAAGTAGTCGGATGTCATGTTTAATGCTGAATGATGAGGTGTATATTACAGCAAT
Organism: Taurulus bubalis; assembly: GCF_910589615.1. Classification (NCBI taxonomy): domain Eukaryota; kingdom Metazoa; phylum Chordata; class Actinopteri; order Perciformes; family Cottidae; genus Taurulus; species Taurulus bubalis. Next base: position 9,011,968 of record NC_136589.1, on the reverse strand, counting down.
GCTGGTGAAAATTCTGTATCTGAGGTTGTGAATTTATTAAATAATAGATTTTCCTTTGAACAATATTTCATTACCTAGATGGGTTCGGTTGCTAATGACAATGTTTAGAATGTGTAACAGTTGTCAACAAATTAGTTTAGGCTTGATGTTGCTTTGCGCACGAAATGACCTGGAATGGACAGCAATAAAAATGGAAATGTAAAGGAAACATTCCCTTCGAACTGAAACCACCGGTGTGCATAATTTTATTGCAGACTACCCATTGCTCTCTGCCTCAAGATTAACTTACTTGGACTGTTGCTGCCTGCACGAGCATTAATAACAATTAATCAGGGTGTCCATTAAATGTATTCTTGTCATCTGGTAACCAAATCACGGAATGTTTCTTCTTCTGCATGGTGATCATCCTTTAGCTCCCCATTTCCATTCAATAAGCTAACATCAGTCTCAGCAGACTCAGGCACTTGTATGCTCATCTCAATTGTTATCAAGCATAGTGTGTCTTTACTCTTTATACTGACCACAGAGTGAACTGTGCTTTTTCCTGCACTGACTTGAAGTCCCATAATTAAAGCTGCATTCATCAATATTTCTATGTTAACAATAGATCAACAGATCATCTGAAAGGGGTCGTTTGTAGTGATGAACCCAACGAGAATTATCACTGTGGAGTTGTAAGTAAATACCTATACTAGTTTCTGTTCATGGATCAAGGGCCCAATTAATAGATTACGATGTGAAAGTAAGATGCAAATCTGTAAATATAATATTATATATGACAGAAATGGTTAAATATTGGTTTCTCTGCCTAGAGATCAAGACTTAACAAAATGTTGCCAACATCTGGAGTTTAAACTAGGAAATCAAGCCATATTCCAGTTTATTTAAAAGAAATAACATAGCGAGCCATGCACCTGGCGCTCTAGGGTTCCCTGTACCCATTCTTCAAGTAGTCGTATGAACCCCAAATGAGTAATAATACTTGTGTTCATTTATATTGATTTTTTCAGAATTTTATTGAATAAAATGTATATTTCCAAAAATGAAACTTTTAGACCATATTTAGATCATAACTATAAATATTCCCCAAAAAGGCCTTCTTGAGCCGCCCCCGAGTTTTTCCAACTCCATGCTTCAAGGCCTTAACGACAATCTACAGAGTTGTAAGACCCCTCTTTGTAAAGATAATGACCTAAAGAATCGCAATCTCACAATAAAACAAAGCATCGGGGTGTTACGAATGACTTTCAGTCAAAAAACTGTGTTCTTCGGGTTCAAAAATGTAAAAGTTATAACCTTTATGCCTAAACATGCTCGGATTGTTGCATGTTGGGTATCTAACTGTGCATACATTTCCGCTTAAGACATGTTCTAAGAAACCTCCCCCACCCACGGAAGCCGGCGCAGTCAGAAAAGCCGAACGGAATAGGAAAAAAAAAAAAAATTGGCCGCATTGGGATTTTTCAGGTACTAATATACTACAACGAATGATTGTGAATGCTTTATTAGACTCCAACAAGCCCTTAAGGTTACAAAGAGGTGTCTTTAATCAAAATTCGACTTTGTAAAGTGTACTTAGTAACGATCTAGTGAAACGTTATGGCCGCCGCTCGGAAGTGACGTCGAGGGTTTATGCAATTACATCAACATAACGGTAAGTTAACTTTTTTCTGTTTGATTAGAACTCTTCCCACAAGGCTTTACTGTATTTCAGCAATTTCAATTAAGTTAATCAGCGTTGTGGTTCCGGAGATACTTTAGGTAACGTCACTTGACTTATTCGTCTCTTTTCTTGTCCGATACTGGGCTTCGCTTGCAAAAGGTTAAAAAACATTGAGTGGGCAGCAGTTGGCCCGCAGGCCATAGTTTGGCAGCCCAAGGTTTGCAGTTTGCTCTGCTGCTCCCAGTCCTTTAAACATTTAAACAATCATGTAATTCGGGTTTAGCCTTAAAAACATGAATTGGTTTCAAAACACCTCGGGGTGAAGTTAGCAGAGGTCATTAGAGAAATATTTTTCTGAAGTAAAAGGACGATTTTTTTAAAGAGCGCTGAGAAGGTGTCAGGTTACAACTCTGAAAGCCTTGAGTTTCACAGGGTAAGCTGCACCAGCACACCTTTCATGAGGTACATCTAAGGACACAAAGGCGTTTACTGCAAATTGGTGTGAGAGCAAATCTCATCCACACAAATGACAGGTATTAGTGTTTTGTTTTAGATTCAAGGGTAAAGCTAATGGAATCTGAGGGTCTTAGCGAAGAAGTAATCGTCAATGAATGCCTCTGGTTTTCCTCATCACATCTGCTCTCTTTAGTGTGTTTGTATTTGCTCGTTCAACCTGTGCTTTCTAATTTGTCCTTCAGAGAACGCAGCTCAGTAATGCCACCTCATTAATTATCGAGAAGCCAGAGAGTCATGCCCCGTACGATCAAAGTTAAACAAACACTGCACTCAACATACTGGATATCAGCATCAAGGCTCGGGACTTCTGTTGGATTCAGAAGAAATGTAGGAAGTTGTGTCCGTTAAACCTTCTTTTGGTGTCATGAAACCTTGAAGAAACATCAAACGCTGACCACAAAGTGTTGGTCTTGAAAGAAAGCTGTCTAGAAATCTACACAAGACTTCAATCGCCACACAGACATTTTCTTTCTTTTTGTCGGGGCTGTATGGCTGATAGTTAAGTGGGATCCTAAGAGTGGTTGTATGAGGCTAAGGAGTAAGGCAGTGTCATGGCTGCCATTAATCCTAATTAGCAGAGAACATGACAGCAGCATATGGGTGTCCTCTAGTCAGAGAGCCAGACGGCTGCTCTCCCAATCCTGTTCCTGTCACTAATAGAGATGCCAAGACAAGGGAAATAAAAAATTCAAAGTTTGAACGATGTTTTATTCTTTCATTCTATCTGGGAGAGATGGATGTGTGATGAGCAGAGGCTGGACAGTGCAAAAGCATTCCTGTTGATCCTGAAGTAATGGGATCCTAACCTCAAATTGGTGCTGTGTAAATAATATTGTAAAAAAATAAAAAACATTAAAGATTGATTTCAAAGTTGTGTTTCTGCTTCAGTGCTCTAGTGGCTTGAAGTCTGACAAAAGGGGAAAAAAAACTCTTGACCTACAGAAAAAGAAAAATCACTTATAAAAAATTGTTTCAGTAATGCTTTTAGGGTTGATTGGTCAAAGCCTGTTGCGGGCCAACATAAGCCTTGGCTTCCTATCGGCATTTTCATTCAATTATTTCATTGTAGATCTTCATAATCAAATAAGATACTATATGTTCATTGGAAGTCTGATTTGACCCCTACTTCAAGATTTTAGCAGCCTTCCATGTATGACCTTGAATAAAAGTATGTATTCCATTCAAGATGATGGATGGGAGATAAATTGGTGGTCATATTGGGATTAGGAATGTCATTTTTCAAAATGAATGAAAGATTAATGTTTGAGCTGGAAGGCTGCCATAATGTTAATTTACTTAGTTATACTCCACATTTGCATATTCAAATTGTGTTTTTGTCACAGGTGTGGTTTTGGAGGGGGTGTGGTAAAATACCTTTAACATGTAATTTGGGATTAGGAGACATTTTTCCCCAGATAACCAGACATGACAATGGTGATGTAAAGAAAAGTACAGTACATAAAGATTTGTAGCAGAGCCAGCCCTATGAATCATAGCTGAATGTTAGGAGCACCATCCATCCATAGGTGTGCCCCAAATGAGGGAAACAATATATGTGTACTAATATGTGTTTGACTAATACTGTACTAATACTGCCAACAACAACTGCATCGCTTCTCATTCATGTTGGTTTAAACGGTTTAATTAGCACTTCGTTCTGAAAGCTGTTGTGGAGCTTTTGGTGGGATCACATGATCTTCATCAGTGAAATGAAAATCTGGAAACACCATCAGCCGAGAAAGACCATGTGATATTATCAAAAGCTTCACAAAAACTACATAATATAGTTTTCATATTGTTGACAATTACAAAGGTCAAGATTTCCCTATGCACATGTGAGAATGGAGGGGATGACAGGAATTGAGCATATGGGTCTTATCTCTCAGAAAAGGTAGCTTCTGAGGTGCTCAAACTCTCTCTATTGTCTATTTCAGGGGAAGAGCCAAAAAAAGCAGCTTGCGAGAATACTAATGAGAGCTTTTAACACAAAGTGTTTGATTGTTCCCTATCTGTAGCAGAGAAGCTGTTTATAAACTACACATCTCAAAGGATATCATCTTTAAAAACATCAGACACCTGACAATCACACATTTATTTTCCTCTCTCCTCTCTTCTCTTTCTCTAAAGGCCAGCCTGGTATCCTCCGAGCCTAATCTTAGACTCTGCTACTTACATCAAAAGCCTGTCAGCCTGAGCGTATGAAAGCCTGTTTTTTGAGAGGGGCTAGTTGTCCGACTGGAACACTCTACGCAGCTTTAATTTTCATCCTCCGAACATTCCACAGAGAAGCGTATTGTAGTCGTCCATCCGGAGACATCTGTGGGTCAGCACACATATAGTACACTTAATAAGTGCTTTCTTTCAAGGGAAATACATTCAAATATATTCCTGTTTACATTGCTCCCTCAGCGTAAACTATAGGGTCTGAACTTCTGCATCACAAACAAAGTCTCATCACCGAGTAGGCTGAAACTTGGGATAAAAAGACATGAGGCAATCAGCTTTGATGTTGAGCTCGTTCAATATTACTGTCAACTTTCAAAGTCAGCTGTGGGGGCCATCTTTGTTTGCCAGCAGGCATAGGATGCGTCTACACTCTGACTTCAATAGATACAGTAAACAACATCTTGCTTTGTGGGACTTTTTCTCTTGACATTAATGCATTTGTGAAATATTGCACACATCTACTGACACAATACAAATTGATGTAGATTGTGAAATAAACAGCTTACTGAATCTTGTGGCTTGTGTTTGTTTTTGAGTATAAATGACATGAATATATGGATGAGTGCATCAACATGATACAATTTTCCATTTCCAGCATGCTGCAGGTAGAAAATGGCCTGCAAATTAATCAGACTCATCATTTTAAACAGTTGATTAATAGAAAAAAACTGAAGAAAAGCAGTTTAAGTTTGCTGATGAGAGTTTCTGTAATAGTACGCTGTCTTCGGAGGATCTGATGGTATCCCAGACGGTGCAGTAATAAATCATGTGTTGCTTAGAAAAGCATCATAATAGCTCATAGGTTATTCAATATTGAGCTGCTGAGGCCTGAATCAGAATGTAGAGAACAGCCTTCAGTCTTCTTCTCTTTGAAAATATCAACATCAATGTGACAATCAGGTGGATTTCTCCATCTGGTCTTTCTTCAACATTTTTTTTGCACTTTATGCACTTTATTCGTCAACAAATGCACAGTGTTGCTCAATACGGTACTAACATATAGAAATGCAATAATATTCTCATCCTGAAGAAATGTAGCCTTAAGCTATTAAATAATAAGGGCAATAATCAAGGACAGTGCAGCATTAGCAAGGCTAAGAAGCATCCTCTACATCAAATGATTATTTTTCTCTGTAACTTAGATAAGTAGGCTAAGTAGGACACGGTGGAACTGAGAAATAGATCATTATCTGGCTGAAAAAAATGATGTGTTTTGAAATGTTTCTGGCAATTCAAACATACAAAAGCCTCTTTTATGTTTGGTCTTCTGGGTGGTGACAATGTAATGTTCATCCTCCACTGTGCACCATCTTTTATGCGCCTGGAAAAATCTGGGGTAACTCACTGTTCCTGCTTATAGTGCATTCTCTGTTCTTCCGATACACAAATATACAGATTTACTGTTGTATTGATGGTGAGTTGAGTGTCGAAAAGCACACAGAGATTTTAAAAAGGGTTGTTGATACATCTGTCTTTTCTGAAGCGATTGCAAGCCCATCTGCCAAGTCTATCTGACGAATGATCCATTTGGTGGTAAACATTAACATATTGAACATGGGGGATATCGAGCCAAGGGATTACTGCAACACAATCCTGGATGGATCCGATCTGAAGGTATTAAAAATGAAATAAGAAATCTTGCAGCATCAGGCTGCTCTGTTCTGCCCCGCTCAATGCCGGTGATTTAGGAGGTTTAACAATAGTACTGATCCTGCAGGAAGATAAGTCTTCCTCTCTCTGACCGCTCTCTCTTCTTCACGTACATGCACACAAAGAAACACCAGCTCTCACTCAAACATGAGAGATTACTGGTCGCACTTTTGGACTGAGTTCAAGCCTATTGCTGAGAACTTAATTTCACTGAGGTGCCATATGTTACCAGGCTTTCTATGTGAGAATGTGAGGATGAGTCCGAGTGTTCAATTTATCGTTTGTAAATGATTCAGTTGGATGAGTCTCTGTCTTGCAGAGAGAAAGAAATAAACACGTTGATCTGTTTAATATTATTCAGATGTTTCTCTAAATTAATCTCTAATTTCTCTCAAATAAAACAAGGAAAAAACACATGTTTGATAGATAGAATTCATTTGAAAATCAAAGTATCATAATCAATATTCAAAATCAGAGCATCTTACAACAGCTGCAGACTGTATTCTACTATATTGTCGGCTACTTTATTTCTATAGAATTTGAAGTGGCAATAATTAACGTTTTTGCTTTTATTTATGATCATGATGTAAATGTCGATTGCACAATCAACACTGCTTTGGTCTCTTTCATAATGAGGTCAGTACAGTGCATGTTGATCTGAACACTAATTCATCCCCTTTAGCCCAAGAGGACCACTTTCTCACCACTAAAAACTCCTCTGCATCAAAATTGTTCCTTAGTTATTAAGCTCTGAAGATGTATTATAAATTCTCAACGACTGCTGATAGCCATCTTATTTCAGTATCTTCATGAGAGGCGAAAAGCGAGCTCACCATTCGTTGGGCACTCAGTGAAAAGGGCTGATATGGAACATGTCATTTTATAGATGATAAACTTGTTTAATTCCACTGTACTTGACACAGCGCGGAGAATATGCATGAGTGAGTATGCATTATTAAAACGGCCTGTTCAGGCAGCCCTGATGCAACAAGGAGAGGGGTCCTCCGTGTTTATCTTACAGCCGCTCCCTGCTGCTGACTGTATGTGTTTCAAAAGTTGTAAGGCCATGTTCCAGGTCTTATTTCATAATCATGTGCAGTATTTACATATTTTACAGAAGATTTTAGAAGAGGGGGAATCATGACTCTCTCTCTCTCTTTCTCTCTCTCTCTCTCTCTCTCTCTCTCTCTCTCTCTCTCTCTCTCTCTTTAGATCCGTACATATATAACAGAAAATGTGCTTTGTGTTTGTCATTTTTGTTGTGTGTTGAGCAGGAAATAAGCGCAATTTGATGCTAATGAGCCAACGAAAATACAAAAAATTATCTCAGTTACATCTAATGTTACAACGGTCCCTTACACTGTTGAGTGAATGTCCACATAGTTTTTCAATATGCTAATGTCTAAGCTCACGTGCAACAGCAAATACATTTAGTTTGTCCAGCAGAGTGTATTAATTGAGATACAGTTTCATAAACATTAGCATTAGTAAATCTGTATACTACTCCATTAGTTTTACAACATTGACAGCAGTGTCAGACAGGAAATGTGAAATTGAAATTGCATTCTATATTTTCTCTCCTTCTTGTGTTAAGTCTTGAGGCACTGCACCTTTTTATGCGAAAGAGATTTCATCAGCACATTTAGAGGATTTATAAGAATCAGTGAGAAACTTTGACTCTCAACGCCATTTCCAACAATTTCATAAAACCACATTAGAGGACTTTTTTTAATCTATTCCCAGCTTCTACCTTGATTTATATTTCACTACATTTTGATAGGAACAACATATTTCTATGTTTGCTTCATTTATGTATTTGCTGTTATGGATAATGTTTATTTTTTTTCACATGCAGAAAAGGGAAGCACTTAAAACTCAGGAGTGCACATTTTGATTTGTGAGAATGAGACTCTTTATCAATCTCTTAACATCCACTGGAAATAGACTTACCACAGGCAGACGTGGACATAACAAAATGCCCCTGATAAACATTTATCTGAATTGCTATTGTCACCCCTCGTTAGTCGTCATTTCATTCAGCGAGCAGCTCAGTGTCAGCTTATCTCCACTTGCTGGAGCCACGGCACAGGCCCCCATGTGGCCCTGGAGCCAGTCGAAGGAGCTGAAGGAAGGACCTGTCAATAACAGTAAGCCAATTAAAATCACTCTTCATTTAAGCTGTGATCTCTATTGAGTTGCCTTTCAATTCTCATCCATCAGACCAGCAGACTGCCCTGATAGATTGGACTGATAGACTGTCTGACTGACTCAGTTTCTCAGCTTTCACTGTACCAACTACCAGCAGCTTTTCAGAAAAACAAGGCAGACTGGTTACATAAGCTACACAGAGTTTGTGGATTTGATTCTGACTGAAATGTCGACTGCATATCAAAGCAAACATGGGACACACAGTAAACAGAAATAATCTGAAATCAATATGGATCCAGGTTATAAAATTGGATGTGAACATAGGACCTTGTAGAGTGTAAAACCTGTTTCAGAGCATTGACAAAAAAAATGGTGTATTGCAGATCATTGTTCGTCAATACCAGCTAATCTAGTGTTTAGTATGTCAAAAATAATACAGCATTAGTACAGGCAGAGTGCTATAATTGTGCTTGTGTTACTTAATTGGTGTCAGCTGTGTCACTCAAGCTGCTCAATAATTGGCTCATTCAGCAGCTGTGTGGCTATCAATTTATAACATGCAGGTGTTCAGTGTGGCCATTTCAACTGAACACTTCTCCCTGGTTCACTCATTCTGAAACAACACTCATACATAATAAGGACATATTATTAATACAATTCAGTATATTACAATATATATATATATAGCTCATGTTGCATACCCCTCCGAAAGATAGTCCTGCACTTGACTATTGATTTGAAATGTATTGATAAATTCCCAAAACCAACATAAGAGCTGTGTACAAAGGCACAAAAACGATAATTAAGTTAGCTTACTCCTCGTTTGCATTAATACACACAGAGCCAACACTCATGCCAATTTCCTTGAAACATACACAGTTATTACAACTTTAACTAAACTTGTGCCTCTTCCACGGAGTGCTAATACCGCTACTGTTTCTAATTTGCGTAAAAAAAATGACCATATTTTCCGTAGCTTTTGACATACAATGAGATGTGCTTTTAAACATTGCGAGCCCCTTCAAAATAAATGCATCTCTTCTTAACGCAGGTAAAACACATGGAACAAAAACAACAACATTGGGTTACTTATACATACATATCATATCACATAATAACCGACAGCCTTCCAACAGCTCGTCACATGGCCACGAGAAGGCCTTGTCAGGTGAACATAAATGTAGATGGTTTCAGGCATTTGAATAAACAGATGATGATGTCTGTGATAATAATACAAAAATTATCTCAACTTGCTTTTCGGTAGCTTTTAACTGAAGATTATCAACTGATACTGATGTTTATCCTGGAAGCAAAGTCTCACAGATTAATGATAACACAAGTGAATTGCATCAATCTCCACCTCTGTTTAGATGAGCTCAGAACATGTTCTTTAATGGTGTTAAAAACCTGTTAAAGACAGTCTGCTTGATGATCAGCACTGTGTGAAGGTCAAACAGAGGATGTGCACTGGCCCAGAGGCTCTTTTCTTCTTTTTCTTCTTCCTCTGACACCGTCTCTCCCTCTCCAAAATGCCTAGGGGGTCAAACGGCAGGGTGGGGTTGGTGACTTGACATGAATTGTAAATGAGTGAATAAAAGTGTGGATGTGAGCGTCCATCTACATAGCACTGCTTCAGCCTCTCTAGTCTTTTCTCTCTTTTTTTTTGCTTACTGTGATTTAATACTGTCTTGTAAGCATACCTAAATGTTAATAATTCCAGTGCTTGCAGATGCATTTCTACCGAGCGCCCTGTTTTCTTGCAGATTCAAAGGCCTTGAACTGTCAGTGTCTTCCCCCTCGAGCACAAACAGCACACTGTATAAACTTTCTGGTTCAGCAGCTTTGATAATAATCTGACCCCACCTGTTTGGTTGACTTGGGGAGTTATGATTTTCATTCTGTATGCTGTGTGAACACCGCAAAGTAGGAGTGAGTATTCATCGTGCTGCCTCAACCCTCCTTTATTTTACAAAGGTTATTTTGTGACAACAGATCTCCTCTCTAATGCATTGTTGTCTGAAGCAGCTTTGTCCTGGACTGAGGCCATTTTTTTCACAAATCACTGCCAATTAACATTAAAAGCTGGCAAGCGATGGCACCTCCATTTTTATTACTGTGCCCTGATAAAAAGCACCCACACAAACACACAAGAACACGTTAAAAGGTCACGGTGACAAGGTGACAAGGTGACAAGCTAGTGATAACTGTGAACTTTGGCAAAAACAAAAGCCAAATGGATGTTGCTATCAATTGAATGCAAAACTGGACCGAGAGAGCGAGGTTGCTGTTATGCTTTGGATTGATTCATGTCGGCGTTTCAGAGAATGTGTGTACAGCTGACAGACCTGAAGTAGGTTACTCTTACACTTAATACACCCTGAATTTCCGAGACACATCTGGCTTTCTTTAAACCTTATTTCCTGCCTGCAGGCTGTGTTTCCTTATCATGCCTTGTACTGTGTTTTACTGCCCTGACAAGGCAGTAGAGGTGCCAAGTACTTGAGTACATGTATACAATATTAAGGTACTTCACTGGATAATAATAACAATAACAATAAACACTCTACAATTCCTCAGTATATTTTTCCTAGTTAACAACACACACTTTTCATTCATATTTGAAGAATACTACTTATGAGTATATAAAGAGTATTTCCATTGATCAATGTCCAGGAAAACATTCCAACGCAAATGGCCTTCCATATTTTCCCAAACACAGAGGTCACGTTAGAATATTAGTCCTGTGCGAATCGGTAACTCTGTGATTTTAGGGTGGTATTTTCCCTGCCTCTTTCTCAAGAATTATGGAGGCTGCAATAATAAATGAAACTTTTGACAGCATTTTGGTAGCAAATTCAGGAGGCCCATCTCGAGTATGGAGACCCATTCGCACAGGCACCGGAGAGAGATAATATAGGCTTATATAGTAATATTCAATTTAATATATCATCATATCTGGGGAATTATGTCAGTAAGTTTGAGTAAATTCTAAATTACATGAGGTCCCCTGGTAATACTATAGTTCTGGGCAAGAGCAACTTATCTGTAACTTCAACACTGTAACCTCTTGACATTTTGTTGATAATGTTTGTAATTTTCTGACTGTTTTAGACTCAAATTAAGGCAAGATCTAGTTCTGTTAGTTTAGTTATGGTATTGGAATTCTGTGAAGATATGTTATGAGTGAGCAACCTCAGCTGCAGAAAGAAAAAAGAAAAAGTTTCATAAAATAGAAATGATTCTAATTACATATACGGAAAAATGATTCTTCGATTCAATAACTTTTAAGTCTGAGACATGAATATGGATAACAATATGTATTTTTAAATCTTGCAACATAATATGAGTAAACTGGATGTGGAATGTGGATTTCATGGAAACACTTTCATAGGGATAAGAGTTGTATTCAGGAGTTAAAAACCTAAAGTATCGAGTATTAGAATATTTGTACAAGCCTTATCCTTGCAAGCTCTCCTCTTGTCATGGTTTAGGATTTCTTAATCTGTTTTTGGAAAAATGTTTTTCAGGTCTGGTTATTGTCATTATTTGTGCAGACGTGAGCAGTGAGTGTGATTGTCTCGATCCTGCTCATAGGTTCGAGATAAAGCCTGCGATGCCAACAGATGTCACAGTGGGATGATGTTCCCCGATGCTGCTGAGGCTTTGCCATGGCAACGGCTTTGCCTATCGCACCCTGCCGTGTGCCAATGAGGCCCTTGGCAGCACCCTCTCCCCTCCTCAGCACCGTGGCAGCCCCGGTGTTCCAGGCCACCACATTGTTTCGCCGATGATTAATTACCGTCCTGATGAAATGTGAAGGCTCTGGAAATGTCACAGGGATGACATGGGCTTGTCAGTGTGGGCCAGCAGGGAGGAGCGTATTGCACACAGACATCTGGAACGATGTGGAGCACCAGCCGCACGCTGCCTTTTCAAGGAAAAATGATTACATTAGATTAGAAAACTTTATTAATCCCCAGTGGGGAAACTCCTTTGCCACCAAAAACTCATACAGACCACAATTGACCGTCCACAGTGCACAACAGACAAAAAAAAACAATACAAAACATGAAAACACAAGTACTAAAAAACACATAGTGCAAAGTGTGCTCCCTGAGTCCGGATTTCAAGCTGACATCTATTCTGATTAAATTAAATGTAAACCCAATTAAAGTCAAAAATAATTTATCTTTGCAGTGTCAGAAAATGTGTTTACTCTCCTAACTCAACAATCGATAGCTCTCAAGTGAATGAGCAGTAAACACCTGATAATACAAATTATAACAATGCCTCCGTACATGCACTTATCTCTCCTCCATTATGCTGTCAGCACACAATCACATCTTATACAGATGTGCTAGGTTCAATACGTCTGCAAAAAAAAGTTTTTAATCCATTTGTGTTCGGGAAAATAGAGAAGGAAGGTATAGCTTGATGAAAAACACAAATGACATACCAAATTTCCCTGATGAATTGGTCCATTTACTGAAATAAATTGAAGTGATGCAAAGGATCCCAGAGGAGCAGAAAATTGTTCAGCTATGGATGAAAACCCTCTCGGAGCTACGGCAACACAAGCAGCCACGCTTATTTGTATTACACATAAGACTTGTAAAGATGTGCTGACAGCCCCTGTTTATCTCACTTAATATGAACACATTTTGTATACTAATTAACTTGGGACAAAAACAAGAACAAATGCAATTATTTAAATTAATGAATCTGATTTGCTTGTGTTATTACATGAGAGAGGCATGTGTTGAAATCTTATCAATAAGTTTTGATTCACAGAGTGGAAATTCTCAGTTATTTTTAGCCCATCTGTACAAGGTAAACCCTGTATTAAAACACCAGGTGTCCATATGGTAAAGCAGATTGCATCTTCATGACTGGGAAGCTATCAGTTCCTGATAAACTGTATGTTAAAAAATGATCAAGATGCAATTTCATGCTTATTCTTCGTTAAGTTTGAGCCTTTCAAAGTCACATTCGAAGATCTTTTTTTCCCCTCGTCACATATGTTCAAGACTATCATCAGAATCCATGGATTTCAATCTTATGTTAGTTTTTCTCATTTTGGCAACAGATCTCTCGATGTCACTACTTTAAGGTTGCAAAACATATGGCGGAATCAATAGAACGTCTGTGTGAGCAGATGTTATTGGTTAATTGAAATGCATTTGATCTTGAATGATTAGTGTCCATCGGAGCATTTCCTTGTTTGGTGTCCTAATGATCGGGCTGCTGTGACAGCGTGTTTCCTCATTCTGGTTTTATGGGCAACTTATCCACACACCATTACCAGTTCCAGATCACTGATGCCAGCGCTGTAGGTCAATTTATAATGTGTAGTGGGGTATTATCAACTCGTCTGGATGCACAGAGAACAACATCATTAATTCAGCAACATTAGTATATACATCTTGTGTTTTACCGGCCAGTAAACAGATGTATCTCACCAGATAGTTCAAACAAAAAGAAGTAAATCAGATCTATACAGTACATATTTTAACTCTGTTTGAATACAGTGCACATTGTTGCTCTCACTTTTCCTTGATCAACTCTTGTGCCCGCGGAGGAAATCAAAGGTCAGAGAGTTGAATTCCTTGGGCTGAGGTAGATGCTGGGGCAAGAGCTAATCTGTTATCTAGATTGTCTCCTGGACCATAATAAAAACCTTTGTTCATGCACATGTATAGGTTAGCAGCAGTACAGTGTTTTAAAGCACTACAAGACTTTTTATATACGCCCGCAGTAAATTCATCTCTGACACTTGACTGTTTGTGAACTAGTTGGTTAAATTCAAAGACAAATCTGAACTTGCTAGGCTTGTGAAGTGAAAAATGTAACCTTTGAAAATATATGGAAAGTTTGTCTTGACTAAATGAGCATGATTTTTAAGTGGTGCATATTCAGTTGAAAAAGGAAGTGACTGAAATTAACCAAACATCTATAAAGATATATGTGATGTTGGTTGGTAAGTGGCTCATGAAGATTGAAATTGAGTTTTTAAAATGTTAAATCTCTGCCTGGTTGTGTCACATATTGGTGGGTAAGTGTAGTCATGTCAAAATGTCAATAAAAGACTAAACATGGAAACCAAATAACTATTTAATGAGCAAAAACTCAAAAATATTCAGATATTTTCATTTAAATGTCTTTTGTAGGATTTGCTCATTAAGCCATGTAAACGTCTTTTAAGTGTCTTACTTTTTCATTTTTGGCATGAAGGTATAGAGGGAGAACAATTTTGACACTATTTGCCTTTTGTCAAGGCTATTTTGCAGATTCCAGAGAATAAGCAAAAGTTAAGAAGCAAAAATCTGTAATATCTAATGTACTAGTTAGCTTCAAACTAAACAGTTTAAATTATTCCTGCATAGAGTAAGTCCTGCTTACGACCCATAGCTGTAACATTTTAATCACTCTCACTTCAAACCCTTTCCCAGCATCAAAGACGGTGTTTGGGGCAGAAGTCAGACAGTTACCAACAGATCAGAATGAAGTGGGATCTGATTTACTGGAGAAATATTCCGGAATGGTAATTTGCTTTTTTCAGACCCGTATTGGCAGTGACCCTCTGCCTCCCGTGCTTTTGAAATGCTCATCTGATCAGGAAGTCCATGCACAAAAAGAAAGAAGCACAAATGGAACACACACATGATTAAACCAGCTTCTTGTTTCATCGGCAAATGAGAGTGTGGACTAGTCAACTTTGTCATTTTAGACTACATTGTCTCTTTCAAAAATGTAGTTCAACCTGGAGTTATCTCGGAATTACAGTGGTCATCAGCAGTGTGCTCCTTCTCACCTTGCATTTCTACATTGTGTACTTAAAAAACACAAAATGTAGACTTTATAGACTTCACAATAAAGTGCACTGCTAAAATGCATTAATAAGCAAACATCAACAAACATGGCTAAACAAAACAAAACTAACACCAGTAGTCCTTGGGATCGTTAAGGCTGGGCTGAGGGGCAACCTAAAGACTCAGAAAGTGTGGAATGAGGATTTTGCTGCTCATGGGAACTGGAGGAAAACAGTGGTCCGCTGCCCTGGTAGCTTGTGCCTGGGATCAATGGTCATTAATCTTTCTAGAGAGGCTCCGGCTGCACTTTTTTAGGGGGTAGAAGTATTGCTGACCCAAGTACAGGACGTCTTTCTGGGTCCAACAGACAAGGTTTTCTGTGTTTGGACGCCACAGCACTTCTCGTCTGTGTTTTTCGAGCTCCAAGCAGAGCTCAGTCGGGGTGGAGACTCAAGTGTAGAGCAGACACAAATCATTCAGCCGCAGTTTACATACATGAACTTATTGCTCTTTTCTCTGTTATGCTACTGCAAGTAACATTTTAGCAAAACAAACAAACAAAGGTAACGGGTTACAAAGAAATAACCATCGTACCATTTTCACTTTTTACTAAAAGTGCTTCTGGTGCCGGCTAGCGAATCCATGATATACGTAACAACAACAAAAAACAGAATGGGAAAGGAGTGTATCTATTTAAGCAGATTTACAGAGTAAAAAAAAACTGCATATACGCACTACGTTTGGTGGTAAAAGGGTCCTTGACCGTTCGGTCATGTGGGTCCGTGACTGAGTGAGTGTACACCCATTTTTAGTCTTCAGTTAACCTGCATAACATTTTTGGGTAGTCAATTATGACTGCATGCTCAAGGACCTCTCATTGTTGCGATGACTTTTCTCAGAACATGTTTTATTGCCTTTTTTATAAGCCGCTGACTGCCTGCTTACTCGTCACTCCCCACTCTGCAGCTGCCTCCGGCCAGTAGGGGCCACTAGTGGTAACACAGCTGAGTGCATCTACGAACCTCTGACGCTCCTCTGAGGCCAGAGACACAGTGGGGAGGAAACAGTTTGCACACTGTCATTGTTTTGGACATTGTCTTTGGCTGACCGCCAACGGAACCACCAGTACACACACTGCTGAGTACATTTTAGTTGCTGCTCTGCGGCTCAGTCTTATTTTATGTATTTTTTTAAAGCATTTACATCCTAATTATTTCTGTTAGATGCAATCATATTATACTGATACTGTCCTGCTGTAAGGTTGGAAAGTTGCCCAATAAACCACTGGGCAAGGAAAGAGCAGACCTCCCTACTGCTGTGATGAGAATTTGGAGGGTACCTTTCACTCTCATGTGAAGTCGTGAAACTTAATGACATGAATGTATATGGTCGAATAGTTTACTGAACCTGCACATATAAGCCTTGTGTGATTCCGCTGCCCACACAAAACATTCACCAAGAAGCTAATGTGGCGTTATAAAGAATTATAGGCAGTAGAGCTGTCTGTCATCCCAAAATATATAGCATTACAACAGTCCTACCAATATTAAGGCAATGAAACATAGTGTATTATACTCATTGTACCATAAAAAGTCAGCAGGCGACCACATTCCCTGCAAAAGCTACCTAAAAAAACATATTTATTACAAAATGTAATTGGTGAGTACTTCCCTATCTCCCGCAGGTCAACACAGTTTGAATAACTGCACATCATTCAGTCATGGAGGAGTTGGTATTATTTATGCGCTGTGTAGAGCTGTGTTTTAGGAGCATAGACTGTAAATGCAACCCGGACCTCACCATCAGGCACAGTGCTGCTTAGTGACATGATACTAATAGAGGTTGGCACATAAACATAAAAAGTACAAACACGTTTTTAAAGGGCTTGAAGGATCTCATAGGGCAAAGACATACCTCTTTACACTCCGACAACAGCAGCAGAGCTTTTAAGGAAAAATAGATATTTTCAAAAGGAGCAATTCATCTTTGCATTTTACATCTTTTCCTTCTTCAATTGCGGTGCCCATTATGGTGAACTACATGGAAAGCGCGAGATGGATTGCTCAGTTTTCTTCAAATGATGCCTGAACAAGACAATCACTGTGTCCATACTGCACACTAATGCTATACAGCATGTACAGTACTACTTGCACTAGTTGCTTAAATGCCACGTTTGTATAAAATAAGCATAACGCGTATGTGGGTTAGTTAAAAAGAAAGAAAGAAGAAACCATTAAAAACAAGGCAAATCTTCACTGCAGCAGTAAAGTACAGCAACTGTGACTTCATCACACAGAAGCCTGACTGGCGAACTCAGGTTCTGAACCTTCTCATTAATAAAGTACAGTTTACAGACTTTGCTTGTGGTAGCAGATTTAAACCCAACCAAGTTCAGCACTATCACAGCAGCAACAAGCACAAACGTTGTTACACAGCACTGAACGGGAATCGGCGGTCCCTAAAATACACAACAGTACAGTTAAACATATAACAAAACAAACAAGGTGGCAAACACACTATGACTTATCTCTGTCCAGACAAAAGCCTTTTGCATGAGATCGCTTCGTAGCGGTTCGCAGCCCAGGCTTTTGAAATCCCAGGTAGGCCTCTTCCTCTGTTCCAGCCACATGGTGAAGTCCCAACATTGTTAATGTCAGCACGCTGACAATGACAAAGATGCTGAAGTTCAGCAGGTATAACATTTATCAATTTCACTATCTTAGTTTAGCATATGAGCACGATAACATTTAGAAATTCGCACTGTGTGTATAGAGCTGAGTCGGACCGGGAATGACACTTAATCTTGCAGGTATTTGGTCGTAAACCACAGTATTGGATAGTATCTGATGATGGTGCTCGATAAAAATTAAAGTGATAACCAGCATTATTAATTCATCCTGAGAGGGACATGAATGTGTTTTTTTGTAGATATTTCAGTCTGGAACAAAGTGGTGTTGAAGTTGTTGAATGTCTGTCTCTCGTGGCTTTCCAACTCTGCAGCCCCCAAGCGTCATGTTTCTATCTTTTTGTCTCTTTCTCCAGTTTTACTAAAATGTCATTAAATACAAAGCAGGGTGCAGTTAAATGCCCTCTTGCATTCATTTTTGACACACTGGCAGATGGTGGTCCTGGTTATAGAACAGAGCTGACTTTATTGAGAACTGACACAGAGAGGACTGAAAAAGCTACAATGCAGTTGCCCATCAATCCCATCAATCGGACCAAATAGGAGATTAAAAAAAGGTTGTTACACATAAAAGTTAACTTTTTACCCCGACATTGCTTTCATGTAAACACCTCCAATATGGCAGGGGCTCTATAGTACATGCATCACTACCTTTCCTTATCCAGTCCATGCTGTCTTCCTGCCAACATTTCTTTCCCTTTTGGTCAGTATGGCACCAAGAAAATATGTTATACATTCGTCTCATTATCCACTACGTCTAATTAATGCAAAACTCGATAAAGGGAAAGTGCAATTTTGCATCTCCTGCCTGTCCTGAGGGGAATCCATTTAGGTGCAATGTAAAATCCTCTTTGAAGTAGAAATATGTTTTCATTGGTTCCCAGAACTGTTGATGTGCAACACAACAGCTGACCCTCTGTTTTATATCCCAACAGGAATTAATTTTGCTGCAGCCCTTGTAGCTATTCACACTTTAAAATTTAAATTGCATTATATTTTTCTTGGGATTCATTGAATTTATTTGCATCTGCTCTATCATGCATTTACCAACTCTTGTACCAGTTGATATACTGTATGTCTTGCATGGTGGAAAAATAAAGGATCCGCTATTAGGAATATTAAGGCAATGTTTTGATTACAAATATATATATATCTATATATATATATATATATATATATATAAATATATATATATATATCTATATATATATATATATATATATATATATATATATATATATATATATATATATATATAGATATATATATATATTTATATATATATTCAATTTCACAACTAATAGTGTTTTACTGCATCTATAAATCAAAATATAGCAATTGATCTGGATAATGCTATAGTTCACACACTAAACAATCTTCTTGATGCTATTTAAAGCTTAAAATCAGTACAGTAAACAGTGGAAAAGTGATGGAGGGAGTACTCGGATCCTTAACTTAATTAAAAATATCAATGCAACGATGTCAAAATACTCAATATACTTCACGAGAAGTAAAAGTCCTGAACTCAAAGTCATACTAAAGTTAAAGTACAGTCAAGTATTGAAAGCAATATTTACTTAAAGTATCAGAAGTAAAAGTACTTGTTGGCCTGTCAGTAAAATATAAAATATTAATACATGGTCGATCATGTCAGCTGACACATCCTCTCTCCAGATAAAAAGAGTATTGCAGTTTTTCAATTAGTGTCTTTTTCCACTTTTTTCAAACCTATGAGCAAAAATAATAATGGAAAAATTAAGCTCTCAACTGCAAGATGAGGATAAGTAAGCATCCTTCTTGTTATTGCAAGAGCACAGCTTTGCCCCGCAGCAGGCTGTGGTGGTTTAATATTTAATGATCTTCTCTGACTCCAGGAGCAAACCTTGGCAAACAACTTCTTTACTGTGAAGAACCCCCAATCATATTTTTAAATGCAACGCTGTTTCAAACTGGACTCCTTTTTAAAAACTGTGTCACATATAAGAAGTCGATATGAAGTAGTTCTGGCGAGGTTAACAGCTGTTTCACATTCAAATTACAGATTGTGGGTTTTTAGTTTTTCTTTCCTGGCCCTCAGCCGTCCTGTGAAAGATGACCCAGATCAGGGCCAGTCGAGCTGAGCAAAAAGCAAGGAATCTCATCTGGTTTCCAATGTTGACACATGAAGGACCTCAGCTGGGTCTGAGTTTACCACAGCAGGCAATCACAGGATAGCCAAATACACTAAATAGTTACATAAAGAGTGACTTTCCCAAACTAGATAGCCACCAACATACAAAGCATTGTTTACTCTTTCAAAATGATTGTTGGCATCAAAGCAGGACTCCCCATGGAGGCTAGTAGCATCCGCAGATGTCTGCTTACAGAAAGGTAGCATTTGTAAATGTGAGAATTTATTCAGCAGGTTACTGGCTATACAATAGCAGAAAATGCAGGAAAGTGTGTCTATATATATATATATATATATATATATATATATATATATATATATATATATATATATGTGTGTGTGTGTGTGTGTGTGTGTGTGTGTGTGTGTGTGTGTGCATAGATTGGTTGAGCCTTTGACTCTGTATGTATTCATAAGAATGAATTAGCATGTCTTAGGCTTTACAGTCTATAAAATAGAGCTGATTTGTTGCCAGAATAACTGCGGTACATTTGCATTTTCTTGTATGAACGACTGTTTTGCTGTTATTTTGCTGACCAAAAAAGCAAAAAATTCCATTAAATCTCTTTCAACATTTTTTATGTTAATGTCTATGCCAGAGTGCAGGTCCTGCCCTAAATTCCTGACAGGCACTATTCCCAGTAATTAGGCTGACGCCAGCTTGGCTTTTTGAGATTCCCTGTGACAGAATGGGAAAGAGTGTCAGGTATAAATTATATTTACAATAAACAACCAGTGGACCATGTTTCGAACGCGTGCCAGCCCTTCAAACAACATCATTTAATGTTACATGCCTCAGTGCAACATGCAGCATCACCAAAGAAACAGTATTTTTGCTATTTGGTGTTTTTCGGCCCACATATCTTGACTTGTGGACATGTATCCACTAATAGTAACTATAGTACCTGACTTGATTTATTTTTTAAATATTAGTACTAGTATGCTGAGACTTCTCTTCCTGTCATTTTATTTTTAGTCTACTTTTGAGAATATGTATGGGTGCAGCAATTGTACTTTACCTTTGGTCCCCAATAGGTAAAGCATTAGCGTCCCGGGATCACATGTTGCCTGGTTGAACTCTGTGTTCTCAAACAGAATAAAGAAGAATATTGTGATGTAGAATAAAGCATGTGAGAGCTGTCTCTATCAAAACATTTGTCATCCAAATGAATCATGGCGAGGCAGCTACATTCATTAGCTCGCCTCAGTTTTGTGCCCACTGGTTTGCAGACTTCAAGCTCCTCCACTATTGTTACGGGTTAGCTCAGTGACATTTGGCTACCACTATGAATATTCATAATGCTCAAAGTGCGCTGTGAATGATCAGCAGACCCGACATGCTCAATGTACAAACATCAATTGTGACTGTGAACTGAATTTGTGAACTCGTAGAATACCAAGGCGTGTTGTTATTTCTAGAATACTTTTACAATAGATGGTGTTTAACAGAGGTTCCCAGCCGTTTTCTCTTGTGATCCCTTACCACTAAGCTGGTCACCCCTCATCATGGCTGCACATGTGTCTGATTATTCTGCAACAAGATAGAACATTTCTAGTTTGGGTTAATGGAGATAGGTGAAATAAACTCACTTTTCCACTTTTTGCAATGAACAGACTGTTGCAGTATTACCTTTTTTATCCAATCAAGCACTAAAAGCTATAGTTCACATTTTCTGAAAGTGGAGGAGATGCTCGTCAGTCCAGACATGTCTCTCAGAGGATGACTTTCTAAACACTGCAGAATGTTTTGAGGTGGGTGGGAAGTTGGAAAACAACAACCACCCCCACCCCCCCATGTTCTTGTTGTGAAGATGATGGTGTTCTTAATAAGGATAACCACAGGAGAGATGCATGCAAAAGATTAATGAGAGGACCCTGTCGGGAACGAATCAGTCAAGTTAAAGCTCGGTCATCACAGAAAGAATTTGTCACAACAGACAAGATGACAGTCCCATGCAAGCTACATGGCAAACAATATACTGTACAAAACATAGGCCAGGACCTCATGATGTAACCTTGCATGCAGTCAAATCATTGTATGGTGATTGGTGTTATCCTGTGAAGTGACAGCAAAAGGTCAACCACGGAAGTCCAAGACAGCATGCAATGCTAAAAGGCTGCCATCACCTTCAGGCAGTGGCATTCTGGGAAGAGGAGAGTCGCGTTATGATGTGGGGGTAATTGAAACACAGCGCTGTAATTAGTGGAGGTTCTTATTCGTGACTTCATGACTTTCATAGTGAAAGGTCATAACAAAGCCAGGGTATTTCATTTTGATCTTGTGTCTTGCACTGCTGTAGCATGCACTGTAGGGACAAAGACTGCAAAAGAACGAGTTAAGACAAATGGGTAGCATGTATTAATGCTTTGTAAAGCATAGATAGTCTACACTTTAGATTAGGTCACAGAACATGCTTAACTAATACTTAACGGTTAGTAACTACTGAATTAACGAGTAGTAACTACTTGAATTCATCATGAATTGCAGCATTGTTTTTATCATTTACTAACACTTTACAAATTATCTTATTAATCATCTATAAGTCCTGAATACTTCATTTACAAATGGGGCATTCATCATTTATAAAGTATGAAACTCAAGCTTATTAATCATGAATGAAACATGTATAACTGTGTTTATGAATGAGTTACTAATGAGTATTTATGTTGGAATAATGCTTTATAAATGATGAATTCAGTGTTCATTCATGCTTCATTCATTCATGCTTTACTAATGCTAAAAGTCATATAAAATAATTTAATCATATAAAATACAAGCACTGTAGATGAAGGAAAACATCCATTATCATTTGAATTATCGCAGCAGATGTTTTTTCAACCCTTCATTCACAATTTGAAGGATTAGTAGTTCACAGCTTGCTTCTTATCAAGCCATAATCAAATGCAGTCTGACTACACTGGTTCTTCCCTCATGTCCTTTTAAAGTATTCACTTGTCCAGAGGCAAACATACATTATAAAATAAGATTATGTAAAATGCTGGCAGAACCGTTTTCATTTTTCAGAAGAAGAAAAATGAAAAGTCTGAGATAAAATTATTCCACTGTGATCATTTGTTATATTTAGTCCATTAAAAGCTTGAATTAATGTGTGAACTTGCATTCAGAAATACCTCACCAGATCCATAATGTGTTAATTTTTTTAGCGTTGTGGGGGGTTTTATGTATGAAGATCAAAAGAATGTATTATTATTAGTACGACTACTATTACTATAAAACAAAAATACAACAAAGTATTATTATTGTTACATGCTAATTCTGTTTTTTTGTAACACCACTATGATGACGTCACAAATTAAATTTAAGTTAAAACGGTAAAATCTCTTGAGCTTGTGTTAACCACAAACCTTTTTTCAGGCATCCAACCAAAAACACATTCAAAGAATCCATAGACCTTGAGATAAGGGAACCAGAAATGCAAAAAGCTAACAAGCTAACTGACCATTAGAGAGCTTGAAGAAATTAATGTTCTGGTGTGAGCAGGCATTATTTCAAAAGTCTGTCAAGTGATCGTCTGTTACTTGGTCTGAATAAGCACAAAGTAAACTGTAGAATAAATCACTTCAAAGACATTTTGTACATTTTGTGTGACTGTCATTGAAATGGAAGTAAACTCTAACAAAATGTCCCGGTAGTGCCAGACATACAATTAGATTGACGATATCTTTTTTTGACATGACTAATATCAACATTGCCGAAAAAAATCTCAATGTTAGGCTTTGTTTGAAAACACAACATTAGATTTTGTCCTAAAGAACAAAGACAGATGTTTTTTGTGTCATTGTTAAATGTCCAACCAGAGAAATCTATACAAATCAAAGTCCAGATGAGTTGAACTACAACAGAAGGCCAGCTTGCTCTATTGCTGCTGACGCCTGGGGTAATTGCCCTGCTCCACTGCTGAAATGTCACGGCTGCTCTTATCCCAGGTGGGCTATTCCATCAACTAATAAATGCCATTGCCCCTCTCCCAGCACCGAAGAACCATAACATGATACGGCACAACAATCGTAAAAATCAGTGGATGACGCACACCTCACAGCAGATGTAATTAGCAGCAGTTATCAACTCTAATTTGCCCTTTGCTAACGTTGGGACTTATTTTTTATGTGACTGGTGTTTTCGTGCTCTTTGTAATCAGATGGCTTCAAAGGGATTAACAGGATTCTAAATACGGCCGTTTACAAATGTTAATGTTTTCATTTGCTCTCGGCAGGTTTCATTAAAGAATATCGTTCAGGAAAATCTCGCAATAGACAGAAGTTTAAGTAAACAACCATGGTTGAGTTCTACCTCTCTATTACATTGTGTTTCAACAAAGACAATAGATGTGGCATAAAGAAGTATAATTGTCTTTTAAAAAATACATTAATTCAGGAAATCCAAGTCAATCTACTGTAGAACATCATTTCCTTCCACATGAAGACGAGCTGTCTCCAGCGCATGACTGTTTGACTTTAATTTCAGCCAGCAATTACCAAAGATCTTATCTCATTTATATGGTAATAACACCTCTGATGTCAGTTCTGGCTGTGCCGATCACGAGCTAAGCAGGGATGGCCTTTTACAGCCGGGGCTCGTTCACTTCATTGTCCTACCTGATTGCACCGACCAGCAAAGAGAGGTCGGTGTCTGAGGGGATCAAGCAGCAGCTCCAGCCTTTGTGCTGGGGAAATTTAATTTACTGTGACATATTGTATGGGAGAATTTAGAGTCATTTGTTTTGGGAGTAGCTTGACCTTCAGCTGGGTTTATTAGCAGCAGGAATGTTGTTGTCCATTATGGCAAAACCACAGTGAAAATGACCAGTAAACCACAACAGACAAATGCTAAAAGTTGACAAAAGAAATGACACAACATTGGAATTGTTTTGTCATTTCTGAGGTATAAATTAAAGCATACTTACTGCAGGGAATGACGTACAAATGTTTAAGATACTTGCACGTTTTCTTCAGCAAGATAATCTTCACAAATGAACACCACTTTTATTTTATTTTCACTTCTTGATTCTTGTTCAGATTCTTGTTTTAACAATGAGCATGGTTGGAACATTTAAAAGCCATGAAATGGGGTTTTCAGTCAAATCATGGCTCGTTACAGTTGTTAAAATCTGACAGTGACAGTTGTGGTTTCAGCCGTCAGTCACCATTTAGAAAGGAGATGCATAGGTTTGTCTGTCTTGGTCTGAAATCAATGAACAAATGATTAAAAAATGATTACGAATTTCGAGTGGGGAATCTAAATTGTGAGCTTGACAGGCATAGAAACAGTAACTAAGGGGGGGCGGGACTTAGTCAACGACCAGTTCCTAATGTCGAAGAATTTGAAAAAGAAATGTCTCAAACATGTTTCTTATATGAACGTGAAAACAAAAAACATCAGTATCACAGAAATCAATCATCTTGAAAGTCTGGCAGAAGGACGTTTTCAGTTGATTACTAATTTCTCACTTCTAATCAGTATTCCATAAAAACATCTTGCAAGTGTTTTAGGAAAGAGTTTTTTTGGCAAATGAGGAGATAATTCTTTTCATTTTTGCACCAAAGGGATTAACAGAAACTTGGCACACTAGGCGCACTCTGCATCTGAGGTGTGATTTGAATATTGACTGAAGCAGTGATATCCATGTCAGACTGTGATAGCTGTTGCTGATGGGAGGTCAGCCAGAGGTTATTAAAAGAAAGTAGGACATGTGCCGCATACATGAGAGGTGAAAGTAATGAGAAATATTAAAGAATCTTTCCTCCTGTTATGTGTTTGTGCAACGTGTTTACTTTATTTACAGCAAGAACATTGTTTTCTCTCCTGACCGTCAAGTGTCAGCACGGAGCTCTACTACTGACACAGATTGCTCTCTCATTCCTTCAGTGTTCCCTGCATGTTGAAAGGTCTGACCTGTCTTCTACACAGCAGTAGGACAACATTAATATGAAGCATCACATTGATTTTCAATGAAAACACTGCAATGCTTTCTTGCATTCCCTTAACAATGGCTTCCCTGAACCTGATGCTGTCCAATTCAATTTTTCTTAGTTGGATTTTTCATCTCCATCTCTCTCTCTCTCTCTCTCTCTCTCTCTCTCAGGGAAATTGAATTTACTCTTTACTCCGGTGCTTGGCATCTGTTGCTCCAATTTTTTTCAAACGGAAGTGCAGTGCATTCAGTAAAACTTGCTTTAACAATTTCAAAGAGATTCTGTTCCAAAACATGACTTTGCATGACGGGTCTGTACTGCCACCTCTTAACAACCCTTGAATCTGGAGCTTGTGATGAGCAGACTCCCACTCACAGATGAACGTCAACAGCTTGTGTTTCATGTTGCATTGTAAGCGCATTTGGCCTCAGCAGTCTTGGCAGGCCAAAGGAGCTACGCGCACCATCAGGCTTGTCACTGAGTTGAGCTTTCGGATGTTGGTGGTCTGCTTAACAGGCGTAACATTTCTCCTTGTCAGCCCGGCAGGTGGTTGAGCTAATACTGTGCCTCTGGAAGGAGCTCAAAGTTAAGTCCTGTTTAACTTGTGCCGCTGTGACTGCCATCTTTAGATCGACACTGAGGCCAAATACCAAACAGCTCTACAGTTTCAAACAGACACATTCAATACATTTTAACTTTAATATCCAAGACTGTCAAAGGCTGATCTTGTATATAGTGGAGTTGGGGTTTTTTTCAGGCCAAGGCTACAGGACTGCAAGTCTCCAGCCCCCTGCCCGACCTGTAAACTCCTGATGTAAACTAGGTCGGTGCAATGAGTGAGTGAGAGAGGTTCTTCTGGGAGCATTGAATTATTCAGCCTTGTCCGCTGAGCTCTGATAACACAAGCAGAACAACAGCAGCGGAGAGCTCTGTGCAAGACCGCCAGAAAGCCAAATCAGATCTTAAGGGCAATTTCTCACACCCTGACTTAGCTTCATTCACTTTTTTAAATCTGAGAAATATGAAAAGAAGCAATGTCATGAATGGCTGAGCATTTGTGTAGGTTGCATCGACTCCTGTGCTTTAAAAATTGAACATCTTTGTTTCTTATAAAATCATATAAACATATTTTCGTTTTCCACATATTTCACAACAAATGCACTCTGTTACAAGCTTTCCTACAGATTTACAGATAAGAGAATGTTGTAAAGTGAAGAAATGCTGAAATGTCATTCTCCTCCTGCTTCCCCCTCATCTAACCCCTATCGTAAGGCTTTGATCAGCATAACCTGCCATATGTCAGAGTATGTTTACTGCATTTCTATTATATGCAGAGGTTGTTAACTTTTACAACCTTCTTTTGAATGACGGGGTAAGTGCATACGTCTTCACAAAAAACTGTTGAGGAAATCTCCTTTTTTTACCCATCATGGTCTTTCTGCCGTGTCTGCCAGATTCAAGTGAATTAGATGTGGATGCAGACGTGCTCATAAATCTTACAAACACTGAGGTACCGTGTTTCAGACTTGCTTACCAGGTGTAATTTGTCAAGAACTGGGGAACTCTATTCACAAAGAGCACAGCCTTCTGCTTCAGTAGCTCCCTGAAGCCGTTAGCGTTTGGTGTTCAGTGTGGCATCACTACATCAGGCCGTGGCAGAATTGTTATCGAGACCGAGACAAGACACAAGATGTCTTCACTCAGAACCAATACTACACTGGCCAAAATTGTGTATTATAATATTATGATCCTTGGAATCTGTACAATTTTACATGTGAATCCTAATCTTCAACTGTCAATTCCAATATATATGGAATATGTATATATATGCTTTAGATTGTAAATAGCTGAGTGTGGCGATCTAAATATATTTTGTAGAATTTTTACTTGTACTTGACTGGAGTATTCACATTTTAATATTCTTTATATTCATACTGTACTACTATACTTTTTACTCCACCACATTTGTTTTACAACTGTACTTTGCAAATCAATAGTTAAATAGAAAACATCTTATAAAGTGCAATATATATAGATTGAAGTAAAATACATTGGACTTGCTTTACCTTGATGAACCACGATAAGAATACATATGGTGGTTGTAAGTTGTATGTATATAATATATATAATTTAAATTTATACATGCAATACTTCCATTAGGGAGAAGATTGGCTGTTTATTCTTTATGCTACTTTTACTGCCTGCAGTGAAAACAGATGAAAATTAGCTCAATTAGTCTAATTTTATGTGGCAATGTTTCATGATAATTTTAGAAAGTTTAAGATGGAAATGTGTAATTGTGTAAAAATCCCATGACTATAACCAGCACTTCCATGTCCTCCATGCACTATAAATCTATTAGGAGACAAATCATTATAATCAACACACTCGGCTAGCAACATGCTAGATATCTTTATAGAAATGTATTTCTTTTGACTGTATGGGTGTATGCAGCTTGTCAAGGAAGTTGGAAATGTAGCAAGAAAAATCATCAGGGCTTATGGATGCTGTCAATGAAAATGAGGTCTTACTATTGACTTTAACTGCATATTAATTAGGGGAAACATTTATCCAATAATGCTGCTCTAATCACACTTGAGTAGATTCCCTCCCCGGAGTCTGATCTGTATGTAAGAGACACTTCTGAGGGAACAGAAGATAGCGCCACTTTAAACAAGGCATTGCACAGCACAGCCAGATGCTGCTCCCTGATAGTAAAGGTGTATATGATGTTTACAATACAGTGTGGAGTCGCGAGCTCCATTAAGTGGCTGAAGGCGCTGTGCCCATCTTAATGTTTCAAGATGGGGCCTTTTCAAAATGCAGAAGAAGCTTCATTGAATCGCAGAGCTACACTCGAGTATTGATATGATATGCTCTTACTGTAGGGAGCTTGCATTTGCGGCTCTCATGCAATATGCATATCACTTCAACATGTGGAGAAATCAGAAGCTTGACACACCATGCCTAGTTATGGTTTCTATGACTTGGCAATCAGCGGAAGTTTAGGGAAGGGGTTCCAAACGGGCTTTGCACTCGTAAAGTGAACCTGCCTGAAGATGTTTATGTAACATAATTAGCAGAAGATGAACCACAGTTTGAAGAAATGTGCTGCAGAACAGTGAAGTTTTCTTTGCAGGTGGCCCTTGCAGCTGAGGTACCTTCACCTCCTCCGCTCCTCACCTCTGCCACTACTCCCTCAACACCCCCCCTCACCCACACACACACACACACACACACACACACACACACACACACACACAGACCCACACAACTCCCTCCTTTTCTCTTTTTACACAAGTCTGGATCTTTTCTCCTCGGCCGCCCTTTCTGTCACATTGGCTGTGGACTGTCATAGAAACAGCGTGTGATCCAAACCCCTCTCCTGTTCCTTTCAGTTACATAAATGCCACATACTGTTGGAGTCCTGAACCGTATTTTTAGACTGGCATAGACGGGGCCGATAATGATGCCAGCCATCAACAGTCCCATTATGTAACACAGAGAGGGGGGTGTGCACATACATGTCACTTTTTTTAACTGCACACTATACTTATTCCCATATCTGGCAGGCAGGTAAAAGCATTCACATACACAGTAAACACTGAGCTGTGTTCCTGTATGTCATGCAGTGCATCCATTCTTGTTTTTGGAGAAGTACACTTTTTAAAGCCCACCACATGCTCTGCTATCTGGCAACTGTACAACAAAATCACTACTGTATGGTTTAGCCTGGGACGGGTTTCTTATTACAAATCAGTTAAAATGAAATATTTAGTTGCACAGAGCTGCTGCAGAAGATTTCTGAATATGTCAATTATATGGGTTATTGTAATCCAAAAATATGTTAAAGGACTTGTACATTTGAAAGGTCTGCACGAAATCCCTGTCATACCTCAGGACTTTATCAATTAAATAGTGAGGTATTTAGCCCAATTGTCTATTCAGTGCCATCTGTGGCCTGTCAGCACCATGGACAGCATCGGACTGGTGTTGCTTCTTCTTTTGGCCGCTCTGTATTTTCCTCTCCTTCAAAGGTTTTTGGAACCGAAATACCTAGAGAAGGTATCCGATCAAGTTTCATATGCTTTATGTTGTTCTGACAGTGTTCAGCAGCTGTTTTTCTCAAAGTAAAAACAGTTGCCTTGTAGGAAAGTTTCTTACTTGGCCATATTTTGTGGAATTGCTTGCTTACTATATTACATTGTTTAATAGTTAGATTTATAGGGTATAGCTAGTCAAGTTAATTTAGCAATTGAAAGCTTGTCGATTGCAATTTACCATGCTATCTACTGTAGCGTTAATAATATTATTGTTAATCTGAAAGTAATGCTGAGGCTGATGGGAATGTAATTTGTTTTGCAGGTATTTGGTCAATAACCAATGTTAGAAATTTTAAGTTTGACCTGATGATGATGATACAGGAAGAGTGAAGTGATAACCAAAGGGTGACATGAATGTACTAAATGTAATGGCAATCCATCCTGTAATTTTTGATATTGCTGGTGGCACGACAGGAAAAGACGGGTTCACTAAAGTCGGTAGGATTCATCCTCATCATGAATCTCTGCACAAAACTTCATGGCAATCCATTCAACAGGTGTTGACATATTTCAGTCTGAACCAAAGTGGTGAACTAACCAAGCAAACCCTTCCAAAGAATCAGAATCAGAATCGGCTTTATTGGCCATGCGTGTTTACACACACATGGAATTTGACTCCGGTTACACGTTACTCTTCATACTAATGTACATACACAATATACAATAAACAAGATAAATATAAAAAAAAGACATTAAAGACAACAGTAGTCAACAATAGTGCAAAGTAGTGCAGCTGTAGGTGTCTGATAAATTGTTCATCAGAGTGACAGCCAGGGGAAAGAAGCTGTTCCTGTGTCTGGTGGTGTTGGCGTACAGGGCTCTGTAGCGCCCACCAGAGGGGAGGAGTTGGAACAGCTTGTGTCCAGGGTGTGAGGGGTCTGCAGGGATCTTTCCAGCCCGCTTCCTGACTCTGAAGGTGTACAAGTCCAGGATGGAGGGCAGGCTGGAACCAATAGTTCTCTCTGCAGACCTGATGATCCGTTGGAGTCTGCAAAGTATATTTCTCTTCTTAGTATAGACGTTATGAGACTTCATGAAATTCTTCCTATCCACCCTTCAAGGCTTGGTTTTCCAAACTATTTTTAACACACAATTTCAAATGCCCCAAGACCCACAATGCAACCTAGAAAAACAGAACACAAAGGATTTCTGAGAAACGGCTGTAGTTTTACCTCGGTGTATTCTTTCCACATCAACATCAGAGGACTTGACTGAGCCAATGCTTCACACTAACTTGCTCTCATCAACATGACGTGTTTGCCAGAGGAGGTATTTTGAGTAGATAGCGGTAAATAACAAAAACTCACTAAACAAAAGGGAGCTATTTAAAATACTTAGCCCGAGCCTGGAAGCAAACGGGTAAAATGAGCCTAAGGAGTAAACCAGGATATACTTTCAGGCCAAAAGTTTTAAGTGGATTAGGTAAGAAGAGGAAACATTTAAATTAAATAAATGCAAGAAAATTATATTGAAATAAAAGGCATCAAATGTAATTGAATTGAACAGACCTAACACTTCCAATCTGACACAGTAGGATGCTGACAAAGAAGTCAAGTATAATGCAAGGATTGATTTCTGTGAGGTCATCTCCAAATAAAGCCTCTTCCTATAGGTAATTAGGGAGTGAGCAGATGCCGGTATTGAGTGCTTTGAGTGCTGTAATTGTTTTCTGTTGTCTTTTTACAGAAAAGGGGTCACTGTCGAAGTGACAACAGACTATACTGGTCTGAGAAGATCAGCACACGGTGTACAGAAGCATGGGAGAGTGAGTGGAAATCCAACCCCAAACAAAGCTGTTTATTTATTTATAATGTATGTACTTCAAAAACACAGGGTTTTCAGTTTATCTGAGTTTCAGTTCATTGTTTAACGGTTGGGACCACTACTTTACTGTTTTGGTTCACTGCTCTCATAGCGGCCGTTTTAGCCACAGCAGGCTGCTATTTTAACTGAAAAAAGGCTCTGCAAATCGACTGTACACCTCCTGCTCTGCACCAAACAGCAGACAGACACTGTTAGCGATTAGCTGTTGGACATCTTGGAGCATTTAGAATCTAAATAGGGACAGATATTTACCTCTGCAGTTTGTAGAGAATAGCAGATCTTAAAGAGTGAATATTGGATTGACATTCATCAGGTGGGCAGAAACACGACTCCAAATTTCTCCTAAGAAACCTAATTTTGATTCGTAAGTGCTGGTGATAAGCTTGTTATAATACATTTTAAGTTGACACAAAGGAGTTGCTTGTTTCTGTTGCCCCCAAGTGGCCCAAACAACCTTTTTGTAGATTTAAAGTGACAACAATCAACTTTTGTTAAAAAGGTAAAATACCACTGTTCCCCATACACATGTAATGTTGAATTAAAGATTAATAAAAAACACCCTTGCTTAATTAATACAATCAGGGTTTGGCTGGTAAAGCCTCTCTGGTGTGACAGTGAATTATGTTGGCACATATTTGCTAAGGTTATCAAGCGTTAGATAGATACTGTTTCATAATAGACATTACTTAATCTTTTTTACTGACTTATTGACTCTTCTCTACTTCATTGTTATTGTTATTTTAGGCCACAATGACGGTTGCATTCACTGCATTCAAAATGAAAAACTATGCGCTAAATATTCAACATGTGTACCATCGTTCAGCATACTTTTCTGTGACTAAACAGTCGTATGTGTATTTTTGGATGCACTGAATCGTAATTACCAAGTCACTTCCTGAGAGCCTCCTTGCCTGTTGGAGATCCAAAACCATAGTTACCTGTGTCATGTGTCATGTGACTGAACTCATTTAAATTTAAACCAGGTATGCCAAGCAAAATGGAATCTGATACTTACACTTACATTGAAGCATTATTGAAGTTAAAGAGCTGTCATTGCCATCACTAATGCATTGCATTGTGGGATATGTATGCTGAAATAGAGTCCAGTCTTTGCATACTGTAATATTTCACTGGAAATGGTATGCAATTTGCGTACTATCGATTGTATATGGTTTAAGACATAACAGCGTACTAAATCGTATGTTAATATGGGATTTCAGACGCAACCACAGTCACTGTAACGTGTATAGTGCTTTGTTATTTCTCTCTAGTTTCACATTGTTCTCCTTGTCTTGATTGCCAGTTCTCAGTGGCAGTGATTACAGTGTGCTTCTTTTTAGAATATTGCTATCATGAACTAGTCCTTTGCTTTAACAAAGTCATGGTAAAAATAAATTAACCTACTAAGTATAATGTTTCTCTTGCATTACAATTCAAAATGCTGACACAAATTTGGGCCTAAAAATGTGTTGACAGTTTTATTTCCTTTTCTTGATTAAAACTGCAAACCGACTAACAAAAATTGTCCTTGCAGAGGCCGTGGGAGCTACCACAGTTCACAGACCCTTCAGTCTCTTTACTGGTGGGACTCAGCAGAGGTAAAGATGTGGTTTGCGTTTCTTGAATGCTGGCTCCATCTGCTGGTTATAGGCGTAACACTTATTTCCCAATGTGCTGCTTGGGCAACAGGAACTAAATCATGAGATCAGAACAAAGGTTGACGTCTCTCTCCTACGGCACGCTGTCAATGAGAATGACACTGGCTGGGTCATTATAATTGTGTTGACTGGGAGGAAAAGGTTTGCAAGGAGCAATGAAAAAGTTTCCCGCAAACCTCCCGCAGAGGTCATAAATTCATTTCTGTGACGTCCTTTCAACGTCAACACAACTGCAAAAGCCTTCATTTACATTTGTGATCCAGACAATTAAGAGGGATTGCTCAAAGTTAAACAGGACTGCCCCGCTTCTTTTACTGCAGTTGAACTGCATTGACTGTTGCTCAGACAACCTCATGTCACTGTGTCAGTACAATGTCCCTCTGTCACAGCTTTCCTCATCAGTTCAGTTGATTACGTCTGTGCTGTGAGTCTCAATGGATGGGAGATGCTGTGGGAAATTTCAAATGCACATTATATTATATCATTTCAAATAGTAAGTCTGAAAAGAGAGAGGACATTTGGATTAACTTATTGAGGACATGCTTTACATCTTTGGTTTTGGTCTGAGTGGAGCCTCATGATGTGCTGGTAAACAGGAGACCCTCTGAAATATATTGCTCCAGGATGTAGTGAGTGTTTATGTTGGTTTTTAGTTGTAGTGAGTGAATGTTGGTATTTAGTTGTTCTTGACCCTGACATGTTCATGTTTGTGTACCTGGTGGGGGAAGAGGCCCAGACCGTTTTACTGGAATATCAGCAGGCAGCTGGCTTGTTAAATGCTCTCCAGAGATTTGGTTTCACCAGACATGTGGCAGAGACTTATCTTTGACTAAAACAAGACAGCAACAACTTTAAAGATGAATTTGTTGCCCATCAAATGGAGCATTAGAGTCATAATAATTTAAATGTATTACACATTCTTTCTTGCTGTGGGAAGAGCGCAAAGAGCTTACATTACACTTGCAAAAGCAGCTCTCACATTTGCTCATTGCAGTCGCAAAATCATTTCAATTCACCTAGTTTTGGAGGATTTGAGACACAAATTGCCATGCAATTTCCAGAACAAGAGTTTCACAAAGGCTAAACTTGCAGTACTTCAAGTCATGGTCCATGGGAGGAGGAATATTCTTGAATGTCGGAGAAGTCAGAGAAACCACAGTTATGCAGCGAGCTGGGCTGTGGCTTCCTTCTTGTGGCAGATCCTCCCCCTCGTCTGGAAGCTGTTGACTTCTCTTCCAGATGTGGCCGCCTAATCTTTTTAATGACACACTGGTACAGGCAGAGCATAACAGAAATAAAGGTTTAAAAAACAACACAATTAAGACTCCAAGAGATGCAGGGGTGGAAGTGTTGTGTACACACTAAAATTAGAACTTCTGCTTTCACGTAAGTCAATTTTATTTGACTTTTGAAGAGGCAAGAACTCTATAGTTTACATTATAATAATCATTGCATAATCAGGAGGATGTTCCAGTTTTGCTCTGAAGATCTTTCCCCTATAAGGCAATCTATGAGAAAATGTAAAATGCACAGCAGTGGAGAAATGGTTTCAGATAGAAATTCATATTGAAATGGTTATAATCAGGATACCACAATGGGCCTTTCATGGAGACGATAAGTAACTGCTAGCGAGAGTAGTCTTCAAACAAGCTACATGTTTCAGTAACATGTAAGTGAAGGAGCAACAGTGTAGATCTTTCACCAACAGCTTGCACATGTTCTCTAAACAAAATCAAAAAATTAAGTAGGAATTCCCTCGATCGGACATCTGGTACATGCAGGAAGATTTTTATTTTTGTTTCCCCCTTCTCACATTCACAGTTTGGAAATACCAGTTGTTTAAAAGCAGGTGTCTTTGACTTGGTCATCCTCCAGAGAGAACAGGTTGCACAGCTGTCTGGCACACTAACACATATGTACACTGCGCACACAAGCAAGAAAAGAGAGAGAAAGAGACACTTAATGAAAGATAGCAAACAACGTCTTTACTCGGGTGAACTCTGGGTTCTTGTTGGACAGCTCTGGCTAGGGAGATGCTCCTGCTGTGTCTTTTGTATGTACAAGTGGATCAAACAAAAGCGTATTGAGGAATCTCTGGGAAGCCCAAGCTGTCGGAAAGGAATGCCCTCTTTCTTCTCTTGAGGCTCGGTGCTCGGGTCTTAATCAGTCACCAGAGGGGCTGTTGAGCTGGGGCCTCCTGGACACAGCGGGCGGACAGGAACTCACTCACTACTGACCTCACTTGCCGCAATAAAATCTATTAGCTGAACACAGATGGGCCAAAGGCTGGTCGTTGTTGCTGTTGTGATGCATATAAATCAAACTTCTGTTCGCCTTTTCATGATCATACTGTCCGAATCCTTATGTGACTTCTTTCTCAATCCTTGGAATGGCTGAATATATATATATATATATATATATATATATATATATATATATATATATATATATATATATATATATATATATATATATAAGTTTTGTCTGAAATTGTTTAAATACTTAGATAAATAAGAAAATCCAAGCAGTTCCAGAGGTAAAAGCGGAAGTTACTTTGGTCCAGTACAAATAATGGAAACATAAAGGGTGTGTGTTTCCCTCTATAAGAAGGCGGAGTTTTCTCCCTGGGGTCCTGAGCCAAACTGGTGTTACGTAAGTGATACGCTGCTCCTCATCCTGATGTGGAGTTACAGAAGGTTTACAGGCAGCGGGTCTGTGAGCTTGGAGATTGGTCCGCAGATCGGTGGCGGGACATTTTTAAGAAAATTGGCCTTTTATAGCTGAAAATGGGCCTTTTATAGCTGATTGTTAGCCAAAGAAGTGTCTTATGGTCGTAAATCTAATTGAAAACTGACCTTAAACACTGCCAGGATCTTTGGTTGGTTAATGTTCAACTTTGGAAGCTACTGGTGTGCGTGGGGAATTTGGAAATGGGACTTTGCATTTAGGTTTTGAAAGCAGCCAAACGGGACGGTCATGGGCAGCGGAACAAGCCGAGGGAAGAAAGTCGCACCTGCGTGTGTCAGCGAGGTGAAAGTGACCAAAACAACTGCCGGTGTCACTTCACCCAAACAGGACAGCCGTCCATTCAAGCCTCTCCAAATCCATGCCATTTTGCGCAACGCGCGCAACCGTGCGCAACCGGACTGCCACAGCGAGGGACACGACTCTGACTTTTCTCGGGAGGACGATGACATCGAAGGAGAGATGGATACCTTTCTCACGGATTGCAAGGAGCAAGGGAGAGCTGCCGGAAAGACACATCGTCCGAAGAAGACGGTCATCCGATCCAAAACATACGGACTGTGTCATTTCACTCAGGAGGATGACGAGGATCTCAGCTCAGCGACCGAGGAGCCACGTGGCTCACACGGTGGACCAAGAGATGTAAACAAGGGGAGCGGGGACGCTTTCACACCTGCCTGCCCCAGTCAGCGCAGTGTAAGGACTTTTACATTCTACTATTTGATAATTATTGTTGGATAGCACATGATGTATCTGATCGTTTTTAACAGTTTATTATAGATCATTAACAGCGTCATTATATTTGAATAACAATGAGTCAACCCATAATTCCCTTTCTGTCCTCTGGTTTATGTCAGTCCTCCTCTCAGGGCTTTTTGACAAGGGGGACTTTCTTGGAAGCTGTTCCCACATCCGAAAAACAATCGTAAGTAGACAGCTGTAATAAATAATGGATTTTCGAGCTCAGTGGAGTAGTAAAAACCGAGCAGGGGCAGATCAAATTCACCTAAAAGAGATCGAAATACCAACCCATTATTCCCAGGGCAGATCAGATTAGTCAGACGTCTGCAAGCAGGACAGAAACAAACACGTGTCTGTCTGTTGCTGCTTTGTTTAAGGTTCGTGTGAAAACCGGTAGCTCACCTAAAAACAACATATTTCCATAACATGCCTCAAGCACAACTTTACTGAATATATTTCATACTGGCCCTTGATGGCCTTTTAGTGAATCACATTGAAAATTCATCAGTTGATTGTATGATGTTGTTGTGGGTTGATCTAATAATACATCTGGTGTGAAAATAACATATAAAAAATATTAAGCATCGCCTACAATTCCTGTTTTTATTACCATGTTGTTGACATGTCTCTCCACTCTCCACAGGACTTTTGGCAGCTGCCATAGCTCCTCTCTCACCATGCCAGTCATCCTGTACGATGGATCAGAAGAAGAGCTGATGGACACTATTGAGAAAGAGTTTAGTTGACCCCCAGCTGAGAGTGCTGCAGCAAAGCTGTTGTTCCTTTCCAGCTGCCCTCATGAAATACAGCAGTTTGCAAAATGAAGAATAAAAAAGAAATAAGGGAAGCAGGGTTTCTTTAGACAACTTCCTGCTACTAAGGAAGGCTTTACGTTTATTGTATTTAAGCAACAATGTAATGTTGTTTGTATTGAACATAAACTGCTGCACTAATGCCTCTGCATTTACCCAAGTCTTATTTACCAACGTGAAGTAATGTAATCGCAGAGTTGAAACACCAACTTGAACAGGTGCCAGGAGGTTCTCCTCACAGGCCAGGTCTGACAGAAGCCTCCTCGGCGTGTGGCATGGTGTCACTGTCACCCCCCGCTGCTGGCCTCCCACAGAGAACACACACACTTATTTGTTACCTATTACTTCATTTAACTTGTCTGTTAATAAGTTAAGGAGAGAGCACAGACATCTTCCTGGTTTCTAAAACTGAAATAGCAGTGGACGTACATTCTTGTGGCCATACTTTAACATTTTCCACCAGCGGTTTTGTGCATTCAGCGCAATGTGTAAGGTATAGTTTTTCATAAGTGGACACCCTGCAAAGGTATGAGCTGGGATTATTTATTTAAGGTTTCCTTCCTGACCACAGTTCCTGCACTTTTCCACCCTTATGAAGAAGGAATGTGTGACACAGAAACTCTCAGTCAGGCTCAGTTTGGCCCAGCTGCGTTTCAGCCACTTTCCCTTAAAGGCTGCTGCCACTTAGTGGTGGAACACGGAAGTTGTGTGCATGGACACACACTTGACCATTGATGTGATTTATACTTGTCAACAAGCTGCATTTGTCACTGTTTAATGGTAAATCAAAATCAAAAACGTAGAAGAAGAGTTTTGTAATTTTGTTTTATATTGGAAATTAAAATGTATTATTGCTGTATTTTTGATCATGTGTGAATTGGTGTGTTTGTGCGTGTTACTTTAGTTTATACTACCTCTCTTCTAATAATCCACATAAGGCAAAAACAGTTTTTTAATGTGCCATTTTTATTTATCACAGTCATCACAGGTTGTAAGTGTATTCAGCAGGCAGACTGTCCAAAATAAAATCTGCATCTCTAAAACCATAAAATAAAACACCATAAATATGTTTGAACAATATATTTAAAAAATGAAAACTCTGCCCCACAATGTGACTGGAATGTTCACACTGAAGGAAGTACAGTACTTAAATAAGAAATTGTATGATAATGCATTGTTTTTGGCAATGATAACAATATTTGAACTATTTTTTTTTTGAAGGCCTGTAGAAAGTCATCCTCGTCTGTACTGCCGTCAGTAGTTTGGGAGGAAGGAGAGGAAGCTGATATCTGAGTGTCTCACAGTTCTTCAAATTCATTGCAATGTAATCCTCGCAAATCCTGTCAGAAGAAAAAAGCCTGTCATTTTCTCATTTCTATTTTAGGGAAAGATTACATAAGAAAAGTAAATATAACCCTTGTAAATTAAATTATACATCTAAAAGTTTATCTTGATACAATACATTTAATTTAAAACATGACTTTAAAGAAAAAAAACTTTTAAAAGGCAGATATTTTTAATTACCAGAACAGGAGAAGCACAAGTGAATCTAATCAGTAAGCCAGCATGTAGATTATGGAGCTAACACACCGACATGTAATGCATCCATCATTAATTGATATCCATTCCCACTGTTTGACAAGTCAGAATGTCTATTTCTGCTATTACATTATTAGAATGTTCTTTCTGTGGTTGTTTTATAAATGTATCTCTTTGATATTTTCAAAATATAGATTACATGTACATCAGATTTTTACCTGAAAAGAGGATATGGCTGCGTCTGGAAAACAAGTGCATCATTGCAGTGACCCTAAAAAGAAATGTGCAAGATTTGAAAGAGTCCATTTTGAATATCATGCAGGTTTTCTGATGTTTTATTCAGTACAAGGACACTAAACAGCACCTGAACACATCTTCATTATGGAGCTGTTGAGAGTTACTTTACATGTCTCTACACGTAGTTTCAGAGCTGCAACTATGTGAATGTGAATTTACGATGTTTTTAGTGATTTGGTTTGTCGTGAAGATTTTGGGTCTGTAAAATTTTCATTTCACATCTCTTTTTCAGCTTCTAAAATGTCTCTGTGATACTTACGGTGTCAACAAGGAGGATAGAGTCACAGCTTCCACCAAACACAATGACATCAGAGTCTTTGCCTGCACTCGCTGTGTGCCACAACCTTGGACAGGGGGAAATCATGCTATTTAAAATATGCTCACAATTTACAGAATAACAAATAAAAAAATCTGAATTTTTGGTTACACATTTTATAAACATTCATAAATTGCTACCTTGGCTTATTTTTAAAAGGATGCTCAACTTCTCTCCATTTCTTTGTTTTAACATCAAGCAACCACCCATCACCTGATTGAGACAGACGTGTTATTTACACACACAAAAAAACAATAAAAGAACCTAAATTGACCAAAGGAGAATAAAAGTGAAAACAGGGGTACATTTTCTTACTCATTGGTTTGCAGTCTACACTGAGACCTCCAAACAGGAACAATGCGTCTGATACAGCTGTGAGCGTATGCCACGATCTGCCCACTGGAGAGGTGGACGCTGGGATTCTGGAAAACCGATTTTGCACAACGATGTCAAAGACAAACCTATCAACACATTAGCCTGCCATAAAATATCAATGCCAATGCTGAGATAGAAGTCTTGTGGGCACTTGTCTGTCATTGATCACCTCACATACGCACATTTCTGACCACGTCCATGTTTGAAAGTCTAGGCAGTGAATGTCATTCGTCCTGGTTTCCTGCATTTAAAAGAGGAGATGAAGTTACTAATGCAGACTTTGATTTATGTTTCTGTGCTTTCTGCTACTGATGACTTATTGTTGATGTGAATATATGAGAAAAACTGTAAAGCATGTAGAGTTCCCACCATGACTCTGCCTCCACAAACGTATCCTCTACAGCTGATTGCTGCACTGGCATGGGCGGCCCTGGGGGCTGGAGCACGGCCCTGCACACAAAACCTGTCACTGAAAGATCATCTGAAAATTTTGAAATTGTCTCAATACTGCCACACTTCCTTTATCATCCCTTGAATCTCACTTCACAATTCAGAATCTAGTCATTGTTGCATTGAGTGCATAAAAGCACAAATCCCACTCTGACTCCCCCGCTCACATGGGTCTGCGGTTCAATCCAACTGGCTTGCTTGGTGTCAAAAATATGAACCTCATTGTTCCATCCCCAGAAGACATCTTCTATCTGAAAACACATGTTTAGCATACAATTATTCTTATTTATATGAGGGTGTTTATAAGTATTATTGGTCAGTTGTGTCACAAGATGCTGAAATGTATCTCTTTCTGGCCTGACACATTTTAGAACAAAATCTCGTAAAAGTAACAAAAGAAAAACAGAACTCCAAATAACCTGGGTCACTGATATCCTTGTTAAATTATCTTACTGTTGGGATAGCACATGTTGACACCTGTGACAGATTTATAGTCAATAAATATATTACCCATGATGCTTCATCAACAATGAAGCTTCTGTTCCTGCTATCAACATTCGTCAGCAGTTTGCGACCATATCCTCCAAAGTAGATGATCCTGAGGATCATTAATCAAAGATGAGCACAATTACTATCATGCAAGTGCAGATTATGGATTCAGGTGGTAACAGAGTCATCAAAATCCCAAACAAGTAGCTCTTATGTTTTTATTAGTGCTATGTTTTGACCTGCAAGGCATGAAAACTAGTAAAAAAAAAAAAATACAAGCAGAAAGGACACAGAAATCCCATTCATAGCTGGAAATGTGTGTTTTGACCAGTATAAATGAAGCAGTGGTTCATAAAGTAACAGCTCCAACTTCATATTGTCTTGGTTTCAAGGCTTACCTCTCATTGTAAACCCAGCAGGACAGTTTGTCTCGAGGTGAAGGAGCAGAACCGATCTCATGCAAGATCTTCTTCCACATGTATTGACCATCTGTCAGGTTGACACAATAAATCTGTTTGAAGGCAAACAGTGATCACTTCTTCGTGTCAACTTGGCTCAGCCTAAAATGTGACGATTCATTGTGTCAGTGTACTCACACCCTACAGGAGATTTTACACATACCATGCTGTAGGGCTGGGCAATATGGCCAAAATCTTCACAATAAAGGTAAATTCATATATTCATGATGATATATATCACAATGAATCATGTTTTCTTGTAATTCCATAAATAGATAATTGCGTATTACAATATCGTAATCTGATTTCATCACAATATGAACAAATTT
Source organism: Taurulus bubalis (assembly GCF_910589615.1). Lineage (NCBI taxonomy): Eukaryota > Metazoa > Chordata > Actinopteri > Perciformes > Cottidae > Taurulus > Taurulus bubalis. The sequence goes on along the minus strand of NC_136589.1, from coordinate 8,970,030 downwards.
AATAAAAACATGTAGCGTATGTGAAGCAATCCATATTCAAGGTGTCATGAACTGTGTGGAGTATCAGTCATCAGCCTCACCTGATTGGTTTGTCCATTGTCATCACAACCTCCAAATATGTACAAGTGTCCATTCAGAGAGCAGCCGCAGGTCCCAGACATAGAGGGAGGGACTTCCCCTGACATGTGAAACACCTCCCTTCAAAAAAAGTGAAAAAGAATGTGGATAAACTACTTAAAATATGACACATTTTTCCAACAACGCCATACAGAAAATCATTCCAGGGAAGCGCTTATTATTCCAAACACAAGATAATTGTGACATGCCTGTGCAGTATCAAAAAACTATGAAAAGCACCAGAAAGAGGGAGAGAATAAGTAAATATTATTATTGTTTTGACCCCAAAAACAGTCACATTTTAATTTATTTTGTATTCTTACCATGCACCTCGTTCTAAGTCGTACACCCAGATTTCATCGTTGGGAAGGAAAACTTCCTCATCAGCAATTGACTGTAGAGAATACAACATGTATTCATGACATAAGTGGCAATATGTCAATGCTATGAAATCATCAATATAGGAGTGAAAATAATTACGTGGAATGTGAAAGCAAGTAAGTTATATGATATACTTTTTAAACCATATTAGCATGCTGGTTTTCTAAATGTACTGTATATTTCTCGTATAGTGTATGTGTGGGTAGTGTGGAGGAGGTTGTCAGATGCTTTACTTGACTCAAAGTAATAATAGTACATTATAAAAAATACTCTTTGACAAAAGTTCTCTATTTAAAATGTTTGACTAAAAGCAAATGTACATAAGTATTTTCTGCAGAATATGATTAATGTATAAACAAAACAAGTGTTAAGCATGCAATCTCAGTCATTTCACAGTGTTATATTATTACATTTATAATTAGTTTTGATTATTATTAATGTATTATTAATTGTGCACCAACATGAAAACAGCATCTTAGCTGTAGTTTTATCTGGATCTGTCACAAGCTGATCATGTGCTGAAAAACAGAGGAGGCAGGTGCTCACCTCATTCCATGGCCTACGACTCTGACTTCTGTGTGTGGTGTTTTATGCCGTCGGGTTTGAATGTATGACATTTATTGTTTTCATGTATTTCAGACCTGCTTCCCTGCTGAGTTGAAGGCGGCTGGCAGTCGGTAGGCAAATAGATCAGTGTGTATTTCAATATTTGGTAATAAAGTGTTTTTAAGATTGTTATTATTTATATATCAGCAGAGCATTAGTGGTCCAGAAGCTGCTCTTTTTGGGGGGTTCTTTTACGTCTAGTCTGCCAATAGTGGGCAAACAGATGTGAGTATTTTTGTTGTTTGTTTTGTTTAGTGTCAGTCTGGCTGCTCCCCTCAGGCAGACTGACAATAAACAATGGTGTTCAAGTGGAGCCCTGCCGCTACCCTGTTAATACAGCTGGGAAGGGAACAGTGAGTAGCTTAAGGTGGGAGAATATGAATTGCAAAGACCTCTGTAATAAAAGCGTCCTACTCTTTACCTCCTATATTGTCTTTCCTTATGCTAGTAGTGGCTTGCAGTGTAACACAGAGGCAATGAACCTGAACCTGAACATGCATTGTATGACGCAGAACAAGCTGAGACACGCAAAACAGCTTGTTGTTGTTGTTGTTGTTTTGCTCACCAAGTAGCCCCCCCACACATAGAGCAGGTCCTCGTCCACCACGGCCGTGTGTCCGCTCCTCTCCCGGGCCACCAGCTCCGAGCAGTGCCTCTCAACTGCGGAGTCCATGACTGGCTGCTATTAATAGAAAGAGAAGCCTTTTGAGCCTTTTGAGAGAAATAGATCTGTCTAAATATGTTGTCTGTGTCAGGTTGTCAGCTGAGATTTTAACAGTCAGGGAAGTAACGCCGAGCAGAGGCAGACACAGACCAGGCTCCTCATGTTGTTGTCCTCGGTGTAAGATAAACATGAGTAGATTATATGGTATTTGTACAACATGCGAAGCAATTATGTCCGGAGGGCTACCCTTACATAATGGTAGGTAAAACAACAAACAACACGCATTACAATAAATTGGCATATTTTACGCTTTTTCTCCGCACAATCGCTTATAAACATACTCACGCGCTACAGATTGCTTTAGTTGTCGTGACGTTTCTTCCTCATCTTGTGAAAAACACCCTCAGTGCAAAAAAAAAAGAGTCTCGTTCCACTCCCTTAAGCTGCGTCAAAACAGTGACAGAGTTAATGCATAGCTTCCGGTCCTTATGTGCTTGTCAAAATAAAAGTTTTTTGTCGGGGTCACTGAGTTCAAACTAGGGTGTCGCAATGTTTACAGTGTTTGCATTCTGGCGTCGAGTTACACTGAGGTTCAGTCACAGCGGGTGGGACTTTAAATCCCGTAAATCCACGACCAATAAAACTTTGTGATTTTCAGAAAAGAGAATGTTACAATGATGAATTGAATTAATTAACTTCCAGAGAAATAACAAAGTCAAATTCACTGTATTGGGTTTTTTAAATCAGCAGCACCCATGGCTTTTGCATTCATCCGGTTCTTGTTTGATATCGTAAAAACAGTGTAATTGCAGAGTTATAGCGCTATAGGAGGCTCTCCTCACACAGACAATACTGTTGAACTGGCTCCTTGGTCACACCACGATAAGATATCATTTGATGACAAGATTCAGACACATTTAAACATAAAAGCCTGCTGTTACTTAATGTTGAACCACAACTATTTTGAGTACTTGAATATGCATGTGACAAATATGTTGAAACAATAGATCAGTTTGAAGTTAAACACTGACAACTTCAAGTCAACTCTGCTCAGTAATAGACTCATAGACAAAATCTCAACAGGCGAGCAGGACTGCAACAACATCCCACCTCACTCTCTCTGCCAATCCCAGTTAGTTAGGCTCACTTGTAGGTAGTGAGAAGGATTGACTGGTTTAACAGTTTCACAGGTCATGAGACCTTCACTGACCTCCTGAACTCAGTAAATGCAATAACCATTACTTTTATCTCGAACAACTTATTCCTGTCAACACAATAACACTTATAACATAACAGGTAAACATTACATGTCACTTAGTCCATTACAGTACTATCCTGGCTGTTCTGTACAAATTCTAAAACAAACAAAAATGAGGACAGTTCTTTATCAAATTCCTGTTAATTTGGCCAGCACTACTAAATCTGTCCCATCTACCAAATCCATGTAGTGTAGGTGTCTGTGTCTGTGTGAGTGTCACAGACTTTATAGAGTGTCACTGCCATCCATAGTAATCACACTATTTTCTCAGATGTCCGCATCACTTGATCGGTCTCTCCATACTCACCAACATCTTCAAATATACATGAATCATGTTGAATAGTTACCTTCAGAATAAGAATAATGGTGTTTAACTATCAGGTCCATGAATGACACAGCTTGCAGCAACAACAAGACAGAAGGCAGTTCAGAGCAAGTACAACTTTTTCACAAAGAACAACAAAAAACAGAAACAGAAAGAAAAAAATGAATGAATTAAGAAAACAATCATTTCTATGAATTATGTTTTGACCTGAACCAGCTTTATTTTTAAGTTATTCAATAACATATCCTCGCTCATAATTATAGCCAGATTGCATTACTGGGTAGACACATGTCTTAAGAGAATAAATGTAGTCTATTAATATGCAATTATATGTGCAATTGTACATATGTTATTACTAATTTGACACCCCAAATTCCTGGTTCTTGAATGATTTTAAACATATACCCCTATCTCAAAAAGTAATGTAAGGCCAGCTGTGTTATTGTTGTTTTTTTGATTGATGGATGGATAAATGGATCTGTTTTATGGAATAAATCATTAAAAAACAATCCCAAACTGTCAACAAAAATTGTAATCAATCTAAAGCAGCTGATCCAGGGGCAACCAAGGGAGGTAAATAGAAACAGAAAAGTATGAATCCTGAATAACAAAACAAAGTTGTGTGTGTGTCAGTGTAAATGACATGAAGTTACCTGTGTGAAGGGTTGAAATAGTAGATGTCACGTATGATTGGGGTACAACACATGGGCAGTAAAATCTGATCTGCACCTGCCGTAACCAAAGAGCACCAAGAGTGACACCACCTCTTTATTTCTAGCGCCATCAGCTGCAAACCTCGAACATTGCAGCTTCAGTTGAATTGCATGTGTCATACCTCACAGTTCAAGATCGTCCCAGCCTCTTCTGTGTCAAATTGACTAGAAAAGATACCACTTCTGGTCTTCTTTTCTCACCAAAATAAAAGTAATTTACATGACCACTGCACGGTTAGAAGTTATCATTGCTATTCTTATACAATACGCCAAGTAGTAATAATTGTGATGGTGTACATGTAAAATAACGCAACATAAACTAAAAATGATGTCACTTAATTTTAATAGTGAAACAGGAAACACAGTTTTAGGGAATTAGACGAACAATACACAAATAAACATGAGATTGAAAGTTCCGAAATTAATAAAAACATGTAAATGGAGAGTTGAAATTGTGCATTGAAGCAATTGAAGCTAAACATTGTATTGATTTTTAAAAACTCTCTTGTTGCTTTACTTAGTAGCGCGTGATTCTTCAGCGGAAGTGATGAAATACATGCGGAAGTTGATATTTAGCGCCAAATCTTGAGTTGGACCACAACAACCATGGATGTACCTCGCCAAATAAAGACAAAAGTCTCCGCTGGCTTCAAGATGCGGGGACTTATGCTACGACCGTATGTATTTTAATAATAGCTGGCCGTTGTTGTGATGTGTTTTACTCATACTGTGACGTTACTGCCCTCCATGAAGCAAGAAAGATAACACACGTCTCGACGGTCCATTCTTCCATCTTAAGTTAATGATAGTGGCATTCAACAAGCTGAGTTTACAACATAAAGCAGACTGTGGTTTTGTGTTGATTGAATTTTGTCCTCCACCAAAGCCAGGAGGTGCCCTGTGGTGCCCTTTAATCGCTTAACGTTACACATGAAATGTCTATGTAACCGCTTTTAATCTCGCACTCTTAGTTTAAATGCCTGCAGTAATGCTTCTTCAACTAACTATAACCAAGTTTGGCACTATAACGTCACCTGGTTGCAGGGATTAACTGAAATTGCTTTCACCCCCTACACACACACACACACACACACACACACACACACACACACACACACACACACTGAATCCTCAACTCCTTTCAATGCTCACACTTTAGGTGACACTTAAAAATAGCTTACATTTAAATATGTAATATCTAACAAATGAACATTTAAAAAATATTTTAGCCTGTTAGTTTCTCAAGCGTAAAAATTAAGATGACGTGTGAACTGTTTCCAGGGCATTTTTTAACATTGAAGTAAGCACATGCGTCAAAAGAAATAAATTATAACAACATGCACGTTTTCTTGTTTTGTCCCTCCAGCGAGGCCAGCAGACACCTGGTGGAAGTCCTGGAGTCTGTCAACGCCTCTGAACTGGATGATATTATTGAAAAGGTCTTGGATGCAGTGGAAAAGCAACCATGTAAGAACAGTACTGTCTCTACGGATCACTGTTTAGTGCACAATGTGTTTTCTTGAAGCATGCTTGCAGGTTGTGACCACAGTGTGTGTTTTTCAACAGTGTCCTCTAGTATGATAGAGCTGTCTGTGGTGGAGATTGCAGTTCAGGATTGCACTCAGTCTTGTGATGAAACCATGTAAGTTCAACAATTAGACTGTGCACCACATTCTACAAGGTTGAATTTCCTTAAGCTAAAAGTTGTCTAACTCTCTTCCAGAGATAATGTTTTTAACATTATTGGAGCCTTTGATGTGCCCAGATACATTTACAGCGTGGAGCGGAAGAAATTTGTACCGTGAGTGAAAGGACCATTTCTCGTTTTGTGTCAAAATCAACCGCAAATGATGTCAATTAGAATTGTTTTATTGGTGTTGGTGTTAGACCCAGTTAATACACTTGCAGATACAGTTTTTACTTTGGATTTTTCTATCAGTATTACCATGACGAGTCATCCAGCACCCAGTCTGTGTGGTTTGGCCAAAGACAAAGCTGAACTCTTCAGGGAGCGCTACACCATTTTACAACAGGTCAGGGACTTTCTGGTCATTAATGAATGTCCAGACGGTGGAGCTGATCCACTCCCTTCACTGCTATTTACAGTATGTGTAGCTTGTTGTACTTACACAGACATATTTTTGTAGCGTATCCATCGGCACCAGCTCTTCACCCCACCTGCAATAGGCGCTGCTGTTGACGAGGGTCAAAACAAATTTCAGGTAACAAATCTTAAAACTCTAATTGAAAACAAAATGCATCTTACTGTTTTGCAACACTAACAGATTGGTTGTTATTGTTGGTCTTTTGTAGCTCAAAACAATTGAAGCCCTGCTTGGTAGCACATCTAAACTGGGAGAAGTGATTGTACTCGGGATGATCACACAGATGAAAGAGGTGAGTTAGGGAAGATCTCGGACGTGTTCCCGTTTTTCACTCAACGTATTATCTAGTTTCTGAAACATGTGTTAATTTTTGTTTCAGGGTAAATTTTACCTGGAGGACCCAAGTGGAACAGTACAGCTTGAAATGTCCAAAGCAATATCCTTTCATATATTTGTGTGAGCTGATCATCAAAAACTACTTTATATCATACAATATGTTGTGGCTTTTAAAGTGGATGTATTCCTTAACGAGGTTCTCACCAGTTTCATAACGGCCTGTACACAGAATCCTGCTTTGTACTGGCAGAGGGTAAGATAACTACAAATACTACAACTGCAGTGAATAAAACAACAAAAATGTAGTAAGATCATAACAAAGTATTATTCCATACATATATTACAGTGACGGTTTTGTCCTGCAGGTTGGTACGAGGACTCTGTTTTCCACGTTAATGGCTTCGGGTTTCCACCAACAGAGTTGTCATCGGCCACAAGGTTAGTGGATTGGAAGAAAAGTGTTGAGACTAATTTTCATTGCAAGCCAAAGTAGTGAACTGCTAGTGTAGCAATATATACAGCCTGACATTAGATATTGGAGGAAGTCTTTAGGTTTTCATGGTGGGAGAATAGAGGGAGAATCTAGTTTCATATCTGTGAAGGTGTTTACCTTATTGATGATATGCAAAGAAAATGTCATTGAAGTAACATCACGGTAAATTCCATCAATTATTTTCTCCATTGCAAAGTATCGAGTCTCCAATTACAATATACTATATTCATTTAAAAATATGATGTATTTCAGCTATAAGTTCAGCATTACGTTACCTTTCCAGAATGCTTAACCCTTGTCGATATTGTGTGTTGTATAAAGGACACAGTGACTCACTGACACCCCTTGCTTTATTGCCAGGGCATACTATGGCAATCTGAACTTCTTTGGTGGTCCATCCACCACTTCGGTGAAGGCTTCAGCGAAGCTGAAGCAGCTGGAGGAGGAGAATGAAGATGCCATGTTCGTAATTGTTTCTGATGTTTGGCTGGACAATGTTGAAGTGATGGAAAAGCTCAATACTATGTTCTCAGGTCTGGTATTGCATTCAGTGTATACTTTACAGGTTCAGATTAATGCACAACATGAATATGCAATCCCTTTAACCTTCGCTTTGTTTCTTCTTGCAGGCTATGCTTCGATGCCTCCTACCAGTTTCATTTTGTGTGGAAACTTCTCTTCTGCCCCGTATGGAAAAACACAGATCAAATCACTCAAAGGTGGCACTTTGGGCTCCTCATCACTCATAACCTACTGTAGATTTTGAGATCTGTGTGTGTGTGTGTGTGTGTGTGTGTGTGTGTGTGTGTGTGTGTGTGTGTGTGTGTGTGTGTGTGTGTGTGTGTGTGTGTGTATTAAAGGGATAAATGGACCGCGTTTCAAAATCTAATAATTTGTTCTCCTTTTAGACTCACTGAAGGCTCTTGCTGATGCTATATGTGCGTACCCCAGCATTCACAGCAGGTAGGATCTGATAGTTGTTACTGTAGTCTGTTCTATTCTTAAGGGTTCCCTGCAGATTTCTTCCCCTCTGGTAGTGCTGTGGAGCTGTTTTTTGTGTGTGAGTGAGTTCCTGTTTTTTTTTATCTAGTGCACATGCAGGTGACACAATACACTGCTGTCAATGGTTTCACCCTAGTCCACTGATCTGCGGGTGGTAGTAACGTACCAAGAAATGTTGCAATGCTGGATTTAAAATACTTGAAACCCGTTTTGCAACTGTGGAAGCAAATGCATTGAACGTGTTTGCTAGAGCTAAACACGGAATGTCAACATAAGTTTTGTTTGTTAATAAGAAAACTCCACAGAGCACCTTGAACTATTCAATGTCAATGTGTTTGACCTAAATGTGTTCACCCTTCTTATCCTGCAGTTGTCGCTTTGTGTTTGTTCCTGGCCCTGAAGACCCTGGTCCAGGCACCATACTGCCACGGTAAACATTCAGAGACAACTGCTTTTCAACATCATTATGTGAGTTCTGTTTAAAAGTTTGGACACATTTTAATTGATATTTTTTCCTTAGGCCTCCTTTGGCAGATCATATCACAGAGGAGTTCAGACAGAGGGTGCCATTTTCTGTGTTCACTACTAACCCATGCAGGTAAAACATATGAGCCATTTAAAAAAAGTTTCACAAAGTATTTGTTTTGTAGAGTTATCTGGTGTACACAAGATTGGTTTGTAAGCCTTTGAGAAATGTGTCACTGGACATTTTGACAGTGTTTCTGTTTTAGAAACTAAAAGTGGCCTGCTTTGTTTTCTGTGTCAGAATCCAGTACTGCAGCCAAGAGATTGTCATCATCAGGGAAGACCTGGTCAACAAGATGTGCAGGAACTGCATCCGGTTGCCTAATAACAATCTTGACATTCCAAATCATGTGAGTTTCAGCTTCTCTGAACAAACCTTCGTACTGAGGGACATTCTTCTCATTAAAAAGACGTACAGTATTATTACTTGAGTTGTCAGAGGTTTTAGTTTCCTTTATACGTCGTCATTTTAGTTTTTGGCATGAATTCAAAGTGCTCCTTAAGCAATGAGTTTTTTCTGCAAAGATGTTTGTAAATAATCAGCCTTGGTCTCATTTCTGACAAAACACAATTTGAAATGTTCTCCTCTTCTTCCCAGTTTGTTAAGACCATCTTATCCCAGGGTCACTTGACTCCACTCCCTCTGTATGTCTGTCCTGTTTTCTGGGCGTACGACTACTCCCTGCGGGTCTACCCAGTCCCTGATGTCATAATCTTCGCAGACAAATACGACCCATTCAGCATTAAAAACACTGACTGCCTCTGTGTCAACCCGGTAAGAAACAGAAGCCTGAAATTATTCTTAAAAATAAATAAATCATTGTTTATATTTTTCTGTCAATATCACAAGTTATATCATTGTCCTGTCTCAATGTGCACTCATGTATTTGTCAATAATTTATCTCTACAGGGTTCATTCCCCAAAAGTGGCTTCACATTTAAGGTGTATTACCCATCCAGCAGAACTGTTGAGGACAGGTGGGATGAGTTCTACAGGTTTTCTCCACAAATATTCACTACAGATAACTGTAGTTTCAAATGTCATACTAATCGGTTATGTTTTTGTGTTCGCAGCAAACTTCAGGGACTCTAAAGAAAATCAGGGACTAAGAAGTGGATCTGAGTCAATTGTTTTGTACATGGCTTATGTATGATACTGAATGTAAAAATGGATTGGTATTCAAATTACTGTTGTGTTTTATTTTTGTATGTATCTGTAACATAGATCTGTATGTATGTCTGTCATGAATAATAAAAGGTTTTATTCATTATACAGAACATCCTGACATCTTTGTGTAAGCCCAACTATCAGCCCATTATTGAGCAATCTCTATATAGTAACTATACTAACTAAGTATATAGTCTAACGTGCATTGTTTGGACCTGCAATTGTATGTGAATATCTCAACGTAAGGCTGTGGTCTTTCACTGCAGCTTTAACATAGAGAGTTTTCACCTTTTTTTTCAGAGTAAAGAGAACTAAATCCCATATATAGTCAAAAGACAAAGTAACTAACTTTTGAGGCCTATTGTTAAGCAAGCACCTGGCCTGACAAAATAGACGTAAAACAACTCTGCAGGAAGAAGAGCCATCAATGGTACATGGCCTTTAGTTCAGACCTGTCGACCTCGTGAGGTTCAGACAGCAGGATGCAAGATGTAAAGCTGTTTTAACAAGATTAGATCTACGTGGCACCAGGAGGCCCGGAAATCTGGACTTGGAGGTTTCTCTCAGGGTCCAGGGTCATAAATTAAGATAAGGAGAGGCAGCAAATGGTGTTGGGGGTTCTGCTATGTTAAAGGTGAAAGTGTGTTTTATTTCTTTAATACAATATAGTGATGCTCAGGTTGGAATAGAATGTGTCTGCTAGAGACCGTGATCCACCTTGCATAAGAGAACAATATATTGAGGAAGTACTCTTGACATATACTCAACGCTTGGCAAGTTTTAATGTACAATGTGAGGAGCAGAAAACGTGGGGCCCATTTCCCTCAGCACCTCTGTAAGGGAGGGTCAAGAGGTTTGATATATGACCAAAAGTCAAGAGTTTAGGTAGATGCACTTAGGCGTGTTAGGTGAAGAGTCGTAGCAATACGTAGGTGTAATTGAGTTAATTATTTCCCCCGCACTTTCAGTAGAGCCTCTAATCTCCTATCTTCACAGTTTTTCTTCTACATACTTTTTAAGTTGCATTTGTAACTTGTATCGCAGTCTAAATCAAGCCAGCGTAGCCTTTATTTTGTTTTCGTCAATCCACCTGAGCACCCGAGGCAGAGCTTCACGACGACCCGCCCCGACAGCCCCTGAGGTGAGTTAGAGGCATATCCACCACGGCTACACTAACTGGTATATATATATATAAATCGAAAGTTACAAAGGTAACTACGGTTCTATGAATCCTGGATGCCTGCCAGAGGCAGTGCGCAACACTGGATATCTTCCGTCTCGCGCATGCGCAGGTCGAGTATTTATAACAACAAGTCACCTGTGACCTCGGATGACCCCCAGCCGGGTATAAGTTCCGGTATCATCCTGAGATCAGTCCTGCGGAATCTTCTCGCGAGATCACGAGATTCCGAGTGACCTAAAACTCTGGCGGTCATCCAGGATTCATAGAACCGTAGTTACCTTCGTAACCTTCGTTCTATTTCATCCTTCCTGACCGCCAGAGGCAGTGCTTAACATTGGATGACTTATATCAACAGATTCACGAGGAATCCTACGGGAACTAGCTTGTATGGCTCAAGCAGAAGAATTTGGGCCAAGAACCACACCCAGTGGGTGAGGGCTGGCAACGTGCACTCTGTAGTATCTGTTGAATGTGCTGGGTGATGCCCATGAGGCTGCAGCACATATATCCACTCCTGGTAGAATGCCCCCTTACTCCGGATGGCCAAGCACAGCCGTTCGCTCTGTATGCACAGGCAATGTCCTCCACTATCCAGTGGGACAGGCGCTGTTTAGAAAAGGCACAGCCCTTCTTAGGTCCGTCATAACAGACAAAAAACTGCTCCGACCGGCGTATGTATGCGGTGGCTTCGACATAGGTTCCAAGGGCCCGCACCGGGCACAGAAGCTCTGACCTGTCCTCTCCCAATGGGGGGGGTCAAACTGTGCAAGGAGGATAGGCTGGTTGAGATACGAGCGTGCCAGCACCTCTGGGAAAAAAACGCTGCATTAGGCCACAGTTTCCTCCTAAGAGGGTATAGCTTGTCGCAGCCTTTGGAGGGCGAGAAACATGCAACTCTGACCAGTGGTCACAAGGCTACAAGCAACAAGCTTTTTTATTTTATACAAGTTCAGCTTAAGCTGATGCTAATAAAAATAGTTAGCCTGCGTAGCAAGAAGATGGAAAAGGACGGATCTCAGGATGACGCCGGAACTTATACCCGGGCTGGGGGTCATCCGAGGTCACAGGGGACTTTGTTGTTAAATACTCGACCTGCGCATGCGCGAGATTTAAGATATCCAGTATTCAGCACTGCCTCTGGTGGTCAGGAAGGATAAAATATAAATACACTTAAATAACAGACAAATAGAGAGAGAGAGATCACTGTGCCAGGTTGACCTCTGGCTCCCCGCCAGGCACCGCTGTGTGTCTACAGGCTCGGAGAGGGATTCATAAGTATTAAATTCCCTTGCAAGAGTTTATCATCAATATTTTCTGTATTTGATAACAGCTGATAGCATAAGATGAATAAGGTTGTCCCTCTCTTGAGCACCAAGCCCTGTGTGATGGTCTGTTCTCGTTGTGTTTGGTGACTTCTTTTTCAAGTTCGCTATTGTTTGGGTGAAAGAGTCCAACGCCACAATTAAAACCAGGTGTTTTCTTTTCGGATATCTGTTCGAGGCCGGGTGGGGCGATTTTGCGCATTCTGCGCAGAACTGGCTCATCTCACACGAGCCTATTGTAAACACGGTTATTAATCAAAGGTGTTTGACAAAGGATTTTCAAAGTAAAGGTCTTTCCTATGTAAAATTACATTTTTCGTGAGAGTCTTTATGGAATACTTGACTGTGTAACTTAAACTTATTTAATACAAGTACCAACGGCATGGGAGGCGTTAACCCCATTAGGTAGAAAGGTATATTCCCACCTATGCTGTGGTTATTTTTGATGAGGTCTACTTTTATGTTTTACTCCGACCTCACCAAGATGGTGGATTTAGGATGTCGACAACTTCCGGTCGTGCCCACTGAACGCTTGTGATGACCTCAAACAAATGGCGTAGGATACTGTTTTTCAAATTTGCAGGAAAAGCAAACATTTGACAACACAAGGTAACAACGGGTACGATTAATCTTTACCCAATAACTGTAATTACACGCATGTTATCTTCGACACCAACGCGACGAATATAATTGTAGAGAAATCCTTCCGCCGACTCGTTGGACTTCTTTGTAGAGTTCACAAACGTTGTGCAGCTAACGGCTTTAAACGAAGTAGTTAAGGGCACTTTAAATAAAATATATCAGTTAGTCTGGCCCTTCAGTGAGACGACGTCTGAACACAAGAGCGAAGCTAAGCAATAACATTGATTTATTTAGCTAAATAGTTAAGCTATCAAAATAGGTCAGCAGCAGTCGTTGTGCTAGCTAACGATAGCTGTCGCAAACAAAGTGACTAAAGGTGGTGCACAAAGTTAAAGGTGCGGATCTGATGTTTGGAGAAACTGAATAACTTAAACAGAAAGAACATAGTTTATTCTCATAAACTAACAGCTGACCAGTAACCCAGATCTTTATAATAATCACCGCTTGCCAGATCCTCAGACTGATTATTAATCACTGTACAAGTTTACGTTGATGTTTATCTGCACTTCACACTTCATATACTTACATACATAATTTGCATTGTTGCACTCCCCTATTGTTTGTTTATTGTTTTTATTTACATCTAACACACTTAATATACACATACATACTTTGCATTTTTGCACTTCTACTGTTTACGTTTTAATTCCTAAATGAATAATGTTTGTTTTTTTCTTTGACTCCAGCTATTTTATTATTTTATCTTTTATCTTTCATCCCTGTTGTTTTTATATCTTATTTTTGTCTGTACATTGCTGCTACGTCGACACCAAATTTCCCCTCGGGATTAATAAAGTATATATTCATTCATTAAGCTCCTGCTATTTAAAGCTAGTGTTTTGAATGTGGGTGGTTTTCTGTTTGCCCAATTGTTGTTATTATTGAATTGGAGCAATGTGTGAACTGGGGTTACATCAGTTACTCGTATTGCCAACAACCAAAGTGATTCTCTCTTTTGCTTTATTGCCCTGACAGGAGCCAGGAGAGACTGACATGGCAGAGAGAATGGCGGAGATGGAGGAAGATGTTGGAGAGCTGCCAGCCGGGGAGGATGACAATGACTCAGACAGAGATGAAGATGAGAGACTGTTTGCTTTGATGGTCAATGACGATATGGACGAGGAGGAAGAAGAGGAGGAGGAGGACGACGACGACGACGACGAAGAGGTCGAGGATGAACAGCCCTTGGATACCGAAGCATTAGAGTCGTTTGAGTTGGATACCCCAGCTGAGCGCAGTGGTCATATAGCAGTGATTGACAGAAACATCATGTATGTTTGGGGTGGATATAAGGTAGGACTGTTTATTAGATACATGTCCGAAAATTGGCATTGTCGCCATATTTTATACTGCAATCTGCACATTTACTTAAAAATACATTCTCCCTCTGTACAAGAATGCTCAAAACCATGGATTCTTTGACTTGTATCTGCCGAGAAATGAGATCTGGATTTACAACATGGAGTCTGGAGTATGGTAATAGCTGTTATGTTTAAGTTGCATATTTATGCCGTTGTCTTCAGCACTGGATTTATGGGATTTGCATGCAAAGTAGACAAATAAAAAACACCTGACTGTTCACAGGACAAAGCATGTAGCTGGAGGCAACCTGCACACATCCATGTCAGGCAGCTGTGGGGTGTGTGTTGATGGAGTTCTCTACTTATTTGGAGGTCATCACGCCAGGGGAAACACTAACAGGGTACAGTTACCTTAAACACCTTTCTTAACACCCTCTGTTTTTTTCTAAAATGATTGTCATATATTATTTCATAAGAACTTGAAGCAGGTCAGCCTACTGTTTGTGATTTTATTTCAGAATGCCTGTATTTTGTGCTGTGCTTTTCCAGATCTATCGCCTGCCCCTTAGAGCTCCCAGCCTTGTTTGGGAGGAAATGAGGGATCTTAAAGGACTTCCTCCATCCTGCAAGGACAAGCTTGGGTGCTGGGTTCAGAAAAATAGGTAAGGGATGACTACCGGTTATTCCCTGTGGATGTTGATGTTAAGTTAACATTAATGTTAAACATCAATGTTAAGTTAATATTAATGTTAAACATCATGCACACTTCAAACCCATACTTGGTATGGTCAGAACATGTTAATGTGGCTGTTAAGTTTGAGCCTTGGGATCACATTAACCATAGTATGGGTGGTTAATACAAAAGTGACTTGATCATTTCTTGGGAAATACATTTTTAGTCAGTTTTGTCTGATACTGTTTCCACAGACTTATATTCTTTGGAGGCTACGGCTATGCTGCACAAGGAACTCATCAAGGGACTTTTGAATATGATGAATCGTCTTCACTTGTGGTCTGTAAACAAAACAAAAACTTGACTCCGTTGCATCTTTTGTCCGTGTTCATTTCTAAACTGTATTAGTTAAAATATATGTATTTCATAGCAAGTTAGACACAAAAGCTGGAGTGTCTTATTTCCTGTAAAGACATTTGATGATGTACTTTTGTTTGCTGCTGCAGTGGGACAGCCCAGGACGAGGCTGGAACAACCACATCCACGTGCTGGACCTGGAGACATCTATTTGGAGCCAGCCCACCACCAGGGTAAACGCATGCACAACGCCAACAATTTCACCTCACGCAGCTTAACCCCACTCTCATGCAAGCACGTCCTTATCGTTATCCAGTCATAAGCTTCTTGCTTGAGGAATATTAGAATGAACAGACAACAATATTTGAAGTGATCTATTCTCCCTCTGGTATGGTCTGATGTAGGGAAACACCCCGTCACCCAGAGCAGCTCATGCTTGCGCCACAGTTGGTAACAGAGGCTATGTGTTTGGGGGACGGTACAAGGTAAGGAAATAAAAAAACTAGGAATTCAAGATGTGGGTCTTAAACCTTTTTGTTAATTATTTTCATATGGTTGATATTACCTACCTGTTCACTGTGAAAAATCCAACTCCCATCTCCATCTCCTTTGGTCTACAGAACTACAGACTAAATGACCTGTACTACATTGACCTAGACACATGGGAGTGGCATGAAATGTAAGTGGTGTTTTTTTCATTCATGTAGGTCCAACCACAGAATAATCTTGGAAGGCAATAATTTTACATTGCTTAATATCAGGTGAAATTTTGCAAATCAAATGTGCCTTTAAAAGTTATAGATCTTTCCTCCAATTGTTCCTTTTGAACACGCTCACCTTTGACCCTGTTGTAGGAGCGTTCCCCAGCAGGGTCCTGTGGGCCGTTCTTGGCACTCCTTCACTCCTGTGTCACCAGACCACATCTTCTTATTTGGAGGTTTCACCACAGACAGAGATACACTGAGTGAGTCTGACACTTGTTCTGGAGTAGCAAAAATAATCCCTCACCACCTCAAAATGATGGCTTGACTAACAGTTATCTGTTTTTCAGGTGATGCTTGGCTCTACTACGTGAGCAAAAATGAATGGAAGCCTTTTAAACACAGTCACACAGAGAGCCCGAGGTAATCCTCCCATATTAATCAAACAAGCAAACAAACATTTGTGTTTTTCTTAAGTTTCAGCGAAATTACTCTGGGGGATGATCAGTCATTTGGGTGTGTGTTTGTGAGGAAACGTATTGTATATGGACCGTTCTTGACATTGTGGCGTGTGTATTTCAGACTGTGGCACACAGCGTGCTCTGGTCCTGATGGAGAGGTGTTTGTCTTTGGAGGCTGTGCCAACAACCTGTTGTCTCATCACAGAGCTGTAAGTCATATCTTAATATAACGTACAGTAAATGTTTTTCTACCGAATTGAACTAAACCTTTTTTCATTCGACAGGCTCACAGCAACGAGTTACTGGTTTTCAACGTTCAGCCCAAATCACTAGTTCGGTGAGTGTGAATTTATTCTACATCTATAAGATGGTCATCTTTTTTTTTTTTTATGATTTTGTTCTCATATTTTCCTTTCTCCACCCGCCAGTTTCTGTATGGAGGCAGTTCTGCAGCACAGGGAGCGTTTGTCTAGTTACTGGGACTGCTTGCCTAAACACCTCCTGCACAGCCTCAAACAGAGAATGGCACGCGTCAACACCCTGGGCTCCTAGGCGTAGAGGAAGCCGTCGGTCTTGCTCAGAGGATGACAGGAGAATGCGTATGTATGGATGGTGTGAGTTTTACTCTCAAAGCTGGTAGTCCTATTGAAGCATTAGTTTAATGTGTGTGGACCCATACAAAAAAATCTTGAAGCAATAGTGAACAGCTGTGGAACTGTTGGAAATGGGTCCTGACTTACAGTCGATCTTCAACGCTGTTTATTTTTATTAACTTACAGGCGTCAAACTCCTGAAAAGCAAGTAGAACCTTTCATGGAGAGGCATTGAGTTTGGTTTATGTTCAGATTTCCTTACTAGAATATTTTTTTAAGCAGGACTTCTTTCATTATTCCTTCTGAAAAGTTAAAAAAAAAGGTTTTTATTTCTGTGTTCTAAGATAAATGGATTCCTACTTTTGTACTAGATACGGAAACTTGATTTGAGTAACCGCAAGTACAGGGTGTTTCTGTGAAGTTTTGTTATTTAAAAAAGGTACAGTGTGTAGCATTTAGGGAGATATTTTGACAGAAATTAAATATTATTAAGCATATTTGATTTGGTATTTAATCACTTGAAAATAGTTGTTTTTGTTACTTTGCAATGAACCATTTCTTTCTATATACGGGTGCTTTTCATGGAGCCGGCTGTCATGTTTCTATAGTAGCCCAGATTGGACAAACCAAACACTTGATCTAGATGAAGGAATTTGCTTTTCTTTTTTACGTCAGCCACTGTTTATCTCAATTTCAGTTGGTTCCTCACTGCTAGATGCGGCCAGATTCTACACACTGGACCTTTTTAATGCCCACAACTATCACAATTTCATCTTTATTTCAAACAAGGCGCTAGCCAGTGCAGTAGTGTAAACCTGCTCAGAATATGGATAGAAAACCACGCTCGCATGATCAGCTTTGCATGCAGACCACTGAAGGAAACTCAGTTTGGAAAGGGGACAGGACTTCCATTTTCAAGTTTAAAGCACATCCTACAGGATGTGCTTTAAAGCCAAGAGTCAAGGAAATAGTTATAGTCCTTTAAAACAAACATATGGCAGTCACTTGTTGGTTGGTGTTGGGAGCCGGTTACTTCAATGATTGCTATGACTTACGTAAATCTTCAATAGTATAAGTCCTCACAGACCTAAAACTAGTGCTTTGTTCCTCAAGACTATCTCCTCTGAAACTAAAGAAATGTTAATTTGTATTATATAAAAATGTATTTATATATTTGTGAAAATGTGGGTTCTTTATTCTGAAAGAGGCTTCTGAAGCCTTTTTAAATTGTCACGAGTGGCTCCGGTAGCATTTCAATTTGGTTTAATCAATAACTTAAATACGCCGAGTGTATTGGATGTTGAGCCACATTGCACTGATGTCAGTAGGGCTTTGTTTGTATTTGCCTGGTTTGCACAATGTTCCCTTGGTGTTTTTTATTGCAGAATACAATGCATCATTTTCATTCGTACTCAAAGAATAAACACGTACCGTGAGTTGTGTTCTGTTCAGCTTTGTTAATTTACATGTTTTCATTTCAAACTAATTCCAGATTCACTAGGATCAATCAATATTTCAACTAAAATGATTGATATCCTGACAAGGGAACTGTACTGTGATGATCAGATCTCTCGTGCTGGAAATGTAGGTGAAGTCAGCAAAGTCCCACAGTTGTGTTCATTCGTCTCTTATTTCTTCTTGGCAGCGAGCAGGTTTGGAGCAGATACTTTAACTTTGCCTGGCATATTTCTGGATAGATCCGTGTCCTGAAACACAGGATGACATCAGAGGGGAAACCGTTTGTATTGTAAAATGAAGAGAAACAACCAAACATCTGAGTGACTTATTTTGTCCAAATCCCAAAGCTATTCTACATACACAAGCTACAAATCAGTACATTTAATCAGCAAATCATTAATTGATGATGAAAAGATTATTTTTCTAATTGTTGTAAATCATTCACCAATAATTTCAGCATTTACAATACTTAACACAAAAATAAAAGCACAAATGTCATGTAAAATGTATTTATAAAAAAGTCATAGTTTGCCTGGTGGAGATAATGAATACTTGAGTAGTGGTATGAGTTATTTACTGAATATTTTATGACACTCTGATGGTCACTGTAGTAGACTCTTGTTTTTAGTTTACTCATTGTTGCAACCTTTAAAAAACGTTTTACAAACTAATGTGACTATTATACTCTGCCGATACTTTTTTCAAATGACTATATTATGGCTTAAGTAGTTTTTTCCGACATGCTATTATACTATCACACACACGGCGTTATTTCTTATACAGCATTTTTTTTCAAAAGCCTAAACTAGGATTTCTTTTGACTTATTCAAAACACTGGGAGAGGGGGGGGGGGGGGGTTACTATCTTTTTGGGGGAGTTTTTCCTGATCCGATGTGAGGTCCCGGGACCTCCGAGCCCTCCGAGGCAAACTTGTATTTGTGATGTTGGGCTATACAAAATAAACTGAATTGAATTGAAAATCTTTACCTTAACACTGCGGAACAGGTCTTTCTCTCTGGTTGAGGAATCTCTGCCTTTCATGAAGCTCAAAACTGCAGTTCGTGCAGCTGGTACAAACAAAATATATATATTTTGTTAAACAATTTCCCCATGTAAAAAAACATTCAGCAAAGGTTTTCTGAATATTCGAATGGATCACTATTCTTACCTTTTCCTTTCTTCTGAGAACCTGGTGTCAACTTCACCTTGTGTCTGTTAACAAGAAAGCATTATTTAGCCCCTGCAAGCTTCCCTTTTCTCTTAAACACTAAAAGATGAATTGCACATACTTGTAGTTGGTAAGGGCAGTGTATGGAGCACAGACTGGCACAGCGAACAGCAGCACATCTTCAGGATGAGGCTGGCCCGACAGAGAGGTGAGCAGATTCTCTGCTTCCTGGAGCGGCACAAAGGAAAACCAAGGTTTAACTAATGCAGTTAGTACACTTATTGGTGCATTAATGGGGCAGTGTGTACCATTTTGGGGGATCTTTTTGCAGGAATTGAACATCATATTTATGAATATGTTTGCATCCATTCCTAACCACCTGAAACTGCCCCCTTCATATCTACAGAGGGAGCGGGTCCTCTTCACAGAGTCTGCCGGGTTGCACCGCCATGTTTCCACACTAGATCAGAATGGATAAACCTAACACCGGCTCTGGTGTTTGTATGTTACCTTCAGGGCGCCGAAGTTCCCCAATACAATTGTGAGACTACTACAAATGTGAGCCGTGGTACAGCAGCCATCTGACTTTGCATTTGGTGGACTTGGAAAGGGAGGAGGGATCGGAGGGCTATTTGGCTGGTTCTGCAACCACACCACTAGATGCCACCAAGTCCTGCACACTGTCCCTTAACTAACACTCATTAATCCTCCAAATGTTCTTTGGATTATTCAAATACTGTATTTACAGCGTAGAGGGGATAACGGTTTCTTTCTATTAACTATAATAAGTATTTATCCAAAGTTAAAAGTTCACATTTAGAACCCACCTCTGCTCCAGGGTTGTCCTGGTCCACCTCATCTTCCTGAAGAAGAGAACACCATTCAAAACATAAACAAAAGTTGGCAGGTAACTTTGTTAACATCACTATACATTTGCATTTCAGACACTGGGTTTGGATCTTGAATGCGTTTCGTACCTTGTCCTCCTGTTCAGCAGGACCTCCCTCCTCTCCAGGCCGTCTCTCCTCATCGCCCTCCACTGCTACTGCCTGCTCTGGGTTCTTTGCTGCAATCTCCTCAATACGAGGTTTCTGGGGTTGTTTCTGAGGGGCTGGTTTCCTGGCGGGTTCGTCTTTCCCCTTCCCCTTCTTTCCTTTCTTCCCCTTATCCTTCTCTTCCTTAGCGGAACCAGCTGACTACGGAAGGAAAGCGTTTACGTCGTTATTCATTGTCAGTCTCAAGGACTGTGCACATGACAACTGTGTTGACCCGAGTTGCAGTTACTACAGTTGTTACAGCTGGCGTGATGGCGGTGCCACTGGACAGAACATAGTAAAGACTGCACAGAGGGTAGTTTTTTTTTTATTCATCCTCACCCCAAGTAGCTGCATCCTCAGCTCTCTGTCCTCTTCATCCTGGTCTTTGTACTTCTCTTTGATCTTCTTTAACTTGTTCTGCAGTGACAACAGGGTAAGGATACGCACAAAAATGACACAGATTGAAGTATCAGATCAGTCAAGGTTCAAAATTGATTTATTAAATGAACACACTATGACATGCATCACAATAGGTACAGTATTCTTTTTAAAGAACTGATACTGTATCCATCCAGTTTGTGCTAGTACAGCCTTCAATTAGCTGCAGATTATGAAAAGAAAAATATGTTCCTACTCAATTTTAATAATTATACTGGTGTTTGCATCCTAATCCTATGTACATTTACTATAGTTGTATCCCTTTTTAATGTGTGTTTTAACCTTTAAGTGTATTTTTCTCTTCTATGGTAAATTGCATCATCCCTGGAAAGATTAGCAGATTCATACTTGCTTTGTTGGAGTTTTATTACTTTGTTTTACATTTGATCCTAAGAACAGAACATCTTATCTAAGTCCTCTCTTACCCGTTGACCTCTCTTCAGTGGCTGCTGGGAAGGAACTCCTCCACTTTTGGATCCCTGATCAGCTGCTGGTCCAACTGACGAAATCTCAGTCTTCTCTTCAGTGTCGCAATCTTCCCTTTTCGGCTTCTTGTCTTCTCTAGTGGGAAAGACAAAAACACCTGACTGTATCACTGACTGGACGATTAGAGACATAGTAATTAAATAAAGTGTTTTTTCATAAACCAACCAAATGTCTTACACACTACCTGTTGCTGAAAGCTTTTCAAGTTTGTGGGAGGAGCTTAACATTAGGAAGTACATGTTGAATGTAAGTTTATGTCTTTTATTCCATTCAATTACCTTCTTTGCTTGGCAGTCACGTGTTTCCTCCCCTGTGAGTCTACCTCAACCTGAAGAGAAATGAATGAATCAACATGAGTATGAAGTGGGACGCCTTTATGATATCACCGAGATGAAAATGTTGTAATGTTCACTACTGCTAAAATGTTTGGGGTCGCTCGTCACAAAAGCTTGATGCGTTACAGTCAGAAGGCTGAGAGGACTACTCCATATTTCTGTAATTGTCTTTCGTGCTTTTAGGTTTGTCTTTTATGAAGGGTTTACAAAAAAAAGTAATGTTTTGTTCTTGGGGAACAAAACGCTGTAGAATGGTTCAACTAGACAAAGATCCCTCTGAGCAACAGATTAATAACCATCGTCGTTTGAAAGAGAAACTGGAAGTGTAAAATTACAATGTGTGCAGATTTAATAGGTGTGTTGCTAAGGCAAAGCTATTATTAAAACCTAACAGAAATACAGGGTTTTCCCCATTGTGATTGTCATTCTATGGAATGACAAATCAGTTTAAAACATCTTCAATCTAAAACACAGAGTAGCCTGCAAAGGGCCCAAAGAAGCTACCCAACATAGCTAAAGCCCAATTGCACCGTTGTGGTTAAATTATGATCGACGGTCACTTTTGCTTTTCTGGAGAGGAAAACAAATTCACAATCAAAAGGATATTCAGGGAAACAATGATTACAACAAAACCTTTGGAGTCCGGATTATACTCGTTTTGTTTCTGTTAAATAGTCACCATTGGATGAAAGAAGAAAAACA
Organism: Taurulus bubalis; assembly: GCF_910589615.1. Classification (NCBI taxonomy): domain Eukaryota; kingdom Metazoa; phylum Chordata; class Actinopteri; order Perciformes; family Cottidae; genus Taurulus; species Taurulus bubalis. The sequence continues at coordinate 8,947,480 of NC_136589.1, read as the reverse complement.
TCAATATAACAGATGATCCCAAACTTAATGCGGCTTAATATAGCGACAGATTACCTGAGTGCTCAGATCCTTTTTGAAACCAGGGTTTTGAGTATTTCTAGAAAAAAGAAGAGACTCATTAAGTACCATCCATTGTTCTGTGCAATGATTGAACCATTAGGTTAGTAGAAAGGTGGGCAAGGCCACGTCATTCTTAGTGCCAGCTTTGAAACAGTAACATTACCTGCTCGGTTGTAAATGAGACAAGGAGATGGTTGTATCCGGAAAGCTGAATTCTTCGCTCTCCTCATTTTTCACCTCCTTTTCCTCATTGCCGTCTTCCTCCCCGCTCTTCTCTGCCTCCAAATTGGCCTCTTCAGGAACAGCAGCCAGTTCTCCACTCACACCATCATCCCCCCCAACCACCTTTTTAGTCATCTTTTTCATCCCTCCATCTCCTGCCGGTCTTTCCTCCTCGGGATCTTCATTACTGCTGTCATCACCTGCACAGCAACAGAGTTAGATACAACACCCGGTTGTAGTTGTTGCATACGCAGTGAATTAAGTATATTTTGTGTCTGCTACCTATCAGCTCTTCTTCCTCCACCAGCTCGGCAGCTCTTGATGCGACGTCCTCCATGTCCTCCTCTATAGTCTTCACTTTTCTCTCCCCTCGGTGCCGAAACAGACTCTCCTCATCAACCTGCACAGAGACGAGCGTGAAACCTAAATGTTTGAAAGCAAAGGATTGAACGTGTACTCACAGCTCAAGATGGTATTTACCTTGAAGAGAAATCCGAAGCCCATAATCAAGTACGAAGGTGGCAGGAAGTTTTTCTTTCCTGGAGAGCAATAGGTCAAATGTTAGATCCTCTGTTAGATGCCGCCATTAGCAGTTACACTTCTCACATGTTGCTCTTGTGCTTCAGAAAATGTGCGTGTCATACCTCTGATCATGAAACTTCCAGTGGTCAGGTACTCTCCAGTGGGAGCCGTCTTAGACACCTGAACACAGATAAAAGAAATCATCGCTAATTAATGTGAAATAATGGTGGTAGTCTATTTTAATCTCCCCATGTCTGATAACACTTTATAGCTGTAAATTAACTCTCCCCTGTGGAGTTTTTGCCACTCATATATGAACACCATAAGTATGTAACACCATAAGCAATGTAACAATAGACCATCAAAAGTGCAAGATAGCAAATATGGAATGTAAAAAATGCACAATTAAGAATAAAAAAAAATAGCTTTGAAAATGTTTGCTGAGGATGGAAGCTAATAATAATAAAACTATTACAATGATAATAATACATTGTATTTTATGTACTACAAATGTATTTACAAAACTGTATCTGTAATCAGTGTTTAAGAGATACAAATATGGAATATATATAAATAATAATAAAAACATCGAAAGCTGGCAAATTCAGTTGCCTGATATTGATGACTTACCTGATGATGATGAACCCACCAAGCACTGGTGATGATCTTGGCATCCCAAGCAGCACTGTAGCACACAGACATAGTGCCAGCTTCTGTCAGGGTACGAGGAGGGATGGGGACACCTGCAGCCGGAAGATAGGAGGGCGGAGACAAAGTGGAAAAAGTCAAATCAAGTATGTTCACAAACTGAAAGCATCAGGTCAAATAGTGGATGGAAATGCGCAGGTTTACCTGAGGGGTTTTTGATGACGCAGCTAGTCGCTCCGTGGAGGTCGGCATGAACATAGATATCGCCTGAAAAAGTAAAAGGCACAAATGAGGGGATAAACCTGCTTCATTTTGAAGGAACTTACTTTTTCAAGGTAAGAGTATATAAATTCATTCATTACCTGCACGGAGGTAGCGTTTGACAATAATCTCGTTCTGCTGCTGATCCCTTCCAGCGATGATGAGATAATTCTCTGAGCTGATGAACCACAAAAACTTCTCAAACCTGCCAAGAGGGGAAGAATGGTTGACAGGATGAAAGGCTCCTCTGGCATATATACATATACAAATACTGTATCAGAGTCTGAATATGTATTCGGCACGTATGGTAGTGTGTCTTACCAGTAGACTTTCCTGGCCTTCTGAATGGTGGTCACAGTCTGCACCTCTTTCAGTGTTTGCTGTGTTTTTTTCTCTGCAGATTTCATAGCCTTGAATGACATGAAAGTAGAAGAACATTTAACAGTATACAAAAGTATGATGACTTGCAAGTGGTTATTAACAATGATCTTTAGAAACACAAATACTTGTTTTGCTCTTAATGTGACGTTTGTGAGGTGATGCTTTGATCTGATGTTCCTTGCTGATTATACAATTTGTCACCATAACTTTTAAGCTGCAATAAATCCTGAGTTTGCATATGGATAAAGCCTTAACCTTTTCCTTGCCGTTAACCTGGAGGGAATAAAACAGCTCTCTTACCTTGCCTGCTGCTTCCATAGTTTTATGTTCTTTCTTTTCAGCACTGCGTTTGAAGTCATAGTACCTAAAAATCACAGTGACAAGGTCCATCAGCTGTAAAAACGCCACCACATAATGCTTAATTCTATGTCTAAAGGAATACATGTACACTTACTTTTTGGCATTGGCATAAGCCGACAGGCCAAGATCCACATCTACTAACGTTGGCTTGTTCCTTTGCAACTTTTTCTGTCCTTTGTCTTTATTTTTGTTTTTCTTCCCTTTCTCCCCCACCACATCTTTTTTCTCTTCCTCTCCCTGGTCTTCCTCAGAGATATATGGATTCCTAGATGAAAAAGATACACATGAGCCAAATGGAGAAACAATAATCAGAGATGTGGGCCTTTAGATTTCTGTCTCAGAAGTTCTCACTTTAAAAGCATGGTGATATGGTTGGTCTGCAGCTTCAGCTCCTTGATGGCGCAGGCCACCGGGTCACCAGCCGCCTGTGCCTCTTTAACGATAGTGCCGATCTCAGTCCAGTCCACCTGATTGGCCAGTGCACTGCGCACCACCTGCAGCGCCCTCTCTACCACAGGCAGGTTCATCTCCACCAGCTCACCCTTTATTCTGTCCACCTCCTGCAATACATGAGACAAGACCTTATGAATTTCAGCAATCTGGAGATAAAATGACTGAATGTCCATTTGCAAATTTCTGTGAATTCTTAACACCAACATTCATGTTTCACAAATACATACAAATGGGAGAGCCGGAGCCATTCTGTGAAGCATTTACAGCAGAAAAATCTTAAGGTTGGAAATAATACTGACCTGTGTTTGGTGCAAGGCCACCAGCCTCTGCTCGTGGTCCCTCTTCACATTTTCCAACTTCTTCATAGCGTGTTTCTCCTGCTGCAAGGCCTTCATGTCAATCCTCTGACTCTCCATCTTAGAAAAGAACTCATCCACTGCCTGAGTGAGAGGACCGCATTGGATTCAGACAACATTCATGCCAGAAGTGTGAATTCACATTGTAAAGAAGAAAGGATCAATATTATTTCCTAAATAAGGCATCAATAAATAAATAAATAGTAAATGAGCAGCCATGCCAATATTTACCTTATCAAAAGTATCAAACTCCAAATATGGGCTCTTTGTATGCTGGGCAAAGAGGAATGGGTGGAATTCATCATATCTGAAAGTAGACATCACTGACGTAAATTAATAAACAAATGGGTGGCTATAGGTACAAATTGTGTGTTAAACAAAGCCAGACATACGTGAGCAGTTCTTCACTGGGTTTGTCAGGAGTTAAGCTTGGTTTCTTCTCACTCTTTTGAATGATGTAGCCCTTGAATTATACAGAGCAGAGAATTTGTGAATATAACAAATCTATTACAGAATTTCAAAGAACTAAAGAATGTTAATGAAAGATTCCTTACTTTGCCACTGAAGTTTTCTGTTTTTTCCAAATAGGTTTCTGCAATCTGCAGGGCTTCCAGGATTTTAGGTGCAGCTGAAAAAGCAGTCAGAAAAAGATACTGTATTTAGAGAAAACCATTACAAATTAAAAACAATCTACATCCACTGGTCTGTTACTGCATTTAACCATCAACCAGTAACCTTGTTTTCTCTACGATACCTGCATCAACTTGACCATCAACTTTGACAGAGCCCGACAGTCCCACCTCTATCAAACTGTGTTCGATCAGAGTTGCTCCATAAGCTGGAGCGGTGTTTGGAAAGGACACAAAACAAAGTTCAGTTTGTTCATTTACATGGTCAAATAAATATAATACATTTAACCTCAAGTGCGTCTGCTTCAGTTCAACATTTCAGAACTGTTGCCTTGCTACTTACGAAGGTGAGGGTTCAGGACCCTTTTAACTTGATCTCCATTCGGTGCTTGGCTGAGGATTTCATTCAGTCTGCAAAAAAAGTAATAGTATATAATTATTTTTTCACTGGTAAAGAGTAATATATGTTTATTGAATTCTGATGGAAGTCCTCAAACTCAACAAGTACAGGTAAAGCTGCTGTTACCGGTCTAAACTGAAGAGAGGTTCAGCGGGTCGGGCGTTCTCCACAGGGTACCGCTCTCTGACAGCAATCTTAACGTCTTCTGCGTCTGCTGTACGAAACCTCAGTAGGTTCAGGATGGTGTACTCATAGTCTGTGAGAATTACGTTACCCTGAAGATGGATATGGAGAAAACAACAAATGCACACATGTACACAAACACATGTATTAATGTCATGGTTCTGGATCCAGGCTTAGAAGATCATAAGTTTGATATATGCATCTCACAATGTTTTCTCACCCTGTCATATAGTTCAATAATCAAGTGGTAGGCAGCCTCATCTGAGCCAAACTGGAGGTCAACAACCCTGTCAATCCCAAGCTGCTTAACCTGGGTCAACCGCCGTGACTTCAGGTGTTTTCGACACTACGGAGAAAGTTGCTTTAAACATTCAGTTTTATTACAACTAACACATACCTAAGCAAATACATGAAAATCACAATAACAAGAACCTTGTTCCGATATTGGCATATCACATCCGTTTATGGATAGGAAAAAAACATGTAAAACTGTCTGGTTCACTGGAAACAATGGTTTATATGGAATTATCAGTGAAATCTAGACTTGAATCATAAAAGCTTACAATATGCTTAAAATTATACAGTACAGATTTGTTACTTCTTACTTTCATTGCAAAGCCCGAAGGCATCATGTTCTTGGGCCATTCAAAGTCTGTGGAGTGAATCCGAGTCCCAGACTCAATCAGGAGAATAGCTTTGCTGTCTGGCCTGGGACAGAGATGTGACACTGAGTTATACATAGTGACTGAAAGTGGTGGAATATAACGAAGTAGAATTATTGAGTTATGTTTTAATTTTGAGGTACTGTACTTCCGTTTCATGCCACATGATACTTCACCTCCACTACACTACATTTATATGACAGCTATTGTAAAATTAGCAGATTTAGATTGTGCAAACAAAGCATATGTTGAGCTAATAAATTAACAGTGACTGGGCCACTCTGTGCTTCATTCATAGCTTTATTTCGATACAGTTACTAGAATACCATCGTGAAAAAACTTCCTTACTTCAAATTCTTTTCTCAAAAAAATCCCAAACTTGAATGCCGTTTTTATATATGTAATAATGTATATTTATAACGTGGTTATAGACATTGGAAACACCATGACACTGAAACTTGTGGAGAAAGTTTTTCAAACTGTCCTTACTTTTGCAGACGGATGAGATACGTTTTGGTGTCGATGTCATACACGTTGTTTACTCTCATGCCAATGTAGCTGTGAAAGAACAAACGCATGATCAACATTTGTGAACACATCCACATTAACGGTGGTTAGCTTAGCCACTCGGCTAAGAGTAATAACACGTATCACCTACTTAGCAGTGATCTCGGCAATAACTGCCCTGATATCCACGGTGGTGAATCTTGTTTTCATGCTGACCGAAAGGTTGACTACAATTAGAAACACTAAGGAATTCACATTTCTAGCAGCTACACGACTTCAGCAGGGAAAACACGCAAGGTACTACTGAACATGCGCACAAGTGACGAGTTTGTACGGAAGCCGACGTAAAGCAAAAATATGAGCCGGTCCACGCCTTTTCCACACATCAGACATGAGCGAATAGAATGCATTGATTGTGAATGGGAGACACTGGTGCTTGGTAACGCTGCGCTATGACATGAACGCAGTGGACCGGTGGACCGTTTCTACATTTGAGCACGCTCATGGTCAGCTCTTAAGCATTTAAAGTGCACGAATGATGCACTACTCAAACTGGCTTATTGGCCTGAAAAACAGGGCAAGCATACGAAATGCATGCAAAACACCACCTAACATCGATCGGAACAAAAGGGGCCCGCTAAATGTTGACATGCAAAACAACAATCCGCAGTCTAACGAAAAGACATCGGACCTGACGACCACAACCCACCTCTGGAAGAAAGGTAAGGCGGTGAATTGTGCAGCTGTTAGAAACATCGTCGCGTCAAATATCTGGGCCTGCAGCGAATAAAAAGGCTTGATTGGGTTTTATTTTTTTTGTCATACATGCCAGGGCATTTTGTGCTGCGTTGTTGCTTTCTAACTTCCATTGTTTTAAGCCGGGCGACGGGAGAGAGTCAAACGTTCAACCGGAGTTTCCCGTTTCCTCCTCGGGTCAAAGCGGAGGGCGAAGGCGTGCTCCGTTACCAAGGCGACGGTCAGCTAACAGGGCTAGGCTAACAGCGCGAGGCTAGCGGCGCTAAACTAGCACCCGGACGGAGAGTTTCGGGTCCTTTTGACTCTTCGCTGCACAATAAAAAATCCGTACATTTAAAACCCCGTTGACATGTGCTGTCCAGATGCGCGTGGTGTGAATACTCGACGTGCACGCGGCGGCTGAGACACAAAGGAATGAATTGTAAGTTTTGACTTAACGCGACCTGGGAGCGGAGGAGCGCGATGGGCTGTCACACGTCAGACATCCGACCCACGTTGAGCTTTCTCTCCAAAGAGTTCCCTCTCATGTTTGCCAGCTGTTTAACCTCTGGAGTAGCTAGCTGTGACATAAGTGTGTCTCTTAAGCAAATAACTGAAAACATACGCGGTTTTTGACCATTGACGTTGTGACCTTTAGTTGTTTGTTGTTGTAGTTTTGCTCTTACTTTTTTTTTTTTTTTTCTTTCCGCGGGGTCTTTACTAATATTTTGCCGAAAACATGATCAACCATATGTCAGACACTGGCTACATTTGCATTGGCAGCGTGGAGGTCTGTTCACGTTTAGGAACATGATCAACATAAGTTGGTCGGACAAAACAAGACATTTAAATGTCAGCTTTGGGTTCTTGAAAATCAAAAAAAATCGATAAAATAGTTTCACCAGATATTCATTATTAATATTTTAACTGCGTATTCGTGCTTAATTTCCCCATCGACCAGTCTTTTCCCATTGTGTTTTATTCGTGCAGGCTACAAAACAGTCAAGAAAATTGGGGAAGGCACATTTTCAGAGGTTTTGAAAACTCAGAGCCTGAAAGATGGGAAGTACTACGCATGTAAAACCATGAAGCAGACTATTAACAGGTATGTATTCTGCAACTAAAAGACAACCTGTCCTGTGCATAGGCACTCATTGGTGCATTTGACCATACTCTATTGCGTATGGACACCTGTAACATGAGTCAGAAGATTAACTCCCCCTTAGTCTTAAGTATTCTATTAGATGTCGACTTACTCCGCCTTTGAACTTGTAGTGATGAGGTAACAGTAGATGTCTCTGGATGACATTTTAGTTGTCAGTGCAATGGTTTTTAACATGAACTTTTCCCTTTTTAAAATATGCCATTTATCCTGTGGACATTGTCCATTTACAGTACAGCAGTGATGCAGTTATTTTACTTTACATTTAACGATAATACATGTTTACGCCTGTCAAATTAAAAGTGCAAATGTCATCTGTCATCAAGTCTGGAGCAGGCCAACAATCTGCGGGAAGTCCAGGCAATGAAGAGACTGAGCCCACATGCAAATATCATCCAGCTACATGAACTCATTTTGTGAGTACTCAAGTTGTTGTCTATTATAGAGTTATTGTATTGCCAAAACCTAGTTCCATGTGGCGTGTTATATTAATCTAACACACAATGTTTCAGTGACAAAGAAACTGGAACGGTGTCTTTGATTTGTGAGTTGATGGAGATGAACATCTATGAGTTCATACAAGGTAAGTCTACCAGCATTACTGAGTGCAAGCATGTAATAAATAATAATAGCGATGAATTGGAACATGAAGGTGTACCGTGGTCTTTCTGGAAACATTTGGGTGAATTATGGTCTTATATCGCTTCTTCATTCGTTACAGGAAGACAAACGCCACTGCCTGACAATACAGTAAAGAACTACATGTACCAGCTTTGCAAATCACTTGAACACATGCACAGGTAGTTATGAAAACACCTCGGGTCACACGAACCAGTAAACAAAAACAAAACAGTTGAGATCATTTTCCTTTTTCATGTCCCGTTTTTCTTTTCTTGTTTTTACAGCTGTGGGATCTTTCATAGAGATGTGAAGCCAGAAAACATTCTCATCAAAGTGAGCTGCATCATTATTATAATTTGCTTTAACATTGACAAAAAATAAAAAGGAGTTCATACACGTTTAAAAATGTAAATGTATTTGTACAAATTGCAGCAAAATAGTCTGAAGCTTGGCGACTTTGGCTCATGTCGGAGCGTGTACTCCAAGCCCCCGCATACGGAGTACATCTCCACACGCTGGTACAGAGCCCCCGAGTGCCTCCTCACTGACGGGTACTATGGCTTAAAGATGGACATGTGGAGTGCTGGTTGTGTCTTCTTTGAGATCATGAGGTACTTCTGTAGGGAAAGGGCACAACATCTCGTCTGTAACACCCATAGAACAGTTCATGAGTTAATAACAGGACAGGAATACTCTTATGAGGTCACACACATTCATCTCACAGAGTTGTCCTTGATCAATGTTACCAATGTCTGCATTCAGTTTTACTTCGCTCCATTTGATCGATCATGTCTGCCGACACAGGCTTAAACAAATGTCAAACAAATGCAGTGCAAATGGATTCGTTGTGGCAATCAGATACTTGTCTGTTTCAGTTTGACCCCTCTCTTCCCTGGAACCAATGAGTTGGACCAGGTTGCCAAGATCCATGACGTGTTGGGGACACCAGATCCAAGTATTCTCCAAAAGTTAAAGCAGTAGGTGTTCCTCCTGAAATGGGTTGTTTGAAGCATGTGCATCTTTGTGACAGGAATTGTGAATATATATATATATATATATATATATATATATATATATATATATATATATATATATATATATATATATATATATATATATATATATATATATATATAGTTTTTATGTGCTTAGAAAACCAAAACTTCTCATGGTTTCTTGTTGTCTGTCAGGTCTCGAGCGATGCATTTCAACTTCCCCCCTAAAAAAGGCAGCGGCATCTCGAAGTTGGTCCCTCACTGCCCGCCTCCAGCTCTGTCACTACTCTATCAGATGCTCGCCTATGACCCCGATGAACGCATTACTGCAGAAACAGCTCTGCGGCACACATACTTAAGGGAAACCAGGTACACCTTGCAAATAACAATCAATCTCCTTTGATCAACATATTCAATCAAATTTAGTTGATACAATTACCAGGTCTGCTTGTTAGACAAAGAACTGTCATTTGTAATAGAAATCTTGTGTGTTTCCCCCCCTCCATCAGGCAGGCAGAGAAGAAAGCCGAGACTTTTCAGAGAGCATCTGGGACTATGGATGAACTAGAGAGTGGCGGGATGCACAACTCCTTAGACCACATCTGGCGCCCTGCCAGACTCGGCAAACAGCTGAGAGGAAGACACACAAGGCAAACCCCTTTATTAAACGTAAGTTAATGTTCAAGTCAACTGAAATGAAATGTCAGAAGCCCATGAGTCCAAATTAATCTGAATACAACTGGTACCATCCGATACTTCCTCCCTCTCCAGCACAACATGAAACATGTAGTGGAGCCCCTAATCCGACGGAACGTCCCTCATAACCCCATAGAGCTACCTAAGCTCAACATGGTTGTGCCCGGATCACAGATCTCTTTCCCAGTCTCCACCTTGCCTGCCTTTACCCACCGAGGCACTCTGCCAACCATCACGTCGAAAAAGTGCCAGTCACGGTTGGCAAAGGTAAACACAGGTGTGCTAAGCAGACATCAGGCTTTTTACATGTTTGAATCATTCAGTCATTTAGGTTGAGTCACACCTGTAAAGGGCTCTGGGAAAGTCAAGTTAAAACACAGCTGACAGGTTTGTCTTGCATGCGAGACGTTTGAAAAAAATGCAAAAGGAAGTCACATTAAAATAACTGAACAAGTGTCTTGATAGCGCTTTCATTCAGGGCTTTGATTTGTCATTCAGGCGGCTTTTCCTCTCTTCACAGCCCCGGGATGAGTCACACCGTGCAGCTTTCAAGACCTTCTACATTCCACCTCTGGATAGGAAACGTGGAGGCTACTGAGAATCCAAAACACTTCCAACATATTATTAAAAATGTTCTCCTAAAACTGGATTGACCTATACTGTTAAACAAATTGTGGAGAGGACAATGTTTGGACAGGCCAGATGTTGAAATCTATGAAGCAACACAAACATGATGAAAAATGCAACAAAGACCGCCATGCCTGTCATATTCCCAGTTTTGACAGCTCACATCAAGCTGTTCAATGTACAATTCAATGTAATATCTTCACAAACAATATTGGTCTGTAATATTACGATGGATTGAGAGTGTGTAGTTTAGTTATGACCTCAGTTTTACTTGACCTAGTCAGGTGTTACATGTTTACAACTGTTAAGAAATATACTTCAATCTGAGCCTATTACACAAGCTAAGCAATAAGATATGACAAGTGAACATCCATTTACCATAGGTGAGTGAAATGGTATTGAAACAGATTAATTGACACACCAAGTAGCTCCTGTTAAAAGGATTTTTATTGCCATGTAGCATTTTCGAGCACCAAGCGTTCCCTCAGATTGTGTGATGCTGACAGCAAAAAAAAAACACTGACAGGAGCTACTTGGAGTGTGGATCCATCAGTTTTAATTGTTAGATATTTCTTTGATCCAGCACCCATCCTACCAGACACTGAATGTGTGTGTCTTTTTTTTTTTTTATCGTTTCTGAATGAAATAGTATAATATATTTGATGAGTAACATGGTCAACTTCCTGGAAAATAGGGGGCCTTCAAAAAGTTGTCTTTAACCCGTGGACCTGTTCTGGTTGTCTTTTTTTACAACCTTGAATCACAAATGATCAATTCAATTAATAAATTATAAAAACATGACTACAAACTGAACTACATTTAATTACGTGCTACTGTAAAACATGTGTTTGACAGCAAGTTTAAATCAATAACTTGCAATAAACATAAAAACCAAGGGTGGGGTTGAATACTTTTTATAGGCATTGTATACTTGTGATAGTCTCTTTCCAAATGCTGCGAATGAACTCCTCGGGACAAAGGGCTTCAGATTTATTCTAAGCCACAACATTGCCTCTGGAGAAGTATTTTAAAGGCACATTGAACTGTAATGTAAATAAATAGCCCCATGCGGGCAGCAAGACAGATTTGCAACAGTCAACAAAAAACAACTTTTAGATCAATTATGTGTGTGATCTTTAATTTCTATGGCCTTAAGCAAGTCCTAAATATTTGTATTTTATGTTTTGTGTTGAATGTAGCTCCACCTGTACCTCCAAATGAAGCAACGAGGCTTAAAAAAAAAAAAAAAGTACAATTTAATTCAGAGCTGTGAACGGAAAAAAGTCAAACGGATTGTGACTCAGTCTGCGCTGTATTTTGTTGATTATTGTGACGCATTACCAGATTAAAGAAGTTATGGGTCATTTGTATGATGTCATCGTTAAGGTGCTACAGCCTCCTGATACAAACTTGTGAAGAGAAAAGATTGATGACAATCATGATTTCTTTTCAACAAATAATAAAGTGGAACATGTGAACTGTTATCCACTATAAAAACATATTCGCTGCACCAACTTCCTGTCTGGTGCAAAGGGTCACTAAAGTCTTCATGGCATAATCAAATATTGGTTATCACACAAAAAGTACATTAATTAATTAATACTGCAATAGTGTCAAATGGGAAAGACTCGTCGGTTGACTTTTTATCTGAATTCTTTCAATTGGCTTTTTCTTAAATTTCTTTAAAGAAGAAGGTCTGAGGCCTAATGCAAGCTTGTATCAAGTCTTTTGAGATTCAATCGTTGTCTTCCAGAGCTTCAAAGACTACATACTTGTCAGCTCCTTCCTTGCAGCTTTGGCATTTATATGACAATGTAAGCAATTTCCAAGCATTACAGCTTTGTTATGTAAATACAGTACATGTGGGTGAACGACAAAAGGAACAGAAAACGGTGTATTCAAGATTATTTTAATATTATTAATATGTATACTTTAGGATTTAGAAATATAACTATCAATGACAACTTCCACTGGAGTAATGGTAGTTTGCTTAGGGCCCCATCAAATCAATTAATTACAATATGCACATTATGATACAAAGCAGATTTTAATCTGAAATAATATTAAAATAAATGCTCAATAGATAAAGGTTTAAATTGTTTTTATCATTTTTCTTCACCTATTGTTATTAGCCATCTGTGAGTTCTGAGCACACCCAAAACTTAAAGCCATTTTCTTCTAATAAACTAATTTAAGTGCAAACATTTTTTCCTTTAAAAAGACTGATTGCAGCATCCAACTTTAGATTCAGATTTAAAGACTGAGGATGATTAAGCCCAGTGCAACAAGGCTGTCCTCAACCCTCTTTTTGTTCCACTAGAGTAGTTATAAAAACAAACAACATAACAAAATCAGTGCCAAGTTGTTGATGGTGAGATTCTCCTCAAAAAAAAAAAAAAACCAGAAGGAGTGGGTAAATGTGGATGGATACAAAACTTTCAGATGCTTACGCACTTGGTGGTAAAAGGATAGTTCATACAAAAATCATATTTTAGTCAGTAACGTAACCCTGAGCCAAGACTGAGCCACACTACAAGGTTAAGAGAAAAGAGAACACAGATTCTGAAAATTGAATGAACTATCCCTTTAACCTCAAGCCACAATTGTCTGGTTCGCATCTCACAAAGCAAAGCTCTATTTCCAGAGGGAACAACAGTCTGACGGTATTTGAAAAGAAAGCTTTTTTAAAATCTAAAATGTGTTAAAACTCCAGAGAACAATAGTACATTAGCGCAAATAGTCCACAATTGCACCACACCTTTTCTTGTTTCATTTCTCCTCTAGGTCAAGTGAGTGATAAACAAAAACGAAAAACAGAAAAAAGCCATTAACAAAATCAGGGGGGGGGGGGGGGGGGGGGGGGTTATAAAAGAAAAGGAAAACTTGCAATGCTTGCAGGGTGAAGAGCAGCATCAGACTCTGGGTTGCAGGGTTCTTTAGCAGCAGAAATATTGTGGCTATACTACTGTTCCACTGGGAGAGCTGGCTTGGTTTTGGGATGACAATAAACCCTGGAAAAAGGAAAACAAGGAGATTTGCATTGGGAAAGTTGACACACTGTAGCAAAAAAAAATAATCAAGCAACAAATAGCTCATTCAAAAATCAGCCTCTTCCTTCCATATCCCGGTCCCCTGCATTTAAACGTCTGTGCAGCGCAGTCAAAGTGGATGCGGAGTATGCAGTATGAGACTCTTTGAAAGGTTTGCTTGATCAAGGCACTTCTAATGTCCACAACAAGATAAACTTGTTTTTTCCAGGCACCTTTTATAACCTCTTGATCTGACCTTCGAGGGCATTGTCCTCTTTATTTTTTGCAAGCATTATATTTTATTGCACTTCTGCTATTACACATTCAATCCTAAAAATAAACAATAAGGTTTGTTTGAACTTATTTCCTCTTATGAATTCTAACTGCAGTTAGTATTTATCCAAATGTTGCCCCACTACTGTGTGGTGCCATCATTTACAGCTACTGGTGTACATTTCAAGGGCATTCTTGCCTCTACCACCTGCTAATGTAGTAACAATCTCAAAAGACTAACTGTATGTTCCAGATCCAGACACATCATGTGCCTTGTTCTGGCAAAGTCTGTCAAAACACAGACAAAAAGGGAAGTATATAGGGGAGTATACACATTAAGCTGCAAGCATGTGAGGAACTGCAGAGATTATTTATGCCATTTGCATAAAAGCTGAAACGTGAAAGTGTATGCAGATGATTTCTTGGCTATGCTGCTATGCATTGTGGGATGATTATGATGAACCAATGAACACACTTTATATGGATTAACGTCTCCTCCCCCCCACAGGTCTACACAGGAAATCCTCCTTATCAGAATGTATTATATAACCGGACTACTATTTGTATAGCTTTGGTTAGATTTCAAACGTAGGCATAATGGTTCCTTCATTGTAAAGCAGATGTACATTAAACAAGTCTGATATGTTACTCGCCTGCCTGCAGAAATTGACAGTCTTGACTAATAAAAGCTAAAACTGCTCCTCCAAATGTTCATACTTTTATTTTATGCCTTCAGACTATTTCCTGCCTTTAGTTACAGCCCGTTAACTGACTTAAGGACAGTTTAAGATTGAAAGACACTTTTCCCCCACATTTCCTACATTAAAAAGAACTTACCACTTTGCCTGGCCTCGCCCATGTGCAAATAAATCCCTCCTGACAAGCAGTCACTAAACAGTCCTCTAAAAATATGAGTACAGTCAGTCTCTCGTGTGCTATCTTTTTACAGATGAGGGGCTCAAGGAGGGGCACATCCTCCATGCGCGGGCACAGCAGAGTGCCCAGAGTCTTAGCAGGGTCCGATTTGGTTTTAGTCAGCAGGTTGAGCTTGTCGCTGCTCTTGCTGCTGATGTGACCCATGCTGTGGTTGCGTTTGTGGTCCTTCTCGTGGTGGCGTTCCTTCCGATCGTGGAGTGACAGCGTGGCAAACTTACTCACACCAGTAGCAATGGCACTGTCCATAATACCACTGCCGATGCCGCCACCAGCTTTGTTGGTATTGTTTGCCGTCGCTGTGGTGCTGGCTGAATGGGGTAGGCTGTTTGAGCGTGGTAATGCAGTAGAGAGGGAGTTAATGCCAGGAGTATTGGCACCACTGTTGTTTCCATTAGTAGTGTTACTAGAGGTGTTAGTGATTATTGTAGCACCCGCAGGAGGACTGGTAGCATTCATCACGTTAGTGTGTGTTCGTGTCCGTGAGAGCGGAAGGTGGGGGAAAAGGATGTCCTCCGTGAGGTCCCATAGGCACAGCTGAGTGTCCTGGCCCACTGAGCCAAACCTGTATGTGACACTAACAGGCCGGCTGTCCGTGGAGTTGCGCTTGGAGAGTCGAGACTGCGTACTGTTGGCCCGGTCTCGTCCAAAGTGGATCATCTGATCCTGGAAGTCCTCGTCGCTGCCACTGAACTCCATTGGGTCACTCTCTTCCACGCTGGTGGTGTAATGGTCAAATGCTACCACGCTAACCCATGACTTGTGCCCGTGACCTCGGGCAATGACTCTGCAGTCCAAAAACGACCACACAGTCACTAAATCGTCCTCTCCACCTGCTACTATGTACTTTCCATCAGGGCTCCAGCACACGCACAACAAGCCACCAAAGTAGCTCTTCATGGTGCCATGAAGCTCGACCGCGTCAAAGTTGAAGACTCGTAAGAAGCCGTCTTGGCTAACACAGGCTAGGAACTTCCCGTCTGGAGAGAAGGCAAACTCATTCAAAGCCCCCTCGCCTACTGTCCATTTAAGGAGAGGGTTCCGTGTGGATTTACTCTTACAAGTGTGTACAGAGTAGTTCTCTCCCTGTTTTAGCAGCTGGTAGTGTGGTGCCGTGGTGCCGCAAGTATGCTCCACGTTGTACAGGTACATATTCCCACTGGCATGAGAGACCAGAAACAGGCTCTCAGAACCCGGCACCCATTTCACGCAGGTTACTCTGGACTTGTCTATTAGTCTCTGGCGGGAGAGATGGGCAGTTGAGGTTTGAGGGGCAGTTGGCAGGAGAGAGCAGAAGGAGAAGGGGAGAGTGAAAAAGAAATATCAGCACAGTATCATCAAGAAATCAATGTTTACAATGTTATTTAATGCGCCACTTTTGGTCATATTCTGTTTAAAAAGGTGTGAGGCAGGGAAAATACAAATAGCAGCACAGAGTAAAAGAAAGGCTATGGGAAATCCTTTGAACATAGACAACGTTTTGCCATTCAGATGCTTTAAATCCTTATAAGAAGGTGGAAGCATTTACTACAAAGATACATTCAAATTACACAACAGTTTAAGAGCAACATAAGAAAAGTATTTTAAATCCTGTTGGGGATCACTTCTATACATCTCAATTTGTTGTGGATTAACTTGTGGTTTTCTTGCCAGGCACAAGTTAATTCACTAAAAGTAAAAAAACATATGCAGATCTCTATCTGACATCAACAGTACTACAATAACTAACTTTGTGAAAAATGTTATATTGAAATCCACTGCTTCTCCTAATTTTTCCTCTACTCACACACACACACAACTTGTATTAATCTAATCTCCGTCCCTCAGTCACCTACCTCCTCATTGAAGAGCTTGCTTGTCTCCTTCTTGATCGGGTCAATGAGCTGTACCTGTCCAGCAGAAAAACCCACCAGCAAGGACACACTTTCTGCTGTGGCTGTGAGGTGGTTGAAGTCATGACAGGTGGGCTGCGTTCCCTTGTAGATGCGCTTGTCTATGGGCTTGCTCAGGTCAGCAGCCTGAGTGGAGAAAGAGGAAATGCACATGAAATGACGACAGTAAACTTTAAAAATCTAAAATTACTTAACTTTGTTGCATGACGAAGGCTGGTTGAACCGTTAGTAATAAACTATTGGAGTGCGCGGTTACATTTATTCTTGTACTGCATTTCAAAACACACTGGTACGAAATTTAAAGTCGGTTTAAAGCTTTCTTAAGTCAAGTATCTTGCAAGTGTACAAGAAGTGACAGCTAAACTCAATTATTTATGACCTTTTGCAACACATCAAATAGGCGACAGTCACTGAGAAAAAAAAGAGGAAGGACTCAAGTATCCAGGTACGGCTTTTTCTCTGTCGATGGATAGAAGTTAGCGATCATTCTTTATGATTTACACGTAGTTTTTTAATGTGAGGTAAACATTATTTTTTACTGCGGTCAACACACCATGGGTATGCACTGCAGATAACCAGTATAACAAGAGCTCCATTATGTAATGATTGACAGTTTACACTACTGGAAGAATGGAAATTGGTTGAAGACGATGTGTTAGATGAGACATTAAGTGGTTGTGTCTCACCTCAGTGACCAAATGTCAAACCATGTTTTAAACGTATTTCAAATCAAGAGTACAGTCAAAAACACATCTCTTATGACAAATTACATCACAGATGACATTAGGACAGTACTTTGATGATTAACAATATCAGCACAAATGTTAGACAATAAGCAATAAGCCTATGTCAAGAGTGGTGAAGGATACTTTGAAGTAAGAAGTAAAAGGAGATGCATACAGAAAATAAACAGGTCAATGTGATCTCCTAGATTTGTTCACTGTAATTTTCAAATAAATTATATTTGTTTAGCCCAATGTCACAAAAAGGGCTTTACAATCTGTACAACATATGACCACAAAACAACAAACACATAGCCATGCATCTGCTCCACACAATGTTGTCTTTCTCTACAAATGTTGTCCTACAAACTCTTTCAGGTTGGTGTTAGTTCAGCCTTTAGCCAGTTGAATGAGGAAACGCATGACATGCACATGTTTCACTGTGAGTAATGTATAAGGCCATGACACATCGATTCAAGTTAGAAATCAGATGATCCCGTCAACTGGTGATGCTAGCTGTTAGCTGAACTCACTTGACGTCGGGTTAGTGTCAAAATATATACGGCTGCTTTATGAAGTTATTTTCAAATGTAACTTAGGACCGCTGAACACAGTCACCATGTGATGTCCAGTCGTTTTTCACCTTGTTATCTCTTTTGGTATGTTTGTCAGGACCCGACATCGTCACCACGAAATATGCAATAATGGAATGACTTGTTTGTTAGCGACATCATATAAATACATATTGTGCGATGATGCAGCCTTCAAAGACGATGATCTCGACCTAACTTGCATGTTATGATTTATCAAACTATAAGCTCCACCATACATGGCAATGTAACTAACGCTAGCATTTCCCTACGAGCAGAGTAAGTCAGCCTCGTCTGATGAGACATCTCCAGAGCTAAGAAGTGCCATTATTTACGACTGTCCACACACACACACACACACACACTGAATCGGCAGCATTGTGATTTTGTCGACTCCTCTCAGTCAAAAAGGCGTCGACAGGTGTTTCGGGTGGAACCCGAAGGAACTGTCACTGTCACCACAAACTAACGTTAAAACATTAACCGCCACGGCGGCCATGACAACACTGACAACTTGAGTTGAATCAATCGGTCGGCTTTACCCCGTCGACCAAACTCTCGAATCCTACCACCCAGCAACAAGTAAAACGGAGCGAGAGACCGGGGGACGGGGTTCCGCCCCCCGGCCTCGGACTAAGTCAGCTGCCGCTAACGTTGGCTAGTTGCGTTAGCTCCAACGTAGCATCAAGCTAACTAGCTGCGAGCTAATTTCAAAGTCAAGCACCTGTCAGAGTTATTTAACACGTCCAACACGAGCCCGGATTTCAGCAACAGCGAGGGCAGCCGGGTCGCGTTTTGACGTGCAGTATCGTGAATGTCCGTTGACAATAGCCGCGTTAGCTCGCTACCTTTCTAACGCCTTTGTAGATGTAGAAGTAGAGCTCACGGCCCACATTGAAACAGATCCGGTCGCCGTTGCCTGACTGGTCGTTGACGTTGACGAAGGAGACCTTGACGGGGTTGGAGCCTTGCGAGTTGAAAGGCACCCTGTTGGGGCGGCTGTATTCGGAGTGAGTGAGGAGTTTATAGACGCCTTCCCGAGTGGTGAACTGAGTTTTAATTTCGTTCATCTCCTTCCCTCCTCCCTCCGCCGCCATCTTTGAAATTAACATTCATCCCTTTCCCCCAGGCCGGATCTTACGCACGGGGAGCGGGGGCCATGTAGCGGGCATTCCGACTCTCCCGGTCCCCCCAATGGTTCACCGGGGAACTGGAGGAGGAGGACACGACTGGAGCTATTTTAGAATAACACATTTGCCACAGTATTTAACTTTTCTAAAACCAAAGTTCAAACCATATATTACTTGTATTAACGCTATATGTGGGAAAATAAAAGTTATAAAACAATATAAGATGTGTTCGCTTTCGTGGTAAGTTGATAGTTTAAGGTATACATTTAGAAACTCTTTAAATACGTTTACAAAATACACATTTAAAAAAAAACAGACTGATAAGGTAGGTATGTTGATATACATTGACATAAATGCATTAGTAGCAAAAGCAGCGAGGTCAATGCGGGTTTTATTTTGAAAAAGAATCACCGGACGGACGATTTTGTTAAAAATCTTTTAATTTGCAAACTAAGTGGCGTTTTGAACTCGTGCAAATGCTACCATCGTGTGTAGACCGACGACTGGTCACCCGTGACCAAACATTTGCTGCATCACATCAAAGCACCTGGCACTTTGCTGGTTGACTCATTTGCCTTTTACCCGACAACACAACAAATAAATTGTAGTTTTACTTTATCACGGTGCAAATACGTTTGTGGTAAATGTCATGTCATATGGTGGAAGACGACAACTGAAGACGACATCTCCAGGTATCAATATGTAAATATATATATATATATATATATATATATATATATATATATATATATATATATATATATATTTCAAAATTAAAAACTTAGAAAACTTGAATTTGTAGTATGTATTATGTTTGGTGTCTTTAAATGCATTATAGTACATATTTGTTCTCCAATTAGATGACAAGGATAGACATGTGCCCAACAATATGGACCAGCTTGCTTTCAAATACATGGTGAGATAAATCATTTAGCCACATTGTATTACCATATTGAGAGTGCTCTGTCTCATTTAATTGTTTTCCTGCTTTGACGTTTGATAAATGTGACCTCTGTTTTTTTTTAAGGAGCTGTGCAAAGTGGAGTCCAGCACTGATTCTGACTCAGAGACCAGTCCACGGCGGTCGGACACCAGCACTATGGTATGCCTTTTATTTCTGAATGTGACCATCACACACACAATAAGTACATATAGATAATTGACAATATACATTTATTGTATACATATATTGTACATGGCCTAAAAAGAGATTGCACCCAGTATCAAACATAATACATTTTCTATTGGATATCTCAATGAATTCTGTTCTAAAATGGGATCAAATTGAGTTTCTTTCCAAGAAACTGACTCCACATGCTCATTATCTTGGCACCTAACATACACACCTTCTTACGTCCACAGTTTTGTCTTTTGTGATCTCAGTAACATTGTTTAGGAGGGGAACACATTGAATGGGCTTCAGCAGGCTTGAGCTTTTTGATTTAAGAAATTGATAACTTGTTGATGGAAAAATCACTGAATTCCTTGTTGAGCAGGGATGTGTGAGCAGTACACCTGAGAGTGGAACTTTTCGGCGGACATTGCCATTAACACGCACGCCTGCAGGAAGGCATGGCTGTCATTCTTTGGTAAGCACTATCCTTTGTCTAATCTGCCCCCATTCTGCCACAAAAGAATCCTGCTGTTCCATACTTTCATGAATGAATGCATGTGTGCTTGCTTGTGATTATAGTTTTTGGACCCATACGATGGGAGCTCTGAGGATTCTGACAAGTCAAACCTTGATGTGGGTGTCTCCAGCAGGCAAACGAGGCCGCAAGGAAAAAGTGGTGGAGGAGGAGGCTGTCGGTTCTTGGGTAGGAGTAGGAGTAGGAGATTAACCCTTCATCACCCTGCGTCTGTTGCCCTCAGAGAAGTGTCGAAAAATGGGATGAGAGATCCCGTAACGGAGCAGCAGCAAAATCTTTTGGATGTCCAGATGAAATGTGGGAGTGACTCTGAGCTGTGTGTCTACAGGGATGGTTGTAGAGATCTTAAAGAGGAACTGGCCAATGATTCAGCAATGCACAGCCAAACCAAAGACATAGAAATGCATTGCCAATTTAATGATTCAGGCTTACACGCTACAATGCCCTCCACATCTCACTTACCTGGACCTGTAACCCTAGTGGAAGGGACTTTGTCCCAGAGGCTGGATAGCTCCTCTGAGACATCCCCCGGCCCCTATAACCTCCGATCGATTTCCAAGAGAAAGCTGGGTTTCGCTGAAGCAGAAGTGGTGCAAAGAAAGAGGCAGTGTGTTGTCAACATGGATGACGAACAAAAAGAAAGGGACTCTGCATCTGAACCATGTTCAAGCCATCTAATCGTGGACTGACAGACCGAAGTACTGCAGTCAGACTAAATGCCTTAAACGATTAAAAGGTAGAATGCAAGATTATGGTTACTCGGCAATGCACTTTGTTTATGTATAGATAGAACAGTGTAAATCCCTGAGGGTTTACATTTGTACCTCCCAGTTATTTTGAGTGTCTCACATGTGTCACATAATGTACCGATTGCCTTTAAGCAGTTAGGATTTTTGTTAGAAGACTTTAGTCTCCATACACAACCTACAACCTATGCACTGGGAATGAAACTGTATTTTCCCAACTACCGATTAAAGAAAAACATTAAATATGATATTAAATGATATATATTTTTGTATTTCCATGAAAGCTTTATCAGTGTGTGCTATACTGAATAGTGACATTTGAGCACCTCCTGATATGTGCCGCTGTGTCACCATGTCCAGAGGTAAGGAAATTAACTGGGATCTGGTCTGGGCTAAAACAAGAAGTCTATCTCTGGAAATGCATGAAAATCATTGGGTACATGCTGTGATGCTGTCCACTACTTCAGTTTACTGAACATAATTATACAGAAGAGTGGATTTTCCTGTCACGATCAGGCATACTTTAATTTGGACAATCCGTTTCCCTGTTTGTGTCCAGGAGGAATAAAAGCTGTACCTCAATGATATGACAAGGGACAACACATGCGCACTAAACTCAGGTCTGCACTTGCTGAAAGGCTCACTAGCTGGAGCACAATCATAGAACATGGGGATGATTTAATTTGTTTGAGGCGTCTGCATGGTGGGAGTCATAGTAGCTTCGCTTTATGGGTGAGAATTACTATTGTGCAATTATTGGAAAAAATATTTTAACAAAGGACCATTAAATACCTTCTATTGAAATGTTGTATTGTATATTGGCCACCCATCTATTCGAGCATACCAAAAAGTTCGGTCAGATCAAGAGCTCAACACAACTCCAGTTCCACATGCTCGATAGCTCAAAACCCAGCGTGTGATTTCATTAATCAGGAAAGACCACTCTCAAAACATTGAATTTCATTCTATTCCAACAGGCTTTATTCATTCTAAAAACATACAGTTTCCTTCATAAAAACATCTTTTACTTTCAACTTCTCTTTTTCCCACCTTTCATCTTCTTTTCCACCATCTAACAACATCCTCTCAACCTTCAACACTTTCCAAAAACACTAAGAATGGCTACAAGTTAATTACTGCTAACATTCATTGTTGACAACTACGTTTTATATTGGAATGCAACAAACTACTTATTAAATGGTTGGTAATAAGCAATGACTATGTGATTATGTGAGGTTTAATGATCAAGCCTCTGGTCTTCAGGAATGACCAATGTTTCATCTACTCTGTGCAGAGGACAGCAACACCACGCTCATAGAAGCATCGTGGATCTTCCTTGGTGGCGATGTCAAAGTCAACTGTGAAGATGAGGTCAGACCTGGTGAAGTTCAGGTACACAGGGAGAGTCACCTGCAAGGACAAGAAACACATGTGAGGAAACGGCCAAAAGCATTAAAACTAGATTACTTGTTAGAAAGATAAATCGTTTTATATATTGTGTATACATATCTTGTTCATACCATGTGTCGCTTCTCAGCGTTGTCTTGCTTGATCCAGCGCAGCTGAGTGAGAGGCAGCTCAGTGGAGATGGCGGTGGACAGAGAGAGCTTGTTGTTGGCACAAGTAGCTCCCTGCAGTGTCAGACCTGAGAGAAACAGTGAGCATGTTCCACATTAGAACCCTTGAAACTACATTTTACAAATATATATATTAGATCACAAAGTTCTATTAGTGACAACCGACTGGATTCACATTTTCAAGAGTTGTGCCAGTATTTGATGAGGTTGCTACAGAATTAGTGTGACCCTGCTTGTCTGACCTTTGATGCCAAAGCTGCAGGCATCCAGTGCGGCACCCTGGGCGGTGGTGACATTGACCTCCAGACACAGTTCTTCCAGAGACCAGCTGTTTGCCTGGGCCACATACTGGCGTGTAGCGGTAATGTAAGCCTCTGGCACAAACAGGCTGCCGATGCACACATGGATGTTCTGGAGAAGGAGAGATAGGAGAAAAGACAAATTCCAGTACTGTGAGTGGCTTTGTCAATGTTCAGGGATTCTAATATACTATTTAGGTACAGATTGTTTGATGCTCTACACAAGCAGTTAACCAAAAAGTACCTTCAGTTCCTTTGCACCCCCACTGGCAGAACCCTGGGAGATCTGCTGCAGCTGTTTGATTCGCTCACTGAAGTCCGCCACCCACTGGATCACAGTCATGGCGGCTGGAACTGTGTACCGACACCAACCGCGAGGGAGGATGCCTGGGAAGCAAGCAAAACAGGTGTATACCCGTTATTCCGTCATAATATAATCGGTTTAAGGACATCTTGTTGGTTAAGGATGACACTGAGGAATTTTTAAGTGTGCGGTGATTTTCCAATATTAATTAACAATGGGTCAAAGAGGAAGATTTTACCTTTAACAAGGTCGCTGATGAGTGTGCGCAGGTCGTTAGTCTGCTTCTTCTTGCCCTCGCACACTTGCACCACATCGGCCAGATCCTGACGGACCTCCTGCAGCATCTTGCCACCCATCTTCACCTCACGCTCGAAGAACCGGAACAGTGGGTCCTGGTGTTTTTGTGTTTTGACAAAGACATTAAATCAAATACAGAAGGGCACAACAAAAAGAAGGTACATATTTATCTGCTGACATTCAAACCTGTGTTTTATTTAATCTCATAAATCTACATTAGGTCATAAAACAGTTATGTATACTGCATGTTGCAGTTCACATCCAAGTCTGTCCAAAATGCCTTCACTTCATCGGTTTATCCCATTCAAAATGAACACATCAATTCTTGATTCTGTGAGGTCACAGCGACCTTTGACCGGCAAATTCGAATCAGTTCATTCTTGAGTCCAAGTGGACGTTTGTGCCAAGTAATTCCTAAGACATCACCAGAAGGAGACAGATGAGGCGTTCTTGAGATATTGCGTTCACGAGAATAACAGACAAGCTGGTATATAAAGAAGAAACTGATCAACAGAAATCGTACAGCTTCTTGTACAGAACACAATATTATAGGTCTGTCTCCTGAAGTCTGCTTGCCAACAACCTTTCCTAATTTTTCTGCCATTACCTTGATGTTCTCCACTGTGCGTTTGAGTGGATTGACTGTTTGGGGTATGAGCTGCAGCCAGTTGCAGGCCGTGGTGTGGAGGATCCTCATCCAGGCTGGCTGGGCATCAGATGTGGACGAAGTGCGCTCCTTTATCTCCGTATCGTAGGCAAGGTCATCCTCATCCTCCAACATCTGCATTTTCAGCATCTTACCCATCATGTCAGTGCCTGAGCAACCGGGCGGAGGGAGGGAGCGAGTGAGTGGGGGGAGGTTGAAGACAAGGCCATGGTGGGGGAGGTAGGGGGAGAAGAAATTAATAGTGGAACAAAAACACCAACTGCTTACCTTGAAAGTGTGTTAATGAAAGATTAGTTATATTAAAATAAAGAGTTGTGCCAGACGGACAAACATATAAAGACTATACTGGGTAGGACAAAAAACACAAGGCTTCAGGCAATATTTCCATAAAATGTAACATTCAACACCGTTCCCAAATGGTTAAATTAACCACATTCTTGACTGACTGGATCTGTAAAATAAATGAAAAATAATCAAGAGAATCTAAGAGGTAGGAATGAGGTTGAGGAACGATGGGGAAGTGTGGGAGGTGGTCTAAGGGGTGGATTATTTGGCAGCTGGCATTGTGGAAGTCAAATCAAACAAAGCAGGTAGGCAGGGTATGATTGAGGGGATGGGGAGGAGTGGGGTTGCTTTGAATCGTAATCCAAAGGTGGGTGAGGATAATATTTCAGCAAAGCGACATGATGGCTATGAAATACAGCTGCTGGAGGGTGAGGACACGCACACCATTTCCTTTGGGCAGAGCACTTTTTAAAGTACGATGGCTATGATCACAGCTAGGCTATAACTACACAGCTAAACTGTATGACTATGATCTACAATACTGATGCAAGGGGCTACTTGTGATACCATAGAAAACTAACTGGTGAAGTGGACCCATAAGAAGATGAGGAATTAGTAGAGACAGGACCCGTAACATATTCTTTGCCACCACACTAAAAACACTAGAATAGAGAGAGACAATTAATAATCTGCCCTGTGAAAACATGGAATATGAATGAATTGATTGAGCAAGAAGAACCAGGATATGTCGTGGTCCTGTTACTGTGACAGAAAACAGAGTTCAGATGACAAAAATGACCGGCTGTGGCGTACCCTGAGTGGTGAGCAACACTTTCTCCGCATTGCTAGGCAAACCAAGCCAAGCCGGAGTCTGGGTGTCGGGAAGCATCTCTACCCAGTGCATGAACTCCTCACGCCTGTGACAGACAAATATTTTAACAGGTTAAGGTTATCAAGAACACATCCTTTTGATATCAATGAACCAAAGTGATATTAAAAAAGCCACTACTGACCGAATGCCGTCGGGCATTTTGATGTCATTGTGCCCGTCAACCTTGAGCGCCAGCTTGAATTCACTGTCAAAGCTTAGCTTGGTGAAGATGCGATCCATGAAGGTGTTGAGCAGACGCTGGTCAAACTCATTGTCAATGCGGCCACCGTAGATGGATTGGGCCATCAGGGTTTTCAGAGCCGCCCAGGGGATCTTGTCTGGTGCAATGTTTTGACGACCCTGTGTGTGTGAGAGGCAAAGTGTGACAAGGTTGTGATATCTTTAACACAGAGATAAATTATTTAAGTATTTTCTATTTAACAGGTTTACAGTTTAAACTGTATGAATTTATGGTTTTTGATAGAAGTTTGTATTGGCAACAAATTATTCTTATGCCAACACATTTAAAAGCACTGTATATGATTTATCAAACGATCTCCCACCTTAGCAGTGTCGTCCAGCCAGGTGTCAATGGTGTCACAGGCAGAGCGGAGGTCAGACTCTCCAAACTCATATTTCTTGGACCAGCCCAGTGGTGCATAGCGCAGACGTTCCTGGATGACTGCATGGAACCAAGCCAGCAGAAAGTAGAGACGAGCTCGCTCATTGGGAGCCTGGAGAAACATGGGGGGGAGGAGTGTATGTAAGTACGGGTGCAGACAGCGTTGGCGGTAATGATTAAGCTTTTGATGGAAAAGTGTCAGTTTATGCATTAGTAGGTCTGGATTAAGTGACCTTGCACATGCGAGCCACAGGGATGCTGCTGAAGGTTCTGAGCATGTTGGCCTTGACACCAGGAGGAGGCTCAAACACAAAGATACGACCGGCACGAAGCAGATTCACTGGAACCTGGCGAGAAATCACAGTAACAAGTTTTTAGGGGTGAAAGACAAAAGGATGATAATTTACTCACTGCTTCATTATAAAGATTATGAAACTTTTTATGAGTGATGTGGTTTACCTTGGGGTTGATCTCCATTGTCAGGAAAAGCCTGAAGCTGGTATGAGGCTGCATGGAGTGGAGCTTCTTTTCCAGCTGCATCAGCCATCCGGGGGCCAAGTGGACATTCTCCAACATCACCCACCTGCAGGACGAAAAAAGTCAGGATACCAAGACAACAAAACGTTTCAAAGTGTACACACTTTGAAAATACACATTACCCACCTGCCAGACTTGACAGCAGTGTTGATGTCTCGGTCTGCCTTGTTGAAGCCCTCTGCCGAACCTGTGGACAGTGTAAGAAGACATTTACCAACAATATCCTAACTTAACGTTTGACTTCAGGATCTTTGTGTCAACACTTATTCCTTCCTTACCAATCGAGATAGAGGTGATCTGTTTGTTCTCCTCAGCAGCCAGATCTCTCACTAGGCCGCTGGCATCATAACCTGGGACAGAACACATCAGCACTGGAGTGCTGGGCTTCACCTACAGACACAAGAGATGGAAAGTCAGCCACAGAACACTAACAGTGAGTGACAAATGCCTCTGGAGAGAAAACTATTAAAGAGATATTTGGTACTACCTCGCTATCCACGACACTAGCCAGGTCAAGCGGCTGTTCGATGATGTTCATGAAGGTCTCTCCCAGGACCTTTGAGACAAAGATGTGCGACATAGCCAGCAGACGGTCGGGGCGGAAGGTCTGAATCAGCAACAGCTGGTGCACTGCCTGGCCAATGGGAGCTGAACAGGCATAGGTGTAGAGGAAGGAGCAGAATATATATTTAATAAATAATCAAATCAATATCTGCTTGACATTAATGTCATGCATCATATGACAAAGTCATATACTCACTGGACTGCTTCTCCTCTGACCACAGATAAGGAACAGACAGATCTGGAGTGTTGCTCTCAAGCCACATGAAGAATTGCTGAAGTGACAAAAGAAAGCGATGATCACTGAGGCAGTATGCATCGAAAAGAAAGTAGAAAAGTATTTTAGAGATATGCTTGTTAAAGAGCTACTGTTTAATTACTCACCTCATCAGCCTGAACCTTTTCCACCAAGTCGCTGAATGCCGGCAGGCGGCTGAGACGAACCATGTCCTCACTCTGTTCAGTGGTGAGACCCTTCACTTTGGGCAGCGACATG
This sequence comes from Taurulus bubalis, assembly GCF_910589615.1. Classification (NCBI taxonomy): domain Eukaryota; kingdom Metazoa; phylum Chordata; class Actinopteri; order Perciformes; family Cottidae; genus Taurulus; species Taurulus bubalis. The sequence continues at coordinate 8,919,520 of NC_136589.1, read as the reverse complement.
CCAGTCAAAACAATCTCCTTACCACGAAGGAAGTGCTGGAACTCAACATCATATGTGGGCTCACTGGAAAGAGATAGATAGAAATCATTAAGATTTATGTTGTCTATTACTGAGAAACCTTGTTTTAATGCAATTCTGCCACTGGTTGTACGTGAGTAATAGAGTGCATCTTACCTGGTAATGCCTTTAATGCTAATCTTAGCCAGCAGCATAGCAAAAGTGATGTGGTCATGGTGCAGCATACCTCTGGCTGTTCTGTTGAACACCACCTAAATAAAACAAAAAGGACACATTATGTCTATAACAATCATACTACGAAAGAAAAGGAGTCTTGTTTTCAAAATGCGTGGTTCAAACCTGGAAGAGGTCCTTAGTGATGACATCGAGTCTCTGTGAATGATCACTGATATTCTTGAGGTTGGAATTCTCATACAGCACTGTGTGGTAGGTATCCAGGAAAAAGTGAAGAGAGTACTGATACAAGAAGTGCATCTGGAGCAAGATACAAAAAAGATTGGTTTAATAAAAGGTTGTTTGGCTAGTATACAAGTATTAGGCAGCATAGCTTAGTGTGCATGCATAAAATATCTAAACACGCAAAAAAACTAAACAAAAAAGGAGTGGGTGAAAGAGCAAGTAAAATGTGTCCAGACCTGGTTGAGAGACTCCATGGTGAAGTAGATGCTGCTGCAGGCAGAGGACAGAGACAGGTATTGCTGCGACACTGCCTCCACTTCTGCCATGACGATATCCGTTTCCTCCACCTTCCTGGTCACCTCAGCTGCCTCCTTCTTCAAGTTCTCCAGCGTGGTGATGATGGTGTCATCATCAAGGATGCGTCCTTTAACCTCATTGAGGGCCTGCAGCAGGGATTTTTCCAGCTGACGCAGACGCACTTGAAACTCTCCTACAAGAGACAGAAGGACCGTTGTTGATTGGCTTTATCATTTCACTAAACTCTTCATCTTGCATCCCCATCAGTGCACATCATCCCCAGCTGTGCCCTGACATTTTCTGTCTCACCCTGTAGTTTGAGGAGGTCGGAGCGTTTCTCATCCACATCAGGCCTCTCAGCCTTTAGGACCTCGTTGAGACACTGACTCTGAAGACTGCTGCGTGTCACAGTGAAGTTGACAAATGTGACACGAGAACACAAGTCTGGTGGGAACTCGACCTGCACACACAAGAAACGCCATACAACAAAAAATATTTACTTCCTTGTAGAATCAAATGCTCCATTTCACAAAGCATGTTTTCTTCATGATCGATGTAGGTAATGGGTGAATCTACACACCGTTGGGTCTCGTGTGGAAAGGAAGATGACAAAGGAAGGCGACAGATCGATGTCCTGGTCTCCCAGAGTGATGAGGACACGTCCTCCAGTCCTACGCACCTCTCTGTTCAGCACTGGGTTTAGGATAGGGTCGTAACTTTCTACATCCTTAAAGAGCAAAACAGTTTAAATGACTAATTAATTAACAAATCCTTGATGAATACGTAGGCCTTGGACAGTGACAACTAAATGTTGGCACTGTGAAGTAACCGTTCATACCTGGACCAACAGTGGGTTTCCGAAACGCAGGGCGCTCTCCAGGTTCTTTCTGAAAGCATCATCCAGGAAACTGGTTCTGGTGATTTTGCGGTCTTTGTACTCGTTCATTATGAACTCTGTTGCTTGGCCTGATGGATCGATGATTAGCGGGTACCTAGAAAAAGGGAATGGTATCGAATATATCAATGCTGGAAGTGAAATCACATCAAGGCTAATTAATGTTAAGGGGTGCTTAGTATTCGACACAGTAATACAACCTAAAAACACTGCCAGAAGAAGAGAAAGACACTGACCTGTTGAACCGCTTGAGCATGATGGCGTTCTCAGTGCAGAGGTCATCAGCTGGGAGGGAGTTTGCTTGCCAGCGGAGCCTCTCGTCAGCGTTGGATAGGTACTCAGTTCTGGCAATATCAGTACGGAACTGGGTGGGCGGGGGGGAGAGGGGAGACATTTAATGTCTTTAAGTTCACACATACTGTACATATTCGTAATGGGAGTGAGGCTAGGATTTTTAGGTGTGATGATCAAAAATGGCCATGTGTATCAGAGTGTTAACTACCTGAATGTTGGCCTGCTGCAGGTGGTGAGACCAAGTAGTGAACAGGTTCTGCCTCATCTGTTGTTCAAAGTAGCCGGCATAGGAAATGAAAGCCGCAGAGAGCAGACAGTCTCCAGCGATGGTGGACATCTGGTTCTTGAAGGTTTCACTGGTCTTCTCCCAGCGGTCCCTTTCAGCTGACAGACTCTTCAGCAGGGCTGTGCTGCGATTCACCTGCGAGGAGAGAGCACGATTTCAGAAAAATGCTGCAAGATACTTCACATACGACGGTTTAAACTGGATAAAAGGGAGAGAGGGTTTGGTGACCAGTTACCTTGGCCTCGACAGCAGCTAGGTCAGCCTTGATGGCCTGGGCCTCTGAGATAAGGACGGCATACTCCTCCTTGTAGCGAGCGATGCTAGCTTCCAGGTCTCTGATCATCTGCTCTACCTCTTCTGCCCTTGTCTGGTTGTCGGTGGCGTCATCCTCAAGCTTCTGCAGTTCGTTACGCAGAGGCTCCACACGCTTCAGCACGTCGGCATAATTAAGCTACGGGAGTGGCAGAATGTGGTATACATTAAAAGAGTACTCTTTTTAAAATGTTTTATTTGTATTCATTTCATTTTCCTTACCTGAGCAATTGCCCATTTCACCATAGGTCCACAGGCCAGAGATGCCCTGTTGACTTGGTCATAGTTGTAGCTTGGGTTGGACATGTAGTTCTTCTTCATCTTCTCACGGATAGAGTCACTAGATAAAACGTAAACGGTCCGAGAAGTTAGAAGATAGCAGCACTTCACACAGTCAAATAATTCAATGTGAAAGTGTGGAACGATGATCATGAATCATAGGAAATTAAATATTGCACAGAATCATCTAAGTTTTGGTTGGGGGGGAGAAGGGGTGCAATTTATATTATCTTCACTGTGAGAAGTGCAAAATCATGACATTGACCAACCATTGAAACAAGGATAGCGGTCGTTTTAACTATCTGCTCATTTTCTGATTCATCAACCACTAAGAAACCTAAAATCAAATTCTGATCACAGGTGCCACTTGATTAATATACTGATTTAAATAATTTGTGCATCCATTTAAGACTAGACAGACGTTCTGACACCGGTACCTCATTTCCTGAGAGGAAAAGTTGACTATGCTGCTGATGAAATTGTCCCTGATAATAACTTGTCTTATTTTTTTCCAGTCATTGGTTTCCTCGCCCAGCAAAAGGCAGATAGACTCCAGGGCCAGCTTGACTGCAGCTGGAGGATTGGTCATAGCCCGCACTTCTACTAGGTGATGGCGCTTAATAGAACTCACCGCTAGTTAGGTGGAAAGAGGAATGTTTTGAAAGAAATAAGTAGTAAAGAGAAGAGGGAAAGGGGGAGCATAGAAGGCAAAAGAAACAGACTCAGAGGTTGAAAAGTAAGAGTGAAGCAGAGGGAGAGAGAGAGAGAGAGAGAGAGAGAGAGAGGGAGAGAGCTTTAGTGAACAATTGCATAATACATTCATTATTTCACCTGATCTCGTCAGCTTCGAAGTTAATAATAGTGGGGATGAAGTTTTCTCTCATGATGATGGACCGGATCTGCTTCCAGTCAGTCGTGATCTCTCCAAGGAGCAGGCAGATGGACTCGAGGGCCATCTTCACAGCCGCGGGTGGATTGGCCATGGAACGCACCTCCACCAGGTGCTGCTTCTTAATGGACTTAACAGCTATCGACATCAGGTGAACAAGGATTGTGGATTATGACAAGGAAGGGGTAGTGATGAAGGGAGGATGCAGGTAAAGATCAAATAAGTGAGTATTTCATAACATTGTATTTCAGTGCTACAGGAAGAGTCCAAAAACCTGGAAATATGTTTGCAGGTTTGCACTTCCAGTTCCAAGTCAATGGATTATTTGAATGGTTTGTTGGTTAGATGCCTGAAATAAGGTCTGTAGTTAACACAAGCTTAAGAGATTTTAACGTTTTGTGTTATGGTTTAAAGTGGAATATTGAAGCTTTAAAAAAACGGCGTTACTAACAAATGACTAAGGAATATTAAACATCACGCGGAGGACTAGTCTGCCTTCAGCTTAGTGGTGATAACGTGAAGTCTTGTGACTGTGGTGTAGTTCGTTTTTAACCTAACTTTAACCTTTCAAATCTGGCGGTCGCATTTACGCTTCAAAAATCATACAAGTTATCTTGCTGAACAAAATGGGAAAATATCTTTGGTTTGCCAGAACTTATCTTTCGCAATAATCCAATAGAAAGATCCCACTGGCTTTTTGTGGAGGGAACCAGGGCAAAGCTACGTAAAACAGTAGTATAGCACATATTGTAGAGCATTTATATAGTTCTACTGTTATGTAAACAGTATGATAATCCATCTTTGCAGCACGCGACTGTTGTACTTGTTCTGTGACAACAAATCAAACGCACAATAAAGACAGCCGTGAGTAAATATACCACTGTACCATTCTGAGCCTCAATAACAGCAGGCTCCACTTGGTCCAAGTCCTCTTTGACGCTCAGTTGTTTGTCCTTGATCACCTCCTGCTGCTTGTACACAGATTCCTGGATCTCCTGGCTCATCACCTGGAATCACAATAACGAAATAGTTTAGTCTGATTCAAACTAAATGAACAAGGCTACATGATCCACTGGACAACAAGTTTTAAAACAACATTACCATGGGGTTAAGTTTGTCTCAAAAGGCTATATTGTGATTTTCTTTTCTTTAAGTGATCTAGGGAGCTAAATTCCTTTCTGTGTACCTTTTTCTTTTCCGCCTCCTGCTGATCTTTGACCATCTTCTTTAGCTTGTCATTGGCAGCAGCGTTCTTTGCCTCCAACTCTTGGCTCTTGATTCTCAGGTCACGACGAAGCTCCTCCACCTTGATGAGAAGGCACACGTACAAGCGGGGAGTCAAACAAGAGCAGCAGTTGACAAGCAGACAAATATAAGATAAGATAATAATTTATTAGTACCGCAGTAGGGAAATTGCAGGATATATCACACCAGTCTTTTCAGGTTTTGAGAATTAGTTGGCAAAAATGGGCACATACAATTGATTAAAATTCAGAGTTACTTTACCTGATCTACAGTCTCTTTGATTTTGCGGAGACCAACGTTGAGGTGCATCTGCTGCTCCTCCAACTCGCTGCGTTTCTCGTTGAACAGGTTGGCATACTGGTTGATGAAGTCCAGGTAGTGGCGTGGGGTGATGGCCATTGTGTGACCACCTCGCTTAGCCAGACGGTTGTTAGCCTGTGTACACAAAAACAACAGATGAAGTATACCACGCAATCACCTCATTTACCACAAGCGCAAACTTGTAAACATTCCTACCTGGTGAAGGGTCTGGTGTACAAACACACAGCCATTGACAATAGCCTCGCGGTGAGATGGTGGCTGGGGCATTTTGTCATAGACGACAGGCATGTAGTCTGGCACTTTGTAGTTTGGTTTCTCCAGATCCATCTTGCTGGTGAACTCCTTACCGACCTGATAAAGGGCCTCTGTGGACCAGTCTCCAAACCAGTTCAGCACACACCTAAGTCAAAGTAAAGTTTTGAGTAATTTTAACATTGTAATGGTGATATTTATTAAATTATGGTTGGTGTTCAACAAGTGTCTCTGTACCTGTTGAAGAGGGCAGGAGATGTGGCAGCTCTGTCCTTCAGGCCCTCTGATGAAGGGTTCATGGTGAAAACAACATGGAGGTTCCTGATAACCTGGCTAGTGAACCATTTATACAGCTCCTCGTGTGTGTCGAGCATCAGGCCTTCTTTCTGGGCTCCCTCCTTACATTGAGTCATCAAGGTGGCATACTCATCTCCCTCGAACAGCCCAGGAACCTAAAAAGATCAAGCAATGTTAACATAGAAAATTAGGTGTGCACAACCCAAATCAATATTTTATCTTAGAAATCTAAAGATAGTGTTGTCATCAATCATGATGGTAGCAAGTGGCAAACGTACCTCTCCGTTGGCCAGCAGTGTGTTCATTCTCTCAAGGAAACCAGAATCCAACACATTGGACTCATCCATGATGAAGGCAATCTTCTCGTTCTTGCAACCTGATCGACGCAGCACTGTACGCAGGTCCTCATCAAAGTCCTCTCCAGTATATTTCCTGTGTACCTGAAAACACACATGCAGAAATCAAATTAAATACAGACATGAAGATATTTGGAGCCATATCACTACAACTGTATGTGTTGTACCAACCTTGATCTGGTATACACTAAGTCCATTCATCCAGGCTACGAAGCGAGACAGAGTCGTCTTTCCTGCTCCACTCACACCGATCAACAGGAGATGGCCCTGAGGCTGACGGAAGATTCTGGAGGAGGAAATACAATATTAAAATTAACTCAAATAGGGCTGTTAAAACTGGCCAAAAATGATGTCAAAAATGCCTTCTAAAAAAAACAAAAAGAAAAACACATGGCTTTGAACTATCTATTTTTGCCCATTACTTCCATGACACCGCATCCTAACTGGTAGCGATGACCTTTTGTTGGATGCCCTGTTTCTATTCATTTCTGTCACTGATTCATGAAGATGAAATGAGGAGTTATTGATGCGATACCTCCTCATTTCGCTAGAACAACCTAAAAAGGATGGCAGCTGGCTGGACAGAGATCGCCAGGGAGCGGATAGTATCCTACTTGGTTTTGGCTACATTGTTTCCCGTAGTGGTTACGTCGCCAGTCTGATATCGATTGCACAGCCGATAGGTACATGGTTTGTTTAGATGACGCAACGTAACGTTTGCCGTGAGGTCACGGTATGTAGAATATTTGTTGATCACCAACATAATTATTTCAGACTGGTATATTTCTAGACCAACACCAGATGAGAAGCCAATCACTTTAGAGGCTTTTACTTACCGGTCAATTCTGAGGACGTGGTCCAGCACCTCATTGAAGAGCACCAGAGGGACATCAAGCTCCTCTTCATAGAACACCTTCAGACGGGCCTTCACATAGTCCCTCAGCTCCTCCTGCTCCACTGGGATGTAGTCCTGCATCCACAAACAAGCAGTTAGATTTCCATTTGAACCGAGTTAAGACATGGAGGTCAGTTCTCAAAATGTCAGCATCATTATCAAAGCAGGAATATCACAGCCTAGTCAACCCGTTTCTGGTTTACCTTGGAGAGCCAGTTGCTGTAGAGGATAGGCCGGTTGAGAGCCTTCTCCTTATCAATGTTGGGGAAGTGTTTGAGAGCAACCATATTGATGTTTTCGTCTGTCCACCTTCTTTCTTCATCATCGACAAGTCTGGAAAAAGGTTTAAGATTATGATTATCTTCAAAATTAGCAAATGATCACGATTTAAATACCTGTGCATTTCTTAGGTGGCAGTTTATCAGATTAATCAGACCATCAAGACATGCCCATACAAATATACTCTATACACTATACTGTTCACATCTAACAAATGTACTGTGATTCGCTTCAAACACTATCAGAATAGATAAGAATTTCCTATTCTTCAACCTCTCAGAAACTTGCACTCACCTGTCCTGGAAGAGACGGAGAGCTTCATGGGCCCAGATGCGGATGAGCCCCTCCACAGGCAAAGTCTCAAGTGGCCTCAGGGCCTCGAAGATACCCCTCACCCAGCGGGTCATCTCTCTGGGAGAGTAAATGTAGTGAGGTTGGGTGTCCTGAGTGAACCGCTCCTGAGAGAAAAAAATGATAGAATAAAGACATGAAAGGACTGAAATGTGATCGGTAAAGTATGTCTTATCTTTTGTTTGACCACCAGTTTACTTATGGCACTATAAGTATGTATTGTATTCATTTAGTGATCTCCTTTACCTGAGACATGGTATAGAATTCAACCATAGCAGCAGTAAGAGGCTCAGCATAGGTACGCAAAGAGGGGATGAGGCGCAGCATTGCACGGTTGAAGGTGCCATAAATCTGGGTTAGAGAGGCTGGGCCTGGATAGTCCACGTACACCACAGGAACATGACGCAGGAACCTAGATACGGCACACATGACCACCGTGTTAGAGCTTTTCATATGCAATGTTACTTTTTTATAAGAATCATTCTTATTTCATTAATAATGAAATCATGTTAATCATGGTATCAACTATATTATTGTTCCAATCATTCTGGTTACCGCACCTGTGTGTGAGAGGCTTTCTGCCAGGGTCAGTGGGAGGATTACAGGCTCCAACAAACTGGATCCTCTCCAATTTAACCCAAGTCTGGTCTGAGGTGCGGTAGAAACCTCCATGTTCCACCATCTGCAAAGAAAAACACCACAGGGCAGCCTTTAACATACACGAAGGGATACCAAATTTTATTTTAACGATTTCAGTTTGTAAACCTGCAAAATGCAACAAGGGGAAATAAAATAGCAGTTCGTAAACAATTAATCATACCTGTCTGATGAAAGAGATGACTCTCTGAGTGCCGTACTTGTCCATGTCTGGAAGATTGATCTCATCACAGAACAACACCAGCCACTTGCCCAGCTGGACCGGGGAGAGGACCACACCGTTGGGGGTACGACGGTACTCGCAGTAATGATCAAAGGTCTTCAGCAGCAGCTCTGGGGTGGTGGCACTGGAGAAGTTCAGACCCACAACCTGGCAGAGAAGGAGGAATATTTGGAAATTACAAAATATTATCCTAATTTTACACTCCAATATACATAACTAATATTATTTTAAAGGGTATGTAAGAGCTTTCTGGTAAAATGAACAGCGATGTAAAAGGATTACGTCGCATCATCATTTTAACGGATTTCATAAGTTTCATCAGTAACAAGCTCAGGTGCAACAGATTTTTAAAGATCTATAATTCATATTTATCCAGTCTCTCACCTCCATATCAGGCAAGGCTCTGAGTGCGCTGAACAAGGTCATAGTCTTTCCAGAGCCGGGAGGTCCACACAGTACCAGGGGTTTGTGCTCTGCTAGCCATGTGTAAAGCAGAGCCTCGTGGCGAACAGTGTCCAGTGTGGGAACCACGACATCAGGGGATGCCACTTTGTGAGTCTCCACCTCAATCTGGGGCACCTTGCCCTGCCAGGACTGCCATTCACCAGAGATACACACCTGCACAATACAAAGAATCCAATGCAATGGTTGTTCGAAAATTACAAGACTGCTGTAGTTTTGGTTTGCTTTCAGTGACTTGCAGGACAAAGAATCAAACATTTTCTTTGACATTTACTCAAGAGAAGAACCGATATCTGTATGAACAGAAAGAGGCTGTACCTCATAGTCAATGATGGGGACATTGGGAGCAGAGGGGAGTGGTACAGTGGTGATTCGACGGATATATTCTCCAAGCTCAGCCCTCATCTTCAATCGTCCGTCACCAGAAAAGGACCACAGCACGGCGTAGATCAAATACCTCTGGATAGAGATAATGCAACAAAATGTATCAGCTTGAAGAAAATGTTTATGCTTTTGCAGTGCTTATGTTGATATAACAACAAGACATGTATGCTTCTTTCAGTTATATGCAGAGCAGAAAGCAGAATTACCTGCATGTATCTCTCCAACTGTTCAATGGGCATGGGGAAGTCAGGATGATTGTTATTGTAGAGCGCCACATTACGGCAGGCCTGGTGCAGCATTGAGAACAGAGAACCCATGCAGCGCAGGCGAGTGAAGTCCATGATGTGCTCCATCTTGGAGGCATGCTCTAAGGCCTTGATCACCAGGCCTGTAGAGGTGAAGTAAGGCTGCAGGACAGCTGCAGCATCACGCTGAATCTAGTGTAGAACATGCAACATTACATCAGTAAATAAGAAAAGTCATCCAATATTATTCTTGAATGAATGCTGCCATTTGAATTTTTTTTTCAAAAGGGTCATTTTATTTTTTTATTTTTTTACCTGCAACATTGGTGATGCAGTCTCCTCCTCGTCTTCTGTGCCCTTCCTTTGGCGATGAGCTTCATCCTCTCCCTCGTCCAATGGGATGCTGCGAATGCGAGCCAGGAAGCGGTTGAAGATCATGTCGGTGCTAAGGACATCTTCACTGAACCAGACCATACCACAGCGAGACACAGTGGCCAGGGTGGCATACTTCAGGTTCTGTACTTCAAACATTACACGCACCTGGAGAGAGAGAGAAAAATTGCTGGTCAATACGGAATGCTTGCACCAGTTTAGACTATAATAAAAACAGAAACAGTTTGAAGATCTGTGCTCTGACATTTGGTGGTAAGCTGAGACGCTCGCCATTGGGGAGGGTGAGCAGCTTGTTGTCATCCAGTACGGAGTTGAGATTTTCAACCCACTCAGGGTCAACATCACCATCGAAGATGATCCACTGACGCTTTTGCAGTTCACCTCGAACATTGTCAATGATTCTGAAATTGAAGGGGAAAATATTTACCAAGATGATCAGAGTTGATTTCTACCCTTTTACAATGAAATGTGTTACAGAACTCACTTTCTGAGGATATGTGTGAACAGGCCATCGGTCCATTCACGGGTGTTGGGGTCCAGGGTTCCATACAGGTGGTCCTTGCTGATGGCCTTGGGGTCAATGATGTGGGCTACGCCCTCAACTCCCTCCAGCCTCTCCAGAGCCTTGAGCAGCACCCTCCATGCCATGGACTTCCCACTACCGGAGGGTCCCACCATCATCAAACCATGGTTGATTTGTGTGATCTGGAACAATTGGAGCACCTGGAAGAGGATGAATAAAACAAGTTTCAGAAAAAAATTTAGTAACTCCTTACTATGCAAGCACCTTGGCCCTATCCCTGTTGGGGGCTTCTGTCTCTCAGAGATGGTAGGGCTGTATAACTTATTATTTATGAGCACATTTAAGAAGATATATGTTGACTAAATTGAACTACATACCTTCTCCACCCACATGCTGCCCACATCGTCACCATCTCCATAGGTGAGGTACATCTCCGCGCAGACTTTCTTCAGCTCCTCCCTGAGAGCAGTCATCTCTCCACGCATGTACTGGACTCCAGGGAAGACATCTGACAGCAGGCTGAACAGAAGAGGGATGTCTTCCGCCACCAGCTTAGGAACCATGGTCTCGCACACACTCTGGATCAGGATCTACAGTAACAAGACAAACGTTTTAGCCTCTCAACTTTCTAGCTGAACGATAAAAACAAATTTACCAAATTGACAAAACAGAAACGTCAAAAAAAGTCCCACAATGTGCAATATCTATACCTCCTGTTCGGGAAGGTTCTCAGCGATGTCATTCTCATCAACCACCTCTCCACGCTCTAGCTTCTCCCTTTTGATCTTCTGGATGCGCTCACGCTTGACATTTCCAGCACTGATCAGCACACTCTTGAGAGCTCGGAGGCCAAAATCGTAGTGACTCTGGGATGACAGCTGCTCATCACACAACCTGAAATAATAATAACAACTTTATTTATACAGCACCTTTTAAAACAAAGTTACAAAGTGCTTCACAATAAAAACCTAAAAGCAAATAAGATGCAAATAGAAATCATGGGATGAATTTAGAAAGGGAAGACCTGTCAAATGATCTCAATCTATGTTTATTTAGTACATACTTGAAGAAGGGCACAATCTTCTTGGCGAGGATCTCAGCAGTGCGGAAACCTTGAGAGTAGAGCATGACCTGTGCGATGAGCTGGCGGTCGGGCTTGGTCATGGCCAAACTGCGGAACAGCTTCTTCAGATTGTCAGGCAGGTTGGATCGGCCAGCGTAGCCAGGGTTCATGGTGATGAAGATGGCCATGTCTGGGCTCACCTTCACCTGCTTGTTCAGGAGCTCTGTGGTGACTGGCACACCTGAGGGGTGACATGTGTATTTACAATGCAGTTCTCATGACATTTTTTACAAATGATGCACTGCTTTGCCATTCCAATTTGAGTATGAAGAAATAAGTGTTATTTAATCTTTCTTGGCAATTAGTGTTCATAATACTAAATGTAATCTGGAAAGTCTCCTTAAAAGGACAGACTCCTTTCATATCATGGGACCCGAGTTTCCACTAAT